>NW_027094088.1:79673775-80273775 GCF_029207755.1 Chamaea fasciata | reverse complement strand
ACTTCTCTGCCTGCACCTCTGTTAAACCTTCCTATATTACATATCCTTCCTAATGACCTGTAGGATGTTCAGCTCAGCTAATATGATGAAACTCAGATTATACAAAAATAGCACATACATGAGAAGTCACCTTTTTTTGCTTCTGTTGGTGGCAACAAGGGTAGACAGCATCCCTCCTAGGTCTTAGCAGCTGCTTGTAAAAGAAGGGACACCCCTGACAATTTATCTGAGTACCTGAAGGGCAGCTTTTCTCCTTTGCAAGGTATTCTAGGAGACCCCTTTGTCCAAAGACAGGACTGTCCCTGCTTTTGCCAGGCAAGGGTTAGATCTGAGGGTCAGATTGGAGTTACATCTAATCCATGCTCCTTTACATGAGGCAGGAAATTCCAAATCTATGATCAAAGCTGCACACATACTGTGTAACTCTTTTGATTTTCGTTTTTCAAACAGATGGATTTATTGCAAAACAAGAAGCACATGTTTTAAGAAGACTGGATATTACATTAATAAAAACTCTGTGAGAGTATAACTGTGCTGATGCAGTTTAACAAAAAGCAGAATTCTCTAGACTTGCATGAACTATTGGCTCATTGGCTAGCATAAACCTGCAGTCTATTTGCTGGAGAAGCCCAGCCACTCTGCTGATCTCAATGAAGGAACAATTGCACCTACGATAAACACCCTGGGATCTTGAAAAGCACTGGAAGGTATCAGCTGCTGTTAAACAGCATCAAAATAAAACAGTAGTGAAACTAATAAATACATACAAACAGGTTTAAGGTGTCCTCTTTGGAAACATTATCCTGTGAGTTAAAGGTCTGAAAATTTAGCTTTTAACAGCTCTGGCATACAAGGAACCAATACAAGTACTTACCTATCTCCCCTGTGTAAGTGCATCACTTCTTGTTTCTGGCTACATAAATCAAAGGCAGGGTAAATGCATTACAAGTTAAGAGAAGGAAATAATATGATCTCCTAGAAGACACTGGGAGCAACAGCTTTGCACTTACGTGACAAAATGCCACACAACTATCAGTCTGGAATAAGATACGCCTTCTTTACAATCTGTAGCAAATCCATATTTCATCTACTAAATCCTTGACTGCTTAGCCTAAAACTCAGGGTCTTTTAACATGTTTCTCCTTGCAATATCTCTTTCAAGACTAGACTGTGTTCTTCTCTCATTTTGTAGGCACCGATGAAAGACAGATCTATAGACAGGTACAGATGCACAAAGAGGAACAAAGTGTCCAAATTCCAGAGTGCCAGCCACAAAGCCCTAGGATATCCAGTTACGCTGGTCAAAAGCCATAGTGCTAAGAGATGGAAAAAATCTCTATTCTGATATCATTTGGCAGTAGACAGGGTAGAAGAAGGGTAGACAGAGTCCATGCAGATGCTCCTGATATTGAAAAACTATCTCAGAATACTGGATATACCTGAAGGTGGGAGACAAATGGATAATGCAATGCTGACCACGTTGTCCACATTTTGTGCTCACAAATCAGTTTTCTTTTGACAAGACTCATTTTTCACAGCAGTATCTTTGTCTCCAAACCTTTGCCAAACAGTTATAACTTCATCAGTGCACTTGGGGATACATTTAACAAAATTGCCTTTTGCAGAAGTGAGATGGTACCAAAGCAATGCAATTCTGAAAAACAAAAATACAGAGGGAAGGAGAAAAGCTATCTTGAAAAACTAGTGAATATGGCTCTCAATTTCCTAATAAAATGCCCCAGTGCATTGTTGCTTGCCTATTATTCTCTTTATGAATTACAGGCAAATAAAATTACCATAATTTTGCGATGTGTGCAACATCATTCCATTACAAGGAAAAGAAGCCAAAATTGTGCTTTATTATAAAGAAATTGTCAGTAATAAGACTGCTCTAGTGTGACCTTTGATCTTGAATTCTTCATGAAGTCAGATGGACAAGGTACAGTTAACGACATAGCAAGCCTGGTCCCTGAAGTTGTTTCAGAGGTTGTGTCTAAACACATGACAATCTCAGAATTCCTTAATGCTTTCCTCTGAGTAATCAAAAACATTTTCATATACATCATCAAACACACCCATGCTGAGATTATGTGACTAAAACTTCAAGGCAGAAAATATCAAATGTAAATATGCATGTGTCCTTTTGTCCATTACTGTATCATCTTTGATTAGAAGATCATATCAAACTAATAACTAATAACAGCTTGCCTTACCTTCTGCAGCTGCACATATGGCATTCCTGTGCACTTGTTGTGCATGCATTAGGACAATAAAGAACATGATATAATATAGAAACCATACCACTAATCTACAGGAACTCTACTCATTCATCTGTCCTTCCCTTCATAAAGCCAGGCCACTAGCCCTAGCAGGCTTATGTTTGAACAAGGCTAAGTTGACATGGATTGCTAATTGAAATGGGTTTAAACAAGATAAAACATTTCTAGCTGGGGATGGTAGGCAGAGGAATGCAGAACATCCTGAGGACAGAGCAACCAGCCTTTAGCTGATCAGTGTAGCCTGCATTTGAGAAACACTACTAGTGACAGGGCAAAAATTTTGTGTTTATTAAATGTTTTAAACACAGCTTGTAGATTTAAAAGTTCCTTCCAACTAGACTTTGATGAAACTTGTCAGTGACCAGACACCTGCTGTCTCTACCGCTGTCTCATGGAGCTTTGAATCAAGTGCATGATCTCAAAGCCCTCTCTTCAAGACACCTGAAAACCTGGGCTCAGAATAGGTATTGCACTTCCCACAAGAGAAAAACTTTTCACAGTGGCCTCTTTGCTTATGGAGGGATCTCACACAGGTACTCTGGACCATGGCAAATCCAAACACCTTCCGCTCCTAGGCACACTTCTGTCACTCACCTCTTTGTGACACCTGACAGAGTCACAAAGGTCGTATATTTAAATCAAGCAAGCAACCATTCCATGCTCACCCCCACAAGATCACAAAATCAGGCACTTGGCACTTCCTTTCTGCAGAGAGTAAGGGTGGGTCACACTTGCTAGGTGCTACCAGTGTTACAGAAGGCACAAAGCTGCTCTGACATGGCAGCGCTGACAAACTCCCACTACGCAGAGTGACGGATCGGGAGAGTTCACAGTTAGAAAAAGCTTACACAGGATGTAGTGCATTATTATTAGCCTGCGATGTAAATAACCTCACATATGGAAAAACCAAAGCACAGTTCTCTATAATATCTGTCAAACATCTCTTTGGAAGTTTATACACTCAGGCAGGAAAAGTCTGAAACGCCCTAGGCCCTGTCTATAGCCATGCTATAGACACAGCTATCAAAGTTGTAACATCAAGCATCCAAGCTCAGGCCAGCAACACTTTCCATTAACAACACTGGAATATGACCCTTGTCTTGCTCCCACTCCCATAACTTGGTCTCAGTTTATCATCAGGTTGTGTTTGGTACTCACAGCAGAAGGATGGGGTGTAGCACTGAGTTTTTTAAGGAGCATTTGCTTGTTAGAATCTCAATCTTTTTTGTACCAAAAACTAAAACTAACAATCACCTCTGGAGCAAAACAAAACAGAACAAAACAACCCCAAACTGACCAGCAACCCAGTGCTAAGTAAGAATGAGATAATCTGCAATTTTTACCTAATAGCTCAAGAGTATAGTACTCCAACACCTCTCTACCACAGCGGGGGGACTCCATTCACTGAGAGCATTTGTCTTTCATGCATGGTCAGGAACAAGTACTGCCCAGTGAGTGTCAATAACAGCTGAAAGGCTGATTTTGCTTAGTAGATCAGTCCTGGCACAGGGCTCAGGAGGACAGCATCAAGATCCTGACTCCTGCTGAGGTCTGAAATGAACTTCCAAGGTTCAAATCTTCAGCAGAAACCCAAAAGAGAAGTAAATGGCTTGAGGGGATTGTAGTTCTGCCCACAAGCTGATCTTATTAAACATTTTCACTAGTGACCATAGCACAGTGACATGGTTCACCAGAAATGTTATAAGAACACTTGCTGATGTGACAGTCAGAAGCATCATAAATAAAGATGAGGATCATGAAAACTAAGGAAAGGATCAACACACAAAGCATGAGGTCATGCACTTATTAAATAATTGGATTCTTCTGCCAGAGAATAATGGCATTCTTTAGGTCTCCACAGTTGGAAATGGAAGGGAAGAGCTGGAGTGAGCCAGCCTCCAGCAGACTTGAGAAAAAAGAGAAGCATTCACAAATACACGAAGTGAGGTATTCCCAAAAGAAGTAAGAAAGCATTAATGTCTCTTTGCTAAGATGCACACCTCATGCACAATTTGCTCACTCCCACACAATGGAGATTAATTCAAGTGGGCACAGACACGGAATTTGGTAGAATGCCAAGTTTATCTTTGGGAACAAAACCATTAATAAAATTAACATTGAGGAGATAGAATTGTTCCCTAATCACAGAATAAGTTTTAAGAACCCAGGAAGGAAACCGCCTATATTAAAGAATGCTGTTGGCACAACAACGAACAGGTGCAGTACACTTGGGGACACACCTCAAAAATCAGAAGATTACTATCAGAAGAATGAGACTCTGGGCCAGGTTTTCAGTACAGATAGTAGGACAGAAAAAACCAAAATCAAACCAACTGATCACTTTTGATATGAAAGTAGTCATATCAGAGAGAATCATGTGGGAGAGTGCCATCTGTAAGAGGAGATTGGGTTTAAGGGTTGGAAAAGTCTCACAGGTTCTGAATTCCAAGTCTTCCAAAAATGCTTTAAAATTATATTCTATGGCCAAGATAAAAATTGTTAATTCTAATAATGGAACATCTGCCTAGTAGAGTAGGAGATAAAAATCCACTTTAAAATGTGAAATGATAGTCTAAAAACAAATAGCCCATATGAGGTCTTCTTCACTTCTGGTAACTGTAACAACAAATTGCAATTAGTTTCTACCTAATATACTTCTGTCTAAATGGTCACTCTTGCTAAGCAAGTGCCAAAATCTGGAAGCAGAGGAAGGTATAGATTGTAATGCATTCACTAATAAATTCACAGGTAACCAGAAATATTTGCAAAATAAATCAGTGTTACTATACGACAAGATGTTCTTTTGCATTCATGTGATCATTGAAAAAAAACAGCCTAGGAAATACGTTCTCATTTGCAAATTATGATGCCAATTCCAAAACCCCCCGCTTACCGAGATGTTTCTTTATATGCCTGTTGCAATCTAAAAAGCACTTTTAAGGACAGAATAAATGTCACTTTCAGGCAGGCTGTTAATATATTTTCCTTTTCAGCATCTCACAGAGGCCTCTGCCACGTGATGTCCTCTGTGGGGCTCGCTCATGCCTTGTTTACCTGCACAGAGAACTGCCTGAGTGCCAGAGCTGTGTTTGCTGGATCGGAACAGACACTGCTCTTTGTGCTCCCAAGATAAGAGGTTGCAACAGTCAAGCTGTTTTTGTGCATCTCAACCACAAAATATGATCTTAATAATTACTGTGAATCAACTCAAACAACAACACATATCTTCTTCCCAATAGCCATAAATTTAAAAGGCGCTCTTAATTTAGTGCATTTTCATCTTGCTTCACATGTTAGAGAATATTTATTCCAACAAATTCAAAAAACATCCTTTCAACAACAAAGCACAAGCTTTAAATTGTCCCGCACCTCAGTTTTCTTTCAAAGCGCAGACAAAGGACTGTTCTTGCCCTTTTCATATTGTGTCCACATAAATCAAAGCCAGGCAAAGGACAAGTCAAGTAATCTAAGCAAACAGCCTACACTAACTATACAACTGGATTGTTGCATGTCATGCTTCCCATTAGTCACAGATAGAAACTGGAAACTTCTGACAAGGTGGACAAAGAAGTTGAGAGTAGGGCCGTTGCATCATGGATATACTTAATAAGCCTGTTAACCTAGGACGCCATCATGCAGAACTGATAGAGCACTGACTCAATTTCTTTCTTCCCTCTTGTTTTACAGCCAATGTCCTCTCTGGCAGGAACAACACTTGTGAACTGTGCAGAGCCCTCTCATTATGATGGTTCAGTGATGGAACTGACTCCGTGTCTGTCCAGATACTTTCTCATGCTTTTCTCAGACACAGTCAACCCTGTTTCCATCTATGTGCCAACTCAATTTTATATTCTGAAACAGGACTGACGGGGGAAGACAAGAGACTTCATCTCCCTCCTGTTACACTGAACATCATTGGCTGATATAAATTGGCAATGACTCCATTAAAGTTGGGACAGCTACATCAGCTTTATCATGTTTGATGGACTGCCCTTCATCTGTGTAACTCAGCTGATGGCCACACAGGCACTTTTTTTTTTTTCCCAGCTGCACTGCTGAGAAAATGACCTGGTTGCTGATGGGAAAGTTGAGTCTGATGATACAGTCAGAGATTTAGAAGTGAGGACACACATGTAGTAAAAGACAAGATGCCCAGCCCATTGGGGTTGTAACAACTTGATGTCAGTAATGAAAGTGAGAAGTCTGTCTCACAAGCCCCTGGCTGATGGTACTGCCACAAGCACATGGTAGAACCCATCTGCAGCTGTGCCATCCTGCCTGCACTATAAAAAATCCAGTTATCACAAAAGACGGTAAATAATTAAATGCTTTGCAGTCTTGAGGAAGTGACTAAAAGCAAATAAGATAGACTTAGAGAGGTTTCATGTTTTGAAATAAACAGTTTTCTACTATTTACACTGACAAATTGATAGATATTTACATCATCACTGAATATAAGAAGGTAGAAGAAGCATTTATCACAGAAGATGCTGTGATAAGAACACAGAACTGACCTGCCCAATCCATGTGTAAGAAAACTAGATGGGAATAAAGCCAGTGGCGGTGAGACAATACCATTACTGCCCTGTTAAGAGAACACCAGCCAAACACACTGAACCACAGACCTGTGGTACCTGGACACAGCAATTGCTATCCACAGTAAGAAAAATGTCATGCTATTCAACACTTACAGTCACGCTCAGGTATTAGAAGACACAGATGTTGCTACTACTGAGCCATTTTCATGCAGACCTGCAAAGTTTCTGATATTCTGTGAACGTTGCCAAATGCTCCCTGGCATCTGCTATGAGGCAATCCAGACTGCTCTGAATGAATAAACTGAAGCTGTTTCAAAAGACAAGTTTCTCAATGTCTACAATTTGTTCATCTGCAGATTTTGCAGCGCTTCTACAACAGTGATTCAACGGCAGCAAAAAAATCCATGGAGGTAAACCAAAAGGAATGAGGTTGATGAGCTAAAGCAGTACCTCAAACAAGTTACCTGTCATTTATAATGGAGCACAGTCATCTAGGAAAGGAATGATAGGACACAAAGTATAAAACTGAAACCACAAAGTGATGCTCTGGAGGAACAAAGATGAAGGCAGCAAAACAAAAAGAAAATTACTGGAAAGCATTTGTATTTAAATCCAGAATGCTTGAGAGCAGAATCATATATTGTAAATTTCAGTTAGAGCTGTTTCTTATATACAGAAGTTTCTCTACAAAGAAAAGTAAAATGGAGGTAAACTAGAACTTGCCCTTCAACTCACAGGATAAGGCTAGTACAGCTCTCTGATTAACCCATTTGTTATTATTGTTCAGTTTATCCTAACCTACTCTAGCAGGGATTTTTAAAAAGCTAGAAAATCACCATAATTTTGGAATTAAAAGAATCCCAGGGGGACACAATCTGGTATGCCAATCTACTATTCCAATTAAATGGTCACCCTTTTTAAGAATAGGAAGCCCTATACAAATGTAACTGCCCTGTGACCCACTAATGACAGCAATAATATTGTTGTCTGTTTTTGCTAATGGCAATACTGGTATGACAGACAGGCATGTTTTCTGTACCACAGCAATAGCCAGCTTTATAATCCAATAATATATTAGAACAAAAGCTAACATTTTTAATATCTTCTTGGTGCCATGCAGTATTTGGTAACTGCATTAGGAAAGGATGCACATCTCGGTTAATGCAGGTTGGGATCATTGATAAATTATTATTACTTCAGGACTAACATCGTGCTTGGCACCACAGAAAGCAAAAATTAAAGACAGCTTCTGCAGCAAGAAATGCAGACTGAAAGAGATAAAAATGCTGGGGAGAGACAGCAAGTGATACGAAGGACCAAATGTTTTTTAAGGGCACAGCTTATAGGCCAGCCCCTATCTTGGTGCTTGCTTTTCCATCCTCATGGAGCTATTTTCTGCACACTTCAAAACTAAACAAACTTGCTGTTACAGTTGTTTCCAAACATGGTATTTAAGGTAAACTAAGATGTACCACTGACTGGATGCAAAGCAAGTAACACAGTAACTAATTGTACTTTGCAATCACACTACTTCTCCAAATGCTGATGTTAATGAGCAAACAACAAAATAAAATATCATGCTATTCAACAGAGAGAGAAATGGAGGCAAAAGCAGTGGTAGGCAAGGGTCAAGGAAGATGTTGTGAGGGGAACTCAACAGTCTTTCTGAACCTAAGTCCACTTTTTATAAGAGTCCGTGGTTTACTGCAAAGGTAACAAAGGCCAAGTTTTGCTTTTATAAAGCAGAGAGATTTCAAGAAAGTGTCAAATGAAGCTGTCAAACCTCAAATCCACTACTGGCTCAGTAAGAAAGGTGATGTAAGAAATAGAAGGGGAGAAAAAAGACCCAGTAAAGTTGTCTTCATAAACAGGATTTCTGAATAACGTATTGCCTGGTACCTGGGAGAGCATACAATCATTTTTTTTCTGAACATGGCCAAATTAATCTATTTTCAAATGCAAAGACATCTAAGACAATTATATATTATCATATGTCGTCTGATATTTTCCAGTAATTTCAGTAGCTAAATGTCAGTAGAGGTCTCAGAGCTATAATCAAGGAAAGGGAAAAATGACACTAAATGTGTCAAATTGCCCTGCTGCCGGTACAGACACAGACAAGCAACTATGGCCATTGAGAACATGGGGAAGGAAAATGCCCCAAAATGGGAGGGCACCTAGAACAGAGAGACTTATTCTTTTTCCTTCAGGGATTTCACAACTTTACTTCCAATTGTAAAGGGTCAATCCCGGCCAGCAGGTAAGCATCCATCTGGCTACTCACTCATGCCCTCATTCCTTTACCAGCATGATGGGGCAGAGAACTGGAAGAAAAAAACAAGAAAACCTGTGAGTTGAAAGACAGTTTATTAAATGATGAGGTAAAATAAAATAAAATAATAAAAAAAATCAAACAAAAAATGGAACCAAGCGATGCAAAGGCAGTAACTCATCACCTCCCAAAAGCAGACCAATGCTCAGGTATTCTCTGAGCAACCACAGGCCTGGAAGACACCCCTCTCCTCCTTTCCTCCTCTACCACCACTTTCATTCCTGTGTTTGATGCTGCATGGTACAGGATATCCCCTGGGCCTTGATTCAGATTATCTGTCCCTGCTGTGTCCACCCAGTCAACTTCTTGCCTCTCTTTACTGGAGAAAGTGGGTGCAGAGTGGGAAATAAGAGAAAGGTCAGCTATAGTCAAAATACTGATGCAGGAGCCACGAACCATGGCACCATAGGGCCTGTTATGAAGAAGGTTGTTCCATACACGCAAAATAAAAACGGGGGTCATTTAAAGAAGATTTAAATTTTAAAACTGGAATATTTTGGTGCAGTATGAATGATTTCCATCTGCAAATTGCTCACTCATACTCTGGGAAGCTGAAACTGTCACAGAAATTAGGGAGAACAAATGGTAAAGTAATTTAGAAAAACTATTTTATTTATAAAATGACTCAACATTGGTGCATATACAAAATATCTTGGAGCTAGATAATTTAGTCCCTGAATACAAAAGTCAGAATAATTTTCTTCTTCCTTCAATACTGAAAACTAAAATAATAACAGAAAAATTATATCCAGAGTGGGTGCTGTGAGGCCTCAGCTCCCTGTCTTTGGATATGTAGAAGCAAGGTGTCCAACACTTTGTAGAATCACTTCCTTCGTTGGGATCGTTTAATGAGTAAAGGGCAGGTTAACTTTCCTTGAAATAATAATAATAATAATAATTATTCCAAATTACCATAAAACCTTGACTCTCCAAAACATTATCAATTTTTAAAAAAGCTACATATGGTGTAGGAATACAGAAACTGTCTTCCTTCACTATCAAGCAGAGAGGTAAACCTTAAAGCAGAAACAATATACATGATAAACACATAAGTGTTACAAAAAATAGATTTTATGTTTTAAAGTTGGACCTCTAACTTCACCAGAACAAAAAAGGTAAAGAACTCACATCAGTATGAATGACATTTTAAAATATTTTCTACCAGTTGTGATCTTTCCTAAGGATGTACACATTGCTATCAAACACTGGTAAAGGTAGTACAAGTTACACAGGGAATTTCCTTTTGGCAGTGAAGACATCATAACAGTCATCCCAGCTGGATGTCATAGGAGTGACAGGTAAGTCACTCTTGGAATGACACCTAAGAATGCACTGGATACAACTCTGGTTTTGAAACACATTCAGATATGAAGAATACACCCACCCACCCCACCCCATTTCCTTTTTATTGCCAGGGGATTTTCTTCTAGAAGTCCCACCATTGGAAGTTATCTGTACACATTTCTGCTTATAAATAAATCTAACAATAGTTTTCAACACAGGTATCTTCGTTCTTCACATCTTCAAAAAGGCAACCTATAAAGGAAGCAAAAAAATACTGTGATTATAAATTATATATTATAATAATCTTTTTAAGCAATACCACACTAATGCAATGAGAAAACAGAGGCTCCATTTGTTATTTTTTCACCCCTTCCCTACCTAACATGTCTCCTAAAAATTCCCAAACTTTCTTTTTCTGCTCAAGCACTGCCTGTGTTGCAGAAATAAAACTTTTTTTTTTCCCCAGGATAACAAAGAATGTTTATCTCATCTAACTTAAAAGGCTATTTGATAGTATTTTGCAACTAGCTTAGATTAAATCTTTGATACATTCCCTGTTTTGTCTGAATATTAGTTTTTTTGAACAGCGCTGTCACTGTAAGTCAAATCCTGATTCCAAAGTCACGATAAAAAGTCCAAAGTCATAAAAAAAATGCCTTACATTTTGAAATAACCAAGAACCAAAATCTTACGCAAGGGGAGAAGACAAATACTTGTATATGATCAGAAGATAGCAAATGATGTACCTCTTCTCTTTAGTGCACTAAGTGAACTGTCTAACAGCTATTTAGAGGGAAGGTGATCTATCAAATACAAGAGACCTATAGGATTTCTGCTGTCCCAAACTCATTTGTTCTTGGTCACATGCATGAAGCAATTTCTCCTGTATGGTTTTGCTTCTGTTTAGCCTTCTTCAGGATCTGCAGGATACTAATGCAGAAAGTTAAGTTAGCTGACTGGAAACAACACGTCCAGATTTTTATCTGCCAAGGAGATTTCTTCACATATTTTTTGCTGATCACAAAGACAGAAAAACAGATGTACAGATGCCTTCACAAAAACACAAAAAGAAAGAAAAATGACTACCAGGTAACACAACTTCCATCTGAAAAGATACAACCTGTTTCTCCTGTGCAATGAAAAACACACATGAAAACAACTTCTGAGACAGACACTTCCCCTTTGTTCTCTGAAAGAGCTTTCAACAGTCACTTAAGTGAAGATTAAAATTACCATCAATTACAACTTTGGATTTTCAGAGCTGACCCTCAATCACCACTCTACTCAATGCTGTGACTAAAGAATACATGAAGCATGACCAACCAGAAGGAACTGAATGCAAGCATAAAATATCACTGAGTATTCAGAACAGAGGATAAAACAGAGTTAAAACACTCCTTTTGGATCCTGTGCCTAAAGCATGTTTAAGAGTTATGTCTGCTATAAAGGATGCAAAAAAAGGAGCAATTTTTAACATATATAAGATGGTTCTCAGGGAATCAGTCACACAAAAAATTCGTGTCTAAGTAACACATCTACAAGTCATAAATGGGACATGACAACAATTCTTGGTTAAGAATAGAAAAAACCTCACTTCCTGAACACTCTTTTGCTACTCCAAGACTAACAGCAATAACCGAGTAGAAAACTGCAGTAACTGCATGGAAGGGTTTGCACAGACAATAAAACTGAGATCCCTGAAAGCTCTCACATTTCCAAATCATTCTTTTCTTCTTCTGAACTGGAACTAAAATTCAGGAACAAAAATTTTAATGTCTTACATTAAACATAGGAAAGAAATTCTTTATTGTAAGGATGGTGAGGCACTGGCACAGGTTGCCCAGAGAAGCTGTGGATGCCCCATCCCTGGAACTGTTCAAGGCCAAGTTGGATGGAACTCTGAGCAACCTGGTCTAGTGGGAGGTGTCCCTGCCTGTGGTGGGAGGTCAGAATGAGATGAACTCTAAGGTCCCTTCCAACCCAAACCATTCTATGATTTAATGAACAGTCATTTTCAGAAATGTCTATAGGCAAACCTTGCCAGCAAGCAGCTGGCTGGCCAGGGTGGAAGTTGGCCTGCTTTCCCATGAAAATCTCATCACACTGACACATTCCCATAGAGTGTTTTTTTGAGCTCCATCAGCATTTTCCAGCAGTAAGCTGCTACATCAAAATAATATTTGCCAGCTCAACCAAGGGGTGTTGTAAAAGCCAGAGACTACTCATCATGTAGGGACATTTATCCACTATGCCAAAGATTCCCACCCTCACAGACAAAAATTGAAAGCAAAATCAATATGCTTGTCACCTTTCTCATGATTTACTTGCTCAGATGAATAGAGACATATACATAATTATGAGCAAACATAAAATCTTACCTCTGTGGAAGAGTCATAAGTTATCAGGCTAGAGATGAAACCCTGGCACCAGTCAAATCAATGACAAAACTCACATTGACTTTAACAATGTGGGAGATTTGTCCTTGCATTGCAAGGAAAGAGCAGAAAAATCAAGAAGCATAATAACCATCTCAATACACAAGACTCAAAATTTTAAGCAGATTTTTCTTCCTGAGATTGCAGACTCCCTTGCTACATAGTTTTGAAGTGCCATGAGAGTGGATATATTTGTTTAATTTGACTACTTGCTATATTTTATAATGCATGAAATACACTTTTCTTCTCCTTTGAGAGAGTTATTTGCAACATAATGCTTCCCTAGACTGCTAGGCTCTCCTACTGCCCAATAAACCGAAAAGCTACAAAAATAGTAATTTATCGTTGCCTGTGTTTAGATTTACTACCAATGTGAATGAAAAGAGCACACTAGATCATCCCTACAGCTGACATACCAGCAAAAAAAAAAAAAAAAAAAGAGTAAATCAAGCTGTTTAAAAAACACCTGCAACTCATGAAAATACTTCAGGAAAAAAATCAACTGAAACTAAACCACTTACGAAGTTTCACCTTATCCATCCAAAGTTCAAAATGAAGTATATAAAATATTCCTTTATTATACTGTTACTGTAGATGCAGTTGGATATCTATACAACAGTAAACTATATGTTCTACATAATATATGAACTACTATAGGTTGGGAAAATGGGACTACATGGTTCTCCCTGTTTTCCATTGATTAGGATATTTTCTCTACAAGACAGACAACTACTAGCTTCTTCTAGGTTCAGCAGCAATGCTTTCTGCACATCCAGTATTTCACTGCTATGAGTGCATTTTTAAAGAAAAATAATGTGCCAAAAAGTTATCTCATCTACAAAGGTTTATTACTAAATTCAGAATAAAAGTCACTTCTCTAATCAGTTTTTTTATTGACCTTACCTCAGCACATTGTCCCCTTTTTAAAGGACTCAGGATAGCCAGTATTAATCCACCCTTATGAACAATTTATGTACTCTTCAATCCATACTTCTATGACAGGAGACATTGTTTTTTTCCTTTCCTCTCAATTATTTCTGAAGATTTAATCTTACTCTGTCACAGAGTATCAAGTGCATCTCAGCCCTCAACCCCATTAGTTTCCACAGAGCCAGAAGCTGCAAAGCTCGGGATAATGAACAAACATAAACTCCACATTTTCAAGCATTTTAAGAGGTATCAATACAGAGAGAGCACCAGAGCACCACAGACATATGAACAATAGATATATTTTACAAAATCACTCTTTCAGTAAACAGTAAAGCAGCATCAACTTTGTTAAAAACCTCTTGAAGTCAGGACTAGTTAAGAAATTCAGGTAGTGATGTTCAGTTTTGGAAGATGTGCTCTCTTTGCTGTCTCAGGAAAATCATAGAACGGTTTGGGGTGGAAGAGACCATAAAGATTATCTAGTTCAAATGCCACTTGCTAGGAGCGACCTGGTCAAGTGAAATATGTCCAAACACTGAGGAGTAAAAGGTGAAAGAAAGCAGTTTTAACTTCTGAAAATATTTTTAAAACTATAGAGACCTAACGAATTTAGAAACAAAACAAGGTGGTTCCAGATTGCTGAAGGTGGTGAAAAGAAATCTCTTCTACCAAGTGCTAATACTAGGTGAGCTGGCAGGGTGGATGACTGCTGTAAGAGAAGCAGGACCATGATAGAAGCAGCTAAACAACATATTTTAAAGAAATGCAAACCGCAAATCAGCTAAGCAAGGAAAAAGCAGTTCAATCTTTGAATCAGCTGCAAGAACCAGAACAGGAGCCAGATCCTTACTTCCACAAAACAGGCAATAACATGTCAAAAGTTGCATTTCGATGCAACAGAAGCTTTGAAACTGTTGTTATGCTCTTCTCTTTTAAGAAGTCCAAGTGAATGGTGCATAAAAATCCCTATGTTTGTCTCTCAAAGCTGACAATGAAGGATTTTCAATACCTATGTCTCTCCTAAAAGCTAAACAAAAGTATGTAGAAGATACAGAATTTCTCTTCAGTTTTAGAGAGGGAATTGTACTTCTGTTTACTCCTGCATAATTATAAAGGAAAATAGCGGGTTGAAAGTAGTTATGTATGCCTCAGTTTCAGCAGAAGAAATTAAATCTCTGAATGCTTCCTGAAATATGACTGCTGTGGTTTTTTTTCCACTGCACAACAAAGAATAAAACACCACCCAGCTCAAATCTGAAGCTTAAACTTATAAAAGACATTTCACTGTTGTCTTCTTTGAACATTAGACCAATTTTTAAACACTACCATGGCACAGTTCATAATGCCACATTGTGTTTTAGAAGAAAACAACTTACATGGCTATCTTAAATCATATCTACTGCAACAGACAGTCTGTACATAGACAGATACCCACGCTTTAATCCTGCACATGTGCTAGTGTGAAATCAGGCGTGATGAAATGACTGCAGAGGAAACGTTGATTACACACCAGCAAGGCTACAGCCTACAATCAACATCAAATGCTGTATTTATTTCCACTCAAGGCTGACAGGTAATCAAGCAATGCCATGCCATCCATGTGCACAGGAAGAGAATGACCTTCCCAAAAAGACAAGGACAGCTGTGGGCAGACCTCTGCTCCTAGATCCAGCTGCGCTGGATGATACTAATATCACAGGCTCATGGTGTCTCTCTGCTGAAAGTTACCATTATTCTCTTCCCACAAAAGAGCACTTCAGAGTTTCTCCTGGTGTCTGGTGAAATCAGACTAATACACCAAACTCTGCCCTCTCCCTCTGGTCTGCAGTAAATGGATGGGTTTATCCTAGAAGCAAGAAAGGGAGGGCTTGTACAAACAATTCTGCTGGCAGATCACACAGGAGAGACAAATCTCCGGTGGAAATGAGAGTGAAAAGCTGAGAATAGTGGTTTTTTTCCACATGTACAGCTGAATTTGAAAGATAACATACACTCAAAGCCTCAGACCAGTCTAATTCACACCCATATTTGTATTGCTACAAATGTTATGGCTAGTGCTAAGTGTTATGGCTTAAGCCTTAAAAACTACAGATAGTACAACTACTTGTGTGGTTGCAATTACATTGCAGTCAATATGCCCTGTACATACAATACATTTCTACCTTGGAAAAAGAATCAGAGAAAGTGATATAAACATGTTTGTGTGAATAAAACTGAACCTACATATCCCTTATCCCCATATTTAATATTGCACTAATATCACTACAGGGACAATGCATAAACAGACAGAGAAGGCCATAACCCTGCCTGACACATTTCTCACTCCTGTAAAATAAAGACAGATCAAGCAGTGGGAGGATTAAAGCATCTGCACCATGTCTAGGTCCCAGCTCTATAAATATTTGATTTCTGATAAAACTCTGCAAGAAGTTTGGTGTTGTCATAGGTGCTCAAAAAGGGACAGAGCAGTCAAAGGAATAAGGCCTTTCCCAGACAGGAAACAGTGCTCCTTCCATTCCTGCACCAGCAACAGAAGCAGGGACAACTTGTAACTGTTACCATTACCCTGCAGATTAGCAACTACTAGCAATGGCTGATTATAAATAGCCACGTTAAATCTTAAGAGTTCACCTGCCTACCCACACCATACAGTTTATATATTTGTTCTCACCTAACAATCTGGGATCAAGTCTGCTGATGCACAAATACCCTGTTCCAGAAATATCTTTTGGCACCAGTGTGAATGAATGGACACAAAGCAGATGGCGTTAGATGAGCAGAGACGTGAGAGAACATTAACTGCTATATTTACACTTGCTCCCACTGAATCCAGAGACCCATAAAAAAGCAGCTGTCTTTTCAAGACTTGAATGTTACCAAGCTGTTGCATATTACCTCTAGATCTCCAGAGCGGCTTTTGGGGAGAGCAAAGTCATTTTTAGAGGAAATTAGAGAGTAAAGCAGCACGTTCCCCACTAGAAGACTGAGAGTAGCCAGAGATAGAATCATTATGGTTGGAAAAGACCTCCAAGATGATCGAACACATCAAGCATTGAGATGAGCCTACCTTGACAGAACAGTATCTACTTGCCCCATAGGGCCTCCTGGTAGCCTGGAAACTCACTGGCTACACCCTAGCACCAAAGGTGTCCTCTGTTACACTGATGGTTAGGTCTTTTTCTTCTGTACTCCAGGCACTTGTGATAACAGCTGACCCTTGGGTCACTTGGTGGCTGTTTCTCCTATGGCATAGAGGTCATGTAAGTAGACTTGGCTGCTCTGATATCCCCTCCACAGACCATCAATGGCAGACACTTAACACAGCATATCAACAATAATTGTTTCATCTTCTCTCCTACAGGGAAAGTTTCCCAACATGCTTTAAATGCCATGCAGTGAAAAGTCCGGTTTTGAGCATGCATCAGAACATGAAAAAGTGTTTTATCTAATTACCCTTCCTTTGCATTTTTGGTCTAAGAAAACCAAAGAAACATCAGCCTGTGCTCATAGCACTGTAACTTCATACTACTAGGTTGGTATGTCTTAAATATTTTACTATAGAAACAAAAATTTTTGAACAAAAATGTCTCTAGAAGAATATGAGATCCTTGAAAAGGTCACTAAAACAATACTACAATACTACAGATTGACGGAACAGACACAGTTGTACAAGCCAAGCTTAAAATCTTTAATGAAATAACAAAACTAATGTATAGGGTCAATCTAAAAGTGTTCATGAGTATCACTATCACGCTCAAGTTCCAAAGGAGACAGAAACTAAAATACATCCAGAATACTGTCTCAGCTAAACACAGCAGCACTGTGCTGCACAGGACTATGTCACGAAGGCAATAATTAAAACCAGCAGAAGCATGGATTGTGGAACCATGCTATCCCGACAAACTAAAACCCTGCAAATTGGGTTGAAGAACATAGGTATGTGGAATGGTGGCTTTGCAGTCTGACCGACTAACCCCTACAGGGCTCAGATTGTGAGGAGGGGACATTCTTTGAAGGACTCTTACCTCACTCAGTCCATAGGATGTTGTCAAGGTCATTCTTTAGTGGATATAACTGCAGGGAATTTCACATCTCAATTAGTATGTGCTTCAAACAGCTTTAAGGTCTTACAGGAAACATAATTTTAGTCAGTTCCATGCTATCACAGAAGCAGAGGAACAGAGGTGGCAACGAAAGCTTGGAAGAACCTGGCTTCAGCAGACCTATCATCTGAAGAGTGAAATTCCACAGAACTTCTAGGAGAAGGCTGGGGAAAGGTAAGTCCTCTGCTGTACAATGTGAGAGGCACTGTACATCTGTGGGCTTTCCAATCTTCAATGCAGGAAGAAACTGATTAGATCACCACTCTGATAAATCACTTCTTCAGTTCAAGCCGGAGAAAATGTGAAATACAATCAAAACAACCAAGCAGAAAGAGAATTAGATTCCTTTCATTCAGTTTCTAGTGGAATTAATTTCAACCAAAGCAAGGGTTTCCTTCTTCATATGTGATTTCTCAATCGGATAAGGTACCTCCAGGATTTAAGAAATAAACCCATCTAGAAATCACCATGCATTCTTACAACCTAATCCTTCCTAAAGTATTAATTTCTTAATGAAGGTAGATTTGAAATGTGACAGAGATAAATGAGAAAAAGTAAGAGATTCCCCCCAAAGTACCAGGCTTTGCACGTGTACTGCAAGCTATCACTTTGCTATTGTTGATAGTTACATGCTGAAACTTGCCAAAGCTTTAGAGAGAAAACCAGTGGCAGTTGCAAAAACAGTAGAAAATAAATCTCTGCATGCTTTTAGTTGGTATGAAGACAAGCAATTCTTTAAAATTTTAGATCATGTAGTTCTTTGTGTGAAAAAAGGAAAAGTTTTTTGCATTTGTTTTCTTTCAGGATGAGATGGCTATTAATCTTTTGGTTTCTTTACATCTAGAAGCCCCAAAACTTCATGGTTTCACTTTGTTTTCTGTCAACCCTTCCTCATTAGCCTGTACTGTTTTTATTTCCATGGCAGACATTACTTCTTGTGGTACCCATCATTAAGACAGGCACAGAAATAGCAGTATTATTTACCTTTGCTAGTCTTACACACACTTTCTTGAATGTAAACCATAACAGGGGGGGTAACTGGGTACTAATGCTGCATTGCAATTACTGATACAAAGTGAACTGAGCTAAAAACCCCATGGAATTTAGGATTTTCTTAGTCAACACCAGATGAAGTTTGGTTTTTACTGTAGTAATCACCACACTCCAAACTTAAAACCAATAATGCAGACAGAGCAGTACAAATGTTTCTGCATCACGTGGTTTTAAACGGCTGCAGAAAAACATTTGTTTAAGCACACATAAGCATGGGCAGTTGTGAAACACAAGTTAACATAAAACAAGGCACTGCAAACTGCTGTGTCAATTAACTGCATACTAGCTGTATTCCAAAGCTAGACATGTGAAGAAATTAATGCCTGGCAGCCCAAATTGAAACACTTGATGCAGCTTCTAAAAACTTCTTAGCCTTGCTGAAAGGTGTGTCATGAGGCTGAACTGGAGGAGGGTCCAAGCCCTGCACTCCAGTGGGCCATTCCATACTCCCAGTCTGCTGTCACGGCAGGACTTGCTCCTGCACAATTCCCTGAATACCATGTCACTGTAAGCCTTTGCTCTGTTTTTGCAGTTCTCATGCCACTGGATTTCTCTGCACTCTCGGGAATCTGTTTCAGTTGATCAGAATCAATAATATACTGCTCTATCTTCCCCATAGAGGGAAAGAACTGACACACTGGTGCTGCTGCAGCATTCAGCAGCTGCACCTGTTATAGTATTTCAGCATTGAAGATGAGGATGAAAAAAACCCTGAACAAGACACTATGAATAGTCTGCTGTCTTACAAAACAAAGGTCTAAACAGAGAAATATATGGATTTATTTTGTTGGCCATGAAGCAAGTGAATTGTACCTAATTCCAGGGAGAATAAATAAGGTCACCTAAATGGCCACATAACCTCTCTCAAGAGTCAATCTCCTCTCTCAGAATTAAGCTGATAAAGTGAGGTGCATGTCAGATGTGTTTCACAGCACACTACGCACTTACGTTATTGATTAGATCCTGGCTTACCCAGATGTGTGACATTCTGGTCATTTGCATGGCTGTTGCTCTCAATTAGATGCTCTTAGGTGGTATTCTTGGCAACAAAATTTATGAAGCATCCTATCTCACCAAAATACCCTCTTACTCTATTTCAATCATATTATGTCTTAAAAAGAGGTAAGTGCTTACATATGTGAAAGAGAAGAATTGGTTTTAGGTCTTTACTACACAGTAACACAGCTGGATTCTAAGCTGGCAAATACGTCGTTTCCTCTCCTTTTAGCCATGAAGTACTGTAGCACACTCTAAAACAGAAAGGTGACTTTCAAGTGCTGCATCATCCAAACCAGAAAAATGAATAATATATTCTTCTATTATCAGCTTCGTTTTCCAGCTCAAATGATCCCTTCACCATAAACTAACATTTTCTCTGTTATTTCCCATTATTGAATCATTCCCCACAGTAACTGAATCGTCTTTCTTCTATTTTTAACCACTACCCCTAACATTTTTTTCTGACTCTAGTCAATCCCTCTCCCTTAAACCCACACAATACACCTTTCATCAGGATTTACCTCCAGCCTGTACTGTGTCAGATATACTGCAGCAGGAGATAAAGTCTTGCTCACAGTTTTTCCAGGAAGAGCAAGATTACTACAAAAATAGCTATTTGTTTCCCAGCTGCAGCAGCAGGTAAAATCTAGAAGCCAGAATCCCCTTCAGGGCCTGGCTGGAGATGTCTTTCCTTGCTTATGTTTCTTGTCTTCTTTCTCCCCTCAACTCCCTTGACCTTTTAATGAGTAAAACAGCAGACTACGATTATTTCAGGTTTAGAAGAAACATGGTAGAAAGCTAAAGAGAAAGAGGAACTGAACAGGAAACCCAAAAAGAAAGGAGGAGAAAGCAGTATATCTTGCTACAAACTGAAGTGTAGGCAAGTATTTGCACTAGAAAAAAAAAGATGTAATTGGGGTGCATTAACAAGGCTACCACACAAGCATCAACCAAAGAAATTATTTGGGTTTCCATCACACTCTTCTTAATTCCTAGTGCAATAGCAATATAGTTATCTCCAGGATTCACCACTGGCAAGACACCAAAGACATTAGATATTAATGCTGTAGGTCAATGCATCTTTGAATTTTAATTTAATGAAAAACAGTCTTTCTCTCTTTGTCCGAATTTGGGCCCCTGTTCAGAGTCTGTTTGAGGCCAATAATGACAACCTTCTCATCTTTTACACTGAAATGCCTTAGAAAACTCATTAGACAGGTAAGACTGACATGGGAAATTATAGAGCAGCACGAGAGGTCACATGCTCTGCCTTCAAAGGGATTGTTAGGAAAAGATATATTAAAAACTACTGTGGTAAGTTGCTTTACAAACAAAGAGGCCACAAGGAGACAAGCCAACCACTTTGGTTAATATTCGACTTGCTGATGGCCTGGAGGGTATAATTGCAGTTTAATTTTGCTTTTGTCTCTAAACTGTTACATTTTTTACCTAAGAAGAAAATCTACCAAGTCCTGAAAGCCAATAAACACTCTACCCTCTTTATATCCTGCAATGTTTATAGTTAGTTATGTCATAGAAACCAGTGTACAGATGCAAACAGGGTTTCTAAGAGTCTTCCTTAGCAAATGCTACAGGAGTAGAGCACACTGTGATGCCATGCGGAAACTTCTGCGATATCTTGTCACACACTCAGTGTTGCCGCAGTGTCAGACATGGCCATCTCCTGTGTGCACACCCATTTCTCAACATACCAAACCCAAACACTACCTGACATATGATTTGAAATACCAGTAAGACGTGAGGAGGGGGCAGAGGGAGCATGACATAGAATGGATGCATTAGAGAACAGAAATAATGTTTTATTGAGAGGTATTTGGTTATATGCTCACATTTAGACACAATCTTTATTTTTACATGCAATCTGAACAGTCAAATCTACCACAACTCTAAATTAAAAGTAGTGGAGATTAAAAGAGAATGTGGCACTGTTATGTAACAGTTTGAAGCTAGATAGGTTGAACACATGTCTTCATTAGGTTGTCTTTTGAAAACTTTATGGAAAAAAAGCAACTTTGAAAACTTAGCTGCTTAAATTCTCTCTTTGCTTCCTGACAGTTAAAACTGGAATGAGAATAAATACCTCCCTGCATGAGGTATGAGGATTAATTTGTTTGTGTATATAAATGGGTATTTAAGTATCAACTACTATTTTATTTTTAACACCTTATTGGGACTACTGCATTCCTACCAGAGTTCAGCTTTTGGCAAGAGATTAAGACTGAGTTAAAACAGAAACAGGTGTTTAGAAGTTGATATGGCTGCAATAAAAGCACAAACCAAGATGATGAAGGGAAAAAAAAGTTATATAAGGCATTCATTTGTATCCTGTGAAATAGAAAGACACACAGAAGAAAACATAAAACCACAATAACTAAGGGATATTTAGGAAAATGTTTCTTCCTACTATGATTCATTCCCAGGGGGACAGAGTCTCAGCAGGGCTGTCCTTTGGTCCCAGGCCATGCCGTTCCTGTACAATCTCATGATGCCTATTAAATGGCTAAGAATTCAGTAAACACTGCTTTATACTGGTTGGGTAATAAAACATTTTCAAAGCCTCTAAAGGATCTAGGATTTTAAGGCCACTTTCAGTGAGATTCGAGCTCCTAAATTATATCAGGTATTTTTACAGTGTGGAGTTCTGGTCTCTAAGATCCCTATAGCCATTATTAGGTCAAACGGATATTTATTTCCAGGGATTGAGCACGGTTTTTTGCCAGCTGCAACCAGAACAAAAGCTGAAGCCATCCATTTTAAAGCTCAAACTCATGGAAACAGATGCTCTCTTGGTTAAAAGGACAGTTACTGATCTTGAAGCTTCATAGGAAAATATAGTATTTACCATTTTTAGAATATTTTTCCTTTAGCAATATGATAATTGAAGAAAAAAACTTTCAATTAGGTCTTTGTTTTTAAAGCAGACAGTGCTCAAACATCAATCCTGCAAGCTAAACCTCTTTTCATTAAGACTTACTATTAATACCATACAAAAGTAGAAGTAAATAAAATGAAGATTTTTAAAGGCAGAGATCTGTGAGGTAGTAGGTGTTGAAAGATGTATGAGGTTTATTATTACTTTGTTTATTGCCACATTCTTGTAAGAGTAGGACATTGATGTACAAAATAAATAAAATTTAACTATGGAGATACTGGGAAGACTCTCCATGGGCAGCATGAGTCCTCAGCTCTGAGAACTCCCAGCATGATTGAACCACAAAAGTCAAAAGTTTGACTGAGAACATCACAAGAAATTAAAATGGTTGTCTAGACTATATTGAAGTCCCTTCTGTCTTTCATTACGAAAAACAAGCATGCCTGTAGAACAACTGAGAGAAGGAATGTAGTAATGTAATTTCTGCATGCTAGATGTTTATTTTCCTGGTATTATATGATTCTTGCATTTTAAGAAGGTTTAATGCAATTAACTTTGACTTCAGGACATTCAAATTGCATCCTTTCTAGTCAGTACTTCTTGTCAGTAGTCACCCATGAGAGAGAAGTCTATTAAATTAGCAAGAGAGAAAGAAAGATTTTAAAACAAGTGATGACAGAGATTTCTCTTTGAATACAATACTGAAAAAAAATTGGACCTGAGACAAATTCCCTCTTCTTTTTGATTCTAATGATTTCCTCAACAATAACATGGTTATTTGGAAGTTGAACTTTGCCCTGGATCTTTGATTCTGTACACACATTGGAACACCTCTATTGCCCAAGGGAGGCAATTATTCATGTGATGAAGTGCTTATGGGAGTCAAATCTAGACTCATAAATAGCTTATGGATTCCTGCCTCTGACAGGCACCAGACAATTTTATATACTTACTCTCTATCAGGACAGATTTGAAAAATTTTGATGAATGCATCAATTAATGGTAATTGAAAGCTAATTTGCCTTCCAAAAGGAAGGGCTGTACAAGGAACCAGGGGGATCTTAAGACAGAGCTTGACCCATTGATGATCCATAATGTTATCTTCAAAAACAGGACAAAATTTAATGAAATACAAGAATTCCATGTGGTCCCAGCTATAAACCAGATCAATTATTGCAAGCCTGTGAATTAAAAACTGATCACAAAAGCTAGGACAAACATCTGATAGCACTGAATCCAGAACAAAACCCTTTCTGAACCAGTCTCTTCATCAGATTCCTATACCAGCATGTCAGAAGGGCAGCGAGAGTGGGAAATGCAAGTTAACACTCTCAAGCAGAGGTCAGACTGATCCCACTCACTGGCACCAGGACAGCAACTTCCACTGCAGGCGCTGGACTGACTTTTTGCAACAATGACCTTTTGCATACTGCAGCATCACCTGAAGATTCTGAACCTCAAAACCCTGATACTGTTCTTCTCAATTAACTATGACTATTCAAAACCAGGAATAAACCCCAAACATAGGCATTTAAAAACTGAAAGCCAAACACTCAGTTTTTCCTCACCAAATGAAACACCAAAGATTATACAAGGACCCCAGCAGCCTTCACTAATGTAATTCACCAGAGAAGTATGCATTTCTTTGGTGGAAGGTTAAGCAATAACCAGTCTTGCAAACTTCCTCCCCACTGTGTTGGCACACCTGATACTGGATAATGCCAAAGAGACAGAAGGAAGAGACAAGGTTACATGAACAAGAGGCTGGGGGAGATGGAAAGGCTACCTTAGATTAGATAGGTTGCTGCTGAATAGAAAACTACCATCCTCAATATCGCAGCAATAGGAGCTAATGTACAGATCAGTAAAGTGGTCAAAATAAAGGTACAGCCAATGTCATGTGAATGAACACTGAATGGACATGGTAACAAAATGTCTGCAAATACACTCTGAAAGCAGCATGTTCTATAGGCAGCTTTTCACCATATTCAGCTTTATACAGAGAAGTCACATAAGGAATACAGAAGGCAGCTTTCTATATCATATATTCTGTTATTTCTTGAAGTTATTTTCATGTCTGATTTATTATGGAAAACATAAGTAAATGATTCCACTTGTCTTCTCTGACCTCTAGGTGACCCTGCCTAGAAGCCCCAGACCTTTGCTCTCTCCTAAGATCTCTTTTACTTCTTCTAAATTGTGAGGAAGAGTTCACATCCTTAAACATGTGAAATCTAACAAAAATAAAGCAAACAGAAAACCTCAGGCATTTACACACACTTAAACACAACCACCAAACCAATCTCCCAAGAAAACCTTCTGAGAACTGAATTTACAAAGCAGATTGCAGGTGCATGTATTGAACAGTGCACCCTCTCTTCTTCCATCACTCTTATTTACCCATTTCATTTCTAATAAGAACATATCAGCTCTGAAACTGACAAATGGGTATCCATCTACTACCACAGCATATGCTTGCACTGTGCCAGAACCAAATGGTTCAACAAGACAGAAATTCCTCTGAGCACTAACTATCACCATTCATAACCATTTTATGGAGCTCATAAACAAACTGTTTCCTCCCATCACTCACTTTCTGCAGCCTCTCTTTTCTGTCCACCTTTGCCATGCTTTGATTTAAATTTGAAATAATCTCCTTGGACCATACTTTTAATTTTTCAGCCAAGTGCTATGCACAGCTTTTATCAGTAATAGTAACAGATTGCCCAAGGACACACACAATGAGTCATGGAAAGAGTAAGGATTTCCTGGCTCTTAATCCAATGCTCAGACAAGGCCTCTCATGTTTCCAATTTTCAAGAGGTGGCAGGTGGGGGGAGAAGACAAAAGAAAAAAAGATGGGAGAGAGACTTTTTTAGGTAAGCAAAATAGTCAACCAGAAAAAAAATCTGCTCAAGCTCTTCCTCTTCTCACTTTCAGATAACTGATGTAACAGTAATCACAGGATCTGCTGAACAGCTTATATCTGGTTTAAAAAAAAATGCAGTGGATAGAACAGAGGAAATATATCAATCAGGAAAATCACAAAAAAAATCTGAAAGCAGAAAAAAAAAGAACAAGTTTGCTCAACAGGCCTGGAAACAGAAGAGAAAGGAACTTACTTGCTTTCAGGGCAAAGGAATTTGGAAGCTTACTCCCAAACAGGAGTGTAGGTAGCAGCATTAGCATATGCCCACCACAGAACAGTGAAAAAATCTGGGGGCTGTGAACATGGAAGCAGGTGACATGAACCAGTTCTCACCTGAACACACTCCAGAAACACGGTGTGTTACACTGGTCTACTTAACTTAGGAAACTGATCCCCCCAAGACCAACTATAATTAGCAAGAGATGAGGAAGATTCAAGAGACAAATACAGATCATGCAGAGGTGATGTATCAGCATCCCCAAAATAACTAATATACATCCTAATAATGCCACCTACTCCAAAAAACTATGCAACTATTTACAAGACCCATTATGTCACAAACGAACAGGAAAATAATATTTCATCCCCATAAAAGTAGGCCACCCATCACATTCTGAAAAAGGATCCAACCAAAAAAAAATAAACAGATTAAGATACAAGTTGTACTCATTTATCACTGCAAAGCGCAGCTCACACATGGGCTTTGACAGCACCCTGGATAACTGGCTGAAATGAGACCCATTTCAAAATGAAATAGATGTTGAAACACTGGTGTCAGACACAGACATTAACTGCACACATGTATGGGATACTTAGGGACTGCTTGTCTCATTGGGCTGGGATAATGCGATTATTTAGAGACTACTGTCGAACCAGTATTTGCACTTCTGATCTAACCATCACTGAAGAGATCTAGTGCAACATCTAAAAAGTTGTCCTGGGGTAACTTTATGATGTTTGTATCCCCAGTCACCTGTTCTGTGTGTGCTACATGTAGAGTTCTGTGCCTTTACGACTGGTTCTGAGAGTGAAGCAAAGAAGGAAGAAGCACGCAGTTTGTTTTGAAAAACAGCCTTCACTCCTCTGCATTTTTTCTCAGGACAGTGTGTTCGTCGGAAGCACAGACAGCAGCCAGACAGAGATCTTTTTTTTGCTTTTAGTTAATTTGGCTAGCTGAGGGAGAGAAGCTTCCTGGACTGTTTTTTTTTTTTTTTTTTCCTTTTTCTTAGGACTGTTTAAACCTGCTCCAGACTGAAGAAACCCAGAAGAGCACCGAGAGCTCGCACCTGTGGCCCACCGGGGCCTGGACCTCCAGAGGGATTGATAAGGGACTGAGCGAGTTGAGCTACACCCACGGCAGGGACTTTCTCAATTTGCCATCTCACTCCAGAACGAAAGGTTTTATTGTTTCACATTATTCATTCTTTAAGCTTGTGAGCACTTTGTTGAATAAATAGTTTTTTCCACTTTTCTCCAAGAAGTTCTTTTCCCAGACCAGCTGGGGAGAGGGGTCGTTTGAGTCTGCTTCTCAGAGGGACCCTGTTCGGGAGTTTTCTCCCAAATTTGCCCTAAACCAAGACACAAGTGCAGTCAACCCTACACCTCAGAAATTGAATGGCTTCTTTGGGTCTCTCAGTCGCAATTAAACAACTGACTGCAACAACAGCCATCACCATGGACAGCAAACTGCTTCAGCAGAGGGTGAGAACCGAGTGAGCCGGGAGGCAGCTCCTTCCAGATTCTCAAGAGACACACAAGCAGTGAGTAGCACAGCACTAGCCTGCACATTGCCCGAGGCTCTGCTGACAAAAGACACTGAAAGGCTGAAGTATTCAATTCCCCTTTTTGCCTCAGTCTTCACTGATAATCAGCCTGCAAGAATCCCAGGCCCCTGAGACCAGTAGGGAAGTCTGTAAGAAGAAGACTTACCCTTCATGAAGGAGGACCAGGTAACAGAACACTTATAGTGGATATACGTCTGCATCAGGAAAAGTGTTGCTAGCAAGTTGAGGGAGTCATCCTTCACCCAAAATCAGCGCTGCTAATGTGCAGAAATCTGGACTGCTGGGTCCAACAGGCTAAGAAGGGACCATGAGGATGATGAAGAGATTGGAGCGTCTTTCATATGAGGAGAGGCTGAGAGCTGGGACTATTCAGCCTGGACAAGAGAAGGGCCAGGGGGATCATATCAATGTGCAAAAATACCTGATGGGAGGGAATGAAGATGAGAGAGCCCAGCAGTGCCTGATAATAGGACAAGAGAAAATAAACACAAACTAAAGATCATGAAACTCCTTCTGAACACTTTTTGACTGTAAGAAGGTAGAACAGGCTGTCCAGAGAGGTTGTGGAGTCTTCATCCTTGCAGGTATTTAAAACCCAACCGGGCATGGTCCTGGGTAACCTGCTTTAGTTGACTGTGCTTTAGCAGGGAGTCAGACTAGATGGTATCAAGAGGTCACGTCCAATCTCAATGACTCTGTAAATGTACTTCTGTTGCATGCATTTTTTAAGTGAACCAGCTAATTAACAAAGATCAGTAAATGAGGCATCCTTGAACACAAATGGTTCCAATGTTTTGCAAAACTTACAAACTGGACTTTGTCTACTCTGCTCTTTTTGGGTTTAGACAGTGCAAATTTTGCTGCCCAAGTTTCTTTTTATAAATCAACATCCTTTATTCACTTGAAAGATACTTCAGCCAAATACTGGACATAAAATACTTCTGAATTACATCTTATCTTGCAGTTTTGGTTGACTCCCCTTCTGTTCTCCCCTCCTCCTTTGCAACCTCTTTTCTTTATATTACAATATAGTATGAATCCGTCCTTCAGCTCATGGCTCCATGTATTATTCTCTTCAAGCTTCTTTCCTCCCTGCTCTTTTTCTTTGTCTGTTTCGCAGCCACTGAATACCTTCCAGTTTTAGATGAAAATAACAATTAGGTTTTATTATTATGAGACCTTTTCTTGTACTGATAAAAATCTCATTATGCAAAACAAAGCTAGAACAATTTCTTTAACAGTCAGATTTTCATGTTCATTTTTAACTTCTTTTTGGAAAACATTAATGACCTTCAAGAAGAATCAATTTTCCAGATTCTTTCTTCCAATCCTTTTTCTTATTTTTTTTAATACAATTTTACCATCAAGGATAAATATAGATGAACAAAGTACACTGGAGTCATACCTCCCTGGAGGTATCATTTTGGAATATTGAAGTAAAATTATTACAGCACATTAGTCTGCTCGAAGACTTCCAAAATACTGTTTAAAACATCTTCCTCAGGGCAAGCCCACTAAAAAAATACACTGTTGATCCACAACTGTCTGCATTGTAAAAAAATTTAGCATTTACTAAAGTTCAGTGAATGAAAAATAGCATAAATTAGTAGAAATTTAGAAAGATGATAATCAAGAACAAGTTAGAAATGTTCCAAAGCTGACGATCACTGCATGACCTTAAGGTCTGAATCAAATAACCCGAAGTTCTCCAAAATTTTACCAGCTTTATAAGATAAACCACTAAAAACTACCAAAAATCAAAACCAGGCACCTACCATTTCTGCATGAAAACCTTTAATAAAGCTGTACTGAGTTAGTGGAAAAAATAAAAATGAAAAATTGTTTGCCTCAAAGTTTTAAAACCATCATTCTCCTGGACTTGTCATACTAAACCCCTTACTGCTTGACACACAATATGAACAGCTATTTTTTATTCACTTTGAACATCTGCCACATCATTTCACTCCCTTTGTATCCTGAATTTAAGCATTTTATACAAAATTCTATTGTACTGCATATACAATTAAAAACAACTCTCAAAAAGGTTTTTGATCCCCAAAACCCTAAATTTCCTTACTAAGCCAAATTAAATGAGCATGGTTGCTTGTATGTGCAAGGGTTACTTTTATCATGTGACTGATCCTCCCTACCTTTACTTATTTACAATAATTAATTGTCCCTTAGCTTGCTTTTCAAAATAGGGTTTTTAATCTTTAAATCTCAGAGATCTTTCCAAAACCTCTTTTTTTTTTTCACATTACAGATTTTTTTATGCACAGTCATAGATATATGTCCACTGTGCATTACACAAAGTCCAACTAAAGGAGAAAAATGTTTTGCACTTTTCCCTATCTCCTATCTCTGGCTGATCTTCTCTTCCCAACTATAAAACACAAGTAAAGCCTGTTTAAAAGACAGAAAGACTGAAAAATAGAAGGAAAAAGCACAGACCTGGAACACCAGGAGTAAAATTAAATTAGTTAACTGCTAGAAGCATGAAGCATTAATGAAATAGAAGTAGGGAATTTTCCCCTTATGAGGAACATTTATTCAGTGTTAATTAAATTCTTTTATTCAAAATCTATACTTACCCAAGTGTAAAAATATTACATCATATCAATAATGCAGAGTGTAAGCAAGTACTACATTATAAGCATCTTTTTCCCATCTAGTGGAGGGAAGCCTTTAAATCATTTATACTGATTGAAGCCCTCAAATAAAGGACAAAAAAAACCAACAGAGAACCCTCTGCATGAACCAGCAGCCACAGCTATTAATTCACTTGTCTAACAAATAGCTATCGGAGATTAGCTTCAAGCATTTGCTTGCAAAGTTCACATGCAATAGTGTTAATGAGGAACTTTCAGAGCCTGCAATAATTATTTCTCTACAATATATCCAGCTGGCTGCTTTATTCATTTGCAGGCCAGTTCTGCACCAGTGAAGCCAAAGAGAGTTTTGATATTAACTTCAAAAGGTTCAGTTCCTTGCCTACAATGTTGAGCTATCACCACAAACACTTTGGGTGCATTTCTGTAATACCACACAAACTAATTAAAGCATAGCTGGAGCTGCCACCACTAAGAGACCACCATGAGAATTTTTCAGCTTACAAGATGAGAAAAAGGCTCCTAAGTCTTCAGGTAGACACCCTAAATGATTGCCTAACTTTAAAAAACACTCAGTATTTTTTCATTTGAATGAGAACTCTACGTAATCCAAAGTCCTAGTAATTTTTGGAATGGTGAAAAAATTGGAAAATTAAAAAGTTGGAATGAAAATGGTAAAAAAAAATTGGAATGGTGAAAACTGGACTGACAAGTCACTTCTGCATAAAAAGAGCAGCATGTGAGATTAAGATAATATCTTTACATGAAATTCTTTTTCTGTGACTTGCATCTTCTTCAAGATAATTACCTTGTAAAAAAATATTATGGGGTTGTTTTGTGAATCCTTTCGGAAGATTTGGGAAAGGAGTATAACCCAACAGTGACACTGCTCTTTAATAAGTATTAGTACTTTAACCAGTATCGGTATTGTTGTAAAAGAGTCCCACTTGACTTCTTCATTGTTTTGTATTAGGAATGCACGCTCTGCCTTTGCAGGAAAGGCTTACATAAAATGATTAGCTACAAAGTGTCACCAGGGTTTTCTCCAGCTTCCAAGCTACGCTTAAAAAATTCGTAAACACTGTCTCACTTCTGACAGCTCATTTTAACTAAATTACAGGAGCACAATCATTTCCAGGTGGAATCGGAGCTCTGCTTCATCTAAATCTAGTGTTGTGGATACAACCTTGTTGAATGCTAGAGTCCTCAGAAGATGATCTAATTACCAGACAAATGGGAGAATTGTGTCTCCCCAAACTCCTCACACAGGAGTGGCTTAAAGAACGTAAAATAAGACTCAGCAGGTCTTTCGAAATCAATCTTAGCATTGAGCCATATAGCTCAGACACGTAAAAGCTTACAGAACAAAATACAGTAAGTTTTACAGATATTATTTAGTCACATTATACATCCTACCTTAAAATAGAAAAAGCAGTCAATGGAATATATCCTCAAGACAATCATGCAGAATAGACACTTCTGATTAATTTAACTAGTCACCAGTGACTGCTCCACAAAAATACAGCTGAAAATGCATTTCCTTTCTGTGAAAGCAAAGAAGGCAAGCTGAAATATGAAGGTTTCTGTGTGTTCAGCAGACCTTTTTTTTTTCTAATTTAAGAAGTAAAGTTGATTCTACTTTGCTACAAAGAAGGATATAAAGCCTTGTTTTTTCCCTTCCATACCTGAAAAGAGGCAAATATAATTAGGTAACTGTAAGCATTAAAAGTTAGTTTCTAAACAGGGAAAAGGTACAAGAATTACAGAGCTGTCTGCTCATAAATGGCATGGAAACAAAGTAAATTTGTATCTAATAAAAATGAGAAAGCAACATGGAAAATCATCAGTGTGTAAAATTCAAAGTGGTTAACAAACTGGGAAACAAGACAGTCCTAGAATTTGACTTCTGAAAATCTGGCAAATGATGAATGAAAAAGACTTTGTATGAAAACATGAAATAAAAAGATAAAAAGTCAGAAGCAGGCTCTCTGGTGAGTTAAGAAAGTAATATGTTAGCTAGTCACCTCCCAGTACACAATAATAGCTTTTTTTTAATTTGGTGGGACAAATGAAAATAGAAAATGTGTGAAAGACTGTAGCATCAACAGCAAGAAAACCTTTTATTTAAAACTGAATTATGCAGGTATATAGTTACTGATAAGAAGCAGAACGAGGGTCAGCAGTACCAGTCACAGGAAGTGAGAACATCTGAACACTACAATGTTCAGTTATTTTCAGGATAATATTTATAAATGCCAAGCATTGTGGAAGAAGTTGGAAGTGGACTGAGTAGCCAAAATAGTCAATATGATTAAAATAACATCTTCACTTGTACAAGTTTTCAGGCAAGATCTTTTTCCATGCCAAGATGCTTAATACTTTTTTTTCTTCCATTTTCCATATAAAACTCAAGATCACTAAAAGCAACAGAAGAAATATAGCTCCCTGATCTGGTTTTCATCAATCCACAATGCCACAGCTCACAAAAATAATGGAGACTGGGAACTGGTGTTTTAAAATAGTCTCTTTCTCTACATACCACGCTTTTATAGTTTACATTAGCTGTATAGGAATATTTTTTTCTTTTTTTCCATAAGGCAGAATCACTTTCTATTTTACTTGTCAAGCTTCTGAGAGACAGATGAAGAAACTTTAACCAAAATGCCTGGCTAAAGTCCAAAGAGCAATCACATTCTGCCCACCCAACACTCCCTGTGATCTCACTCAGCTACGGGATCTTCAGATTTCTGCAAGTTTTTCTACATATTGCTAAATGGTTGCCACATTTCACCTCAAGCATAACTACTTTCTATTGGATGCTAAACAGTCTTCTTATTTCAGTAGGTTGTATAAATGCTTGTACACCCTTTTGCCTTTCTTTTTCTTCCCAGAGGAATATTCAAAATCTTATTTTAGGAGCTCTATAAAATGCATTGGCTGAGATACCTCCACACACTCCCATGTGTAAACTAGCTTCCTTTAATTCAAAAGCAGTGGAGCTATTACAAAGAAATATTCACACAACTGATCTTTTTTACAGATCAAAGGAGCAAACAACTCAGAGACGAAGGAAATAATCTTGTCATTTTTTTGGCCAGTCACAATTGTGTTGGTGTATGCCAATGGGAACACCACCAGCCTAGTAAAAGGGGAGTTGGTCCATCTTACCTCTTACACTTCCCTTGAGGAATTTCCCTGCCCCCGGACAGACAGTGATCTGACCTCTTCCCCCATGTCATGTTTCTGCACATTCTAGCTAAAATGCAGAGTTTCCCTCTTTAAGAAGCAGAAGCTTTCACGCAGTACCATTTGTCATCAGTTACCACCCCTGGAACAGACCTATGATTTAAGCACAAAGATTTAGAGCACACTACTCTCTTTACTGACATTGCAACAGAATTATGGACTTCTGCTTCTGAGGGAAGGCAAGTTGTATGTTTCTCACTGGAGGCATTACTGACTTCTCCACCAAAAGACCCATTCTAGACACATTTTCAACTGACAATAAAAAGAAGAGAACTTAACAGCCCTCTTCCTTTTTGTCACCATGTACTTTATCATAGTCAAGTCATCGATTCAATTATTAAGCTCTGGGTTTACAGCCTTCTGTATATTTGTCCATTTGTCTCCTTGAAGACATTATTACGGTTTCCAACTCTTCAACGTGTAACACTCCTGAGCTGCTCTAAGTGCCTTGGCAAGCTGACCTGTCTGTTAATAAAATGCTAGAATTTACTGACAACCTCCCTCAGGATTCCTCAAAATCTTGTAATCCGTGATAACATCATATCCACTCCAGCCTATAGCTGAAATCTAAGAGAGTTGTATCCATCTGTTTTTAAAACACTTTTAAACCTACTAAGAATCATCCTTATAAGTACATCTTTTTTTTCTGCAGAGCTTTCTGGACTCCACAAGTAGCTTTAAAGCTTCCATCCAGACTCTTAATGGAAAGGAACACTGCTGTAGCTTTCTGTAACAACACACATTCACAAAACACACAGCATAACAACATGAACTTCTAAAGAATATCTCCATTATAGAATCATTGCTATCCAATGACTCAGTATTATTTTTAAAACGAAAGAGCTCTTTGTAGCTGATAATATAATTTTGGTGCATTTTTAGCTACAATATTGACACTTGTACCTCACATAAATCAAGCTATTAATTGCAATCTGGGTAGAGCTAATATTATCTTAGAGATGCCAAGGTTTTGGAGGGAAGCAGCCTTATACAAACCATGTTGAACATGTATTGCAGTATTCAGTTGTGCACAGGTGTCTTTTGAGCAGAGCTCGTTTCTCAGTCACAAACAGCCGCAACTAATAAACAGGAATGGATGTTCTAGTAGTATATTAGATCTCCCATAAGACTTCTTTATGTATATATTCAGGTACATAAAACACAGGTATTTGTCTTTTCCACAGTGTGGTGCCTACTGATAAAGACAAACTCAGTTTCTGTTTAACAGTAAATGACCTACACAACTACTCGATCATTAGGACATAACAGCTACACTTCTAGATTTCAGAATTACTTGGAAAAATCAGAAAGTTCACAACAGAAGGAAACTGGAAAGAAAAAAAAAAAGAGTGGAACCAATCAGGCATTTTCATTCCTAATTCGTTCTATCCTCACCCCTTTCAAGCAGTTTATTTACAGGCTATACTAGACCATCTAAACTGGATCCCAGCAGTTAATTGTACATTCACATCTAAATGGTAAATGACTGTATTCATTTTGCATAGCAAGGTTTTGTTAGCAGAAGGCTGCAGGGGTGGCTTCTGTGAGAGACTGCCAGAACTTCCCCCATGTCTGACACAGCCAGTGCCAGCTGGCTCCAGGACGGACCCACAGCTGGTCAAGGCCAACCCTATCAGTGGTGGTGGTTGTGCCCCTGGGATAACAGACTTAAGAAGGGAGAAAAAACCTATTCAACAATCTGGGAGAGAGAAGTGAGCATTTGTGGGAGGAACAGCTCTGCAGATACCAAGGCCAGTGAAGAACAAGGAGAGGTGTTCCACGTACTGGAGCAGAGATTTCCCTGCAGCCCATGGAGGATCCCACACCTGAGCAGGCGGATGCCCAAAGGAGGCTGTGACCTTGTGGGAAGCCTGCGCTGGAGCAGGCTCCTGGATGGACACGAGGATAGAGGAGCCCACACTGGAGCAGGTTTTCTGCCAGGGCTTCTCAATCCATGGGTCACCCACACTGGAGCAGCCTGTTCCTGAAGGACTGCACCCCATGGAAGAGACCCACACTGGAGCAGTTAATGAAGAACTGCAGCCTGTGGGAAGGGCCCATGTTGGAGAAGTTCATGAAGAATTGTCTCCCATGGGAGGGAACCCACACTGGATCAGGGGAAATGTGTGAGAGTCCTCTGCCTGAGAAGGAAGGAGCAGCAGAGACAATGTGTGGTGAACTGACCACAGCCCCCATTCTCCCTATCCTTGAACTGCTAGGAGGAGTTGTCAAAGAATTGAGAATATAGCTCAAGCTGAAAAGGGAGGACTTGGGGGTAAATATTTTCAGGATTTGGTTTTGCTTCTCATTATCCTACTCTGATTTGATTCCTAGCAAATTCAATTTATTTCCCCAAGTCAAATATGTTTTGCCTATGACAGTAGCTGGTGATTTCCTCCTGCCCTTTCATTGACCCAAGAGCTGTTCATTTTAGTTTCTCTCCCCTGTCCAGCTGAAGAGAGAAGTGATAAAGTAGCTTTGGTGGGCAACCAAGGTCAATCCCCCACAATGACATATCTGAATATCTTTTCTAAGAAAACTGCCTTGAATTGTATTACCAGATGCTTATGTAACAGGTGGCTTTTGCCATATTCTAGGCAAAGGAAACTGCACAGAAATGAGTTGTTCTTCCAGAAAATCTTCCCTCTCAAGCAGCAGGAGACCATACTTCCAGAGGAGGCACTTGCCTTCATACTACATGTTCACTGCTTCTTACTTGGAGCTCATGGGGTTTTTTTTTAATCTACTTTTGTTTATGATAAGTGCAGGTTCCCCCCCTCTGATTTCCTCTTTACTTGAGAGCTGCCTTGGAAGAAAAGAACCATTTACCTTTTTCTGGGAAACTGATGACAAATTTTGAATCTCAGTTTAGGGCCACTGCTGTCAACGTTCTGATTTTCCACCACTGAGCAAAGAAACAATCACAAAATGTTGAGCTTCCACAAGTAAGCTCGGCTTGCATATTTGCCATTCATAGCTTCAGTTTAGGTTTGCACATGATTGATTTCACTCTGTTTCAGGCCAATAAAAATGGGCAGCTCCTTCCCATTAGAGGAAATGTAGCAATGCCACATATTAGATAAGTGAAATAATACCTTCCCCTCAGCATGTCCCAAGCAGCCATAGATATCACAAAACCTTAGCCTAGAAATGTGAACCTGTGCTGCAGATATGGATGAGTCATATAGGGGTACACAAGGACATATGGACATTGTTCAATAAGCTCCTGCATATACAGAGATGAACAGTTCTCAGCCAGGAGACATTATGCTTTAATAAAGTGTATGCAGAATTAGTATGAAACATTTTTGGTACAGATTTAACAAGGATGTAAAAATATTAATTATAGTTCAATTAAAAAATTGTTCCTTCTGAGACTGAGGTTAACAACAAAAGAAAATTACAGTCTCAGTGTCCAAGACATACACTTGAATGCTCCAGAGATACTTTTAAAAGATAGCTTACAGTGAAGACCAAGATAACCTGAGTGACATAATAGAAATCAACTTAATATGGAAAATTTAAGCAGCAGCAAAATAATAATTTCTTCATTGAACATAGAAATCTCTATAAGTCTGCAAAGTAGTATTCAGATTTGTCATTGAAACACTAACTAATATCCTTTGCTTTTGGAAGCATTTGTTCATAATTCTATATTTTAATTTGTTCATACAGTTTTATAATTTTTTTTCTAATTATTCCACAGTGTTTCAATAGATTTATTATGGCTCTTATTAAATGCAAACAAACATTTAAAAACTCCCAAATATGCACATTATAAGTTCTTTTATTTAAAAGCCGCTGAAATATTTCTATGTATATTTTGCAAAACTGCATCTGTTTTTGTATATAAGGTTTGGGGACTTTTTTCCTGTTTAAAAGAAATAGTTTGAAATTAAACTTAAAAACTTACACATAATGATCACAAATAAAACAGAAAAAAATCCATTCTGTGTCATCCTGGAAACCTATCTGAGTTAGTTGAAAATACAAAAAGCACATAGCACACACTTTTATACTAACCCGCAAAATCCAAATATCTTTATTTTGGGTAAAATCTGAGTAGCCAAAAGAGGCTGGCACTAAATACTCTGGGTTTGTTCATTGCAGCTTACATTATAAAGAATCAGTCCACTAAGGAAAACAAACATGACTGTATTTAAACAGAGACTGTAATGTATTTGCAGTGGTTGCTTCATAATATTGTCAATGTTCATGCAGAAGTTTCAGAGACATAGGCAGTTGCAAGCTTGAGAGAAATATTTTTTAAAATTTGTACCATACCCGTGAACTCATCCTTTGTCTGTGAAATACTACACAATATACATGTTCAGACCTATAATTAATTTTGTAGGAGATCTTCACTAGGCAAGTAATAGCCTGTGATTCTAAAAAATGTTTAAAGGGATAATAAGCCATTTTACAGCATAAATTCACTTATTGACTTTTCCTTTCAGGGATAGTTTAATAAAAGACAGTATTTTGAAAGTCATTCTTTCCCTCTATATTTTATTTTCTTTTCTTGTATCTTTGTCCTGTCTTTGCTGCTGTTTGACAGTGCTCCAAAGGAGTGGAATCCAGCTTAAAAGAATACGTGCATCTTCTCTAGCTCCAAATGCCCAGAAGAGATGGAAAAACTGAACTGATTTTTTGTAAATTTTAGTCAGCTGTTAGCTTCAGAAAGGATTGTCAGAAGACACAGGTAAATCTTATTTTCAGCTAACTTCTTGCAATAAATGATTTTGAAATTGCTTTTCATACATATAGAGACACATATATAAAATATCAATATTAAAAACCACCAAATATCAAGGGACACTTTAGTTTGGACCAAGCATAGACCTGAGAGACAGCAGCAATTTTATATTTTGTTTTCCATGACCCTTTTGATACTCGTCTACTTGAGCTACTAAACTATAATGAATACTGTATTTATTCATTCTTATATTTTCTGAGCAACTCATATTCTGTATTTCTAAACCTGTTGCCTTTAGCAAGATTCCTGCACTACATTAAGAGACTAAATGACAGAGAACTAGACAGGCTGTTCTATGAGAAATCTTGAGTTTTCCTTCTTTTTTGAAAACAAAATAACTGCCAATGAGTTTTTCCTTAAGAGACACCACTAGGGATTCCTACTGCAATGGTAGAATGAACATTTTTAAATTTTTTTGTTAAACAGCGGCTTCATTTCTCTTAACCAAAGCAGACAGTGTACTGACAGCTACCAGGGCCACTGGGTGCAGCTCCAAAAACTATTACAAGCTATTTGAAACAAAATTTTGAAACAGCTCAGCAGTTCTTAACCACAATCCTCCTTCAATTTCATGCAACTGTAAAAGTAAAAATAAAACCATAATCTGTTTAACTCAAAAAACTGTTGTTTATAGTCTGTGGCCTTATGACTAGTGCCTTGATAGGGGAAGTAAAATGCCTGGTTTCCCACAAAAACGGCAGTGAGAGAAAATGTGCTCAACAGCCCCATACATCATCATAAGAGTTCAATATCCAGGACATCTTCTGTTCCCTGTGCTTGAATTCAGAGAAAGATGAGATAAGGTTAGAAAAACACAGCAGAGATTACTTGTCACTTTAAAGCATCTCCCTGTGTTAACTGTTTTGTGCTGTAGGCTCTGAAATACCAACACAGCGTCTGAGACTGTGCTGAGAAGTAGCAACCGAGCAGTTCTGTGATAAAGTACATGGTAAGTGGGTGCTAGCTACAAGTGTTTGCAAGTATTAAGAATAACACACAAGATAAAGCCCAACCATTCCTAAAGCAAAGAGCTGACAGCTCAGGTGGGTGGACAGCCATATAGATTGAGTGTGTAATAAGGTAACACAGCTTTCCGTGCAGTGTAATGGAGCTGAAGAGAAAGCAGCAAAATGATGCTCAGAGCAAAAGCAAACTAAAAAAATTAATCTTTTCTAGTACCAAACTCCTCTCTCCCTTCTTACTGCTTTTCTCATTGCTCCAGGGTAAGTATCAAGTGCCTCAGTCAATCCTATTACCTTGATCTGAGACATCCTTAGTATGGGTGAGGTATTACAAGCCTGGGAAGGAACTAGTCAGGGCTGAAAAACCATGTACTCCAGTAAACCCGGGAGCTGCCATCAACAAGCAAGAAACAGTCTATCCACTTTGGTACTTCAGAGTTTACAGGCTCAGGCTTCTCAAGATTTAACTCTCTACAGTCCACCAAAAAAATATCACTGCAATTGTTCAGGTGAAATGAGAGGTGAGCCAAAGACAACCTAGTACCTAGGCTCAACAGCCTGGGAAACTTACAAGCTGGCTGTAGTGAGCATCTGTAACTCAGCAGAGCTATGTAGCACAGTCTGCTTCTGTTCTTCTCTTCCAGGCTCCTCTAGCAACATAAATCACACTGAAAGATCTTTACGGGGTCAAAACAGAATTGAAAAGTGATTTCAAATATTATGTTACTAAGGAGTAGCACACCAATGGAAAATAAAATGTAATTTATGTCTCAGCACTGATACAGAGTCTGCTAAGCTAGTCCCAGAGAGAACCTCTAAAGCATAAGGCAGAACAGAGTTTATTACAGATTATTAGCAACTAAGCAGATTTCCTTTGTGTGCTTTTTACAGCCAAAGCATCACCCAATGCAGATGCATACCAACTAATATTTTGGCTTGTCAACACTGCAGTACTGTAATATAATTGGGAGAGAGGGTAAATACATTCTCAAAAAACATGGGTGTCAATGAGATCATTTTGGTTACCTAATTAAAAAAAAAATTGAATTTTTAAAAGCCATCCTGACAGGGTATCAGGAGTTGAACTGTAACTTTTAGATCATTACATTAGAGCTTCCTGTTAGATACATTTCCAAATACTGTATGAAAACATAAAGAAAAGCACCAGTAAAAAGCAGTGGTCCATTTAACTCCTCACCATATGTCCAACAGTGCAAACATATATATATGAAAGGAGAAAACTCTGGCACTTTCTGGGGTCGTTTTTTTGCCTCTAATTCCTCCAGCATTCAGTTGCAAGAGCCTGGCAACCTTGTTGAACAAGACTGCCATTGTCCCACTGTGTTGATAATAGAGAACTCTGCAATTATTTCCGGTTCAAATACAAATTTGATTGTAATATAGAATTAAAGTGTTTTAATTTTTTCTAGACAACTGCCAGATTAAGGTCTGCTACAAAATAAAGCATAACTAGTTCTGTCATTTTGCCATTACGCCATTAAGATACATGAAATATCAGTTTTCAATTAGTGCCCTTTCATTACTCACTTTTTGGCTCACAATCTTCACTATTTTGGATGCAGTGTAATCTTATGCCCAGGCAACAGCACAATTTAGTATCACTATTCAAGCTCTCTTTAGATCTTGCCAACTTTTTCCAAGAAAAATACAGAAAAACTAGGATCTGTAATTCTAGTATTCGCTGAACATGAAGAAGCAGGCCAATAAAAAACCCAGCAAACTATAAGGCTTTAGAACTATTATAAAGCATCAGGGAAAAGCTTGGGCAAACTTTGTTTCTGCTTCATGGATTCACTCACTGAGATCCAAACAAGGTTTATATGGATAAAAATAAATAAAACAATATTTTACTGGACAGTGTTTGCCCTCTAGGACAAACACTTGGTGATATTGACTGTCTGCCAAGGAGAGTGACATTTGGAGTCACAAAATTGCATCAAAAAAGCCATTTTCCTTTCCTCTCACTTGGCAAAATAGAACATTATCTTAGCAGAGCAGGTTTCTGAACTTGGGCTTTTCAAAAACTGCAGTCTGTTGCTGTGAAAGACAGGACATTGTCATACTGCCAACTTTGGCACAAAGGCAGGAAAACCATGGTCTGTGCAGGCCAGTGCTCAGTAAATGAGCTTAGCTCATTACTGTTTGCTTTCACCTGTTCCACAGAAATCTGGGGTTGAAAGGCCATGGTCAGATGGTCTCCGGGGGAGGCATGGGGATGTGCCACCCCATGGCTGACATAACCCTACGTTCCAGGACCTGCACCATATGCCTCTAGAGCAATGGTTTCTTTACAGAGACAGCCTCACAAAGCTACAATTACCCAGGAGCAATCAAGCACAATCATGCAGAGTCAGTCAAGGCAAAAAAGAAAAGTCTGATGTTTTGTGTACTCTGAGGTAAAAACACCACTTGACAGACATCTATCACTTCCTACCGCTACCCCATAAGCAAATCAAAGGGAATCCCGAATACACAACATGGGACTGAGCACGCACAGAAACAATACAGGACATACAGCCTCGGCATACAGGAAGAGACTCCTATTTAACCTGACACGGGTAAAGCACGAAAGACTTTACCACAGATTACTGGTAATGCAAGAGACAAGGGATACATCCTCTTGGATTAGACAACCAAAATGTTCACTTCTTAATAGGAAACACAGACTACTCAACTTACTGCCAATCCTTGAAATTCATAATTATTGCAATCTATCAGCATTCAGGAGATTCTTCAATTTTATGGCCTCTGAATGTACAACCCCATAACAATTCTGACCTTGGGTATTAAAACAATATTGAAGTGATCAGTGGCTGCTGCTGTACCCAAGTGATCACCACATACAGATTCCGTTTCCAAGCACACAAGATGTAAAGCAAGAAACAATGCAGGTACCTATTTCCTAAAACAGGAGTTTTCAGCAGCTGTACATCAGTGTAAGTCTATTGAAGTCAATTACTTGATTTTGTTTAACAACCTTTTTTTTTTGCTTCAAAATCTACAAAAAGACTATTTTTCAGTAAACATAATTCAGGAACTAATTAAATGTGCCTCAAGTACAAACAGGAAATACAGACAAATAGAAGCTACCTGATTTCATGTTAGAAACTGTTAAGGACACTCAGTCCCACTAAGATCATGATCCTTTTATAGCTGCCAGAACAAACACAGACTCAGTACACTTCCTGCTCAACAGCTGGTTACTTTAGATTTGCATCAATACTCAACTGATGGACTATGTAACTACAGGGGAAGACAGAAGCATCATAAAAAGGCTGAGTTGCTATGTCATGACATCATGAATTCAGCTGTCTCTATTGCATTTGTAAAAATCATACTCTCCAACCACATTACCAAAGAAATAAAGATCACAATTTAACATGCCTGTAACAATGTTTCCTTTGAAAATTTTCTATGATTGCTGAGAACTTCCAAATCAACATACAGAAGAATGCTTTTACCACTGGAAATCTTAATTTTTTTTCTGAGGATTTTTTTTACCCATAAGATTTTTTATAATGATTCTAGCTGCAGCAGCCTAAGTTTGATGAAATTTCTTTAAATTTCATCACTTTAAACTGTAATGAACTGTTTAAAAATCCAGTGGCATTTTCCACCTTGGTCAACATCTTAATATAATGGCGAGTCACGTAACTGCAAAACACAAACTCTCTGAAAGGGTCTATGGCCTCCAGGGATCTCTTTTTCCAAAAGTAACACCTTTACATTGAAACAGAAGCTGCTCCTTACCTGAAAAGAGTTCATGCATCGAAGTGAAGGTGGCAGAGATGTAGTACTCAAACCCAGTATCAACAATAGTTCCAAACATGTTTCTGATGGAAACTTTAAAGAATGAACTCCCATATCATTTTCCCATTCATCAGCAAGCCTATAGAGTAAAACAAAAAAAACTTTTTCATTTTCTTAAAATATATTTCAAGCGTAAGTTTCAATTAAGTACTAAAATATGTCATATCACTGTCATAAAAAATTCCCTTCACGCTTTCCCTGTAGAAGTCACAGATCAGTGTGTTTTACCAGAAAAACACATTGTATTTAGATAAAGTGCCTTAACCATACCACCAGTATCTTTCAAAAAGACACATAATGTGAAAGGAAAACTTAGCGTATTTTAGAAAAAAATCACTCATGTTTCTTATTTAAAGTTTCATTACTTCTGAACAAAATTTCATCTCTCACTGGTAATTTCCCATTATATAATGATTTTACACATAGAGTAGTTTTTGCAGTACATAATGCCTCCATTTTTTTGTTTGTTTGTTTCTAGAAAGATTCCATTCAATTCTGAAAAGACAGGAAGTCAGTCATGATTTTCAAAACTGATGTTCATGATGCACACTAGGAACTTACTAACAGTCTGTAACAAGTAAAACTCAATCCCAGTTCACTTTGTACAGATTTTTTTCTTTGGATGTATTAAAAGAGTTAAGATTTCTAGAGTAACTCATAAGAACAACATTCCAGAAGCTTATTCCTATAAACCGTTCCCACTGTCACATGCTAAAGAACAAGATTCGTTCAACAAGATTTACACAAAACACCAGATCATTCTGCTTTCTATAGTTCAGGCTTATTTCTTCTATAATAGACAAAGTGACAGACTGATCAGTGATCCAGTTACTTTAATAACTTTGTCTAGCTAGGTAATATCAGATACTCCTGGGTAAGATGAATGCCATTTATTCTCAGCAGACCTGAGTGCATCACTTTGGAAGACAATGCTTGCTACCCTTCCCTGTCCAAGATTTCAAAATTTCAATAAACACTCTTAGCATCAGCTTTCACCTTTGAATTCCTCCAGCTCTTCTGACTGAACCACTGCCTGTGAACTTATCAGCTTATTTTAATGTACTTTCTAGAAATACCTGCATTTCTTTTAGACACTTGGGACCCCAGCATTCAGCCAGGTGAAAACTGAGCAAATACTCTCTTCACAATATCTGTGTCATCCTGGATGGTTCTCATTCTCTCAGTTCTCCCAAACCCAATGATTCTCTGTAAAGTCTTGCTTCTTAAACACAGGCTTGCATATATACTTTTTGTACACAGCACCTTCTTAGTTCTTCTAGATGTCCTACTTAGCAGAATTTACACATCCTTCTTCAAAGAGTGGGTGTACTGGCACTTTCTTACTTCCATTTGTCTGAAATTGGCCATTTGAATTACAACTCTTTGCTTTTGTCTTTTCGAATATTTACTTCTTTTTCTCCTTCCTAATTTTTTTATGCGTATGTAAGAATCCATCTCTGCTTTGATACACAGAAGCAAGACCTATAGTGCGCAGAATACCACAGGGGCTTTCATCTCCCTAAAAAAAGAAGTGCTTTCTCACTGTTTTTGTTTTTTTTGTCCCCACAATAAAAGACAAAGAGAATCTTATCACATCTAGATTACCAAATACATCATTTCTTTTCTCAAACCTCACCAGAATGAGTCACCTTGACAAAGAAAGGTCTAAGCTTTAAATGGTAAGAGGGAAGACACCTCCTGGCCCTTCTAATGGCAGTGCATCACTTAAAGATTTCTAACATCTCTGAGATCATATTAAAGGGCAGAGGCCAAAACCTCCCACAGCCTTTATAATGCGTAGTACCTCACTGGACACTTATAGTGTGCCAAAAGGATCTGGAAAAGTTGTTAAAGCTACTACAAAAAATCCAGCTGACCACTGGGACAGGAAGGTGAGATGTTTAAAAAAGACAATGGAATATTTTCATTATTGGAAGGTACAAACCTCCAGTTAAGTCACAAATACTATGTCTGTGTTGAATGGAAACAAGATTCTTTTATGAGACTATAGACTGTAGAAGTGGCCAAGCTCAGAAAAGGCAGTCCTGACTTGTTCAGAGCTCCAGGTTGGATGGGGCTCTGAGTAACCTGGTCTAGTGGAAGGTATCCCTCCCCACAGTAGGGGGATTGGAACTAGATGATCCTTAAAGTCCCTTCCAACCCAAACCATTCTATGATTCTATAAATGTTCCAAGAGTAACACTTAAAGCTAGATGATGATCACTAAGTAATCAGTAACCAAGGAGTCTTGTTAATCCAGAATGGAATTTTACATTTCCTTATCGCTTGGTAACTTCATTTCCGCACGTAAGTAGAAACTTATTTTATATGCTCCTTACTCATTCTTTTCTCTACATTTTCTACAATCTGGTGTTGCAGGAAAATTTAGGTGACGCTAGTAAAATAGGGGCTCTCTTTTTCAGAAATCAGCAAGTCTAAACAAAGCACTGTGCAGGCACCTTCAAACACAGCTAGAGAGTTTGGAGACTGGAGGTGGTATGCTAAGCTTCTGGGTCTTGGGAAGGTGTTTCCACAGATCAACACCCTTTCTTCAAAGAAAGTTTTCAGAACTCCAAGCAATATTCAAATCATCACAACTTACATCAGTACCCTGATTCTATTCTTGTGTTTTGATATAAGGGTTTTTTGGAGATACCTCCTCATCTTAAAGTCCAACTACTACAATCCTGACACTGAACTGGGGATCTTTCTTTTGTGGCTGTTGGTTTATCTGAGGGAAAGAAGGTTTGCATAAAGACATTTAGCCTAATTATACTGCAATTCTTGTTTATTAATTGCTCAGTTATTAGTACTTCCTGAAATTATTCCAGTGTATTCCCTTATTACAAACAAAACACATGTATTCCAGCATTAACTGCTCCAGGAACACATGTTAGGAATTAGTCCTTGTGACCTGCCCTTTCACAGAATTTAACACAAATGGTTGTGGGAAGTCATTGCTTTATTAGATCATTTCTCTTTGTTCTTCTTTATCCCTGATGCTTTTAGAAGCATTTTTTCCATAATCTTTATTGCAGTGGAAAGAGAAAAGCATCTATGCGTAAAACAAAAGCAAAAAATCCCACAAAGAATCCACTGTTTTTCACCTTAGTTTCATGGTATTTCTAAATAAGGGGAGTTGTCTCACTTCCAGTACAGTACTGTTTGCTTTCTGTTTACTGGAAGAGGTAGATTGGCTTATAATGCTCCTCAGGAAAGTGAGCATCCACAGAGGACAACTCAGCTGATCAGCTCCCAACACAGTTCCCAGACATCACAGCACAACTTGCTACACTGGCTGAAAGGAATAAGGGGGAGATAAGATATAAGCTTGAGGAAAGTGAGGTTGACAACAGAAATAACGCTGTTCTTCCTTCAGCAAATATTCAACTTTTCTACACCACAAAGAATTCTTGAGATTCTGGACTTCACAGTCTGACACAAAAAAAAAATATGATCCTCAGTATCTAACAAAATTCATAAATTCTAAACAAATTCCTTTATTCATTGTGGGGTGCAAGAATGCATGTATTTTGGATCAATTTTGTGACAAGCAAAATCTTACTACTACCAATTGGCCTTGCCAGTATTTGAGGGAAACATGACTCAGCTTCAGAAACCAGGCTTTAAAAGAGTAAGATGTAGTAAAACATACTCAGGAAAAAGGTCCGAACTCACACCATGCTCTGAGTCAAGAAAATGACATGCCAGAGTGATTTTTTTCACACAGTGTTAAATCTACCTCCGTAAATCACCATCATCATCCAGTTTTCTCTGTCAGTGATCTCGCCAACAGGAAAACACAAATAATTCTAAGCATTTTGTTTGTCACTCCATTCTTTCCATTTTCACTCTCTCTTCTTTATCCCACTCTTCCTCAGAACTTGTATTAATCCTTTTAGCTTATTTCAACCAAATTTGCTTAAGAAAGATCTCAAATAAATTAGGTTTGTGGAAGTTTCATGTTTTCCTGATTTTCAGGAAAGTACTGAGAAGAAATGCACATTAGTTACTCCAAAGAGAAAAGCTGCTAATGGAACCCAGCAACACAGATACCAGCTAATCAAGTGGGGTTTACCTGGGAGAATATGAGCATGAATTTAATAATATGGTATTTCCATCTAGCAGAATCAACTACTATAAGCAAAGTAAATATGTTCATCAGAGCCCGCCTTATTCCCTAATGGGTCAAACAACTGAGAGACTTGGTGCTTTTAGTTAAGTACACTCTATATTGTGGGCTCAGGACAACTGGGAAAAAAAATCTTAAATTTTGAGGCAGGAAGAAGGATTGGTGAGAATAGAATTGATCCTGAGTAACAAAAGTCAGACGTTTCCCCAGTGCTAATCAAACTGGAGATGCAGCCTCTGCAGATCAGAGTGAAACCTCAAACTCAGAACTCCCTTCTGTTCAATCTTAGAGATATCTACTAGTCTCACTCATGAAAACACAATAAACATACATAAGATTGAAAGATATAATTAGAACCTTCACTGAACTTTCATTCTGAGAAGGACAGAACCACATATGATGAATGCTATTAAAACTCTAATGTATTTCGGGCATACAATTCAGAACTGAACTGAAGTAGTACAGAAAGTGGAGAAGTAAAACTCTACTCAAGGGGATGATACTTGGCTAGGTTCTGATGCAAAACAACTATGTGCTATGTGCTAAACTGTCAGAACAGAGCATTCCAAACAAGTAAGAAGTACCGACGACAAGCTGAGACTACCTTCTCCTTTGTCCTTTACAATGCTTTCTCTAAGGAACTGGCCATTTGAAGGAGAACTTGAAAACATGATATGACTTTCACATTCCCACAACCAGTTAAAAAAATACAGCTAGGAAAGTAAAGTTCACCGTATGTATAAAATGTTTTAAAAAATGAAGAGGTATTTTCAAAGTTGTTTAATTTATAAACAATGTGACATTCGGGAAAATTTTGATTTTTTTAAAAATAAAAAGAAATCAGCAAATGCTCTCAAATTCATGCAATTAATTCTGAAAGCAGAGAAGAGCAAAACTTGAAAACAACTACTTAGATAAGATTAAAGAAAAGACAGTAACTACTCTAGCAGAAATAATTGATCATAATGTTTTTGGATAATGCTTTACATTTGAATCGCCATGCATCAGGGAATGGTATTTGTCCACTGTTCACAATGGAACCGTCCATATAAGTTATGAATAACATTTCAAAACTGTGTTCTTAAAAGCAAGTTTTAAGACACCAAAATAATGAAATACATTTATTTCATAATTTCTTGATATAAGAACTAGTAAACTAACACAGTCATCCATCAGATCATACCCACAACATCATAAGTCTCCAGGGCAAACTGCAATATACATGGCACATCAGTGAAGCAAAATAAAACTTTGTATTTCAAACCCGAGAAAAACTCATGAAGATTCTCACAACATTTTCAAATACTGGACCAGATTTCTGACTAGATTGCATTTATTTCAAAAGAAGCCTCCCCTATCAGTGCTAAAGACATTTATCAGTAACCACCCTTCATCGTGCATGAGATTCACTTTTAAATGCAACTGAGCTGTCTCAGCAACAGACGAAGTAAGTGTGCTTTTGAAGAGGAACAGATAAGCCCTTTTTTCCTTTCCAGCACATCCCCATCATCACCTCTGATTTAGCAGGCTACTTCTATAAATACACTAACTGAGGATAGTCTACACAGTTCAAAACTGGAAAATGCAAAAGCTCTTAGTGCTCTGCTCAGTGTTGCTCAGGCAATGTACTAACTAGATTTTATTAGTTACGATCTAGGTAAATGTGCTCTGCATTTAGGGCTCCAAATGCTGTGAAACTCTTGAAGGGGATATTAACTGTAGCTTCAGTGCTTTGATGAATCATGCCTGTGCTGAAGAATACAATATAAAAGCTGACAGAAGCTCAGCCCTGAATATGAGAGTTCACTAAATGTTGTTAAAGCTGCCCTTTCCACAAGCTACAGCTCTGAGAGAAATGACAGATGACTTTACTGAACCACAGGACAAACCTGCTAAATTAAATAACTATTTGTAAAAATGATTTAATCTAAAAACAATTCTTAATTATGGTTGATGATGTGTCTATATACTTAATGTACCAGGAGGCTAAGTTATTTATAATTTTAATTATCCTTTCAGTGATCTAAAAATGACATAAAAATCAGTGCGTGCTCGTTAGCTATTAAATTCTTACCGAAATTTAAATAATATGGACGACTAAGAAGTGTGGTACTTTCACAGACTACAGTACCTTCCTTTGGAAAAAACTCGCTTTTAGAATCACTGCTTCCATCCTGAAACAAACATCTTGTGGTCATGTTCTACCATTCATTATTCATCCTCAGCAGCTGGGAGTGACAAGTGAGGGTTTTGAGCAAATATTCTCTGGGATCTTTCCTAGTTGCATGGTATCCCAAACCAATAGGTATTAAATCTCTTATGAGAAACAAAAAATGTAAGAACAGAAATTAAATCCACTGGTGTCCCTGCAAGGAAACAAGAAGAGAAGAGCAAGAGACAGCAAAATGTTTAGGGAAGTAAGAAGGCAGAGAGCATGCCTCTTTGTATTTTTTGCAATGGACTACAGTGATCAACACAGAAGCTCCACCTTGAAGTTTTAAACGTTTTCTTTTTCAGTGTATCACTACAGAGGCAAGATTTCATTTAACTGAATTTCTGTATTTTCACGGGGTCTTAAATACTATCACTTGCAAAGCATTCTTTATAAAATTACTGATATATAATCCTTACATTAAAGTGTATCATATACATAGCATATAGTACATATACTTTAATGTAATATATATAATTATATTAGTTATATATACAACATTTGTATTAACATATGATACATATTTCTATAAATCACTATAAAAGTTGCATATAGAAGGATATGCTCATTATTAACAGTCTTCCAGCTTTTTTTCTGAATAATGAATACTTCAATTGAAAAAAATATGCAGTTCTGGAGTCTAATCAAAAAGAAGTTAGCTAGAAATCCACTGCAAAAATAATTCACCATGTTTAAAATACCCTATCCTGCAAAATGTAAGTCCTTCTTGAACTTTCAATGTGTCACCATTTGAAAAGGGCAAGTTATTTAATACTAATAAGAAAGCCTTATAATGAAAATTCAAATTTAACCTCACCAGAGTACCAGTGCCATAATATTTTTCAGACAGGCTGACATAAGAGGTATCAACTGCTCTTGTAATATTTCAAAGCACCTTTTAATTAAAATTATGCTATTTGCTCTGATGAATACTTTTATGATTTAAAATCCATACTCCACATGCAGTTTTCTCATTTCTAGCTCCAATACATAGCATAGATTAAATAACTCACGCTAAAAGGCACATTAAGAACCAGTGGATTAAATAATTTTGTTTGCATGAAACAACTACATATGAATCTCAACGACATTAATTTTATTAATGCATTTGAAATTATTTTAAAACTTTTTGACATGCTTTGATCATTGTAAGCTATTTAAGGGAACTCAGAAATAAAGCTGCCTATTTCAAACTGTAAAGCAAAGCTCAAATTATTTTTCTTTTGCTTCATGCCAACCAACATTTTTAGTAGACTCAACTGCCCTATATTAATTTAAATGCAACTACATAGGTTTTGGGATACTTATTAAGAAATGCTATTTGCAGAAAAAAGCCTCTGAATAGTCCACGGAATTCAATTCTTTTTCTCTTAAAGGGTGAAGGGCAAAATCAGAAAACCAAACAACTGTGTTAGTATACTGTTCCAAGACAGACAAGGTTGTTTACAAGTAGAGTATTCCTCTGAAAGCTATCTCAACACATTGCAACTTTTTGCATGACAATAAATCTTGAGATTTTAATCCGATCCAGGAGTTACTTTGCCTTGCAGTATGTAATTTCAAATTAAAGCCCAATATACATCTCCAGACTAAAGATTTTTGGGTGTTCACCAACTGCTTTTCTACATTGCCTTCCCTCCTCCATCTGGCTGCTATGCAATTTCAAAAGCATTAATTTTAAGCTGCAAACTCTTATCACCCATAAAATATTTTCATTCCATTGCAAAACAGCACCAACTGTACAGTCTCTGTTGAAGACAAAACAGAATTTCAGCTGCAAGAATCACTGAAATAAAGCTTAAACATCACAGAAGGATTAGCAGGTGTTCATCTATTCTGAAACCTGTAAGTTGAAGATTCGTAGGACCTAAAATGAATGTATGAAAACCTAAATCAAGCAACAATGTCTAAAACTTATGTTCAACGGGACACCTAGATACGTGGGACCACAAACACTTGCAAATGAACTAAATTTAAAATTCTCCACAGTATTCAAATTATATATAAATGGTCTGTGAGTAAAACTAAGACATTATCCTTATTTAGTTTCAGCACCAGATAAGCAAAAACAGGCTCATTAAAGAATGAAGAGTAAAAGTGATTTTAATTTTCTGGAAACTGGCCTTGGATATAAAATCCCAAACCTGCCAGGTATGACCCAGAATATGCTCTACCAGCAAAACCACAATCCGTAAAGCCATAGCAGCAGCAGATCTATACACAGAGTCAACTCAACTGTCTATGGATAGAAGCATTCTTTCTTCATTCATCTACAAGATCAACAGCTTACTGTAAAAACTAAACCTGTAAAAGCAGAAAACTGCTCCGAATTTTCATCAGTTACAGTGAAGTTTTTTTAGAGCATCTGACCGAAGGATACAAGCTCATGGAGAAAACAGCTCCTGCTGGGCTTGTGATATCAAACATATCTAGACATAACAGGAAGAAAACATGGTAGACAGTGAATTCTGTCACAATATATATATTTTAAACTACTTTTAAAAAATTCCTATGTAATTTTGGCCTATCTGGGTGCAAGAGTAGAATGCACATCAATTTAGTTTTCCTACAAAACCAAGAAAAGCACAGGAGTTTAGCTTTTGCTGAGCATTGCCTACAGTCTGCTGTGACTGCTCTTCAACATCCACACTATGCAGAATTGCTGGTGCAGCTCCAAAGTACAATGCAATTGCTGACTTCTCAGCAGGTCCCACTAAAAGGAGAAGCAAATTACTCTCATCAAAACTGCATGGCCAATGCTTTAGAATAAGCTTTCTCACCTTCATGGTTGTGTTAAGGCTTTAAGCTGCATTTTTTTCATGTCTTACTGCATCCCAGGTGGAAATAATTAAAGTAACTTTTCTGAAAACAATAAAGATCAGATTCCTGCAGCCAGATCACTGCTGATAATTCACCACAGTGGAGGATGGCGGCAGCAACAGTAGTACTATAACTCTACAATGCAATTTTCTTGAATATGCCTATACAACTCAGAATGAAGGGATAGTTTTGAACGCTTTTTAAAATACTTTTCTTCACCTCAAGGACCTCTTGATTCCTTCCTGGATGCATCTTGCTCTAAATTCGAACAGATGGCTCATAACTTCCCTGATGTATGACAATAACTGTAGACTACCCTGCTTGGGATGGATGCAGAGGACACAGCAGTGTGTTAACCTATGCTAACAGCCTGACTGGTGCCATCTTACCTGCAGGGAATATCAAATGTGAGCAGTAAAACCATCAAACAAAAAAGCCTCTATTCCCAGCATGTATGAAGTACTTGAATTCTCAGGTTATATATCTTTTTTTCTTTTTTTTTTTTTAACCTTTCAACACTTTGGATATGTGTATAAGGGTATATAAAGGCCACTTGCCCTGGCAAATGCATGTACAGCTCTTCTAATAGCACTCATTTTCTTAAGGGCGCAAGTGCGTAGCAGAGCTGTAGAAAAACAAAGTACTGTGTAAAAGCTCCTTCAGGGCACCTGCTGACAACAATATAGTTACTCTAGTAAATGCAAAGTAATTCCAGACAGCTCACCCTTAAAAGATTCATTCAATTTTAGGGAAGCCCACTCATGGGGCTCTTGCAACTGTCCTTATCAACCTATAGCTTTTCTCCTCAGGGGCACTAACAATGTATTCCCCTAGATGAACACTTGCTTTACAGATATTGTGGGAAAAGTATAATCCAGAAGGTTTATCTCCAAAATTGTCCAAATAAAGCAAAGGTGCTTGAAATTCAGGGCAGGAGAAGGAGGATGGAGATAACTGGAAAGACAGACAGAAAATATAAAATCACAGAATCATTTAGACTGGGAAAGACCTCTAAGATCATACGGTACAGCTGTTAACCTAACACTACCAAGTCCAAGTACAGTCACTAACACTTCATTTTCCCAGAGAGAAAAAAACCGTACTCGCTTCGGTGTATTTTGTTTCCATAAACCAACCTCAAGAACTTAGAGAATCTTATCAAGGGACTCTAGTGATGGGTCATAAATGTAGAGCACCTTCTTCTCACTGTCTGCACATTAGCCAGCATTCCCTGTATGCAGCTGAGCTTCCCACCTGAACACTGAGACAACAGGCGGTCTCAGCCCCTCCAGGCATCATGATACTAGGTAGAAGGACCAGAGAAAACTCAAAATATCTCTGCCGTGTCCTGGGCTACACTTCCACCAAACTCTCACACAGGAATGATTTTACAGATTCTTTCCTCCCTCCTTCCCCTCTCAAGGTTGGAAACACCAATCATGAAATACGAGACTCAGGAGAAAGACATAAATGTCTTTTCCAAAAATATTGGCATGTCTAAACTTTTGAATGCCCAGATGTTACAACACTACTCTCCTGAAAGTGCCTTTACATCTCTCCATGGAACTATAATCTTTATTTAAAAATCATCAAAATGAGGTGTTATATCAGTGAACATTAAAAACGTGGTGTCAGGTATCCTATCACAAATACAAAGGCCCTTCACTTCACAGAAAATTTCCCTGCGTACAAATGCTATGTCCAGTATCTGAGAATTATTTTTCACCATGTGAAATGTGAAAGGTTGATAAAGAGGCAATCAAAAAATCCAAAACCATCATTCTAAACAGTGGCAAGACAGACCAAATACATGAATTAAATTTTTGAACTAGCTCAGTACAAAAGGTTCCAAAAACCTCATGAGCAATACGCCCAGACCCATTGAGGGTCAGACGCTTAAGACCTCTGTAATTTGAAATGGCCTTTAATTCACTTCAGTTCACTCAATCACTTCTCAAGTGAGCAAATTATTCTAAGAGCAAGGGTATAAAAAAAATAAAGCTGGAGACTGTAAAGATAATTTAGCTTTCAAAGAGAAGTAGAAGTTCTCATAATGAAAACAGGGGCAGTGAACCAAGCTGCAGTACCTCAGCAAGGAATTTTATCAGTATATCTGTTTCAAAATAAATTAGTAAACAATGTTCAAGATTTAAAAAATAATGTACTTACTATTCTTGATCTCTTATACTAATTCTAAGCATCACAAATGCAATGTCAAGAATTATTTTGAGTTATTTAAGCTCCTAGTTTCATCTGTGATGAAACTTTTCATTTGTTTGAAGTCCTCCTTCATTCACTGTGACATTACTGAAGTCAGTCCAAAAATACCTGGTTTGCTTGCCCAAAACAGCTACCAGATGATTTCCAAATGGGTAACTCTGACTGAAATATCTACAGAGCAGCAGCAACTGTGTCATGTGTGCCCAACTGCAATACTCATTCTTAACAAAATGTCAAATCTCACAGATGTTGCAGAAAAAGCAAAAGAAGACCCCACAACAGCAAAACAATTCAAGAGATGGACAATAATGGTTTGGTGTTTCATCAGATTTCAAGATTTACTAACTCTGCATCCTTAAAAGCAGAACTTTGTATCCTAACTAAATCATTCTACATTAAGCAAGGTGAATACAAGGACATTCCAAGACAATTTTCCCATCACTTATTGAAACAAAACATCATTATCTGGGGCACAGAAGAGACTACCTATTCCTGTTGGATCTACACAGTGTAAAAATACATGCAGATGCTTCTTAAAGACCATCCCCAGCCACATCCAGGCTTTCATTTTTTCTTCAAGGTTTTCTGGGACTGTGCAGCTCAGTTACCTGTAGACTGCCCTGTATAGACTGTCGGTGAATCTAAATACTTTCACAACAAACACTGAAAATTAGAATAGCAGAAATTCACCCAAAGAAAGGCTGAATGGAATAGCGTACATATTTATCAATCTATAACCCTTACAAAAGGAGAATGCCTAGTTTCTTGAGAGAGACAAAGAGTGCACTTAAGTTTCTGGATAGACAGATTGCTCAGGTTTACAAAAGGAGTGAAAATGTCTAAAGCAACTCTGGTGCTTTGAAAGTGGGGAACTTAAAACTTCCTGCCAGCCGTACTGTGGCCTCCTATAAAATATCCTTCCTAAAAATATGAGGTTCAATTTTTTGTAATTTAATTAAACGGCCTAATATTTCATCAGATTTTTCATTTCCATACCTGTGGAAACAGTTTAATTTCCTAACTACTCAAAGAAAAAAAAGAGAGAGTTGAACATAAAATATCTCATGAAATACATTCTACTTAATTTTGTTCTAGAGTTTCCCAGGAGAAGGAAGTAGAGGGATGCTAAACTAAGGCCCCAACAGTGGCATACCTGAGTAAAAATTACCTCTTAGAGAGAGATTTGGGTGCTGAAGAGTGAGACTAAGAAAGCAGATGAACTGTACAGGAGAATTAATCCTCCTGCTAGGGAAGGAGATCTATCTTCCATCTTCTGCTTTTTCTTCAGTATTCCAAGTAGTTTTCTTTCAACAATGCTACAGGTTTCCACTGTTGGTTCCTAGTATAGTGAAACGGCCTTAAAATTCAAGAGCTGCTGCCACTCCAATTTACATTTGGTATTTGTTAATAGTAACTGTGGCTTTGTAGTAAATGAATTCAGAGGGAAGATCCCTCATACCTTCCTCTATGATTGCAATTCTATGTTTATCAAATTCTCTTCATTTTTAAAGTGCTGTCTGAAGACCAGCTTTGCTCTGCATGGCTAAACATAGGAAAGTTTTTGTCTTCAATAAAGGTTTAGATATATAATCCCAAATCTCAGTGGGCCTTATTAAAGCAACATCATAAATTTTTTTACACTTCCTTATGCATTTGGAAAAAAAAAAATTGTTCTACATATCAGTCTGAGCTTACACTGACTAACGTGGCCTTAGGGAAGCTACTGTTGAAATTGACCCATCGAGTCATTAGAAATGGATTCATAGATGCAATTACGATAAATCAGCATAGGTTTATTAAGTAAGGCAGTTACAGGTGAAAAAAGAAGACATTCAGAGCCAGTGCTTAAATGCTGTAAAGCTGGTGTAACCTGCTGTTTCTGTGCACTGTGAGGTATTTGCACCACTCAGTTTTGGTACTCAGTGACCTGATGGATGAGCAGGGTGAGATAGCTGATGAAGCTACTGGTCTCAGCAGTTGACCCTGCCTGGACACCTGAACAGCTCATCACTCATTTCCTAAACTGCCATGGTTCAATGTGCAGTGTTTTTAAGCAATCCAAAATTGGCAACAATTTACTTCCAACCATATGCTCTAAACTGCAGCAGCTGAGGACTTGACTGACAAGTGGCTCAGATGTCTGTGCTGCAAAAGCAAGGTAAACAGTTGATACAGTAAGCTCACCTAAGACCAGGACTGAAATGACGGGTTGGCTCCTGCAAGACTGAGCTTTCCATCTAGGCCGTGCAGGGGGAGTGGCAGTGAGGTGGTAGCGAACCCAGTTAGCCATGTGATATCCCCTTGCCTTGTTACTAATGGTCACATCACAGTCCCCAGGAAAGGCTCCAACCACAAACCACTGGAATTTTAACTATGTAGAAAATTTAGCCCTAATATGAGCTCACTGCAACTGTCACATCAACCAGCAGCCTCAACACTGTCACTGGTACCAAAGGGATGGTGTCTTTGATACCCTGCCCTAACAGCATTGAAACAGGTGTGCTTTCAGGGCTGTAGAATAGCCACAAATAATAACACTGTTTTTTTCAGCATAACAAACCAGGCAAGTGGCGGAGAAATTATTTAACTAAAAAAAAAATAAAAATCAAATTAAATCAAAGTTGAATGAACCAATAGTCTGTATGATGAGATGGCACTGCTGTTACCCTGTACATAAAGCTCTAAGTTCCCTAGCCACAGTATAAAGCACTTGCCTGGGTGTTCTCAGGGACGTTATTCCTACCAGCTGTGCCACATGAAGATTTATACATGCTCCATAAACTTTAATTCCCTTTTTAAGTCCTATTATACTAAGCAGGGGGCCATTTCTGAAGTTGAAATGGATTTTCAGAACAATATAAAGACGAAAATGTTTTCTGGCCTCTGATTTTTAAACCTTTGGGTAAAATTAAATCTCTTCCACAGCACTGTTGATATTCCATGTAGAAATATTCACAAATACCAGGCACTCCAGAACATTATGTCTGAATCCAAAGGGAGAAGTTATCCTGCTGTACAAAAAAAAATGCTGTAATCACTGTTCACAAAAATCTCTCAGCTTGAAGCTTTGAAGTTGTTTTTTTCCTGATGTACTGACTTCAGAAGAGAAGGGAATTCAGTATTTCAAGATGCAATTACCCACAGCAAAGCAAGGAACACCACAAATAATAGAAGCGGTTGATCCTGAATGTGCTGACAGCAAAATTTATTCTTTCTATTTATTCAATCTAAACCATTGCCAAACAAAAGCTTAATGACTAAAGTTAGAATTTCATATATGTCATATTTTCCCTTTCACACTGAAACCACAATTTTAACAGAAGAGTTTATTTTTATCATCATTTTCCCTCTCCAGAAAAAATTATACCTCTTGCAAAAATTGTACAGAAGCTTGCTCTATGCAGGTAGCACAAAATTGAAGTATCAGATGTGGCTAGAAGTCAAATTTAACAAGCAATTAAATCCTAAATAAATAAAACCAGCAGTCAAGAGCACAGCTTCCTCTCCTAAAAATAAACTTCAAGTTAAGTTAAAATCCTAAACCAGTATTGATTTTTTACATATTTTAGTACATCCCACAGCTCACTTTGGAAATTCACAGCAGACCGACTGCATATTTGGAAAGACTCAACTTTCCACAAGCCCCTTTTCCAGGTCCTCTGCCAGTATGTGTCCTCGCATGTCTGTCAGTTTTCCTCTGCAAAGGAACATACTCTTCCATAAATAACCCCTCCACCCTTCCTAAAACTGTCCCTAGTTTTAACACCTCCTCTCCTCAGAGCTATTTCCCAAGTTTTCCCTTTCAACTATTATGAAGCCTTCCCCTTTCTGTTACAGCAGAGATTTAACAGTGCCTGTTTAATCCTGGCTGATGCTGTTGGAGCCCTTGGCAGCTCTAGGGCAGAGCTGTCCAGAGTCCTGCTATCCAGCTGCAGACACAAGGCACAGCAGAAGGAATCACACAAGGCCGCACACCAACCACGTGAGAGAACTGTGAGGACTGCACCACACGCATACACCTTGACATGGTGAGATTAGTGAACGCAGACTGGTTTGGCTCCTCAGTTTTATGAGCTTTCTTAAAATTTTATGGGTTAAGAAAAAGGGAAAACCAAGTCTCAGCTTAGAAGCACAAGATACAGGATAAGGAGGCATGCAGCCTGGCAGTCGAGTTCTGGACATGAGCAAGAGCAGAAGAAAAAAGGAATAGAAAGGGGATTTAGATGGAAGACTTAAATCTGTGTTTAAACCAAGTCAATGCTGATGCAGGAATTATTGTTACAGACAGACTGAAACAGATTTTTGATAAAAGGAACTGAAGTAGGCATGGAAAAACTGTGTTACTGACACCAGTTCAATAAGAAGTCTTTGAGCAGATGATCTTGTTTAAATAGGAGATGCAACAGCTGAAAACAAGACCGCTATAAACCCTTTGTACATAAAGTTAATTAGAATGGACTTCAGATGTAGGAGAACACACCATAGGTAAAGAAATAAACCCACACTTGATAATTAACGAATGGTTGAAAATAACAGTCCAATCAAGACTGTGGTACCAGTGTGGCTCCCTATGCAAAGAGACTGGAAGGATCGCTGGCCCAAAATATTTCAGGCTCACATGCGTGTGGGAAGGGGCAGGTCGGGTCTTGCCTTTCTTGCCCCACACACTGCCAGGCCTCTATCCCAGCCCTGCAGAGGCTGCCAATCCCTGGCACACCAGAGGCAATACTCCACACGTGCCTCTGGAGTCCCATTCTAGCCCCAGAGTGGCCAGATGACCAGAAGTCCCACCTGGGGGAGACAGGAAAGCCAAAGGGTATCTGAGCCAGGACATGCAGTGAGCACGTCTTGACCCTACTTCTTCTTGGAATTTCTATCAGCTGAACAATGCTGGAACTAGGAGTGGTAGCTATACTTGTTCTTTTCTGTACCTTTCTGTCTTTATCTTTCTTCTACTAATTCCTTCTCATCGTTTTGAGTAACTTAAAATTGGATGGGATTGGAGGTTGCTAACTTAATGCTTTGAGAAGTTGCTTTCATGTTGATTGAATGCTGCTCTAAACTTTTGACAAAGTTCTCTGATTTTTCAAAGCTGCCAGTAATTTTTTTTTTTTACTGTCTTGACCTCTTCAGAATATCTTGTCAGTATTCTTCCTGTACATCTAAGTCAGAGTACATAAAAAACTGTAAGCCCTTTTAAGAGTCTTGTCAAGCAGGTTTTTGAGGCCTAACAGATGTCACTCCAAATTGCTGCCAGAGAACAAAAGAGATATATTGAAGGTGAATTTGAAAGTCTTTTGGCAGGTGAGTGACAGAGGTAGAAAACTAAACTAGACATTTAAAGCTAAAATATTCACCTCCCTGCAAGAACAGTTATTGGGCTATTACTCTTATGGCCATACACAGAGGGAAAATAGGCATGGTCAATCCAACATCTCATTTTTGAGTAGATCTAATAGTCCAGTCTTTTGGAAATTACTTGGCTGAAGCTCTAAAATTCTGCACAATTTTATTGCCTGGAATAACCCTTCTCAGTTTTCCAGTCAGATCTCCTCCACATCTTCCTCAAACATTCATGTGCACATACAGTGAGGTGGATTGAGAACTGAATGAAGGGCAGATCCCAGAGGGTCAGGATCAATGGCACAGGGTCTAGTTGGAGGCCTGCCATTAGTGATGTCCTCCAAGGTTCAGTAGTGGGCCCACTATTGTTTAACTTAATCCTCCATGACTTGGATGGAGGGGCAGAGGCCTCCTCAGCAAGTTTGCTGGTGACACAAAGCTGGAGGAGTGGCTGATATTCCAGAGGGCCCTGCAGCCTTTCAGAAGGACCTCAGTAGAGTGGGGAGAGAGGCAGAGAGGAACCTTCCGAAAAGTGCAGGATCCTGCACCTGGGGAAGACTAATCCCTGGCTCTACTACAGGCTAGGGACTGACTCACTGTGAGATGGAACTGGGGGTCCCAGTGGACAACGAGCTGTCCATGAGCCAGTTGTCCCTTGTGGCCAAGAAGGCCAGAGGTATCCTGGGGTGCATTAGGAAGAGCATAGCCAACAGGTCAATGGAGGTGATCCTGCCCCTCTACTCAGCTTTGGTGAGGCCACATCTGGAGTCTAATTCTGGGCGTCCCAGTACAAGAGAGACATGGAACTCCTGGAGAAGGTCCAGTGGAGAGCAAAGTTGATGAGGTGACTGGAGCATCTCTCTTATGAAGAAAGCCAGAGGGAGCTGGGCCTGTTCAGTCTGGAGAAGAGACAACTGAGAGGGGACCTCATCAATGTCTATCAGTATCTAAAGAGAGGGTGACAGAGTTTTGACCCAGGCTCTTCTCAGGGGTGCCGAGCAATAGGGCAAGAAGCAATGGGCAGAAACTAACGCACAGGAAGTTGCACCTAAATATGAGGAAGAATGTTTTTACTGTGCAAGTGACTGAGTACTGGAACACATTGCCCAGAGAGGTTGTGGAGTCTCCCTCACTGGAGATATTCAAGAACCATCTGGATTCAATTCTGTGCCATATGCTCTAGGATGACCCTGCTTGAGCAGGGAGGTCGGACCAGATGGCCCCACGTGGTGCCTTCCAACCTTACCCACTCTGTGATTCTGTGATAGGTATCATTTATTATGGTTATTAATTATACAAATGATTTAATTTGTAGCTGAAGGCCAGTATTCAGAAGAGCCAGCATAAGAATTGCTTGTTCTGTTTTGATGTTACAGCACTTAAAACAGGCAACCAGCAGAAATATCTCATTGTTGCTCCACACACAAAAATGGAGGTATCCTGACCAATTTTATAAATAAGCCTTTCTTCTTTGGTCTCAAGTCATACACTCCCAATTTGCTTTAGCATTACCAATCTAAAAATATTTCAAGTAAAATTGGCAGCTTAAATCATTAAGTATTGTTAGTTTAAACAACATGTCATGGAGAAACACATCAGAAACAACAAATGCTAATTAATTTAAAACAGGCCAAGATCCTAAAATCCAATAAATAAATCAGGTTTTGAGGTTTAAGTAGTTCATGCCAGCCTTCTGTCCAATAAGTTTTTATAAGATTTGCTTTTTCACTTTTGTGTCATTATTTGATTCCTGCCTGCTCAAATAGATCCCATCATTTTAAAGGCATTACAGCAGTTGAGTACTTACAGCTCCCAAGCGAACCCAACAGTCTTTATAAGACTGTGAGAAACAAACTGCAAGCATCCAAGTGGAAATCTGCTGTGTTTGATGTATGATTATAGAATTACCCTCAATGGATCAGCACTATTGTATTTAGGCTATCTGGCTTTAAAAAAAGTAGTGTTACAAGGAAAGCAAAATGAGAGATATAAATATACATAGTAAGACTTGAGTAAATGTGACATTGAATTCCTTCCAGCAAGTATCAGCAAGAACACTGCATGCTGCAGTTTAGGATCCCCATGTCCATTTAGTTGGTGGGAATTCTGAATTGTGGTTTGTTAATCCCCACCCAAAATCTGGCAGGACATCATTTCATGGGAAGTTAAAAGAGCACTACAAATCAGTAATGAACTTCTGGAACTTGTCACTTGATTGTGGAGGCAGACAGCACCAGAAGGCCAAGAAGTATTTATCCAAACAGATGATCAAAAGATAGAAGAACAGAAGCAAAGGAAATAGGCAAGGCTGTATCCTCTGACATCCTTAATACAACCACAGAGCTGAGCACTACAGGAAAGTGCTCACACACTACTCTGAAGAATATTTCTGGCTGTTGGAGGGATGATACAGAATTACATGCAGAAGTGCTCTGACCCAGAATGGCACTTACATTCCTATCATCCTGTAAGTGTTATTAACTACCCGGCAATGCAGTTGTTTCTGACAACACATTTTAAATAAGTTTCAGATAGTCTTGCTGCTTTTAATTTACAATTTTTCCCACCCAACTTGAAATTTCTCTTATTACCAATCCTAAAATTCCTCAAAGAGCTGAACTACATCAAGATGAGCCAAAGACACATGAAAACTACCAAAATTGTGCTTACCTGAATTGCAGTGTTTCACAAATAAATATGAAGAATATGGAAAAAAAGTATAAGCCTGAAATTTATTTTTTGTTTTACCTTATTACAGAATCGCAAATCCTGATTCAAAAGCAGATTTGTGATCAGAGACCTTAAAGGAATATGTATCTATTTTTTTCCTTAAAAAATTAGACCATAAGAAGTAGTTAAGCAATAGCCCTTACAGTCAGCTTCATATTTTTACACTGCCAATTATTCTGTATATAGCGTTTAACACTTTTAATGCAGAGAACAAAAGCAAGTACTAATACAACAGCATCTTTCACAATACACAAAAAGAAAGGCAGGCTATCAGCCAGATTATCAACAAATGGATAAATGATTTGGGATTGCAAATCCCATTTTAAAACCCAGTCAGAATCTTTCCTCCTCTGACTTCAACGCAAAATTTCAAAAGATGAACAAAAAAAAGCAACCTAAGCAAAAAGCTCAGCTGGAATGATAAAATGAGCAAAGCTTTTGAGCAAAAATATGAGAATTTATTCAGTAGACACAAAGTTTATTCCAACAGTTTTCTCTACTTCAATTAGTACTTCTAAGACCATTTTAAATAGCAAAGATTAGATATCAAAAATACAACAGCTCCGAAGAGCAGAAAGATATACCAGATCTGTGTTTAGGAGCAAGAACTAAGTTCCTAAGTAACTACCATAAAAGGCTGCTGCACATGAGAGGGGTAGTACTTTCAAGAAACAAGAAAGAAAGGATATTTCTCCTGAAAGTTATACTTAAAAGTTGTGTATACTTTTTCCCAGAGGTGGGAAAGGATGTTACTAGTAAATGAAGAGCAGTTTCCTGCCTAAGCATTCAAATTTCATAAGGCTTATAGCTTGCACATGTCTATCAAACTCTGAGAAGCATTATTTTCCTTCCTGTCCCAAAACCCTGATTGGCATCTGACTGTATCTTTTTCAAAATTTCTGCCTGACTGTTCAGCCATCTCTTCTAAGGCAACTCATTCCTCCCATGGTGACAGTTCTCTTAACTTGATACCATGAAATAATTCAAGAAGGGAACAGAAAAAAAAAATCTGAAAAAAACCAGATCCTTCATGTTCTGTTTACAATCACATCCACTCTTTTAATCATTTGAGACAGAGAAATCAGCTTACAGAGAGCACAAACCAGAAAAACACTGGTCACTTCTCAGTCAATCCATTATTGACCTGAGTGATCCCATGTGTTTTCTACAGGCAAGAGTCACTGAAAAATTACGAAAATCTCAGATGTTCAAAAAATCAGAGAAATAGGACACAGTTTGATGTTTTTATGAGAAGTGAATTACTCTAGAGTCATATACAGAATGAAAGCCATTCTTGGGAGAAATAAATAACATTCTGGAATACATCAATAACAGCTTCATAAACAGCTAACTATATATGGACTGTAATAAAAGCAGTAGGACTCAAACCTTCCAGGTTTTCAGCCACAAACTCAATTTTCCAGTTTATTCCTGTCCCTCTAAAGCTAATAAAATGAACAATTTCTGGAAGTAATTTTTTCAAGTCCCAAATTATAAGCAGCAAGTTTTTACATAGGAAAAGGTTTTTGCAAAAGCTGTAAACTATTCAGAGAGACTCTAGATGCATATGAGATACAAAAAGCTATCAACGACCTTTTGACAAAGCTTTGCCTAGCACTCTACTCTAAAGGGAAAAGTGCAATTTTCTGCCCCCTGTACCTTCACATTTATTTTCTGAGATCAAGTTATGGTCAAATTGCCATGTAACTGCATTTTCAATTTTCTTCATACATTTTTACAACACTCTCACTTCAGCAGTATTTACTATTATCACTCCCAGCAGCTAAGGCTGTTTGCATAAGGTGCTATTTGCAAGAACCTGCTACTTGAAAGGAAGACCTCTTCTGTCTGCACAGCAGATTTGTAGGTGGAGAAAAGTATCCTTGTGGAGAGAAAAGTGGAGGGAATCAGCATAATCACAAGCACATGATCCATAAAGGACATAGCAGAAAACACATGAGGTATCCTTCTCTAATGGAAATCAAAAAAATTTATAAGATACTTTTTTCATGCAGTTTCAACTAATTTGCTGTAGAAAAATTGTCATTAAGCTCCTCCAAGGGCTAAAAGCCTAACTGCAGACAGACTTACCCAGAAATTCTGTCATCACACATAACACACTCTGCCCTGTTTCACTGCTGAAGAAGTGAGATACAAATCACTACAGCACTTAAAGGCTAACCTCAGGAAGACCAAAGGTATACAGCTCTAAGGAGAAATTACAAGAACTACAATAAATAGCATGTCTGGATATATTTAACCCTATTTAAACTTCACAATGCCTTTAAAGTTACTTAAAGTCCTCAAGCAAAGCAGCCTAATATACAGAGAATACCCAGAGCACAACTATTAAGATTTCCTTGCCAAAATAAAGGTATATGGAAAGAGGCGTCACATGACATCTTCACAGTTGGTTCCTATCCCATATGTCAGTCACCCTCCCAGAGACTGGAAGAAGAGAGATGCTTCTTCCTTCCACCAACAACATGGAGATGGGAACAAAAACATCCACAAACAAGAAAGCAAAAAAAACCTGAACAAAATTAGAATGTAATTTGATAAAGGACACCTGCACAAAAACAAAGAGGAAGGCTACTTCTTAGACTGCAATCTACCTGGACGGGAGCTGATGGTCAACACAGATGAACAAACCTGACATGAAATCAGCGTATTGCTGATGCCACACAATGGGTAATTACATTCACAGCAGCGTTCAGCCTAACTCAGACCACAGCTTTGTCAGAAAAGGCTTCAGGATCAGCCACCCCTAAACAGAGATCACTCCAAATGGGTAATTACCACTCCGCAGCCAGTAATGAACCATGGACATTTATCCTACTTGAATGTTTGTTTCCTTTGCATTATTAATATTTACAGCAATACTAAATGTAGGTCCAGTGACAGATATGCCACCGATTTTACTGGAGGAAAGAGAGTTCTGTTTGCTCACTGAAGCAGTGTTGTTCACAGGACATAATTCCTAGTTTAAGGGGAAAACCACTTCTGTATCCGAGGAAGAGAAATAAGCATTAAGTTAATTACAAAGAATTGTAAAACTGAGCTCTGAATAAAGGAGGGATAAAATGAGTTTTCAAGTGAGACAATAAATTTCTTCTGACATCCCAAAAGCTTGAAATGAAGATCACATTCAAAAGCTACTACATTCCCCTCAAGAAAAATATTCAAGTGCATCCCCAGGAAAGGGTGCCTGAATGTGAATTATTAGGCAATATCAGACAGACTCTCTTTAGCAGCAGTGTTTGCCAAGAGAGAATTTCACAAAGCCCAAGACCTCAACTGCTACAATGGAACTGTGTGTTTATCTTACAGTAAGCAGATTTATGCTTGTGTACATAGACTTAGTACAGATTTTGTTTCATTTCTTCACCCATGTTTTACAAATATGTGATTACCTTATTATATTTAGATATTAAAAACAATACTTTTACTTCTAGTTCACTTTAATCTGTTTTAGCCTACAGCCCATCTAACCAGCACAGACTCTGCAGCATCCACAAGTAAGAAAGGTGCTTCCCCTCCCATCACACAGACCAGATTCTGGCCTTGCCAGAATTGGACAGAATCCAAGTGCACCCAGGGACTCACAGCAACTGAAGAGGCCTTCTGATATAAAACAGGATGGCAGAGTGCACACTTGTTCCTTGCAGCCACTGGGGTCTGCCGGGGTTTAGGTCACATGCAGACTTCCTGTTGATCCCTTTCTACTCTGGAGGTGTCCTTGGTTATTCCCCTCTTATGGGAAGTAGGCCATGGGCTCTGAAACCTTTTCATAATTCCAAAGGCAGGTGTATGTGCAGAAGCAAGCAAGGTAAGTGTCATAATTTTTACTGGAATATGGGCATCTGAAAGTTTTGGAACTTGCACTAATTAAGAAATCGGACACTTTGTTCAGAATTCTTGAAATAATATTTGAGTTCTGAATGCAAACACATCAAATCAAATAAGTCATACTGGGTTTTATATTTTTGCTTATGCTGTGTTTACATTCCTGTTCCATATAGAAAGACTTCAGTCTGATTTTACAGATTCAGGTGGTTCTTGAGGCCAGCTGATAAATGAATTAGTGGAAACAGACTGAAGTGCCAATGTCCTTTTTAATGCTCTTTCCTAGAAATATAAAAATGGAGAAAACAATACTAAACCAACAGTTTGGTTTCTGAAGCTTAAAAAGAATCCTCCACTCCTTCTCTTCTGTTATTTCACTTGTCCAGGAACTGAATAGAGAAATTACCAATTACTGTCAGAGAAGAATTAAAACCTCAGTTGTTCCTTATGCTCACTAAAAAATCCCAAAGATAAATACAAAGTAGTGGAGCTCAAAAAAAAGTTGAAAAAAAGTGATTTCTCACAAGTCTATCTGTGGAAATAGAACTGAATATAATCTCACACTAAAATACTGCTGCTGAGAACTCCATTCAAGAAAAGCATCCGTGAATGCTAAGAAAATGACTAAGTAGATGACTTTTATCTCAATAACATGCCAGCGTAGATGAACGTGTGTTAAGACAATTAAGTTTTCTCAGTGATAAAGAAACAAAACTTGAGAAGCAAAACTGTAAGTTACACTTCTGTAAGACATAAGAGTAGTAAGTGAAAAATCTTTCATTTTAGACAGATTCTCACAAAATTTCTCCCATTCTCAGAAAAAGCAGTTCAAATGATAATATTTTAGCATGCATTTTGGAACCCTAAATAATGTTTAGATCATAAAGGTTTTCCAAACCCACCTTCTGAAGCTATTACATCAATAAAGACATTTTTTTTCTCTTACATGACTAACATTAACAATGTAGAATGACCTTTTCTCTAAATATTAACATTTTGCATTCTCTCCATTCGTTAGAGTTTATTTCTGCTGTTCAATATTGCATCTGCTTGAAATATGAAAAGAATACACTTGGAAACATCCAGGATAAACACACTACAATGAATCACACACATTCCTGTAAGGTGTATGTTTCTCCTCCAAAAATATTAAATTCATATGCACGTTTGCTTGTCTGAGAAAACATTTCTGTTGTATTTTTATGAGGTCTTGGGCTATAAATTATTTGTGTATTGACTGAGCCTGGAGTGAACGTCTTCACCCATACTGATTTAAATCTTTCATTTAGTTTCCAAAGTTTAAAGAAAAAACAGCAACAACAATTCACTATTTAAGTGTGGCTTACACAAAATCAATGCTTTCTTTTCTATCACTGCACAAAGAAAGCAGTAAATTACGCTTAAATCATACTTCATCACCTGCAAACATTGGAGCTACTGCTTAATCAACATGCTCTTATCTTTGCTCTCCAACAGATAAAGGCTATAACATATCAGGCAGTGTATGTTTTTTCATAATGTCAAACTCAAAGCTTGCTGAAATCAAATGTTTCCTTCATGAGGGCTCCAGTACACTCAGACATATCAAAGAGAAACCTTTTTATGACACTGTACTTAACTACCTTCCTCACCTCTTCTCTTTTCCCTTCTCTCAGGGCCCTGCTTCTTTTTGAAATAATGTCATCACTGGGCTGAAAGCAAATTAAATTTAAACACTAATACCTAACTCACCAACATGTGCCCTTAGAAACAACAAAACTCTTCAGTCTATATTTTAATATTACAATTCAATCTAACAACCAGATTCTCTCTGGCTGTAACAGAAACCAAATATCACTCCTCTGGCATTTTGCTTAAAAAATACTATAAGAAATATGCAAAGAGGTTTATATCTAAGATTAACAAACTGTCCAAAGAACATGAAAGAAATACTAATGCAAAGCAAATGAATACCAGAATCTGGATTCAAGGAAGGTTTTACTTACTCCTTATTTCTGCATTGAATGCATGGCTGGTAAAGGACTTTGACAGCATTCCAGGTTCCCACTGGTCCAGAGCTAGGTGTAAGGATATCTCCAAACAGTGTAAAATCATTGCAGGAGGAGGAACTTCCTAAAGACTCTACCAGCAATGTGTCAGAATTTAAAAGCCATATCTATAAATGAAAAATAATTTAGTTTACTGTAGTTTACATACACTTCACTTTGTTGCTTTACTCTGACCCTAAATCAGCTGATACTAAAGCCACACTCTTACAAAGTTTCTAACAAAGTATTAACAGACATAAATTGATATTTTATTAGTCAGCACAGCCTGCACAGGTTCTAGTGGAGAAAAAAAGGGTAATACAATACTGATTTATCAGTCACTCTTAAAATCATTACTCTGAAGCTGCTTCTTTTTGTGACAGTAGCACATTCCCTTTGGTAGGAACAAAAGAAATAGTTCCAAGTCATTTCTTTCAGTACCAGATGCATTATTTCTCCAATTTCATAATTTTTTAGGCATTAGTCAAACATATGGTGTTGAGCAACTGAGGGTTAAAGACAGGGAACTGAAAGACTGTCCACTGAAACGCTGAAAAATGAGGATTTATAGAAAAAGCACAGTAGTTATGACTCTATGGAGTTAATACATGCAAGGAAAAAGACAACAATTAACATGGCCTAAAAGTATGCTGGAATCTACAAACAGCTGCAGCACACCCTCACTTGGAAAATAAATACCAAATTTCATAATGGGTCGGGCATTCTTCAGCAGCACTATTTGCTCACAGCAATTTGACAGACATTTACTGGGGAGAGTTTCAAGAAATCTAAACTTTTTTCATCCCATTATGGATCTTATTTAATCTTTGTGTGATTTGGTATCAGTATTCTGACTTGGATCCAGGGCTTTCCTGCTAAACACCATACAAATAAGTTAGGCTTTTCCTTAATTCACAGCCTGAAGTAGTGAAGTGATGATCCAACTTAACAATGGAAATCAATTTTTACAAATCTGGCTCCTCTATGAAATGTTTAAATATGAAATATTTATCATAGGAAATGGGATTTATACAGTGTTGCTCACTAGAGAGCAATCTTCTGCTTCTCATGATCTAATCAGCTTCAAGTAAAACAAGTTACATGATGTTAGGTAGCAGACACATGATATCCCCTGTGGAGGGAGACAGCAGTCATTAACAGGACACATAGTATATGTTGTAATTGAATGTGACACTCACAATTTATCAGAGCCCAAGGTTCAGAAAATTACAGTGGAAGCTTCATAAAGAAGGAATAAGATATATTGATAAAGATATCTTGGGAAGGGATAGGAGGAGGAGAATCACTTTAGCCTATGCACATGAATGATGACAAGCAACCACACTTGGCTTTGCAAGTGGTTGTTCATCAGTTTTGCTCTGGTAACTCACTGTACACATTTATAGCCTAAACTGCAAAATATACCTCATTAGATAGGACCATTACACAAGGTGCTTATAGCCAAGTGCTGAAGAGCTGTTGGAAGAAAATGGTGCAGAAACACAGGCCACTGCCAACACAAACTGAACAGAGTTTCTTCCTTTTGAAATTTCTAACAATTCCGTGTGGAAGGAATTTCCTGGGATGCTTTTCAGAAGGGGAATAGCCTTCAAACTAGACAAGGGAACAATGTAGCAATAGCTGTCTGCTCCTTTTAGAATCCCTCTGCAATCTGCTGCAGAGAAAGCAACCAAAGCATTTCATTTGCAACACAGTCCATTTGAAAAGCACTTCTTTATACACAAGTGCTACATGTGGGATCTTACAATCATGTTCTGAAACTTGTATGAATGTTTTTGTCTCAAGAGCAGCACAACAGATCTCTATTAATAATTCAGCAAATGAAGAGAAAGCAAGTGAATCTCTAGGAGTGGACAGATTCCTGTCTATGACCAAAATCAACTTCTGAACTACAGTTACTCCTTTAGGAAGTATTTTCATTCTTTTCTTCATGTATGGTGTTTTTTTTTTTAATCTTGTTTTTGATCTGAGTGAACAATTGCTCAGCCAGACTTGATGTGTTGACTAAGAATTTTATACATGTATTTCTGGCCAACACAGTTTCATGTTTTCAGCTTTCAACTATGCTACTCAAGATGTGCAATCTTTCCTTTTTTTCTACATCTTTGTACAGCAGAGCTTGCACTACCAAATTCCTTCCACATTAACTTCAGTAAGAAAAGAACCTCTACAGAAAAATATATACATAAGTGTAGAATTCATTCACAATGCCATTGATGACCTTTTCTGAAATGACAGAATCAGAAAAAAAAGTATTTGGGGGGGTTGTTGGTCTTCTTTTCATTGTTTTCTTTTGGTTTCAAATCATTTTGTCAAGAGACTAAAAAGCTGTTTCTTTGGAGAAAAGTAGCAACAATTCTACTCCAGTTATACTTCATGGGACTTGAACCAAACAGCTGAAATACCACAATTTAGATTCTGTGATCAGTTTCCCTATATCTCAGCCTGAGTCTCCAGCATCAATTTGTGGACAATTAGGCATCAATTTGAATTTAAGACAGGTAAAAACTCCTCAAATCTTCTGTTTTTCCTTGCTAGTTCTTTCTTAGTTATTGCAGACTTTACCATTACTTTCACAATCACACAGGTCACTAATGCAAACATCTCTCATTACAGCTATTTTGTTCTCACACTCAAAGTGTTCATGCAAAGATGTGGTTCCCATGTATTTCACAAAGAATAAAGCTCTCTAAAAGAGCTGGGTAGCTAAGTCCCAGCAAGGTTCTCATTATCTCACTTCTTGACCACGGCAATGTCCACCTCATCTCCAATCTTACCAAATACAAATCGATTCTGCTCATGCCCTTCAAGACAGGGAAAATAATCAGACTAACAGGTCTCTCCCATTTTGTTACATATTAATTTTCTTGGGATATTGTCCCACTCCCCCTCCACTCGCTCCTGAAGCACAAGCTGCCTTACTTTCAAAACACTTTACAGTCTAATCCCACTCCAAAAAACATCTTTCCTTCAATGCTGAAAGACTGGAGATAGTGTTCAAGGAGTCCAAACCACTGTGTACTTTTTGATTTTCACAGACGTAATCTTTTTGAGTCTTATGAGGTTGAACCCATCCATGAGATGAACTCCCTGTATCTATCCAGAAAACAACTTATTTACCGCTTTCAAAGCTCCACTTTTTTACAGTACAGAAAAGAACAGGTAGCTACTGCAATGCTGCTATGCTGACCAAAAATGTACTGCTTGGCCTGTACTCTCCCATCTCACTATCTGTTTGCTGTCCTCCTCTTACTCTCAGCTTCTAAGTCATGCAACTACAAGGCAGGGAACCCTTCAACAGTGGAGCAAAGAGAGAGGAAAGTGATTCATGACGAGGGCAAAGATACAGTTAGGAAAAAAAAGGGAATCTGTATATACCACCTTTTTCCCCCAAAACAAAGAAACTCTTACTGATATCCTTCAAAATTTTTAAAAAGCAACATAAGAAGCCTGTATCTTAAACAACAGAATATATGTAACTTAAAAAATGGAAACTCATATTATGATATGTGGAAATAACAAATTGGTAATGTTAAGTGCCACGTACAGAGGAAATGAGGAAAATAAGTATACATATTATTTGTGGTTTAAAAAAGATTTAAAAAGACTTGTGAGAAACCTTAACCTTAATTATCACACACATAGTCTAAGCTGTGTACATTCACATAGGTAAACACAAACACTGTGAACTAGAATCTTTGGCTCATTATCAAAACAAACAAATGGGGCAGCTGATTCATGATGCATCAGTGATGAGACTACTTGTATAATTTGGCTGTGTGCTCACAGACTCAAGCACCCACATTTTACTGTTCAGCTGTTGACAACCATTAATATAAACACAGCTTAGATTATACCTGTGTCCACAAGGCCTCTGAGTCCTAAGACTTAACCCATGACTACAGAACAGCTGTTGATGTGCATACAGTAGCCAGAACCTCATCCTGGACAGGAGTAAGGACTGTCTGAAGTTAAATACTGAAAACACCTGCAAAAAACTAACAATTAACCAACATAAAGGAAGAGATGCCAACCAGAAGCCAGTCCCTATCTAATTCAGCCTGCTCCTCTAATCAATACATTGGCAAAAATGCATCTCAGAGCTGAGAGTAATGGCAATCTACTAAATAAAGCAATTTTTGTGTTAAAAAATAACCAGTTTTCTATATCTAAGCTACTAGACTTAAGCACCAGAATTTTACATAACTTGGGAACAGATAAGCTACAAGGGAAAAATCACAATGATTTTTAATGACTCCTCAATTAGACAATACATAATTATGGGTCTGCTCACGAAACCTTCATTTTATTATCACTGAAGATGTATTTTTCAGTGGTTGTACAAATGTTGTCTTGGCACTAAAATATATTTAAAACAACAGACATACACTTTCCCCAGCATCTGGATGTTCCAAAATCATAGACCTTGGACAATGCACATATAAAACAGTTTATGTAATTACATTGCCTCAAGAAAGTGCATTTTTAAGTTTATACAGGAGAGGAATCTCTTATCATGTATTTCTTTGTATCTATGAATTATTTCTATAAACTATAAAATACAAATTCTATACCCACATTTAGCTCAGAAATAAAAGGAACCATCACTGGTTACAATAAGTGTACAGTATTAAGGTAACTCCTATCCATCTTAAAAGTTTGAGGAATCTAGCTGTCACCATCTAAATATCAAGCTTAACCAAGTTTAACAGCATTAGAACATTAAGTTTAATAGGCAATTTTATTTTTGTTTGCACTCCACTTCCCAGTGCAATGTACTGACTACATTAATAGTCCCTGCTGACTTGAGACAATGCTTGTGAAAGATGCTATACAATCTGATTCACTTCTGGTGATTAAAGAAAAGAGGCACTGGAGCAAGAAGGTGAAATATATATTAAAAAATTAAAACTTAAGCTTTCCATATTTTCTGGATACAAAATAGTGTTATTATGGTGCATCTGTAGTACTTTCATTACTGTATCAATAACATTTCTATGTGCACATCTAATTAGATTAAAAACTCAGGGATATTTTTACTTGAACAAATGTACCTCAGAACCACTTCAAGAATTTGAATTTGTTAATTTTTTAAACATACAATAATGGACAGCATAAATAATATATTTTAGGAACTGGGATACATGAGTCAATCTTCAGCAAGACAAAGACTTAAAAACTTACCAGAATATAGGTTTTTCCATTATCTCCTTTTATGGTGAATCTAAATGTGCTTTTTGCAGAGGATAATTCCAAAAGACACTGAGCAACCATGCTCTGTACAAACTGAGACCTGTTTAAGAATTAACCACGTATCATATGTTTTTATAACAACTACACAGAGAGTCATTCATATCTATGTGTTACAGGTAAATGAGTAAGTCATACTTCAATTCCACTACATCCTACAATCACATTTTACTAAAAGATGGGGCTTTTTTATCTTCCTCTCACTCAAAACCAGAGAACTTTTTATTTCCTTCAACAGGAATTTTTTAATAGATCAGGATTCTAAATAGCTTCACATTCTTTATTTTGGCTGACACCAATTGTCAAATGCTGAATAGAGGCTTTTCCCCATTATATTTTACACATATGAACACAAAGTTCAGAATTATGCATATATTTCAAATATAATTCCCAAAAAGAAAGAACTGTGATTAAACCATTGTACATGATACCAGGTAGCTAGATCAAGTTCTGTTTCATTTTAGTCTTAAATTCAAACTGAATTACTTGAAAAGTCTCACTTCAACTAAACATTTCAAGCTTTACTCAATGTAACTTTACATGACATAAACTTCTGTTTCCATAGTTAGTCACTAGACGTTGTGCAAACTTAAATAGTTCAAAATAAAAAAGTGGTTCATTTTGGTTTATCACATGAATACTGAGACACTGTAACAAATGATACACAATCTCCTGCATCACACACAAAGATGAGCAAAGAAAACTGTACATGAGTGAATTCAGGCTACTTTGCCTTTAAAATGCCTAATCCTGTGATGATTACATAAAATTGCACTCTGTTATTATATGCAATTATTCAAGAAACTAAAACATTAGAGCATTTCTAGCATCCTTTGTAAAAGATATACTTGAGCAAATTATCTGATTATTTTGTTACCTCGGTGTTGGACTGAAACTTCCCTCAGCTGGTTGAATATTCACCTCGGTGACATAATATTTAATGGTATCTAAAATGACAAAAACATTTTTCAACTATAGTAGAATAACCAACTTATTAAGATTAAACTGTAAGTCACCATATCACTATACTAGTTAAACATTTGTTCAGTAGTCAATTAAGAGGTGCAGCAGACAATCATATTTTGCTTGGGTTTGTAGAAGTAGAAGCAACCATAACAAAAAACCTACACGGCCTGAAGAAAACTGTTCCGAGCTAATTACGAGATAAGCAATTTCTCATTTATATTGATCTTTGTTTAATGTTGAGAACAATCATCCTGAAACCAAGCAAGCAACAGCTCAAGCCAAACCTGAAAGATGAATTGAAAGAACTTTCCTAAAGCACTGAGATCAGCATAGCTTACATAAGTATTTTAGTACCCTCTGCTGCTTAGTAATGCTGCAGTGAATCACTAGAGACAGTTTTAATAACAGCTCACACGGGGGAATAATTTTCTTCTTTGCTCAAAGAACAGAATGGAACTTCTTTCCAAAAATCACACTCACTCAACGTTAACACTGCATACATTCTGAATTTCAATGTAACTGTTCACCAAAAGCTCCACTAAGACAGCTTTTAACACTAAATGGAAGTGTTTGAGGACATAATTTAATCCCCATCAATGAAGTCAGGTCAAAGATGATCATACTGAAGATCTGGGTCTATGCTGAAAATACAGCCTAACTAGAGGGCCAGCAAAACAGGTTAAGAGCAATAAATTCATTCTACTAAGCCTCAGCATGTGAGCAACTGGAAGATTCATTTGGTCCACAAGTTTTAAGGATGGAAGGGTTTTATCTGATCTCAGTTCACACATACCATTAAAACGGAATAAAAGCAAACATTTCAGGAAGACACTTAATCTGTTTTAAACCTTCCAAAGTCTTGGTAATCCCATCCCTTCTCCAGGTAAATACTACACTTTCTAAACTATCTTCACTGTTAGGAAATTGTATTTTACCTCTAAATTTAATTAAGTCTGCTCCATGCTATGTGAGTTCCTGGAGACAGGAAGAAAAGACAGTTCAGTCTCTCTAGTTCCTCAGCCATTACCCTGAATAAGGATTTGGTGCTGTTGGGAACTCAGGAGATGTTTGCTTGCAGAGAGACAGAAGGTATGATTTCCCAAGAAAAAAATCATATGAGTATATGTGGATAGAGCTGGGGGAAGGAACAGCCTATGGCGGAATCTCGAAGCTGAATCCAGTCTCTACAGCTACACTGCTCTAATTCTGCTTTATTTCAAGACATTGACACCTGCTCATGAGGCAGCACCAATGCATGACAGTCAAAGTTTGCTCTCTAGTCTCTTTTCACAGAGATGATTCTGCCTAGACTTACACTATACATCTCTTTTGCTCTCTGAACTCTACCAAAATTTCCTGCATTACTGAAGAAACATGGTCAAAACAATGGATATCCTATCTAACCTCAGCCCTGTGCAGAGTCCATACCAAATCCCTGCACGTCTACAGTGCTTGCCTTTCCCCGTTCCCACTGATCTATTACTCAGGACCTTGTTATTCATACTATTTTCCCAGAAGTCCTTTCCCAAAGTCATGTCTTGCTTTTTGGGCTTTCAAACATTGTACCTTCAATTTGGGTTCATTAAAACCTGTATTGGTCAGACCCCTGTACAGGACAATCAGAACATTCTGTAACAGAAGACCTTCTGTCTTGTCTCTCCTTATGACATTTCTTAAATGGGCCTTGCCTTTTCTGAGAAGCTTTTATATTCATCAGATCTCTGAACTGAGGCAGGCTCACACTGGGTGATGCAGTGGAAGAGAGGGAGAATGAAAGAATGAACCCTGCTAATAACAGCCTTATCATTGCTTCTCTCCTGTTAAGAGCTGAATTTTAAAAACAACCAGACACTCATCTTTACACCACTTCAAGTAAACCCTGCTGATCCAATATAATTACAGCTTTTAAACCAACAATCCCAGCAGCTCATCATCGGATGAGATATAACCTGTTTCTTTGAAAAGGCTTCCTTCCCACAAAACCAAGCTGTTACCATAATTCAGCTTGTAGTTGTGTTGATCAAGTTCTGAAGTTACCTTTCACTTATTCTGTAAAACCAACAGGAAAACAAGCAACCTGTAATGTCTCAAGTCTCCATTTTTACTGGGATTCCTAGTAAACTGGAATCATGCATTGAATCTTCCACAGAAATAAGGATAATGAAAATTCCTGCTGAAAGTCACTTTCCAGGTCAAACACTGGAACCAACAACCCCACCTGTTTCAGAATGGAATGAGAAGAACACACCAGAATCATCATTGCACCTTATTGATAAACTACTTTCCTTCAGTGTTTTTAACCTCCAGTGTTCAATGGCTGATGCAGTCAAGTCTAGTTTTGTTTGGACATCTCATACCTGATGAAACTGCTTCTCCCAGCATTGTCTTGCAGCGCTTACAAATTACTCTGCTATTTTCTTTTGACTTCTGTAGGACAAAAAAATATCATTTAAATGTCACTCAGATATTCTGAAGAAAGAATCCACAGCTGTAACATAATTTACAGAGCAGATAGGAAACTTTTTACTTGTTTCTGTCCTCTTTATGTTTACATGCCTTTGTATTTGCCTTCACTACTTCAGCTTTCTGCACTTGTACTTGCTTGCAAGTTTCATACTAATTTTAAAATCAGGCAATGTATCCACACAGCACAATCTGTAATGGCTAACAGGAGAATCTTGTAATATTGAGTGACTGGATGATAAAATGATAAGCTAAATTCGATTGTGCTAAGGGCAAAATAATGCACCTGAAATGAAGTACTCCATAATATATACATAAAATAGTATGCCGCAATGTGACTGCCATTACTCAGTAACAAGTTCTAGCAACTGTAGACAGTTTTATAGGAGTTGAATACCAGTTCAATGTGCAGCAGAGAGCAGAAAACGTCTGCAGATTATTTTGAGTTACTAGGAAACAGCTGAAGTGCACAACACAGCATGATATTCCAGAAAGGTGCAGTGGATTCTGTTCTTGAACAACCCTTCTCCCTCTACTCAAACAAATACAGAAAAAGGTATTGACAAAGAATAAGAATAACTGTCCGAAGTGCAAAACAGTTTCCATGTGTGGCATGAAAACACACATAATAGGAGAATGTATGGAAGCCAGAAAACTGAGGGGTATCAAGATACCTAAAATCACAAATGTTTAGGAAAAGCTGAACAGAAAAAACCCAAACATATCCCCTCATAGCTCATGCTATGAAATTCCAACCCTGTTTGTATCAAAAAAAAAGGAAGGCATTTGTCACACGATGCATAATATATTTGGTATGCACTATAGGAAAGCAATTTTCATATTAAAAGTATAAACAAGTTCAAAAAGTCTTCCTAAATTCAGAGGAAGCAATGTCATCAAGGGCTTATTGAAAACAAAAAATGTGCATAACAATATCTAGTTCACAGACTCTCTACACTCCAAAACATCACTGAATATTTGCCTTAGCTTTATGCATCGATTACTGCCCTTTGAAAAAGATTGCATTTCTAGATGAAGTCTACCCTATTAGACTCCTACTAGTTTCAGTGTTAATATTTAAATACAATACAACAAATAAGTAAGCACAATTCTTACTTTAATCCAAAGTCTAAACTTCAGAACTGGTTCTGTGTGGGCTTATTAACCTGAGTGTAGCACACTAGAGCTCTGGTCTGAAAGCAGTACATATATATATAACCTTAATGAGGGTCAGAAACAGAGAATCAAACTAAAAGCCTGAGAGCTGACTATGTTGGAAGTACAATCCCCTTGTTATGGACATCAGGAAAATCATCTGGTTCGTATATATGCAGTTAGCCCTTCTCCCAATTTCTACCTTGCTACTCCTCTCAAACAGATGCAGTGAAATTACTTGCTCAGTGTGAAAAGCAAGGATAAACAGAAAAAGTTTTACATAAGCCAGTGTTTGAAACTGGTACAAATAGTGCACAGTACAAGTACAGAATGCACAGTGCTTCCTTGAAAGCTACAACTTGGGTTGGTTACAGGTGCTGACTGAGAACTGTGCCTAAAAAACATCACTAACTCGTTGTAGCATGCTTCAATGGAAAAAGGGATAGTTTTAGCTCAACTAATTAAATCAATTTATCTATTTGACAACTTGCAGCTGCTGGCAATCTGCAGATGCAGGTGGATCACAAGCCTAATAGTTTCTGTTTCTATTCCTAAGGATCCCTGATACGGTGTCAGGAAAAATATTTTCCCCAAGAGATACTATTAAGATGCTGCAAGACCATGTGACATTTAAGAACTATGTTACACTGAAAGACTAATAGATGTGAAAAATATGTTTGCAATGGACGGATGCTGTCTTGGTCCCACTGGAGTCTGGAAAAGATTGTTTAAGCATCTCTGGTACATTCCCGCTACTATTTTGGTCATAGGCAAACACTTCCCAAAGAACTGCAATGCAATTAAAAAGGAACTTTCATACTGGGGCAGATTGCAACAATATTCACTAAATTGAGAACATTTATGACAATAGCAATCTGTCTTGCCCGTAACTTTCTATTACTCATATTATGGAAGAATTTTCTGCTTCAGTATGAGGGGTTTTTTTCCTTATTAGTCTAGCTTCTGCTGGATCTAACAGTTGTGCTCATTTACTTAGCAACTGAGTGATGCTAGAAATAAGCAAACACAGAAATGAGAATTCATTGCAAGTGTGAAAGATGTAGAAAAAGGGATTGGACATAAACAAGGAACAAATTCTCAACTTCAATGCAACTATAAAGAAGCAAACATGAAAATTCACCACACTAAACTACTACTTATGTATAACATACTATTTCAGTATGCCTCTGACATAAAACAGCCTCCTCCCTCATTCAAAAGTTCTGTTTTCCTGGTTCGACCCACATCTCAGTTAAATCTTTGTTCCACATCCTTTTATTATGTTTCTGCCTCCAAATCAATCCTTTACTCACAAACATTCTCTTTCATGAAGAAGTGTGCAATATGAACTCCATGCATCCTGCCTCTTCCTGTATTTATTCCTGGTGTTCTAAGCTCTCTTTTAAGACTACTGAAATGCAAGAATTCATTTTGGCAACCTCTGGCATTGTCCTCTTGGAAATTCGGTATCATCTACTTCACCTCCTTCTTAAGGAAACTTAGAAATATCTCCATTGTCACAGAATTAAGCCAAATTAATCTGCTTCTGCCATGGTGATACCCTTACAGGATATCAGTCCTTATTTTCCTCTCTGCATACTCTGTTTGTCAAAGAACAATGGAACAAGAAACCCAAGGGGCCACAGCTGCAAGCCTTGCAGATAGAGACCACAGGACAGAACTGCTCCCCACGAAGAGGGGTCACGTGGAGCATTGCACCAGCAACCACTGAACTGCAAGAATCCTGGTGACTCTTACTGGGGATAATACACCTCACTATAACAGCAGGTATAAATCAGGGTGTCTGGCTCTCAAGAGATTAAATGTTTCATGCTGGAAATCTCTATAGAATAAGTCATGAGTTGTTACAGACACAAATGGCCAAGGCAGCAATATAGACAGTTTAACACTTGGTATTGGGAGAAAATACGGCACGTGTAGGCCCAACCCTCATCAGTACAAATGCAGACAAGCAGTAGGTTAACAGAAAAGGCTTCATGGAAATGTAGGCTTTGGTGAACTGAGCTCCTGGATGTTGTTTTGGCAGAAGAAAAGATCATTGCCTGAACTTTTATACTAGATGCTAGATGTCCAAAAGTGAAGCACTGAACTGTCTTCATGGGTGTTATCCCATCACTGAAAAATATACACCCCTAAAAATGCTTTTTTTTTTCTCTAGGCAACAACAAATTTTGATGTTTCTAAGCCAAATGACAGCCTTCTTCCTACAGACTTGGTTGATGAATCGATCTTATCCTGGAACACCTCAGAAACATCAACATGAAGAGCTTTAATATGGGATGGCAGGTTCCGTTCATTAGACAGAGCAGTCAAACAAACTAAATTTCCTTACTATGCTTTAAGAACCTAAGACAGCTAGATCTAAATGCAAAGCACATGCTCTGACATTTCCAAGTCTTTTTAAAATTAAAATTAAGAAAAGGAGAGAAAAAAAATCACACTTCTCTTTAGTCATAGTTATGATTATGCCTCAAGTCACAGTGTGAGAAAAAAATAATTGTTACTTCAATTTCCACCTCATTCTTTTCTCCTCTACCCTTTAGCAAACACCTAACCCACCACAGTTATTATCTTACTAAATTCTGATGTCCTTCACTCATGATAATTTGGGGGAAAAATCCTTGTTTATAACTACAAAATTAAGTAGCTTCTGTACTAAGTTCTGCTTGCATATTGAGGTCAATATCAAGACTGTGGTGTGAGCTTTAGAAAATGTAAAACATGTCCTGGAATATTTTCTGGCTTCTGTACAGTTGAATGTCAAAAACTCCCTATGACCTTCAAAGCAGTTCTGTAATACATACAAATTAAATAAACTAGTAACAAAAAAAAACTACTTTACATTAAAAAAGTCAAAATAACTTCACCTAAAAACTACTTGGAGAAAATACTTTACCAAGTTGGAGGCACTCTGAGAAGCATGGTGTCCAGCCTCTGGGAAACACACAGGAGATTCAGGCACATGTGATTCATTTCCTGAATTCAACAGAAAGTAAGTGTCTCCAACAAAACAGTCACCGTGCTGAGGGTGCAAAGTGCTTCTGGCAAAGGGGTCGGGGTGACAACACCACTCTTCAACTAAATCACTCCAGTTTTCACTCGGCAGAGGAAGAACTCTGAGAAATTTCCTTAGAGGTGAGAAGAGACAAATATTTCGGTACATTACAATTCATTTCTAAGACACTTAAAGAGAGTTTAGGCTTCCTACAAATACTGGGGGAAGTATGGCATTTTCTCAAAAGGAAGTGCTTGACTCTCTTTCCAGCCAAAGGCATTTTCTTTGGGTGAATTCTGAGAAAGCAATGGCTGAGTTTCCTGCCAAGTCTGTGATGAAGCATTTCCCAAGGGTGAATCTCCAATGATTATAAGGCAGAATTTGACATAATCCTCTCTTGAAATGAATCACATGGCAAAAATAAAACAGTTCTACCCAGTCATGAAAAATACAACGAGCATTTGCAATCACATTTACTATTACTTCTTGTAAAGTTCCCTTGCACCAAATGTTGATATAAAACCAACAGAAACAGACTCATGCCACAGCAAGATTCAGCATGTTCTTTGTTTCAGATACCAGACTTGAAAAGGCTAAAGCCTGGAAAAATAGCACAGTACATCTTCATTAAAAAACCCAAACCAACAAAACAACAAACAAAGGATACTTCAATCTTAATTTAGAGTCAGATACTCAGATCCAACTTTCAAAAGTCATATAGAAAAAAAATCAAATCCCTTTCTCCTGGGTAGCTGTATGGACCAAGGACACAGCTTCTGGAAATACTACTTAGTTTTCATTATCAGTTGTATTGGGTTTGCATTTTCAGCTCTCTGCCTAGTTTCCTTGAATGCTTTCCTTTTGTTACCCTGTTTCCTCAGCTGTCGCCTGAAACCTTCACCAGAATTTCTTGATTCTACTCCTTACTTAAAACCTGCAAATACAACTTTGCTTATGGTGCTATTTTGCAAATAAAAACACAGCTGCTAAGCCAACCGTTCGGCATCCTCCTTTTCCTGCAGTTCCCAGACTAACATTTTCTGAAGATGTCAGTTCTTCCCACTGTAGCTGCTTGGTCCTTTTGAATTGTTCAGTGGGTGAAAGAAAAATGTTTTATCAAAAAACTCTTTTTTTTTCTAGATAGACAATACATTTTAAACTCTGCTTGCTCCACCTGCAGATGAAAGTTGGAATAACTCATCCTCTGATGCAGCTTTACCAAAACTAAATAAGACCACCTCTCAGCACTACCCATGTCTGTCTTCATTTTTTGTAGTCTTATACACTGCTTGAGATACTACTCAATTCTGCCAAAGTGACACTTTAGTTTTGATCTTAGTTCTGATGTTGGCCTAATAACTGATTCTTCATCAGCCTTTACAATTAGTTCCAGTGCCTGGCCTTACAATGCAAAAAAAAGTCTTCCTGTATTGCTTTTTACACAAAAGTAACAAAAAGCTGGTATCTCTCAGCAATGTTCTTACAAGGGAAAAAAAAATGCAGATTACCTTAAGTTGCAGACTCATGCTGTCTTGTTTCATTACATCAAACTTTCTTTACTCCCGCAGTCTACAGCATAAAGATGTTCACCTCTTTTCCAAGAAAAGCAGTTTTTCCAACCAGTAGGAATTCCCTAAACAAACTCCTCCTAACTGTGAGCTACACAGAAAATATACCATTTCCACTCTACTTTAGGCCTTTGCCACTCATGGGTAGGAAGCCATATCCTGGGTCACCAGAATTGGAAAAATATAGCATTAATAAAATGGAAACTTCCTAGAAAAACAAACAAACAAAACCAACTTGAGGTTTACTAGGTACTGACTAAATTGAGGGTACTAAACAACATGATAAAACCTAAAAAACAGGGTGACATCTCCCCAAACTTGCTCCTAATAACAACTGAGTTTCTACTTGAAGATAGCCACCTAGGCTGCCTTCACAGTCAGAGAGGAGCAAACAATTCTTAGGCTGGAACCTTCAGGTGTAGCTTTCTGAAAGTGTCTTAACGTAGCCAGGCTGAATCTCCTCTGGTAGATAGTTCTAAGATTCCAATCAGAAAAGTAGGTAATTAACTTACTTTTAAAAATTTTGAAGTTAAGCACTAGTCTGTAAGATTCCTGCCATAAAGACTAAATTCTTAGATGATATTCCAGGCCAGAGTAAGTACTTGACCATAGAGACCCCTGTAAGACTGGATTAAGAAAAGTAAACCCAAATGTCATTATTAATTAATACCCAGTAATACCATTCTGTCTACTGAAAATACTGAAATATGGAAGTAAAATGGACTTTAGACTTTTAAACATATGACTGTTCAGTTCCATCAGAGAAAAAGAAAAACAATTGCATTTCTTTAACTGCAGTCTCCCTTATTTACCTGTTAAAAAATCTTGGGACAGCCCAGCTTGACAGTTAACTGTCAGGCTTAACATTACTTATGTAGGTAAAGTATAATTAGATTTCCCCTGCCAGGAGTTTTTCAGTGGAATATTTGTGCAGTACCAATCATTATCATAGAATCATAGAACATCCTGATCATTGCATCCAACTTTGGGCCCTGCACAGGACAACCTGAAGGTTCATACCATGTCCAGATGCTTCTTGAACTCTAGCAGGCTTGGTGCTGTGACCACTCCCTGTATTGCATTTGCATGGCAAGGTTTAGTACTAGGGGGCCTCCACGGGTAGAAGATGTGAGCAGCTGTCAGTAGCTTAGAGCCAATGCCAGCCAGCTCCAAGACAGACCCACCACTGCCCAAAGATAAAGCCATCAGCAGTGGTAGTGCCTCTCTGAAAATGTATTTAATAAAGTGGGAGAAAACATCTTGCAGTCAGAAGAGTAAGAAAACCTGAGAGCAACTGCTCTGCAGACACCAAGGACAGTGAAGAAGGAGGGGAGAAGGTGCTCCAGGCACTGGGGCAATTTTCCCTGCAGCCCATGGGGAAGAAGATGGTGAAGCAGGCTGTCCTGCTGCAGCCCATGCAGGTCCATGATGGAGTAGATGGATGCCCTCCATGGAGGACCCCACACCAGAACAGATGGATGCCCAAAAGAAGCTGTGGCCTCATGGGAAGTCTGGCAGAGTCTCTGGACCTGGAGAGAGAGAGAGAAGCCCACACTGGAACAGGTTTTCTGGCAGGACTCGTGACCCCTTTTGTTACATTTTGTCCCTCTTGTCCAGCTGATGAGGGGAGTGATAGAGTGGCTTTGGTGGGCACCTGGCATCCATACACCACAAGCCTTTATGAATTTCTTCACGACAGAAATAAAGTCTTAAAGAATTATTTTATACATGAGGTCTGCTTAGCCCAACTGGAAGGAGAGAAAGAAAAAACAAGTATCCCTAATTCTTTGCAGCTCTTGCACAATGGAAGAAAAAAAAATCTAATAATTTCCTCTAATGTGGGTAATGTGAGGGCAATGAAAAAAAATGAAAGAGCATAACCCCAACCTCCTTAGAGCTATCAAATTTATGGAAGGAAACAGACTGATGCAGAGCATTTCAGAGTATAAAGTCAATTTCCGTGCACCAAGGAAGGATTACTTACATTTAAACCATTCCTAGTACATTTCTTAATCTAACCTCTGAAAGAAAGGCTACCTATGCAATCTCTAACGGTAAAAAAATAAGCTTTAGAATAGGTTTGGGGTGGTTTGTTGTTTTTTTGGTGGTTTGGTTTTTTTAACCAAGATTCCTCTTGCTTCAACTGAAGATTACTGCTACCTTCTTTGCAGCAACTTCCTAGATATTAGAAGAATCTTACATCTTCTCCACAACTTTATTTAAACAAAATCCCGTTTATTTCAATTTCTTCTTAAAGGTATGATTTTCTAGATCTCAGACTTTTCTTATTAAAGACCCTTTCCTAGTAATTCAGATTTTAATATGCTCTCTTTCACACAGTTCTGCAACTTCCCTTCAATCATTCCACCTTTGCTGACACTTTCATACTTAAGCCTTCCTGGAGAGAGGAACATATGAATTCTGTAGATAGAAGTTCTGACTATGCTACTCTCTGCCTTTTGGAAATGCTGGAACAGAATGTCTTGCATACACTGGCAGCTCCACTCTTCTACTTTTGTCTTAGGTGTTTTTTTAGTGGCAGCATTCAAGGGGCTCAGAGGTTCCCTGCAAGGGGGAATGCCAAGTGAAAAGCCACGGACATGCATTCTTTTTCCTTTCTCAAAGATTCTTCTTGTGTTACATTACAGGATGCAGAACCAAAAGATTTAAACTACATGCATATGAATTTAATGTGCTGAAATTCAAGAAAATTCCCACTCAGAAATGTGAATATAAAAGTACAATGTTTCAAAAGCAAATGTTGCTGACTAGAAATTAGAAGTTCCACTACTTTACAAATGTATCAAATTAAGAGTTATTACTAGACTTTCTGATGAGACAGTTCAGAGGAGAAAGTTAAGAAATACTCATGCAGTTACATTCAGCTAGCCATAAATACATACCTATGACAAGAAAGGAACAGAAATTTAGAGAATGAAACATGTTTGTACTATTCTTTTGAGTATTAAGAGCCACACAGATCATAAAACACTGTAAGTGCACCTCTAACAATGCTCATATATTCAGCTGAAGCTGTCAAATTTGTTCATCAGAAGAGCTAGACAATGCAGCACCTTTTTATTAAAATTCTCATTCACTCTGCAGACTTTTTAAGAACAGAGATAAGGCAGACTCACACAGCTAAGACACAATCCCTGCGTTTCCTAATTCAGCATCCCTGAAGTATGTGGAGGCAGCCCTTGCTTAAAAGATAAAAGCAAGCTGTGGTCAATATCCCCATTCTGACCTGCCACTCTATAATTACAACACGATGACTGAAAGAAATTTGTAAAAGACTGAAAAGAACTGAAAAAGATACCTGAAGTACAGAGGAAGAAAGAAATGTAGGAGTAAATGAATAAGCAGCTAAAAACTGTTTCAGGGAATTTTGCTTTTTGTCATCTGCAGTGCTTCAGATGTGTTCTTATCTATTAGTTTCAAAATAAATACCTTTTAGCTATCTCTAAGTACACAAAATAACATGAATACCAATCACTATGGCATTTATTGCTATAAATAGAAGACACTGCAGTACTCACCGGTCTTTTACTACCATGTCACCACAAGACTGACAGTAGAAGATGTAATCCTTGTTGGGTTTCAGGCTTTCCCTCAAAGTAAAAACCACATCTGTAGATGGAGAAAAATATATTAATTTTCAAAATTGCATAAAACTCTCAGTCACTTGTACAAAAAATCCTGCCAAATACCTCAAACCAAAAAGGATAAATCTAACAGACAAAGCAAAATGCTGACATTTAAAACACAACCCTAATGTTTTTACATGTAGAAGCAAGTATTTAGATCTAGAAAAATACCTAACATCTCCACTTCGTGCCCATATTACTAAACAGGAACTGTACATGTGACTAATTATTTTCAAGGTGCAAATTCTCTTCAGAAAGGGAGTTGATATATTGATATAATTGCAGAGATCATAAGAATCAAAATTCAACACCACTCTTTTGTAATGATATTTCTGATAATCAGTGTATCTGCAATATCAGGGGACACACCAAAATGTAACACAAATAGTTAGGATGGGGAGCAGGGGCAGACACTAATTTTACATTTTCAGGCAGGTAAGACACTAACCATTGTGGAACCACTCCAGGAAAAGACAGTGAGCAACGGCCTCTGCAGGCCAGGAAAGCAAAAATGGTCTCACAAAAGGTAGCTCAAACAACTTCTCCAAAGTAAAAAAAAAAAAAAAAAAAAAAAAGAGAGAAGTTATAAAAGCCTCCCCAAATTATCTGATAACATTAAGTGGAAGAAAAGTAAAAGTGTAAGCCTAGTTCCACGTATGAATATGCTTTGCATCACCCACTTTCTATTACTTAGAATCAAACTTTACTCTCAGCACTGACATTCAATATTTGAAATTTAGGATTTAACCACAAGAGGAAAGTACTTTTAAAGGTTCCAGAATTTCAACTATTTTACATAATAATATAAAACATCAAAGGGTTATTAAGACTATCCAACATACACGTTGATTCACATACCTGGTTCACATACTTATTTTTCACTAGCAAGACTTCCCAATGTTGATTTTCAAAACTTCATCATTGGTCTTTTGAAACATGTCTCGTTAATAGGACACATTAAATAATTTTGGTATAATTGAGTTGTCAAAGCACACGCATAATTACAGATTAATGTACAGATGCAATCTCAGTATATCAACAGAATATTCCGATGTGTTTCTGGTGCTGAAGTCATTACTGTGTATTACATATTTCATCATCCTTCTCTACTTTAAAAGCTCAGAATGGTAATTTTGTGTTATTTATCTTTCTGTGCCACATTGTATGAAATGAATCTAAACATATTGAGCTTGGATGCCAGGATGAAAGAAAGCAACAGCTGTACTACCATGCTTTCTATTTATTGCAAACATATCCCAGACCTGAATTAGCATCATGTTAATAAAGAAGGTAACTTTGCAGATGTGACCTGTAACATTAACCTCTGAAACCCCAGCTGTGAGAATAATGAGCCCCAACACAAATGCATAACCCTTTATGATTAAGTGGTCAGGGATGGACAAGCATAATCTAACTGCCTGGATGAAGCAGATTACTGCATTACTGATAGGACCGGGAGTAATGGGTAAAATTTGAAAGAATGGAAATTCAGGTTAGATATTAGGCAGAAGTTCTTTACTGCGAGACTAGTGAGACACCGGCACAGGCTGCCCAGGGAGGCTGAGGATGCCCCAACCCTGGCAGTGTTCAAAGCCTGGTTGGGGAAGTCCTTGAGCAACCTGATCTAGTGGGATGTACCCCTGCATGTGGCAGTGCGGACTTGCGACGAGATGATCCTCAAAGTCCGTTCCAATCCCTGAGCATTTTATGATTCTATGATTTTCAGCTACCGAACGCAGAACAGGAGAGAAAGAAATTCATTTTGAAGTACTATAGGGAAGCACACGGGAGGGGGGGAACTGCGAGCAGATTCCAAACACACCGCGTTTCCCTTTCACTACGCCATTTCTGCACTTTCATTTTCTCAAACTGACAACTCCGGAAGGTGTTTGCTCCACAGAATCTACACCTCACAGCTCAACCCGCCAGATCCCAGGTCACCGCGCCCCGCCCCGCAGCGACACCCCCGGCCCGGCCCCGCCCCGCCCCGCCCCGCCCCGCCCTCACCGGCGGCGGGTGGCGGGCAGCGCAGGCGCACGCGCAGGTGCAGCCCGTCCCCGCGCAGGCGCCGGAGCCCGCGGCACGAAGACGGCGCCAGCCTGACCCCTGCCGGCAGCGCCGCCGCATCGCAGCTACCGCCGCTCCTCACTTCCAGGGAATCCGCGCACACCGAAACCTCCACCGGCGCGCTGGGGAGCTCCGCCGCCGCGCTGCGGAGGAAAAGCAACGGGTATGCCTCGGGCAGGAGCTGTCGGGGCGTGCTGCTGCTTCACACAAGCCGAGCCGCAGCTCCCCCGCAACCCCAGTCACGCCCGGGGATCCACGCGGTGAACGAGGAGCAGCCGAGAGAAACAATCCACCGTTCTCAGGAAGAGTTTATTTGCACAGTAGCCCAGGCTGTGCCGAGCCGAATAGGCAGGGGGAGGCGCCCGCACACAACCCGGTCCCCTCGCTGAAGGCTAAGGACGCCGAAAGCCAGACCCGCCGCGCCCCCGGCTGCCCCGCACGGCCCGAGCGGCGGCGGGCGGCAGCGCCCCCGCACTACCGGATAACCAGGAGCGCGCTCTCCGTCCCCCGCCTGATCTCCATCAGGAACGCTCCCGCCATGCCGGCGCGGAGCAGCCGGGCACCGCGCAGGAAGCGGCCGCTCTCCCGCCGGCGCAGGCGCGGCGCCGCCGGGCCGCCACAGCGCCGCCTGCGTGGAATCGGAATCACAGAATCACAGACTCAGCAGGGCTGGAAGAGACCTTTAAGATCATGCAAACCAGCCATCCACTCGGCACTGCCGCTGGAGCCCCTAAAGCACATCACCCAGCGCTACATTCAGACGCCTCTTGAAGACCTTCAGGGATGGCGGCTCCACCACCTCCCTGGCAAATCTATTCCAGCCCTTGACCACCCTAACGGTGAAAAATATTTTTCTAATGTCTAATCTGAACGTCTCCTGTCTCAGTTTAGGGCCATTCCCGCAAGTCCTGTCACCGTAGGCATGGCAGAAGAGACCGGCCCCCAAAACCTCCTTTCAGGCAGTTGGGGAGAGCAATGAGGTCCCCCCGACTCTCCTCGAGACTAAGCAACCCCAGCTCCCTCAGCTGTTCCTTGTAAGACGTTTTCTAGACCCTTCGGAAGCCTTGTTGCCCTTCTCTGGATGCACTCCAGCACATCAATATTCCTTTTAAACTGAGGTGTCCAGAAACTGATCAGACCACTGGAGGTACGGCCTCACCATTGCAGAGTATAGAGGGACTATCACTGCCCTGGTCCTGCTGGCCACACTGTTGCTGGCCAAGACGATACTAGCGTTCTTTGCGACCGGGGCACACCGCTCGCTTATAGGGGCTGTCAGCCAGCCTCCGCCGGATCCTTCTCTGCCGAACAGCTCTCAAGCCACTCCTCCCCAAGCCCGTAGCACTGCATGGGGTTGCTGCGATCCAAGCGCAGGATCCAGCAGCTCGGCTCCGGCGGTGCCCTGGGAGCAGTGGCGGCAGGGCGTCCCGGGGTCTGCCGCGACCCCGGCTTGGCCGCTGCTGGCGGCAGAGTCAGGCCTGGGGGCCCAGGGATGAGTCCCATGGGGTCCCGAGCCCCAGGGTCAAGGTGTGCACAACCCGCTGGTCTCGCGGGGTTGTCTTATGCCCAGTCTTCTATGTCAACATCGGGCTGTGATCTGCTTTCCTGCCACACCGCCGCTGGGAGGAGGCCGGGTCCGTTCTCTCGGGCACCTCCCCAAAGGAGCTGTGGGCTGTGTCTGGGGGTGTGTGCTCAGGATTCGTGGCCAAACGGAGTTGATAATGATAATAAAACTGCTGGTTTAGCTGTTGCTGAACGGTGTTTGCATACTGCCAAGGCGTTCTCATTGAATCACTCTGCACCACCCAGCAAGTAGGCTGGAGATGGGGAAGAGTCTGAGGCAGGGGGAGAGGGGCCGTACAGCCGACTTGAATCGACCAAATTGATGTTCCATGGCGCTTAACATCTCACTTGGCAGTAAAAACTCGGAGCGTAGTCTTTCCAAAGTGATCATTGCTCAGAGACTGACTGAACATCAGCAGTCTTGTGGGAGGTGGTGAGTGATTGTCTGTAGGTTGGGGGGGGGGGGGGGGTGTTGCTTCTTTTTCTCTTCATCTCCTAAAACATCATTGGCTTAACCCACAGTTTTTCTTGCTTTTGCACTTCTGATTCTACCCCTGAGCTAACAGCTGCCTGGGTTCACCCCATCATGACTGTAAGGTTCTGTCTGAGCAGAGGCCTCTGCTGAAACGGGGGCAGGCTCCCCAGCACTGGGGACTGTGTCCCGTGGCAGGTCGTGCATCACTACTCAACCCCTGCCTTGTGAAAAAAAAAACCCTCTCCATCCTTTCTTGCAGCTTTACAGGTCTGCCTGAATTCCTCCCGATGCATGTGCACCCAGCTCTTGAATGCTGTCACATTGTACTCAGCAAACAGGCTCTCAGCATAGGCAGGGGCTGCTCTGGGGTGAGGTTTTCTAGTGCCTCTCATGAGATCTTTTATCAAGAGGCTGTAAGTCCAGCCTGACACACCTGGGTGGCTTTCCCTTACCTTATGAACAGTGTCACTGCACAATTCATCCAGGATGCCGCCCTCACAGTATGTAAGAAGTTCAGTATTGATGTTCAGTATTCAAGGACACCAAGGAAAGAAACTTTCGTTTTGTAAAAAAGGAGTCTTTCCACAATGTAAAAAAATGTTTACTTTTTACGAAGTCACAAGACCTTCTGTGGTTGCAAAGAATTGTTTGAAAACATGATCTACATATCTTCAAACAAATAGGCAAAATTGCTCACATTACTTTTTTAACAATTTATTATCAAAGACATGATTATATTGAAGTGTGCTTAGTCCTTGGAGTTATCAAAACCAAGAAGAAGAGTCCCAAAGAAGAAAATGGCATAAGGTTAGATTTTGTGGGAAAAAATACAACAACATTTCAACTGAGTTATTTTGTTGTTTCTTACAAAGTATGAATTTATTGAAGTATTCTAAGATGGGACTATGCTGTCCACTATGCTCTTCTGAGTGTGGTGGTTTGGGCTTTTGTTGTTGTTGCATTTCCTTTTTTTTTTTTTTTAAGGAAGAAAAATAGTTAATCCACATGGTGGGTTTCATTTCCAAAGAATTCACAAACGAATGTACATCTTGTTGGCTAAATTGTTGTGGACAAGTGGGTCATACGTCAAACATAAACTCCATGTTATTATAAGAGAATTGACTCCTAGTGTTAGTAAAAGAACCTTTGATGTTACAAAGGCTTACTCAAAGCTACAAACTTAAGAATAATCTTAAGTGTTTGCAGGGTCTGAACTCATTCAAAATTGTCTATTATAGGTTTCTCACTGTTTCTGCTGTGAAATAATTACAGGGAAAGAAAGGTAAATTTCCTATAGAGCAAGTGCACCTAACATCAGTGCTGCACCCAGCCCAGCATTTTGACTCCAACATCAGTAAAACAAGGTACTAATAAGGAAGAGCTCCATAGTGTGGTTTCTTCCAGGTACTTGCCCTGTGGGTACATCCCTACCCAATTCCTTCAGTGTCCACTTATGAATGTGTTTGTCATCAATATGATTAATGTATCCTTCAACCTACAGATAGTGTCCAAGTCCCCAGCCCCTGGTGCCGATATGATCTAGAAGTTTTCTGCTTTGCAGAAAAGAATTATCTGTGCCTCCTCATTCTCATACTGTTGGGTTTGGTGAACAACAACTTTGTTGCCTTTCATGATTTTCTAGAGTTTAATCAATCCTCTCCCCTGCCTTCTCTCTCTGCATCGAACAGATGCAGTCATTACTGCTCTTGCTGTAATATAGCAGTGACATCTCTCCACAGTGCCTTTCCCAACTTCTGTACATCCCTCGTGAGCTGTGAAGACAAGAATTGATGCCGTAATCAATCTGAGGCTGTACCAGCCCTTTACACAGCAGCCAAACAACTACTTCTGTCTTATTCTCAATATTCTTCCCAATGACATACAATGCTTTTTTGATTGCCACTGCACATAAAGTTGATGAAACAATTTGAAAGAAGTGTTTTGGAGCTCTGAGCTGTAACTGCCACTACTAAATTCAGCACAAGGGAAGCTTAGACGTCCAACCGCTCTGCAGTGCAATAATAGCATGTGAAAGCACATGGTCAGTTATTGACAGTCACTTCCCCTCTGTGAAGCTCACCACTGTTAAATAGCTCCAAAAGCATGACCAACCTAGTTAGCAAGTACATCTCAAAGGCATTTTTAAGTATCTTCAAAGAAAAAAATAATTACACCATTTTAATTAAAAATACATTACGCGTAAAGTCATAGTTGATGCCTCAGAAAACCAATGGAAATTGTCAGCTTTCCAGGAAGTAACTATTTTTCATGTACTGATTCCTAGTATAGTTTAATGAGAAAAGGAATTGCATTTACTCTTTATTATTATCCCAAGTCTGGAGAATAAAATTAGACTTCATTAAATTTTGGCTGGCAACGTAAGTCACTGAGTAGAAGATTTATAAATATTATGAGATCTTCCCCTGGCAGTATTTTAGAAATATCCTCTGAGCAGAAATATCCTTTATCCTCAGACAGAGCCTAAAATATTAATCATGTAAGCTGAACACACCTTTTTTTTTCTTTTTTTTTTCAGTTACTCAAGTAATTTATAATCATAAGCTCTGTTTGCTATTATGAAGCCTGCTTTAATTTGAGAACTGTAATGATGACTTTAAAACTAAGATATAACAGTCTAAGAGCTGTACACCTTATACTGTGGAACTGGTCTGTTAAAAAATCACTCTTGCAATGCAGTAAAAAAATTCCTTCCAATACTGTCCACGTGGGCACACACTTTTGTGTGTAGCAAGGATTCAAGCATACTAATCACAAGAAATTTTAGAAAATTCCCAAAACAGCTGCTGCTAACATAAAGATAATATCACATCATAGCATCACACAGCAGTTTGGGTTGGAAGTGATCAGCTGGGGGCTGGCCTCTTCTTGCCAGGCAGCCAGAGAGAGAACAAGAGGACATAGTCATAAGCTGTGCCAGGGGAGATTCAGGTTGGACATTCAGAGGCAATGCTTCACAGAAAGGATGGTTAGACATTGGAATGGGCTGCCCAAGGAAGTGGTGGAGTCACAGCTCCTGGAGGTGTTTGAAGAAAGTCTGGACATGGCACTTAGATCCATGGTGTGGTTAACATGGTAGCGTTTGATCATCATCATAGGTTGGACCCGATGATCTCAGAGATCTTATCAACCTAATTGATTCTGTGATCTTAGGGATCATCCCCTTCAAAGCCCCGCTGCCATGAGCAGGGACGCCGTCTGCTAGACCAGATTGCTCAGAGCCTCATCAAGTCTGGTCTCGAGCACTTCCAGGGACGGGGCATCCACAGCTTCACTGGGCAACCTGTTGCAGCATAATTTTCTAAAGACCCACCCACCTTCCATTCTTACCAGCGCTGTATTTGGCAAACTCGGTTAAGTATCAGGCCAGATAAACAAACGCGCTCACACTGAGCCCGCTGCGCGCCCGCGCACCTGCGCCCGCGCCCCGCCAGGGGGCGCAGCGCGGCGGGCGGGGCGGGGCGGGCGCGGCGCGGGGCACGCCGGGAGCTGTCAGGGCGGCGCGGGGGTGCCGGTGGCGGTCGGGCTCTTCCGGCTCGGGTCGCTCAGGTAACGCCGCTCCCCCCGCTCCTTCTTCGGGACCCTGTGCGGGCACGCAGCGCGGCCCGGCGGCGCCTGCTGCTGCTCCTGCTCTCCTCCCTCCAGTCCCGTCGCCGCGCCGGTGTTGGGGAGGGTCCGCCCCTGGAGCCGAGCCGGCCCTCTGCTCTGCTGTGCCCTGCTTTGCTCTGCCCTCCCCTCCGGCACCGTCGTGGCGAACGACGGCCGAGCCGTACTGGGCTGTGTGCGAGGGACAGCTGCTGAGGAACCCGGGGAGAGGTGGTATAGCCTGTTAATTACGCTGCATCAATTAACCTGTGGCACCTGTCCGCCCCTCCCCCTGGGGCTCTGTGCCCCCGCAGCGCGAAGCGCGCCCGGGTGAGTTTGGGGCGCACAGCCGCGCCCGCACCCCGGCAGCGGCCGGCGGGGCCTGGCTGCGCCCTTCGTGGTGGAGCTTCCCCAGGGAGCTCTTCCCGCCTGCCTGGGAATGAGCTTGGCGTCGGGCTGCCAGGGTCGTCCTGCATTGACCTTGAGCGTCCAGGGGGCTGCGGGCCTCTTTTAGGTGAGATTCCCGGTTGCTGGAGTTACTGCGTGTGGTATTTGGAAGGATACATGGGACGTACGGCTGTCACTGGGTTGTGTGGTGCAGGGTTAAATTTCATCTGTTGATGCAGAGATGGCCTTAAATCTCGTGATGCCAGTTTGAAAAGCATAAATATATGACAGCTTCTGGTGTTAAATGTTTTTCAGAAATAATATTTTCTTACCTATGACAGTAACCAGGGAAGCCTGAACAGTTTATCTTTTTAAGTGACCTAAAATATGTTAGATATGAGGTGCGGGTTTTAAAGAGCTTATTCTGGGTGACTCAACCGTTGTTTTTGTTGCTGATTGCAAGAACCCTTTCAGTCCTGGATTTTCTTTCAGTAGGCAGTGATAGTGAAAGTGTTATGGTTCTCAGGTTAACTGCAGAGTGTTACTGACACCTGAATTCAGGCTGTAGGAGTGTGAAGAGTTGGGAACACACATCTAAAGAGTGAGAGGCTTAATGCTTGCGGGTAATAAGGGACCACACTATAAGGTTGAAGATCCTAGTCTTTTCATTTTGCTGCTGAGGCTTGGCCTGTGTTGAATACTTAAGCAGGTCTGGCTATCAAATTTGCTCTCTTTGATTGTGGTGGGGGATTTTTTTTGTTGTTTTTGGTTTTTTTTTTTTTGGAGGGGAGGCTTGCTTGTTTTTTTTTAATGTTGGTACCTTTTATAAACAGGATGGAATACAGTAGACCTTTTGCTAATAGTGTGATACCTAAATGCTGTGATTATCCAAAATGTACAGTAATTTTCCATATAGCATGTATGAGTGTTATGAGGGGGGATGGCATTTTGGAAACAGGCAGAATATTTGCAACATAATTTGTGGTTTTGTTTTCACTGACATGAGAATTGGCACTTTTGGAAGCTAAGCAGCCTGTACATGATATGGGGAGAGGCTGCATTTCCAGCTCACTGAATGTCTTGCTTTCTCAACTTGTTGGTAACACCTCTGACAGTAGATATTTAAACAGCATTTTGCAAAGAAAAGGCATCTTATGTCTTCCATTACTGGAGTGGCTGTGTGTTTGAATGGATGGTTCTGTTCACAAGGTAGGCAGTGTTTTTCCTGTGTAAAATTATTGTCATGCTATGCAGACCATTAGAAATGCTCATGGCAGGCACAGCAAGCTCTGTGGGTAAGGCGGTGCTGTGGTTCAACCCCAGCCAGCAGCCAAGCCCTACTCCCCCACTTGTGGGACAAGGGAGAGAATTAGAAGGATAATAGGAGGAAAACTCATGGGTTGAGATTAGGACAGTTTAACAGGGAAAGCAGCAGACACACAAGCAAAGCAAAGCAAGGGATGAATTCACCCCTTTCCATGGCAGGTGGGTGTTCAGCCACCTCCAGGAGAGCAGGGCCCCATCAAACCTAGCGGAGGCTTGGGGAGAAAACAAACACCATCTCTACAAATGTCCCCCCTTTCCTCCTTCTTTGTATGCTAAGCATGATGTCATGTTGTCTGGAACATCCCTTTGGCCAGTTTGGGTCACCTGTCCCAGCTCTGCCTCCTCTGATCCTCACATGCATCTCCAGCCTGCTCGCCAGCATGTCAGTACAGAAATCAGGAAAGGCCTTGGCTCTGTGTAACCCTGTCCAGCAATAACAAAAACATCTCTGTATTATCGACCATGTTTAGCACAAATCTAAAACAGCCCCCTACCAGGCACTGTGAAGAAGAGGAACTGTGCTCCACTGGTGTAAGTGGGCTCAGCCTGTAATGTCCTGTCATTGTTTTCTGTTTGAATACAGGGAGGACACTTCCATGTGTTCGTCGCTGGTTTAATTCTCTTGGCCACCATTCCTGCTGTCCACCTTCAGTGTCCTCTTGCTTAGCCAGGAATGACTGCTTGCTCTGGGTTGCCTGGCTGAAAATGCTTGTTGATATTCTTTTCTCTTCTTTTCCTTCTATTTTCTTTCTTTTCTTTTTTTTTTTTCTTTTTTTTTTTTCTTTGGTGGAGCTGTATTATGTTAAATCTGCAGTGCGTAGAAGAGAACCAAGAAGAGATTTGAAGTATGTTGTTAAAAACCCTGTTTTGAAAATGGTTGAGAAAAATAGGAGATAGAAAAGAGGCTGCACTAAGTGATACCTGCTAAAGCATGAAATAGAAAAATGGAAGTAATTTTTCTGTATGCACATAAATTGTCTTCCAGATTAATAACCATGTTGCTCTGACTTGTAGATGAAAAGAAGCTGAATGATAAATAGGAACAGTAAGTGATATGTTTCCCTCTGAGAGGCTGGGGAGAGGAAACTGCAGGATCAACCATCTTCTCCCAATAACTGAAACAAGAAAGGACCAAGGAGAATCAGTAGTTTTACTAGTTGACACATTCCTGTATTTATCAGAAACTTGTAGTTCATTATAAGCATTAAAAAATAGAAGTCAAGGAATGGTGCTTTGCCAAACTTGGTTTTTCATTTGCAGAAATAGTAGGGGATTTAACCTTTTGTTTGTGCCTTTTCTGGCTTACTTCTGAGGATAAGGATGGTCCAGGCACCGTTTTCAGAATAGTCAGAAAAGCATTCTGCTTTACAAATTCCTTTGAAATTCACCTCTGAAACTGGGAAACCAGATGCATTGTAAAATATAACCGCAGTCTAGATAATGCAGAGATATATGTATGGCATATGACGGTATTTCAGGATTAAAATCAGAATAAATTTATAGAAATTAGTTGAAATTTGAAATTAATGAATTACTAATACCTTACACCTCAGGGCATAATCAAAAATGAAGATGGACAAAGTCTTGCCCAAATTCATTGTATTTGGTTATCCAAGTAAGGTAAGGATAAGGATATGAGAGCTTCTGACATGCCTTTGTGTAAAGACCTATCAGGATTGTTTGGAGACAGAATGTTAAACCCGCCTGAAGGTATGTATTAGAACAATGCAAATGGATAAATGAAAGGATGTTGTGAGCAAAGAATAAATGAATAAAATACCTGGCTACCACTTTTTTATTGTTAATTTGGTAGATTTTGTGTTAAACTGTGTATCAGAATATTTAAAGAGAAGTCTTAATGGGAAGGCACAGCATTACCTTGGAAGCAAAGTTTTTCTCTCAGTACGGAGTACAGCAAGTGTAATGTAAGACAGTGAATCTCATCTAAGTCCTTTTTTGTGTGTGTACTAAGCTGAAAAGTATCCTGAAGTTGGCAAACTCTCCTTTAAAACAAAGTGTAGTACAAATATAGCTGTAAATAAAGGGATTCTGGTTTGACTTGATTCCATTGTTATGTTTGCTATGGCTTTTTCGCCATTGTTTTATCTATTTATTTTAGATGTATTACATATTAATTTGCAAGAGTAAAAAATATGCAAGAAAGCGAAAGAATACCTCAAGGTAAGTCTCCTCTCAATAAATGCTTGCCAAAGAAAAGCTAGCTAGTTGAAAGGAATTCTTTTCTGAGAGGGTGTAGGGACCATTTGAAGGCACAAGGCTGGAACACACAAAAGTGAAAAATCGCAGTTTATTTTAGGAAGCCTGTCCTGTTCCTGTGCTCAGGCAGGTGGAGAGAAGATAACTATTTGATGTTGTGTATTTATCAAGCACAACTGAACAGCGAGGGCAGTGGTCCCAAGGCCCAGAGGGTGTGTGAGAGAGCTGGGAAATCACAAAGCTCACGGTGCTCACAGGTGTCTGCACTCTTGTTCTCCCTGTGATAGTGCTTTTCCCAACCCACTGAACTTGTGGTTTCCATGGATATGGCTATGTCAGGTAAATACCTTCCATATCCTGTTTAGAGTAATTCAAACAGCCTTGTTGTTAATATTCAGTCTCAGGAGCCCTTTATGATGGCGAAAACTGACTCTCTGGTGTTGCGGGTTTGTTTGTGGATAGCTGAAAAAGGCCCTACCAGCTCAGGGAGCAAGCTGACCTTTTTTATTTGTTTGGTTTTTGTTTTTTTAGCATGGAAACAGTTTCTTTTGGTCCAGGGAGTTGTAGTTGATACACTATATATACAATGTTACACATAACTTCAGAGTAAGGATTTTGTGGTTTTGTGTGGCTCAGCATTGTGAAAGTGAATTTTAATCTCCTGGTGACTCCGGGAGATTAAAATTCATGTTCTAGTGGAAAGTGTTCCAGCCCATGGCAGAGGAGTTGGAGCTAGATGCAATTTAAGGTCCCTTCTAATTCAAAGCATTCTATAATTTAAAAAACCCTAAATGTTTGGTATTGTTCAGATGCCAGCTCTGCAAATGAAATGATTCTTTTTCAAATGTCTTTAATCAAGTTGTTTACCCATCTTTGATGGATGCATTGCTGCCAAAATTTAAGATTTAAGTTGTTTGGAAAGGTGTAACTCTGTGAGCTGTGATGAAATTAAGGAGGCAACACTCTGAACACTTGTCAAATTGAGTGCATGGTAAATTCTAGGTGGTTTTTGTTTTGGTTTTTTTTGTTTTCTTCAAGTGTGTAATTGAACAGTGGTCAACAAATGGGAAGAAGGGGGCTAAAAAAAAGCACTTGAAAGTAAGCGTTGAAGGATAACCACAATTTCAAGGAAGAATTTTCCCATTTTTCTCTATGTTGTGTTATTCTGACTTAAATTGCCATCTGTTTTCTAGTAAGACATGTTAGATGTTTAGCATAATTTAGAATAAGAAGCAAGGCTATCTGGAACTTTGTTGATTTTTGTAAGTAAAATGAACACTGATTAAGTTATAATGTATTACATAGATAATTCAAGAATCATTTGTTATAAGAAAGGAAAAATGGGGAAATGTTATTTCAGTAAGAAAAAAGTATTTTAGATAGTGGTTGACCTGAGCTGTAAGAAAGATGCAAATCATCATCTTTCATTTACTGAGTGACATAAGTTCAGATCTGTGAAATCTGAATGTGATTTGATCTCATGAAGAACGATACTTTAAAAGTAGAGACTTTAGTTTAAGATTCTGGCATTCATGAAGTGCAAAAGTACTTAACTCTAGAAAAGATGCTGTCTGTTATACTTTGCCAGGAACACTAAGATAGTCCTGAGCAGTATGCAGGCTGTAGTGCTGAAGGCCTGAAAGAAAAGGAATCAGTAGTGTTCTGTCAGTGGGTCTGGAGTCAAAATCAAAATTTCAGTCCAGTATATCAAACTATTTCAAAGTTTACCTGTTACATATTGAGAAGCTCTAATAAAATAGAATTGGTTAGAGGGGTTAAAATGTCACCCTAAACTCGATTTTTAAGAGGTAGTTGGAAGAGTGATGGAAGAGTGAAAATCATGTATTTGTCCATGAGAGTGAGAAGTCTTTGGTCACTTTCTTCTCCCCTCGGACAAACAGACACAGATTTGATATTTTTAATATCAGAAAAATTGTGCTCTAAATCATATTCATTTAGGGTTTGTTTGTAATTATAAATTTGTTTTCTTAAGTAGAAATTAGAGCAGTCAAATCCTTAGAAGACTTCTTGTATGTTCCTTATGAATTTTTGAACTTGTTCCTTGTTCCTCTTTATGAACTCTTTACGTCTGGTGTAAGCCACCGTATGACAGGGATAGCAGAAAGAACATTTTACATACCTGATGTACTTGCATCAGACTGTGCTCAGTGATAGACTTAGGTTTATTTCAGTCTTTTTTCAGTGAAGAACATGCAAAAGAAAGAAAAATGCACTCAGTTTCTTTTTACTGACAGTTTGATTTTTTATGTAATAATAAACTTGTTTTGTAGCTTCATAAGTGAGGAGGGTGCACATCCAGTTGGGTACCTAAGCTAGCCTCTGTAATACAAACCATATGTTTTATTGCATTTAGTTATTTTTTGATATGAGAATCACTCCCAGGAAAACATCTTGTGTTGGTTTAGAAGTTGCCAATATAAGTAATGCACAGAGTATTATACGGATTTAATTTAATTTTTTTTTTTTGTGAAAGAAATTTGAACACCTAAAGCAGAGCTGGGTTTTTTTCTGTGGAGAAATGTAATGTGCTCTGTCCACCTGTGAATATGACTAGGTAGAAAAGTGTACTGAGAAGTTATTAATCACAATATTAAATCTTACTCAGTGTTGTAGACTGTTGCAAGATACTAATGACATAATGGCTAGTTACAGTTAATAATACTGCCAGATGGGATTCTTTGGTTTTGTTTGTTTGTGTAGTATGGGGAAGATCCTTCTTTCATTATTCTACTGAATAGCACTTGGCCAAAATAACAAGCTCAAATGGATCTTATTCTTCAGAAGATGTTAGAGATTCCTGTTTGAAAAATTCTGAAGAAGGGAACTCTGGAAAGTCAATCTAGAAACAGACTAATTAGCTGTAATTGGAAAATCTTTATCTGTGGTTATAGGAGAGTGTATATATTTTCTATATTTGAATTTTATCTAAAGAGTCTGGTGTGGGATTTGCAGGACTTATTTTGCTATTGATGTTGTTAAATGCTTCTGAGGGGAAGCAAAGCATAATAAATTACCAAATGACAAGGCTTGTGTTTTCTGTGTATTCAAATCTGTGTTTGTATTGAGTCTATTTAAATACAAATGTTTTTCTGCAGTTGCTGGCCTAAAAAGCAATAGCACTACAGTGAAATTAGAATTTTTGTCATATTTTTAATTTTTTTTTTAATTTTTAATTTTTTTAATTGTGCATCCCATAGCCACCCTTGAAATGGTACACAATTTTAAAAATGCCTTGGAATATTGCATTGCAAAGCAAAAACACTGAAGAATTAAAAGGAGCAAGTTTGTGAGCTCAGATTCTTGCAGTACTTGGAGCAAATCTTGAGATTTCTTCAAGTGACTTGATGTATGCAGATTTTCACTCCACAATCAGCCACTGGACCTGTACCAGTATTTCAGTGTTGCAGATTGGTGTGAAGCACACAAATAGAGCAATTATCTGATGCTTGAAAAATATGAGAGTGGAATAGTAGCAAATCAAACCTGAAGAGGAGTTTTGAGGTAAAATAGATAAGGGAGAGCTTATGAATCAAGTCTTATAACCTTATGATTAAATCAAAACAGAATCTCGATAAAAGCTCCATTTATGGAATTGATTTGATGAAGCTGCTGTTCCTCTCTATGTTCCTTTGGCTTCAGTGAAAAACATTTAGAGCCTCTTAAACAGGTGAATAATTTGTGTTGAGGTGAGACAGAAGGCACCTAGGTACAAAAGCATTGAAGAACGAGCACTTGCTGTGGAAACACAGCTGAAGCAGTGTTGTTTTAATGAGTTGGAGGAAAACCAACGTCATCTGTGAAGGGAACTGAAGGCTGCTCTGGGAGCACACTGTGCACAATCCCCAGCGAAAGAAGATCCACAGCCCCAGACCTCTGCTTTCCTTGTCAGAGTCATGTGCAAATACTCAGCAGGCATCCGGGATACCCAGGATCGTGGGCTATCTGTATTTTAATCCCTGCTAGACGGTGAAGTAGAAGGTAGTAGGTGTCAGGACCTACTTCTGCTGTCACCTGTGATGTAAATATATTATTTGAAGGTGTATAGTACATCTTAGGTAGTTTCTTCCTCCTTGATAATAAGCTTTGTGCTGGGGCAGAAAACATATTTACTTCTTGAGATCCATTTAAGAAGCCATGGCCATCTAACAGGTCAGCAATTGCTTATGCCAGACTCATGAGAATGGCTTAACCTTCAATCTGAGAAGCTTGGCTCATCTCATCTGGTATACAAAAAAAAGAAAAAGAAAAAACCCAAAGGATAGTGCTCTTCATATCTTTGTTTAGAAAGAGAAACAAATGAAGAATATTCCAAGGAAAGTTGGCCCTCATGCCAAATGGTGGTTGTCTAATGACAAGATTAATGCTTTATTTTGTGGGCTGTGTGATGGTGTAGCAGAAAATCCTATTTTTCAATCTTCTTTATCTATCCAATTTTATTATTTATCTTATTTTTTCAAAGTAGTAAACCATGGAAGAATAAGGGTGTGATACTTATAAGGAAATAAACAGTACCAAGCTTTACACTGTATTGAAATACCAGCTGTAAAATCAAATGTTTTTAAATCTGCGTTTTTGTTATAGATGAACAGAACAGGAAAGTATTGGTAAGAATATGTTATAGAAACATGGAAAGATTTAAAATTACATTGTGGGAAATCTTCAGACTGAGAAAGCAAACCATAGTAAACAGGTTTATTTTTATGTATGAGAACTAATAACAGTGGGCATTCCTATAATTTTAATGATTGTAGAATAGAAGTAGTCCAAGGTTTAGAAAAATAATACATAACATTTTTGTAGAATCCTTGGGTGCCTCACTTACTATGGCTAGTCATGATTTGTCTAAAACTGGGATTTCATTGGGGGGAAAAGTATGCAAGAAATTCTTTGCATAAATTCTTTAAAAAAAATCCAACATTTTTTAAGATAGAAAAATGAGACCATAACTATAGAATAGTAAGAAAATCAAGTATGTTTTTTCTTCTCTATATAAAACTTCATAATGATTAAATTTGCACAGCCAGTGTGCAGTAGACTTGTCAAAAAGCATAGTTATTCAGTCAAAGGTGTTAATGCATTTTGTCTTTAAAATTAAGGGATTGTTCTGACTAGTTTATAAGTCTGAAAGAAAGCTGCCTGTTTAACCCTGTGCTCTACCTGGTTTGTTTAACCTTTGATAATCCTTTATCAGACCGCTCTCAGGTCTTTCAAGAACTTGAGGAAGACAGCCCTGCCTTCCACTCAGTTGTAATGGCTGTATTTATGCTTTAGCTGGCTAAAAAGGATTCTGATGCATTTTTCATTCAAAAAGAATTATTTACTGTATCAAGTTCTTTCTCCATCGGTTGTGCCTGGAAAATTGGAATTGTGCTGCTTTTATATGTTGGTTCTTTCTTCTTTTTTCAGTGTTAATATGTTATTTCACTTCTGGAGATCAGACTTTGGTGGTTTGGTGCAATTGTCTCTTTGAGAAATCTGTTGGCATTTTATAGGTTTTCCAGAACAAACCTGATCTTCTTTGGGATTTCACCCAAAAATGGTTATTATAAAACAAAACCACATGAAAAGGTTTGTTTGTTTTTTATTAAAAATGGTATCTAAGTGCTTCATACCAGTGAGATATTGTGAAATCTATCAATTTGACACTCAGAACATGCTTTTAAAATAATGGTTTGCATTTCTGTTCTGTCTTGGAGACAGTCTGTCATTATTACTCTGCCATCAGAGTCGAGAGCAAGAAACCTTGTAATTTTTGGCCTTTTTATTTACTCCTTCCATCCAGCTCTTTTCATTTTGTCTACCGCTTTCTTGTTTTTCTTTGTTCTTGCAACTTTCCTTATCATACCTGGAAGACAGTCTGATGGATAGTACTTCTTTATAGCTGTTCTGTGGTGTGTTTGGATTTTTCAGTCATGCTTCAGCCTGCACTTCTGCACATGATTTTCTTCCAATTTCCCTTTAATCGAGACAGAAGAGAGCAGCATCTGCTGAATGTGAAATCTCCTCTGAAGCCAAGTATAAAAGAGGGCCCAAAAGGTTTCCTCCAATAATACTCCCATTAAAAGGGGCACCAACTCTGCCTTTTTCACAGACATGCTACAATAGCATTTTGCATTGAACTTGTATTTGCTTGAGGTGAAAGCAGCCTTAAAAACTCATTTCCTTTAAAAAGTTATTGAACCTCTGTTATAAAAAAAGTAGTGTATGACCTATAAAAGTACAGGGTGGTGTTTCTGGAACTAGAATATCTTAATTGCCTGGTGTAGACTGCCACACAATGAAAATATATTGAGCAAATTGCAAAGGCCTATGATTACAGAACACTGGTAAACATGTATTTTTGTTGTGCCTGGATGACAATAATATAAAAACAAAGTAGAGTTGCATCACTGGATTAGAATAGCAAGTCTTGTAAAAGGAAGTGTTGATGCACAGAGATCCTCTTGAATAGGGTGTAACTATTGTATGTATCCTTCAGTTTTGTTTTCTGTTTGGAAGTGATTCAGAAAGATTGGTGTCCTGTTTGCAGAAAGGCTGGTTTGTTGAAAGGTAGGGGGTTCTGGTGATGGACTTAGAGGAAGTAAGAAAGAAAATGAAAAATCTCTTTGTTGCATTGTTTAGAAATAGCAGTGCTTTATGGGAGAGACAATGCATTAATTTTCTAGGGATTTTTGTTTGGCTTGTGATGTTGTGATTTTTTATTATTTGCTTGGTTTTTTTAATAGAGCTTGTTGTTGGATGTGTTAAATATTTGTTAATATTTGTTTGCAGTATGTTAGCTTTTGTTTATGGTTTGTTGTAACCTGATTTCAGATTTTTTTTTAGTGTCTTTGAGGAAAAAGTAGTGGTTTTTTAACATATTTTAACAATATGTTTTGGGAACAATGGTTTCAGAGCTCTTTTTTCTTTTATATTTTGAATAGGTAATGTCTGTACATGAATTGCAAGCTGGTCTCTAGTGGGGACACTGTGGGAGGATGAACACGGAGGAGCTGGAGCTACTGACTGATTCCAAGTACAGAAACTATGTAGCAGCTGTTGACAAAGCACTGAAGAACTTTGAATATTCCAGTGAATGGGCAGATTTAATATCAGCACTTGGGAAGCTAAACAAGGTATGCCTGGCAAGTGCTTTTAAAAAGATTCAGGAATTGCAAAAGGTACTGGTCTAGCAGTACAGAAGTGCAAGGTTCCAGCCAACTAACACTCTTGCAAATATTTCAGCAGTATGAGCCAAATGTTGGGTGTGTGCAAGGAGCAAACAAATCAACCAAACACCTTCCTAAGATCTAGAGTTGAACCCTTTGTAATTGTAAATAAAGGGAGAAGTTCTTTACATTTCTAGTGGAAATAAATGCAACATCTCTTTTTTATTAGTAACATTTACTTCTAATATCATTCAATGTTGTAGAAATAATGTGAAAAAAGAGTAACTGGTATAAGTATCAGCAGTAGTTTTATGGGGCATGAGTTCTAAAATGAGGCTCAAATCATTCATGGACCAGAGAATGTTATCGTTCTGATTAATTTTAGCAGTTAAGTTTAATGGGCAATATCACTGTAATCTTTAATAGCAGTTTACAAATGAATACAAATCCTGATATCCATAAAAATCTTGTTTTAGTCAGTCATATGTGTTTCTAGGGAGCCCCACTCAGGCAAATGACACTACATTTGGAAGTGGCATCATTATTTTCTGTAAAGCCTCATTTCTTTTATTTTTACTGTAGCAGTTCTTGCTGCATGTTTGTGCAATGTGAAGGCTATGATATGGAGAAAAAAATCATAAAACTGTAAATGCAATTCTGTTTTTCAATTCTGAAGTGATTATGTAGTTTCAGACAGTGGTAAAGTTTTGTATGTGATCTCAGTCTACAGCATTCTCCTAAAGCTATCCCAGACTCATGACCCACAGTTTAATAGTCCTCTTTGAGCTAGTGATAATAGATTTTATCAAATGGAAATAGCAATTTTCGTCCTCAAATGGATGAGTAAATGACAAATGGAGAAGCTGTAGGCAAGAAGCCCTTTGCAAGTGAAGTTTAAAATACCTTGGCAATTTCACCTATAACAAGCATCCAGGAGAAAAGCATGGCAAAGAAAAAGCTCCACGGTACATTTTAATAGCATTGGGGTTTTTTCTTGTAACCTAGGTTTGTGTGGTGACTTCCTGAACACGTCCAGGAACTCCTTTATAAAATGTGCATTTGATGTTTAACTTCTTTTGTGCTGTTGCTCTTTATGTGCTGACTTCCCAGGTGCTACAGAACAACGCCAAGTACCAGGTGGTCCCCAAGAAGCTGACAATAGGCAAGCGCCTGGCGCAATGTCTGCACCCAGCCCTGCCGGGAGGGGTCCATCGGAAGGCACTTGAAACGTATGAGATCATCTTTAAAATCATTGGGCCCAAGCGCTTGGCCAAAGATCTGTTCCTCTACAGGTACAGTATTTTAAACAACTGCATTCTAAATGCATAGTCAAGATTCTTTTGTTTTCCTGCATTTTATATTCGCAGTATTACTTTGATGTATAGCAAGAATCAATCAAGAATTTATTTCTTTCCCTCTTGTTATTGGTGCTTGTCTAGTACTTTTCTTCTGAATATTGTATAATGGAAGATAAACAGATCACCTAAATTTTTGTTATGAATTGATTTTAGTGGAAGAAAATGTGGAGTTTATTATTTTTTCATTGAAGTAAAGTTTTCTGCCTGTATGTACAGTATGGATAGTAATTGAAATGTTAACACCTCATTGTATTAACATTGCATTTTCCTATTTAAGTGTTGTTGGAAAAGATTCTGAGTATAGTTTGTTGCAAGAAACTTTATCATCAAATTAACAGAACAGAAAGATTTTGTTTTATTAGCATGGGGGGGCAAGTACAAACTTTTTCTCCCTGGAACTGATGATAGTGAAAAGGCAGAATAATCCTGAAAAGTTAAGTTTAGTCGGCATATACTGGTTCCTAAACCTCCATTACGAGTTGTACATTTTTTGCTTGGTTGGGTGGACAAGACATTATTTATTACATAGTGAATAGAGAGGTGTGTGCACACTGTCACACATGGTTCTTAAACTTGACCTGTCCCATGAGATAAGAATTTCATTGGTTTGAGAAATAGTGGGATAAAATAGAGTTCTGTTTAGGTAGAAAAGGTGTGCATTAATGCTTGGAAAGACATTGTATGCCTTAACCTAGCTCTTCTGTCTTGCATTGTCATGATGTTTATATATAATGATATTGAGGAGGGAGTGTTTCTGTTCTCTGTTTCCACATGTTTTAAAAGATGCTGTGACCTCATAGGTCATGTTTTTTTTGCTTGTATGGTGATTCAGTAGCTGTAAGATCTCATTAACACTAAGTTCTAGGGTAATGGAAAATGCTACCTTGTATAATCGAACTAAAAGCTATTGTTACTGCTACTAGGGCAGAGACAGACATTTACATTAAGGCATTATCAACGATTCCAGTATTTGTCATGAAAGCAGAATGCCAGTGTCTGAACATTAAATCTTGAAGTGTGAGTAATAGCCTTACAAAGAATGACGGGGTTAGTGGGCTGCTTATTGAACAAAAAGACATTTTCTGTAGAAAAAAGAAGCCAATTGACAATGGTAAAGTACAAGTTCTGTTAGAAAGATAAAGGCAAAAATAATTTTACCAAAAGTTTTGTATTTTGGAATGAGTTTTGTAGGGTTTTTTTCCTCTATCATGGACAACATCCTATCTACAAAGATATTTCTTTTAATAGTAGATTTGTAGGTCTACATTTTAAGACCCTTTCCTTAAAATTACCTTTTTTACTCCTTGATTTTTTTCTTCGTATGTTAGGGTCTTCTAATCTGAGTCCTCACTGATTTTGAAAATTGAAGTTGTGTTCACATTCATTTGATTATTGGTACAATTTGTAATAATTTATTATATTTAGTAGCAATAGCAAATATTATTTTGATATCTATCTTTAGTATCTTCTCCTTAGGAGATCACTTTTATAACTTCTGTGAACTCATACTTACATTCAGGTAAATTCAGAACATTCCATGTTTTCAGTCCTTTACAGGCTGTGTTATGAACAGCATTGTGAATAGGGTTTATTGTTAGTTTTAGAATCTGTTTACAGATTGAATTTCTGAAGTAAATATGTAGTTTGATGCTGCTAACCATATAAATGCCTTAAATTGTACCTCATGGCTACTTGCTGAAGTAAAACATGATTTTTCTTTTAGAAAATTATTTCTATAAATTTCCTCAAATTGTTCTAATCCAGTCTTGGGGTTTTTTTATGTCCAAAGAAAATGTATTTTTAAATGCAATTTTCACTGTGATGTGGTTCAATGTGGGCAAAATTAACTTTTTGTTAATTTTGCAGAGATGGTTCTGGTTTATCATATTTGTTTTATTGGTGAAAGGCAGTCATCTCTGGGCCTTCAGTGCTTGTTATCACAATAGTAATAAAGCTCATAATATTAGCCTTGGGATACCAACCTGTCCATCCAAAGACAGTCATATTGTGTGGTTGTCTATGCTTATGCAAAATTCTAAGATAAAAATCTGATGCTTATAATAACTATACTGGATGTACCTGTAGCAGTCTTAACAGAGAAATAAAATAGTCACATTAGAGGCTTCTTTAAAAAAGGTAACATTTATTTTTCGCAGTTCTGGATTATTTCCACTCCTTGCCAATGCTGCTATGTCTGTCAAGCCAACATTACTGAGTCTGTATGAGATTTATTACCTCCCTTTGGGGAAAACATTGAAACCAGGACTGCAAGGATTGTTAACTGGGATTCTGCCTGGGTTAGAGGAGGGATCAGAATATTATGAAAGGTAAGGATACTTATGTTTATAAGGTGATATGCTTCATCGGGGGGGGCTTGCTGTAACTTTGCACTGTGTACTTGTATGTGGATTTTATTGTTTTCAAGGTGGTTGCTTTTTAATTTGATGCTGTCATATTAATTGCAACAGAATGGTATGATAGGAGGTTCTCTGCATTAATTAGGACAAATTAACTGTTAATTGTTCCTACTAGTAGTTATGGAAAGGGAATTGGCATTAAGCAGACTTAGTATTATCTGCCAGTCTCTTCTCCCAGGTAACAAGCTATAGAACAAGAGAAAATGGCTTCAGGTTGTTCCAGGAGAGGTTTAGGTTGGATATTAGGAAAAATTGCTTCACCTAAAAAGTTGTCAAACTTTGGAACATTGGAACAGGCATAGTGGAGTCACCATGCCTGGAGGTATTTAAAAGCTGTGTAGATGTGGCAGTTTGGGACATGGTTTAATGGTGGATTTTGCAGTGCTGGGTTGGACTCAATGATCCTGAGGGTCTTTTTCAACTTAAACAATTCTGTGACTCTTGATATGGGTTGACATACATAACTGCAGCATCTGGGCTGCTGAGGTAGCATCTTATAATAAAGGATGAAGTTACACTCCAATACTTAGAATTCTTGGAACTGTTCACATGCTTACATATTCTTGATATTTCCAACTTCAGAAACTTGAATTTTCACAACTGGTATGTGAAGAGCAATTCAACACTATCTTTTTCTATTTCTGTATAGGCAGACACACACACAGTGTAGTTGGCATCACTACAACAGGGAACAAGGTCTATCCAGCTTGCCTCCTGAGGCCTGCCATAGGGAGCAGAGGTGCTGCCACATGAGTTGGAGGAAATGAGGACAGGAGAAGGGATTGCTTGTGCTCAAAGGATTGGGGTATTTTTGTGCCCTGTTATTACCAGAAGGACTCAGTGCAAGAAATGAGAGGGCAAAAGTCATCTGGTTTGATTCTTTTCTTCAATAGCTATGCTTTCCTGCTGTCTGTCTGAAACCTCTGTCTGTAGCAACACTTCTCTTTAAGTAGCAGATGAAGGAGCTATTTGGCTCTTTGAACATAAGGAGTACATAAGGAATACATAAAAAGAAGCTGTGGGCAGGCCAAAAGCATTTTGCAAGCCAGATTGGCCCACAGGCTTGCTAACTGGATTGCTCTGTTCAGGCTGCATTATAAGGTTCAGTGTATAACTGCGCCTCTCTTGGCCTCTCAAAAAGAAGTTTTGACCTTCCTGTAACAATGAATTTTACTACATATTAAAACTAGAGGCAGGGGCAAGAGCTGTGATATATGCCCTGATTCAGCTGGCTTGGTTTTACTGCAGAACCAACACGCTGCTGGAGAAAGTTGCTTCAGCTGTGGATCAGTCAGCGTTCTATAGCGCGCTCTGGGGAAGCCTCCTCACCAGCCCTGCAGTTCGCTTGCCTGGCATCACTTATGTCCTCTCCCACCTGAACAGGAAGCTTTCCATGGAGGATCAACTCTACATAATTGGCAGTGACATTGAACTAATGGTAATGTTTTAATCAAACAGTGAACTTACAATAAGTAAGTAACAACATTGAAGTTACTTACTTATTATGTAATGGATTTTGGGGGGATTGAGATGTCTTCTCTGTCTTTGAACTTAGCCTTCGTAGAGATAAAAATGCATGTTTATTATAGCTCCATTTAAACTGATGTTTTGGTGCATGATAGTGTTTCAAAGCTGAATTAACATTTCAGAATTGCTTAGGTTTTGTGTGAAACTTTGCATTCTTTACATGCTTCAGCTAAATGTGGTTGAGTTTTGTTGCAGGTTTTGGTTAGGTTTATTTTTTTTAAGATGCAGAGAATTCTTTTGTCTTTTAAACTTAAGATACTCACTGGTAATAAAAAAAAAGCACAAGCTTAATGTTTATGTAGTTTAGGGAATGTGTTGATTTTGTGTTTCCTCATGGTGAAACTTTTTATTTTCCTGTTTTATCTTGTTTCATTATTCAAAATTTAAAACAATTAAATTTAGTACTTATCGTTATTTATAAATATCTATTGTTATTTTTGAGTGCTGTCTTACATCTGCCTCCTTAAAATAATAAATAACTATTTTGGGGGGGGTTGCCATTACTTCAGGTGGAAGCAGTAAGCACTTCAGTGCAAGATACCAGTGTTTTAGTACAGAGGAGCACGTTGGACCTTATCCTTTTTTGTTTTCCTTTCCACATGAGCCAGGTAGGTTATTAACATGAGAGATGAAGTGACAAATTCCTGAATGTACTTCACTTCTTAAATCAGTAACAGTATTTGATTGGTTTTTGTTAATGATTTTCTCCAAGCTCCACCTTGAGTCACATATAAGAGTTTCTCTGATAGATTTGGCTATTCTCATGTCATGATCTCTGCTCTTCTGCTTTTTAACTTAATTTGTTAAATTTGAAGTTAACTTTAACTTCTGTGTATGTAAGCTTGAATTATGTTTAGTGTATGCAGAAGCTTTTAATTTGCTCCAGTATGATGAGAAAGCAAATTACCTGTTCATTTGCAAGTTTCCAATTCCCAGTGTTCAGAATCAGCAAAAGTTAATCCTCTTAGCACAACAGATTCAGAACACTAGAGAATTGAAAATGGTTTTTGGTTTTGGATGAGTGGTTAGCCCTAGCAGTAGTGGAAGGCAGACCTTACAACTTCTAGGTAATTTTTTTTTTGGAGTGCATTTATTGTTAGTTGTCCTGTTTTTAAATGATCGATGAATCGTTTAACTCCTAGAGGAAAACTTATATAAGACTGATTCTCCTCTTGTTAGAAATTGGGAAAAATCTGCACTTTTATGTAAAAAAGAACTGCTTGTGGAAGTGCTTCATTCATATTTATCAGTTTCTATAGGAGTATTTAGAGTGTCTCTGTTTAGGTACTGAAATGCTGAAATTATCAATACAGCATTTTTTTCAATATTAAGACTTACACAAGCATTTAAAGTAGTAAGAAACTGAAAAAGTGCTTCAATTTTTTTTAACTGGATTTCAAGAATTTTCTTCCAAAGCTTTTGCCTCATAGTAAAATGAAACGTTTTGTAACAAAAAGGAGCTGTTAGTCAAATCTCTTATTTTAGTTGTTCTTAAAGGGTTTGTGCTATTATATAGTATCTGTACCAAACAATAATCATATTTTGGTTTCCTAAGAGCAAGATTGTGTTTTCTTGTACTGTGCTGAATTCCAAAATGACAAAACATGAAACTAGCTAGGTTTTAATGAGCATTAAGCTGCTAACATAGAAAAAGCATTACTTTTCATAGTTAAATTTAATTGTGTTTCCAACTTCTTCAGGCAACACGTCCAGACATGATCAGAATTTTGTCAGCAGCCCTTCATGTAGTGCTGCGCAGGGATATGTCACTCAACCGAAGGCTTTATGCATGGCTTTTAGGTAGGTTTGTATCTCATTCCATTGGCCACTAAAAGTGGAAGAAGGATTGTATTTTCCTTAGCAGTGTTTGCACTACTGTGCAAAAAGAATCTTGGAAAAGTGAAATACTCAATTTCTTTCACAAGAAAGAAAGGCACTTTCTGTCTCCACAGACATAGAAGATGAAGAATGTCATCCTGAAACTCATTCCTGTCATAAATTGTTGGTGCATTTTCCTCTAGGAGCAAGTATGGGCCACATTCAGGGGTAGAGCCTGGTGTAGCAGGATCATGGTAATAGGCATTCTGAAACTTTTTCTCTAAAAACACAGAATGGACAAAACAGAAAATAGGCATTGTAGAGTGTAAATGGTATTTGGAGCACAGCAGTATAGAAGATATGATAAGAAAAGAATGCTGAAGAGCATTGATATTACAGTTTGAGTATGTGAACTTTAAACTTCAGTAGATCTTTGCCTGATTGAATTAACAGATCACCAATCACTTTTCAACAGCTCTCTGGAGTAAAAATTGAGCAATTGGGTGTCCAATTCTACCAAACAACATAAAATCAATACAGTACAAATTTAAATTTTTGTATGAAACCAGCATGTAATCAGGAGGGTAGCAAAGAATTATAGCTATCAGAAGACCCTTAACTATTCAGGAAGTAGTTAGAAGACCAGAAATTAGAGAATTTTAAAAAACATTCATTCAGCTGTGTTATTTTAAGGAAATGAAGCCTGTGGTCACATGAATCTGACTAGTTACTCTTTAAACCCATTTTGAAAGAAGTCAAAATCATGTAAATTCCTAAGTGTGTCCTAGGAATTGGAGACTGAATGGGGAAACATGAAGTGTCTTCTCTACTTGATATGTTTTGCAATCTGCTGTTATCTTCTTTGTTTGACATCCCAGCTCACCAGCAGTAGTTCTTGGGCTACTCAGAACTCTTCCTAGCAGCTCTTGTACCTTTCCCAGGTGATAGTTAAGACATCAGAGGCAGATAGCCTGTGGGTGACTGGGGAGAAAGGACATGAGTAGCAAAGGGCCTTGAGAGAGAACTGAAATTATGAAGGGAGGGAAGAAGTCAGCAACAGGGTTTTGCATGAGGGGGTTGGTTGTGTTGCTGTAGGATCTGCAGGGGTTTAGAAGTTAAGCAGGAGAAAATCCTGGCTTCTTTGGTTAATCATTCCTCAAGACACTGACTTGCATCCTTTAAAAAAAGTCAATGAAATGCAATGTTATGTTCTATATCTGCATTTTCAAATCTGGGGAGGAAATAGTTTCTAGATGAAACACTGTATTCATGTTTCATCTAAATTTGATGGATTAGTTATGTCTTTTGCTATTATTGAAAAAGCTATTTTGTGTATTTAAAATATCATGCTGCTCTTTTAGTTGAGGAACCTTCTTTTACAGCTATTTCATGAACATAATCTTCACTGAAAGTCATACAGCTTCAGAGAATACTTTTACACTGACTTCCAGGTCCTGTATTGTGAACAGCTACTTCCTCTTTTTGCTATATATTTGGACAAACTTTCTAACAATACAGGATTTTTGCTTTTTTTTCTTTGAATATTGTGCTGCTTTTCTATTATCATTATACTCTGTTCCTGATATAAGACGTTGCAGATGGAGATCAGTTATGTTGGAAGACTGTCTGAATTCTATTGTTCTGTATGACATTATTTAATTCTGGTGTTTACTGTTCCTTCCTGTTGTTTTACAGCAAGAGGTGGCCTGTTAAGATTCTCTATGAATAGAAATCAAATACATCTCCTTAAATCAGGTTATCTTAACCATTGTTAACCAATTGAATTTTTTTTTTTCTTCCTTAAGCCTATTTTTTTGGGCAATAAAAACTGACTGGGAAAAGGAAAGAAACTTAAATACAAAAGTCCATCTCCTTCATCTAATTTTGAATTTTAAAAAAAAATATTTTTTGTAGTGTGACTGATATTCTTTCTAAGTGTCTTAGTCATGTCAGTGTGTTTTCATGATCATCTCTGTATATTTAAAACACTGAATTTTATCTTCTCATTAATATTGAAATATTTTTATATGACAGCTTGTGGTTTTTTTTAAGGATTGTGGGTTTTGCAGTGTTTGTGAACATTTTTCTTCTGTACAAGAAGTAATTGGTTGATAACATTGCATAAAAATAATTTTTTTGCTTTGTGTGCAAACTGCTTATGTGAAAGTATAATTTAGTTTCCCATATTAAACTCTATAAAATCATCTTTTTCTTGCCAACATGACTTGGACTTCATATTGGTAAGTTATCAGTGCTAGTGTGTTGATTTCTAGTTTAAAGAAATTTGCAATTTATTCTGTTAAACTGCAAGTATTTATCTGCTTTGTCATTTGTTTGCTTGAAGGTTTTGATAACAATGGTGCCCTTGTAGGACCCAGAAGTACAAGGCACAGCAATCCCGAGGAGCATGCCACTTACTATTTCAACACCTTCTCTAAGGAGATGTTAGTCCAGGTAGCTATACAGTGTTTTATTGGGGCATGTATTTTTATAAACAGATCCTGATCAAAGTTGCTATAACTTTATCTTTTGACTTGCCAATGGAATGTGACAATGTAATCTTATCTTTTTGTGATATTTGTGTCCTATTCTTCTAAAACTTTCTCAGTGGAAAAATTATGGCATGACATAATGTGTTTCTCTAGAATAGCAAAATGAACAGAACAAATATTAGATTTCTCCCTCTCCTTTTCCACAATGAATGAAGCGTACATGGATGCCATTTGATAATGAACCCAGCACGCTGGAGCCTGTTCTTTCATGAAACTGAATTGGAGTATTCTCTAGTGTAAATATGGAAACTCCTCGGTGTCTTGGGAATCAGAAAAAATTGGTCAGATGGCATTCAAAGTCTGTGTTAAAAGGGTCTTTCTCCCTGCTAGGAAAAGGGAGCATCTTCTGCTCTCTGTTAGCAGCCAGGAACAGTTGAGAAAATTGGCAGTTAAACTAGTTTACCCTTTAAGCCTTGCTGTGTGAGCTGAGATCACTGATTCTAAGAACTGTGCTGCTTTTCTCACACTAATCGAAATACAGATGTCTTTTAAACGGCTGTGAGTCTGATCTTGAAGTCAGGAAGACATTTTATCATTAAGGCAAATTGATAAGGTCAGGATTTTTCTGAGTCAGAACTGTGATGCTATGTATGGGAATGAAAGTGGCAATTCTAACAGTAGTAGCTGACACAAGAATATTCAGCTTGTCCCAGTTTAAAGCTGACACCCAGCATGGAGCTAACACCTTCAGTTTTATCTGAAAGTTGTGAGATCTGCTGTTCCACTGATGAGGAAGAGACCTCAGAATTCCAGTATTCCAGCAGCAAGGACCTCGTTGGCACTCTCACCCTTCTCTTATCAACTCTCTGCCTCCCTTAGCAGATGATTCAGAAATTATTCAAATGCAAAGGAGAGGCCTGAATGAGCTACAGTTTCACCTGTACCTTATATAAAAGAAAAACATGGTGAGCTTTCAGCGACATTTAGGCATGATTAATGGTTATGGTCTTTTTAAATCTGTCCATCTTTTGAACTTAACCAGTGTCAATAAAGCTTTTGTCTGAAAAGGGTATGGATATTAGAATCAGTGCCTTGCCTATACATAATACAAATGACATATGGCTTCTAAAACCTTTTGCTGCCTCTCGAAAGACTTCAAAAGCATTGCTCTTTTCTGCCTTCTTCTCTAGCAGTCTCTTTGTGGGTTTTTTTATCCAGTCAACTCATATCTTATTCATAGATACAATGGACTGAAAATTCTGGCCTTCTAAAGACATGTGAAAGTACAAAAGATTTTTTTCTTTTAAGGTACTAGCTGATAATACTTGGTTTGTAGCAGATAGCAAGACAAAACTGGTTTTCATGGCTCTGTTCTTTCTCATCTCTCCTATTTTTTTTCCTTCTTTGTCCTTTTTCTTTGAAACTGTAAAAGAAACAAACTAGCTCAGACAGTCAAGTCAGCCAGGCAGAAAACTAAGCAAAATCTGTGGTCGTCTCATGGGGGTTTTTAAATTCTGCAGCTCATTCCCTAACCTGCATTGGTAGAGAAACTCAGTCTTCCCATTTATTTCCAAGTAGTCATTGCTATTTAGTCAAGAAAGTTTTCATACACATGAGTATATCATAGGACAGATGGTGTTTTTTTAAGCCCTTAATATCTACCTGCTTTATCTTCTCAAATAATTTGTTCAGTAATGCTCATTTCTTCTCTTTTTATTCTTAAAAAATATTGAGTTATCTGCTTATAATACTTTATTTTGATTTTAAATAAATACAAGTTACCAAATTCTGTTCCACAGAAGTGTTCTCACAGGCAAAGTTGAGAGAACTTAATCATGCGAGACTGAGCTGCAGTGAGAGGAATTAGTGGTCTGCACTACTGAGAATTTGCCCTTTATGTGTAGCTTTTATTGCTTTCTAACTTTCTTTTTGTTTTCCTGATATGTTTTTGCTCTTTGTAGGCAATGGTTGGAATATTACAAGTTAATGGACAAGGAGAAGAAAGCACGTTAATGCAAGACTTAAAGCCTTTTCGAATTCTTATTAGTTTGCTGGATAAGCCTGAACTAGGTAATTTTCATTTACTCTTTTTAGTTTGTTTCATGTGATTTTGCTTTGAAATTTTTTCTCTCTTTTTTTCTCAAATTGAAAAAGTTATATGTTTAGTACTGGCAGGTTAGCCAGATCTCTTAGATCTTCCAAGCTGTATCTATGTTTTGTATTTCATTTAATGCATTAATCAGATTTACCTTCTATCAAATGCCATTTCTTCTACTTTCTACACAGGAAGCAGTAAGTCAAAGTCATAGAGAGAACTAACTGCGTGTTGGAAGAAATGCAGATTCGGTCTTTTTCATCTCTTTTATCAAATAATGACTTTTACTGTTATAAATCTCAGCTATTGCTTTTGAGAATCACCTGTTCTTTCTTCTAATATACACACAGAGATGATAGATATTAACAAGAAAACGATTAAATTTTTTTTCAGAAGAACTTACGCAGAGGAAGCATTTTTTGATTTTGTGGGTGGTTTGTTGGCATTACTTTTCAGTGTTTCTTTTTAATTTTCTTTTCCCCTATTTAAAGTGTTTAAATGCCCTCTTTAGCAGATGAGTGCTGAGGACCATGGGACAAAAGTATTTACAGTTAAGACTTGGATATCTTGCCTTTTTCTTTGGAATACAGTTTCGAAGGTGACTGAAAAAAATCAAAATAATTTTTTTAATCTGTTACCAGATTTGAGGGGGGGATAATAAACCCATAAAAATATAATAATCAAAGAAGATAATAGTAAGGACAGAAGAACTACAAGGAACAAAATATCTGTCAGAAATTTACCATCTTCCTTGTAATTTGTGATTTCTGGGGACCAGTCTAAATGTTCAGAGGCAATGTGCATGTTAAGATTTCATGAAGTAGCAAAGCTTTGAGGATTCTTTCAGCAAAATGAGATGGAATAAGCTGAAAGGATTTTTTGCTTAGCTCTGTGAGCATACTCTTATTGAAGGCAGCTCAGTGAGGCTAGAAAAAACATAAAGTAAATGACATCTCAAGCAGGATTATTTTTTAAATTCCTTTCAAAATAATTTGGGGTTTTTTTCTGCAAAACTGAGATTTAGCTCAAATCCAAAGGAGGAGCTATTTTATGGAATCATAAAATGTTTTGTATTGGAAGGGACCTTACACTTCATCCAGTTCCAACGTCCCTGCCACATTTCCCAGGCAGAGAAACCTCCCACTAGTCCAGGTTGCTCAAAGCCCCATCCAACCTGGCCTTGAATGCTACCAGAGATGGGGCATCCATGTCTTCTCTGGGCAGCCTGTTCCAGTGTCTCATTACCCTCTGGGTAAAGAATTTTTCCCTAGCATCCAAGCTAAATCTCTTTTCTTCTAGTCTAAAACTCTTCCCCCTTGTCCTATTACCATGTGCCTGTATAAAAAGTCTCTCTGCCTCTTTTTTTTTATAAGCCCCATCTAAGTACTGAAAGGCTTCAATGAGATCTCTCTGAAGCCTTCTCTTCTCCAAGCTGAACAATCCCAATTATCTCAGCCTGTCTTCATAGGAGAAATGGTCCAGCCCACTTACTGTTTTTGTGGCCCTCCTCTGGACTTGCTCCAGCAGGTTCACGTCCCTGTGTTGGGCATCTCAAAGATGGATGCAGTACTCCAGGTGGGAGTACTATCTGTTCTTAGAAGAGCCGAAGAGAAGGTCAGAATCACTTCCCTCGGCCTGCTAGCCACACTTTTGCAATGCAGCCCGGGCTGCACTTGGCTTTCTGGGCTGCAATTGCACACTTCCAAAAATACTTTCAAAAAGTACCCTGCAGACTATATCCTGAGCTAAAAAAAAAACCCCCGCCTCAAATTAAAAGGAAGGATGATGCTCAAAATATTTTATGTTGTATATGCATTTAAATATTTGAGTGTACTGTCCATATGCTAACAGCATGAGATAGCTTAGGGGTGAGTATTTCAAAGTTTTTTGACTGAAAGCCACCTCTGATCAAGAATCCATGAAGTCCATTTACATGTTCCTGACCTGAGCTAATAAAAAAAGTGTGTTGGCTTGAACATGCTCTGTACTGCTGTGAGGGCACAGCTTTTGAGTTTGGTGCGTTTGTACCCAGCCGCCACTGTACACACATTGAACACAGGGCTAAAGGACCCTGCTTGTGTTTTGTGTGCTCCCAGGCACTACACTTGTCTCAGTGTTTCTGGAATGCAAACAAACCACACCTTTGGACATTCAGGTAGTTTATGAGATTGAACCAGAAGGAATTTTGTGGTTTCAATGACCAAAGCTAGCTAATGATTTCAATAGCTTTCAGCTGTGGACTGTTGGCAGTGCTATAACGCAAGAATGTGACTGCTGGTATCTCTCCCTAGGCCCTGCCATCCTTGAGGATGTACTGATTGAAGTATTTCGAACATTATATACACAGTGCAAAGCAGAACTGGAGCTTCAGACAGAACCATCTTTCAACAAAGATCACACGCAACTAAGCAGGTAAATAATGAGAATTGTGTATTTTGTATTAAAAAAATATATATCTTTGTTGCTGGAACCGTGATTGTGAAGCCTTGGGATTGTGACTTGTTTTCTTCATAATACAGGATCTACTGACATTAATTGCAACTTCTGTGTTCAGTGCAAAGGTGTAAAGTTGTTGGCTATATATACATATATATATATATATATATGTATATATAATATTTAGCATATATTTTATTCTTTATCCATGACAAAAATACTTGTTTGATTGTTTGTGATACTCTTTATATCTGTGTTCTTCAAAAACAAAACAGACTTATGAGTTTTCTTGTAGTAGAAAAATGAAGACTTCTACAAGAGAGCCAGGGATTGGGATATAGTTTCAGGATTTGAATTTAATATTTTGAAAGGTGGAGAGGAGAGGGGTGTTCAGAGGTGGAGAGAGGAGAAAACAACTGTAGGAACAATTATGGTAAAAACAGATCTATTAAAAATGTGGTTAAAAGATAAATATTAAGGAAAGGATAGACAAGAAAACCTAGCAACTTGTGAAAAGACACGGGTATGAACAGCCTGCCAATATCCTGAGCCCTTGAGCAACAGCTACTTGTAGGGATGAGAGGAGGATAATTTGTCAGTGTTACTTGACAGTGGGTAAACTCAGAGTGATGTGTAGTTATATAACTTGAAAAATAAATATAAAAATATAAAATGTTCTTTTTTTTTTCAGCAAACTGAGAGAAAACAAGAAAACAGCAGAATTGATTAAAACTGCCAATCTTCTTTTCAATTCCTTTGAGCCTTATTATATGTGGGATTACATAGCTCGTTGGTTTGAAGAGTGTTGTAGGTAGGTGATAATATTTTATCTTTGTATGTGTAAAGTTGAAGTGAATTTTTGTTTTATATACTTTTTACTTCAAAAAAGTCAGTCTCCTGAGATCATTTAGCCTGTAAGTATTTTTTTCCTCCCATCCCTCTACCTTCAATCATTTAGCCAGTTTTCATCACACGTGGTTGTGGGTCTTAGCAACGTGAGTGTCTGAGCAAACTCAGTGTCTGGGTTAAATCCAGAGACCAAATTAACCTCTCTACTGAAAGGGAGAATCCTGAGTGACCTCAGAGCTGGTTTTTGTTCTGTCCGGCCAGTACAGGATTACTCCTTGTACAAATCACTTTTGGTAAAACTGACAGATTTGCGAGACACCTGATGTGCCATCATTTGTCCCGGTCTTTTAGGAAGAAGGGTGGGAATCCTGTGCATGACAAGGAGGGCTATAGGAGAAAAAAGCAAACCATAAATCAGGGAAAACTGAAAATATTAACAGGACGGAAGGTGATGAAGGGACCAGAGATGAGCAGGGGTTTTTGCTGTGGCAAGGGGTAGATGATGTAGAGATGTCAAATGAAACTTGTAGATTTTTTTCTTTCATTGCTTATGTAATTTCTTGATAAAATATTAAGATACTTGGACATGAATTTGTCTATAAGCTAACAGTGTGCTGTCATAACTAAAGAAAACTCTGTCTTGGGCTACATTATGAGGGTAGTGGGCCACAGGTGAAAGGAAGTTATTTTTCCTTTCACTTAGTGTTTCTAAGGACAGACGTGGAATATTGTGTCCAGCTTTGGACACACGATCTGAGAAGTGTTGAGAAACTGAAGAGACTCTAGTAGAGAAACTGCTAAGCTGGTCAGTTATAGGACGCTGCATTGAAGGTTGAGGTAGGTGAGTTTGGTTTAGCCTGGCAAAGAGGGAAATTGAATGGCACCCTGTGACTTCCTGAAGGGCATTTGCAAAGTTCACACAGCTATACTTTTTATAACAGCTGATGGAAAACAAAGGACAGCAACAAGTGTTCACTCAAGTGGTCAGGTTGGATTTTGAGAAAAGCTTTGCTAAGAAAATTGTGCAGCAGTGGAAGAGGTGGAACGGTGGAAGCCAGGAAGGCTGTGGAGCTTTCTTGTGAGATTTCCAGAACTCTGCTAAACAAAACTGTGGGCGAATTTATCTAGCATTTTTATCAGTCCTGCTCAGTGTGAGAGGTTGATCTAGATGTCTGTGACTTGATTTTGATGTGTTGGGCTGAATTGCTAACATAAGGAAAGTCATCTACAGCCATGCAGGTAAGTATTTCACTACATATAAGTAGTGTTACTGTCAACATGGATACAAAATTGCATTATAAATAAATGAAATCTGGAGAATTGGTTTTGTTTGGGTTTTTTTTCTGCATGAGCTGCTGTCTTATCTAAGTTTTTGTCTTCCATGCTCAATTTTCTGTAGCCTGAATTTACTTATTTTACAAATGAAGACAGTTTGTTATACACCAAAAGGCTGGTTACTGCTTTTTCTGAAAGAATGGCATGGGGCCAAATAAGCCACTTAAAAGTAAAATGAGAAATTGTTTATTGGTTTATTGTGATTATCCCCAATATATACAGCTTTGCATTAAGTTACAGAAATATGGCCAATGTAAGGGGGAAGGGAAAATATTGTGACACTCTATTTGAATTTTGCAGGAGGACTTTACATGCCAGACTTCAAACTGGACCTGGAGGTGATAGTGAGCAATCTGAGTTACCTCTGACAAATTTCTGCTTGTTAGTGGATTTTTTGTTGGATATTGTTTCTTTGGTAAGAATTGCCTTGTTCATTACTAACATTGGAATTCTGCATATTTATGGTTTGCAAAAGTACTATATATATTTTATTAATTGCTTTTCCTGAAAATATACTGACATAAGTTGACATTAAAGAAGTTTTTGGTTCAGTGTATGATTCTTGGTAGACTGGTTAGACATAACTGAAATGGGTTTCATGCTGCTTATACCTGAAAATTTTAGTCTGTCCTCATTTTCTTTTCTGTGTATTCATTCCAAGTATAGTTTTTTGTAGTTTGATATGCTGGTTTAAATGTGCAGCTTTCTTTTAAGGATCTTATAAATGTCATGATAAGATGTATCTTCTTTTTCTGTTGTCACTGCTTAATGTAGCAAAGACTGTTGGAACTGTTTTTTCTATAGCTGTCTTTCCTCAATTCTTTGCTTTCTCATTTCAAAGCCTACTAGAAGTATGCGAGTGCTGTGTCAGGTATGGCAATCAGCCTGTTCTTCCTTTAGTTCTTAATAACTTATTTATCTTTCATTCTTAAACTTTTATCTTAAATTTAATAAAATTATAGTAGCATTCTTCAGCCTTCTTATGATGTTTTTAAATGTATTTGTTGTGTAATGAACAATATGTACTAGTTTGAAAAAGAGCTAAATGTATTTCTATTTATTTGTTCCCAAACTCTAATTCTGTAAATATTTTTTTAGTAAAGCATGTATTTCTTATTCTTGGATTTTAAGATATTAATTTTTCTTTTTTCCATGTTCTGTATGCTTAGAACACAGTTAAGTGAATCACAGATAGCTCTGTTATAGAAAATAAATTTTAGGGTGGAATTTGGTGTGACAATTAACAAGTTTTTATTATTACTTTATTACTCCTATTACTAGGAGACTTACATTGAAATACAGACAGAACACTTGCCTCAGCTGTTGCTCAGGATGATTTCTGCATTGACAAGCCATCTTCCTACTTTGCACTTGTCTGAGCTTACTGATTCTCTCAGACTCTGCTCAAAGATCCTTAGTAAGGTTCAGCCTCCATTGCTCTCTGCTGGTACAGATGGTATCCTGCAGCTTCCTACTGGACACAGCAGCTCCATCAAAGAATGGGAAAATAAAAAGGTAACTGACTAGGTTTTGCAACGTCTTGGAAAATTGCTTCTTATGTAGAAAAAAGAAGTGGGCTTTCTAAGCCTGTGCTGAATACCCTACAAATATTTGATTAGATTTAGATATCACAATATGTGTGAAACTTGGGTAATCAAAATAACTTATAGCTGTGGTAAAATTTCTTGATTTTTAAGGGGTTTTACCCAGATTTAATACTATACCTGTATGAGTCGCTTCAGAATCAGGGTCTAAGAAAGAACTAATCGACTAAAGTTTGTAATGCACTTAAAGAGTATGATGAAGTAAAATAACTGGACTGAAAAGAATTCACCATTTTGGTTAAGTATCAGGAATATGTGAATTCTCCTCTTACCCAATTTATGTGCATTGGTTTAATACCCATCTCTTATTTTACTGTCACTGTTAAGTTCTTAGAATAATTTCTTAAAGAAATAAAATAAACCAGCCAGCCACTGTTTCTCTTTTAACATTGTCCAGTTTCTTCTATGCAGCCCTGGCTCTGTGAGGTATGTTAAGTGACATGGCCTGAAACCCTTGTTTTCCAGCTGAAGAAACTTAAGGAGCATCATAGAATAAATTAGGTTGGAAGTGACAGTTGCAGGGCACTGCTCAAAGCAGGGCTGATTTCAAAGTTAGATTTTACTTTGAAGCTAGGTCATGTCACTCAGGATCATATTTGTCTGAATTTTGAGTATCTCCAAGGATGAAGTTACCATGACTTCTCTGTACAGCTTGTTTGTTTGCACTGTTATTTAATGAGAATTTCCATTGTTGCAGCTTGTGTTGGTTGCCTTGTGTTCTTTAACTCTGGATTTCTGAGCATACCTCCATCTTTTCAACTGCCTAGTGGGAACTCACACAGAACAATAAATCCATCTTTACCCCCCTCCACAACTTCTAGCATTCTTTTAAACTGATTAAATCTAACTCTCTGAGCATTCCTTCTATGTCTGGAGCACCTGTGGTGACTTTCCATTGGGTATGAACTCAGTACATCAGAGTTTCTTTCCTACTGATGGGTGCAAAATTGGATACAATATTCTGGTTGTGAACCTAAATCTGCTGAGCAGAGGGGATTAATTACTTCCCTGGATTTGGTGGCAGTACTTCTGCTGATACAGTCCTAGATGTGGCTGGGCTGCTTCACCAAAGGAGTCCACTGCTGGCTCGTGTTCCCCTTGTCAATTAGGACTCCAGCATCCTTTATTCAGGATCCTATCCTTATTCTTTCTAGCTAATTGATACCAGCCTTGTTTGGTTCTTTTGGGGTTTTAAGAGTTTTTCTGGTTGCCCTTTTTTTTTTTTTTTTTTAAGTAAAGCCTGTTTTAATTGAATGATGTTGCCCTTTGAACCTTCAGTGGCCTTCTGCTTCCAATTACAGCTGTCTTATATGTAGCCATGGTTTCTCTTAAGACATAGTGAAATGATTTGCCATGTTTCTAATAACTTTTGGATTGTATTTTGTAAAGTGGAGCCATTATTTACATCTCTTCAAGTTTTTTAGTACATAGCTTTCACCATTTTCTGCAGTAATAGCTTAAATTTCTCTTCTTATTCCATCTCTGGTAAAGCAAGACATTCACTGTAAATAATAATGTCATGTTTTTTATTTATTCATGAAAAAGTTTTTCATATTATTACACAGTGTTCAAGTTCTGTATTTAGCACAGCTAATGATTAGAGTCACAACAACTTCTGGGCCTGTTAGGTCTCAGGCAACATCTGCCATTGCTGGTGAAATAGAGGATCAGAAGTAAGTGGGCACCTGCATTCAGGGCCACTGGTTGATACATTTCTGTTTCAGTTGTTCCCCTACTTCATGTTCTCACCAGGAAACAGAGGCTATGCTGCCAGTTACTAAGACTGTAGAGGGCTAGAGCAGTGCAAAAAGCCACCGTGGGTGCTTCCTGAGTAAAAGCTATTCATCTATTTGTGCATATTCTGAACTGATAAGGAATTAAGACATTTAATAAGTCATGAAGAACTGTTGTTGCAGCAACCCCTCTTTCTCATTTCGTGGAGATGATTTATTTTCTTTCTGATTGCAAATGATTAGTAGCTTTTAAATGAAAATTTTTATTTATCTTTTTGTGATTATAACTTCATATTTGACAGTTTATGATGCTGTATAAATTGATAATATGTATGCCTATGTATTTCAGCATTCTTTCATAATAGAGTGGACATGGTTATGATATGAAGAAAATGTTAAAACCAATAATATTTAAATATTTTTCTTGATAAACAATTTTCTTTTAATGTGAGCTTTGTCTGGCAGGCTTACAGAAACACCAAACATCATTTTGCATAAAATGTATTTGTCTGAATACATTTAAAACTCTGGAATAAAATTGTTGCTTTCAAATAGCTATTGTTTTGCTGAGACCTAAGTGACGTATTTTGAACAATCATTAAATTTTATTTTACTCAGCTGCCATCAGTGTCACTTGAAAATCCTAGTGATGTGTTTGAAGATGGTGAAAATCCTCCAAGCAGTCGATCATCAGAAAGTGGATTCACTGAGTTTGTACAGTACCAGGCAGATACAACTGATGATATTGACAGAGCACTGAATGAAGGTCACAGTGCACCTGGCATCCCTATTGTTGGCAGCACATCCTCAGAGACTGAGACAGCCTCAACAGTGGGTTCTGAGGAGACCATTGTACAGCCTCCTTCCATAATGACACAAGGGACAGCAACTCGTAGTGGGAAAACGATCCAAAAGACTGCAATGCAGTGCTGTTTAGAATATGTCCAGCAGTTTTTAACCAGATTTATCAACCTGTATATAATTCAGAATAATTCCTTGTCTCAGCCCTTAGGGGCAGAGCTTCCAGTAGACCCCACCAGATTGCAAGGACAGAGCACAAAATGGGATAGAGAATCACAAGATGATGCTAAGGTGAAGAAAACAAAGAAGAAAACACCAAAAGAATACCTACCTGCCTTTATTGCTGCTTGTCAGCTCTACCTTGAATGTTCAAGCTTTCCTGTTTACATTGCTGAAGGAAACCGCACTTCAGAATTACATCCTGGGAAGCCTGAAGTTGGTAAGCTGCACTCTCATTTGTTCTTTGTTTTTAAAATAATAATCTGTATTTTTCAGCCATAAAAATTTAAAACAATAGTATCATGCTTTCTGTGTGTTGCTCTTTGCTGTTCCTCTCGGAAATCTACCTTTTCTTCTGTGGCAATTGGTTTCCATTTGGAAACTAAATTATTTTCTCATAGATTTTTGAGAATATTGCTGGCATGGAATTTGAGAGTAATTAATATTGGGGTGAAAAATATAAATTATGCAAACTGAAGCCTGAGAGTAGAATCTAGATTGTTGAATCTTCCTCTTTACTGTATGGATCCACAATGGGTTTTTGCTATATTTTGCGATAGCCACAGCTCACTTCAAATATGTTTTTAGCTTCTCTTTATCAGTTTTGGATTGATGTGCACATTAATCACTTTGGCAATACATGGAAATTGTAAGGTACTGTCCAATAAAAATCATGCTAGCTAAGAAATTTAATTAATTCTACTTTGCTCCTATTAAAGGAACAGTTCTTACAAAAAATTCTTCTAGCTAAAATTACATTAAGAAACAAAAATGGTGAATTTTGGTGAGGTATGGATGTGTTCACGGATAGATGACACTATTCAGATACAGACATAATTAAAACATTGACAGTTATGGATTACTATAAACTGTGACATTTTAGGATGAACAGTCCTTTTTACAGTTTATAAAGTCTTCAATTTACAGTTCCAATTTTGGATCCCCTTCTGATCTGCAGTCTGAGAGTTGCTCCTTAAAATGTTTTCATGGTGGATATGCTTGGAGCATGCAAGAAATAGCAACACTAATTTTGGCTACTGTCACAGTCATCTCTGTTTTGTTTTGGTTTTTTTTCCTAGGAAACCTCCTAGTTGTAGCTTTTTGTTCTTATTTACAATTTTCAAATCAAGGCTAAGTGGTGGGCGGTGCTCGGAGATGAGTAGTTTTTTTGGTTTTGGAAGCAAGCACGCTAATTTAACATGACTGCTCCTGTTTCTGCAGTCTTTAAGATATGTTGTTTATGTCTTCATTACAACCAGGAACAGAGCATGTGTTTGACTTTGCAACATCCAGACATATAAAATATTTGTCAGTTGAAGGCAATTTGGTTATAGCTGTTTATTAGTTGTGAGTATGACAGTGCCAAAGATATGTCTCAGAGTATTTGTGCTTTTATAGCATGACCCTGAAAATGCTAGATGTTTATTTATTTATTTCTCCCAAACAGCCTACAAATGAGTGTTGTGTCCAAAGATTAAAATGTCAGCTCTTTGCTTATTACTTTTTGGTGCACATGGCACTTGATTATCACTGCCTTGTGCACTCTAGAGCAGAGCCTGTAAAGCTTGAGTAGTATGTGCCTCATATGAGGGCAGTGCTTCTAGGAATCCTTTTCATTAAATGTTTTGGATATCTGTTTCTTGTTCATCATCTTAACGTTCCTATTTGTGAGGTATCATTTTCAGTCTATTAAAAACAGTGTAACTTTGAGAAATAAGCAGCAATTGTAGGTGGGTAAAACCAACAGGAAGGATTTTGTTCCAAATGAAAACATCTATTGTATAGCATGGCTGGGCAGATGGGAATAGTGCTGGGCCTACTTCCCATAATAGAGAATTGCACTGGAACAGAGAATGGAAGAAGGTAGTCACCATTATTCTCACACTAGCCTATCTATTCATATGATGTTTTTGTACTGCAGAAGAGGCTGTTTGTTGAAGGGTTTCTAAATTTGGAACGTGGTTTTGAAGGGTTGCACTAATGATATGACCCAATAGCTCTTAATCACTGTTTATTTGAAGGAGAAAAGTTAATCTGATATTTATAGAACATAATTGTGCTTTAATTCTGCTGTATGCTTAATTTCTCAGCTATCTTTAATTGAAGAAATTAAAAACGGAACCGAGTGAAGCTGAAAACAATGGTTATATCTGTAACTAGAACACAATATGGAATTGTTAGGTATATTTAGACTCCAGTGGAGCTGTGGATATAAATTAGAAATTGCATCATTATTCTCTTGATTCTAAAAGGTTACCTATTAAATAACACTTCTTCGCTTGTGTCTGATTTTAGATGCATTTGCCCTTTTAGGAACATGATCAATAGAGTCCTTTTGAAGTTTTGAGAGAAATTACTTTGTTATCTCTAAAGTTAAAGGGTGCAATATTCACTTGGAGAGTTGACTGTGAACATTGGAGAAAGACACTTTGAGTATCAACCCAGAGTATGGCTTGATAAAGTGAGAGGACAGTAAAAAGGGGGAAACAACCACTTAGAGTGAAGAACAGAGTATGGTCTAATGGATCATTGTTCTGCACCCAAACCATCAATTTTCACAGAGACTTCTATTTTTAAAGTGTTGCCAGGCAAATCTATTTTTTGTCAATTTTATATTAGTCTGCATGCATATTATATAATATATTATCCTAGGCCCTATAAAATATATTACTGAATTATTCCAGACTACTATCTAGAGTGGTAAAATTTGATTGCTGGTGTAGAATTTTGTGAAGAAGAAAAATGGATTAAAAGATGTGCTAACTGCTAGAAGTTCAGTTTTGCCTAAAGCAGGAAATCATCTGAATGCATTTCCATAAAATTTTTCTCTTCCTTTTGAAAATTTTTCTATTCATTTTTGGTTACTAAATGCTTGAAGTGATACTGTTGCATTCCTAATTGGATTATTTTAAAGATAAATCAGGAAGTATCTTCCTCTCACATATATTTTCATAAACCCATACAGTGGGCAGATTGAAATATGAAGAGACAATTGCACATATAGTTATGGAATACAAGAGGAAAATTCCATAATATTTACGTTGTTAAATAAATGTATAATTTGTGATTTTTATTTCAGACTGTGAACAAGTACAGCCTCCACTGTGGCTACAGACTTTAATGAATGCTTGCAAGCAGGCAAACGATTTCTGTGTTCAGGGTGTAACTATTTCCCTCGTGATGGACTTGGTTGGATTGACTCAATCTGTTGCTCTTGTCACTGGAGAAAATCTGAACAGTGTGGAAACTGCTCAGCCTCTTAGTCCTAACCAGGGAAGAGTGGCTGTCGTCATCAGACCTCCTCTTACTCAAGGCAATCTGAGATATATGGCTGAAAAGACAGATTTCTTCAAGGTTAGCTTTAGTATCTCGTTGCTGTTTTCTTTAGACTTTTTCTGTCTGGTGGAGAACAGGTCTTGGCCCCTTTACCATGCTTGATATGGTAAACCAAATTTTCTTGCTGAATATTTTGATAACAGTTGTAACCTGTGTTAGAATCTAAATGAAATACACAGTAAGTTTTCCTGCTGTGATTCTCTTACTGACCACTTGTGTGAATATCCTTGTTTAAATGAATATTTTAAAGATATAAACAAAACCTGATTGAATACCAGCATTAATTAGCAAAGGTATGGAACTGAGATGTGCATAATGTTGGACTCTGATAAACAATCTTTGCATTTGTGTAGTTTATGTAAGAAATCTTTTGCAAAAGATAGTCAGTAGCAGGGTATATCATGTAGTTAATTATTTCAATGAAAATTTATTTCTGTTCTGACTCCTTAACAGGAATTTTTTATGAAGTATGTTATTGCAGTGTTTTGAACAGTTCCCTCTGTTCATACAAAAGGAACCATTTTACAGATTTACTCTTGGTCACAGGGTGTCATCGGATGTGATGTCTCCCATTGCTGCATAGAGCAAAACGAGGCATGATAGTCATTCACTTGTGTCTCTTGCAACTTTTCTTTTCATGCACAAAGCATATAGCTTTAACTCTTTGGGACCAGCTGGGTGATGGAACTCCTCAGCATCATCAGAAGAGCGTGGAGCTCTTCTACCAGCTGCACAACCTCGTCCCATCCTCCAGCATTTGTGAAGATGTTATTAGTCAGCAACTGACTCACAGAGACAAGGCAAGTTGTTCATGTGTTTACTTAAAGATGAGTAAAGTATATACAGAAATATATTTAGAAAAAGGACTTGGTCCTTCAGAGGAGGGCATGAATAACTTCAATATTGAAAAAAAACATTGCCTTACTTTGTTTCAAATGTTATTTTAGGTTTGTGATGAGCCTCTAGTTTCATGCTAGAGAAAGGAGGTTTTTCACTGTTCAGCAGCAGACTTATGCAGGAGACTCTCTCTTATCAAAGTCACTTGATGCTTCCCAATACTTAAAGCATATCCTTAGTTTTTTGCTGTTGGTAGGAGTTCTTGAAAGGTACTTTACTTTTTTTTTTTCCTCACCTAGAAATTTGTTTCAGGTAGGGTTTGACATTCAAGTTGAGGCCTTTGTAGTGTTTTAAATTTTAAGTAGAGGAGCTATTTTCATAGCTCTAACAGTATGAATGGTAAGGAATTACTTGTTTACACACTGTAGCAACTCATGGTTGTGTGGCTTCAGGAGCACTTACCTTTTTGCCATTCTACCAGAGTTACCAGGTGAACAAGAGTGAATGTGTGCTAGTCTGTCAATCAGTGCAGTTCACAGCTTGCCATATTGTTAAAATTGGTGATGATTTTTAGTTTCACTTAGGCTGGTCTGTAAACTGCTGTGACTGTGGGTGTAGAACTTGCTCATTTCTACCTACCTTCCTGAGAAAACAGTAATTTCTTATATCTTCACAGCATGGATTACAAGGGTTTACATGGAGTCATATCAGTGTGTTTGGGAATTGGTATTTTCACTCAATTCAATAACTGTCAGTGAATTATTTTGTGTAACTGTATACAGTTTGCAGCAGTGTTGTGGATTATTTTCCTGTGAGAAGCGGGTTTTTTTTTCTACATACAGGTGATGTCTGCTTGACTTTCTAGAATGCTGCTGTTTCTTTTGGGTTTTGGTGTGGAGAGCTTGTTCTGTTTTATTTTTAGTTTGTTTAACATGAACTGTTTGTCTTTTTTGTGATTTTCAAAGTTTTCTTTTACTTAAAGTTTTTAAGTAAAAGTAAGGCTTTTACTTAAAGTTTTCCTTATTGTGGCAGATATTTGGTAGATAAGCTGTTGCAAGGCTTCTGAAGTTGTATGATGTAAACTAAGCCTGGAAGTATGCCAGATTGTCAGAGGTTTTAACAGTTTTTAGTTTTGTCTCACTTTGGTTAAAGGTAAATATACCTACTGTTCATTCCATATAACCATAGATTCTAAGAACAAACAAGTAAAAATCTTTGTACTCTTGTCTTTGCTTATCATCTAGTAGTTTAGTTTAAGCCATTATAGTACTTGAAGTAATTTTGATGATTTATTTGGTGTATTTTTCCTGACTAGTGTGCTTTGTTCACTCCTACAAATGCTTACTAGCTTCCTTGTCTTTTGGGTGAAGCTGTTTTTATCCATGTGTTCAAATCATATCATGACATTTACTGTTGTTTGCAGCCTTGGTGAAATAACTCTTAGTTTGGATCAGCCTCAGTAAAAAGAGAAATAGAACAATTGTTGCTTTACACCATTTTTACCATTAAATATCCTGAGCTGGACATCAACGATCCATGCAGGTCTCTCCCAACTCAGGATATTCTGTGATTCTATGATATTCTGCATATTATAGTGACTAGCATACTAGTAATTATGAATCCTTTGGGCAGTAAGCATGTCCTATTTGTCCAATTTGTTCCAGAGCTAAATTTTACATGTTAGTGAAGAACTCCATCTACATGTCTAGCTAGAAAAATCCTCTGTTTCTTTCTAGTATGGCAATAATGGAATGAAAATAAGTTGACTAGAAAGAGACAGGCTAAACTTTAAGGCAAGATCAAGATAGGAGGGAATCCTTTCATGGTACTAAATTGGTCACAGACACCTATTGTTGGCTACTACTGCTTTTAAGATTAAAAACTGTGCTTAAATGCATAGTCAAAGAAGTTAATTTCATTATATCTTATATCATTTAGGATGCTGTATTACTTTCTTTTTCCAGTTCTTATCAGAAGTTGTTGCATTCTGTCAGACCTAACTTATGATTTGGTCCACAGAAAGTAAGAATGGAAGCTCATGCCAAGTTTGCAGTGCTATGGCATCTCACACGAGATCTTCATATTAACAAATCATCTTCCTTTGGCCGCACCTTTGACAGGTTGGTGATTGCAAGTTTGATTCACTTGAAATAATTTTTCTTCAGAATCTTTGTATTATACTGGCAACATAGGGAGTTTAAAAATTGAAGAACTACAGGCAGCTGTGAGAGGAAGGAAGAAGGACAAGAAATGAATTTGTGAACAAGAATTTCTGTTAGACAAAATTATTTTCACGGTGATGATTATGTAAGTTGTAATTCTTTTCCTGGAAGCTATAAAGAGTGGGGAAGGAATGGTCATAGTATTCATTGACCATCAATATGGTTAAAATCACTGTGGTGTATATTGAGCTTAATTATCTGAGTTCTTGCTGTGTTTTGATAAAAACAGAAGTAGGAGAGAGAAATCAACCCAGAATTGAATTATATGAAGTAGAAAGTAACAGTAAAACTAAAAAACTTAAAAACCGAATTGCAAGCAAGTGCTGCAGTATGAATTCTTTTGTTTAATCTGTGTTTTGTGCAAGAGGTCATTTATGGCAAGCAGCAGAGGATTTCTGTTTTGTGTTCAGGTATTGGACTATCTTCATAGAAAAGACTGAAGATCTGGACTCTGAACTACTCGTCTTCCTCAGCTAGCACAGATGTTGTGGAAAAGTGTTTATTTAGATTTTGTATTGCATACTTAGCTGTAAGGAGTAGAGTAAAAAGGTTATTTCTTTGTCTTATGCTGTCACTCATTGCAAAAATGCTGATAAATTCTGTGCATATAGCTAAAAGCTTATGAACTTGTACTACTGAAGAATGTAAAACAGTGGGTAAAATTCAGAGTCCAATACGAATATTGCTTTTCCTTAAGTCTGAAAATGATTCTCAAGGCTAAAACTGTTAAAAGAAAAAAATAATGGTGGTAGGAACTGCTGAATTGTCAAGTATATTTCTCCTCTCTGTTTTTGAAGACAGTGTCTTTGAATGTTTGCTTTTCCATATATCCTTGTGAATTGGCTTTTAAAGTTGTATATTTTTTAATGGCATACCACTTAAAAGCCAACAAAGGCTTGTTATGCTAAGAACTTTACAAATACTTGATCTTGCTACTATTGGAGCACCTGTTACAACTGACTTCGTTACTAGCTCTTCCTGCCCACTCCTTCATTAGACTGGACTGAAATATAAAGATCAGGTTGAAAGTTTTGATTCCAAAGAAAATACTGCTTTGTATGGAGAAGAGTAGTGTACAATATCCACTAGATTGTTTCTTCTTTCCATTGTAGATCTTTGTTTATCATGCTGGACAGCCTCAATAGCTTGGATGGTTCTACTTGGTCAGTGGGACAAGCCTGGTTAAATCAAGTGCTTCAAAGACATGATATTGCAAGGGTTCTTGAACCTTTGCTCCTACTGCTTCTCCATCCAAAAACTCAGCGAGTTTCTGTCCAGCGAGTACAGGCTGAATGTTACTGGACTAAGTCTCCCAATCACCCTGAAGAAGAAAATGAAAAACAGTTCATGCACAAGTTCAGCTGTGCTGATGGTATGTACACAAGAAGACTGTAGGAAGTTCCCTAACTTCTTTGCTTGCTGTTTACATGCAATGTTGAAAACATAGTAGAAATTTTTGACGGTAGCTGAAAAAAGTGTTGGAATAGCTGTGGCTTATATTTGCATTTGTGTGGTTTTTTCCTAATTCAAGTTTGTGTGTCCCAAGTACTGTTTAAAGTTTTTTGTTTTTACATTAAAATGATATGCAAGTATTTTGATGCAGACCATTTTGTTACATCTTACGGAGTCTTGGTAGAATATAAGAATATGGCTTGAAGCTTAACCAAGTAATTAATAATTTTTTATGAATGATGTGGGACTGGCTGAAAACATGCAAACACCTTCAAAACTTGTTTGCATGTATTGTATAATTTTAGTTTAGAATTTGCTAATTCTGAGTTTTTTTGTAAACAGAAGCAGATAAGAGTGCATAATGTTTCACCGAGAATTATGTTGTTTAGATAAGGTGTACTACTAAAATAATTTTGCTTTATTTTTGTGAAGGTGCCATTTGCTTATTAACATATTTTTTTCTCTGTCAAATGGAAAGACATTATTTACCATGCCTTCATAATCTGAAGTCTCAGTAATGGTTTAAATTCTAAATTTTAATTCTGAATTCTTATTCTGAAGAACAAAATCTTATATGTATACATTTTTTTTGTGTTCCTTTTCAAGCATTCTCCCACATGCCTGTGAGCCAAGGACAACTTATTATACCTAAGGAAGGCAATGAGAAACAACTTGGTGTGGATGAAATGGAGAACTTCAGCCTGACTGTCAACCCTCTGAGTGACAGGCTTTCCTTGTTAAGTACCAGCAGTGAGACCATACCAATGGTTGTGTCTGATTTTGACCTTCCTGATCATCAGGCTGAAATACTGCAGAGTTCTGACTCTGGCTGTTCTCAGTCATCTACTGGAGACAACATCAGTTATGAAGTGGAAACAGAAAGCCTGAGTGCTCAAGATAGCTCTCAGACTCTGAAAGAAGACTCACCTGATGAAATTGTGCAGCAAGTGGTTACAGATCTTATATGCAAAGTTGTAAGTGGTCTTGGAGAGGAAGTTGAACCAGTTAAAGACGATCTGCACTCTGAGGACGCTTTGTGTAAATTCAGCTCTTTGGATAGCTCTGTAGAGGTTGCAAAAAGTGATGATCAAAATATTCAAAGTAGCCAGAGTAGTTTACTTAGTAATGACAGCTCACAGTTACTATCAGCCTCAACTGAGACTGGACTTGAGAGCTTAGGAGACGAAATGTCCAGAAATAACTCTTCACCTTGTATTGCAGAAAGCCAGCAATCCTTCTCTGATCTTACTCTTTCTTCCATTGAATCAAAGTCTAGAAAACGTAGCCACAGTAGTATTCAGTTCAGCTTTAAAGGAAAGCAACCAGAAAAAATGTCAGAAAAAGAAACAATTGTTAAAGAGGCTGGTAAGCAACCAGGTGCAAAACCTAAGGTAAAAATAGCCAAAAAGAAAGATGAAGAGAAGAAGAAAGCACAAACAGAAAAGCTTAAACAAACAAATGTCTTCTTTAGTGATGGTCTTGATTTAGAAAATTGGTACAGTTGTGGAGAAGGAGAAATTTCAGAAATAGAAAGTGATGTCGGATCCCCAGGAATGCGAAAATCTCCTAACTTCAATATCCATCCACTGTATCAACATGTGCTGCTTTATCTTCAGTTGTATGACTCTTCAAGGACATTGTATGCTTTTTCTGCAATTAAGGCAATTCTGAAAACAAATCCTTCAGCTTTTGTAAGTGCCATCTCCACTACCAGTGTCAACAATGCATACACTCCTCAGCTTTCATTGCTCCAAAATCTTCTAGCCAGGCATCGAATATCTGTTATGGGCAAGGATTTCTATAGTCACATCCCAGTTGATTCCAACCATAACTTTCGGAGCTCTATGTACATAGAAATTCTTATCTCCTTGTGTTTGTACTACATGCGGAGCCATTATCCAACTCATGTTAAAGTGACCTCACAAGACCTCATAGGAAACCGCAACATGCAAATGATGAGTATAGAAATTCTGACACTTCTCTTTGCTGAGCTGGCAAAGGTGATAGAAAGCTCTGCCAAGGGCTTTCCTAGCTTTATTTCAGACATGTTGTCCAAGTGCAAGGTTCAGAAAGTGATCCTGCACTGTCTGCTATCTTCTATCTTTAGTGCCCAGAAATGGCACAGTGAAAAGATAGCTGGAAAAAACATAGTGGCTGTAGAAGAAGGCTTCTCTGAAGACAGCCTTATAAATTTTTCTGAGGATGAATTTGACAATGGTAGTACTCTGCAGTCACAACTTCTGAAAGTACTTCAGCGGCTGATTGTGCTGGAACACAGAGTAATGACTGTGCCTGAGGAAAATGAAACGGTGTTTGACTTTGTCATAACAGACCTGGAGCACATTGGTCCCCAGCAGCCGATGACTTCTCTGCAGTATTTGCATTCCCAGCCAATAACCTGCCAGGGCATGTTTCTGTGCGCAGTGATACGAGCTTTGCACCAGCACTGTGCCTGTAAAATGCATCCCCAGTGGATTGGCCTTATCACTTCTACGTTGCCTTACATGGGAAAAGTTCTTCAAAGGGTGGTTGTTTCAGTGACTCTTCAGCTCTGCAGGAACTTGGATAATTTAATTCAGCAGTATAAATATGAAACGGGATTATCTGATAATAGGTATGTGTATGTAGAGGTATAATCTTTTTAACTACATTTGATTGTGTTGAATTACTTTACTACCAGATTAACTCATTAAAAAAAAATTACTCTTTTAGGCCTCTGTGGATGGCATCAGTCACTCCCCCAGATATGGTTCTCACTTTATTAGAAGGGATCACAACAATAATTCATTACTGCCTCCTGGATCCATCTACGCAGTATCACCAGGTAAAATTATCTGGGTGTCTGAGAGATTCCTATGCAGTACATGTCAAATCAATGACTGTGATTATATATTAGCAGTTATGAAGATCTGGGTGACAGAAATAACAAATATATTGTCTTAGCTCTAAATATGGGGGGTTTATTGACAATACACACATTTCAAACAGAAAAACAAGTTTCTATGGCTGATGCTTTAAAGAGGACACTTATATTTGTTTGCTTCTTTTGGTTGTTTTTTTGTTACCCTGAAATAACTAAAGTATGAATTCCTTAACTTCAAGACCTTTAAAATTCCAGTTTTTAGAGCTGCCTTTGTTGTGTTCATCTTGCAATATGTCTAAACATTATCCTTGTGCTTATTCTGTATATTCACAATTTTTCTTTTTAGTCAAGCAGTATTTTTAGATCTGATATTCTGAGCATAGTGTCTGTTAAGAATTTGGTCCAGATTCCATAAGCTTTTGCCCTGTTTTCTCAGTTATCTTGTTTTTGTGCTTTTCTCCCATTCTTACACCCCTTTGCTTTTCCATTCACAAAGAATTGACTGAAAAGTGGGGTTTGTTTATGTAAAGAAATAATTTTGCCTAGAGTGTTAGCTAGACTTAAAATTCTGAAATAATTGTTTTGCAAAGGTGTAGGCAGAGGATACAAAATTCATTGCTGTAGACATGAGGGCCCACATGTTCAGAGTACATTTGATGTTGGACAACTCAATCAAAAGTTTCTCTATTATTTTAAAAGTCTCAAAGCTGTACATGTTGTAACAATTAATGGAAAACTTCTGAAAAAGAGTTAAGGTTGAAAGCTCCCATGTTAGCTAAGTCTAAATTTACTCTATTTTAAATATGCTGTTTATGTACATATTTAATACTCCTCTCCTCTCCCACTAGCTTTTGGTTAATGTGGATCAGAAGCATTTGGTTGAAGCACGCAATGGAATTCTCTCTATCTTGCATATGATTATGTCTTCTGTGACTTTACTGTGGAGCATCCTGCATCTTGCAGATTCTTCGGAGAAAACTACTGCTGCTGCTGCATCCATTACCACTATTAATCTTGGGTCAACTAAGGTCAGAGCACCAGGGATGATATCATTGAAGTTGTTCGTTAATATCTTTGTCAAAATAATTTCAATTCCCTTCCCTTAAATCTAAATTGAATTTTTATACCTTTGTCCTCATCTATTCACTCACCACAAAAACCAGGCTTTTATAAATGAGTATTGAATATGCTTTTAAGCAAAAATGTATCAGTTCCATGCAAGGTGTCGGCTCTTTGCTTTCTGCAGGGAGAATGTTTCAAACATAATGCTGAGGTGCTTATCCAAAGGGGTATGTGTTCTGCTTTCATATTTCAGAATTTGAGACAACAAATTCTGGAACTTTTGGGTCCAATTTCAATGAATCATGGTGTTCACTTCATGGCTGCTATTGCATTTGTATGGAATGAAAGGAGGCAAAACAAAAATACTTCAAGGACAAAGGTATGTTTATATTACAGTGGTTACTTCAAATAGTGGTAATACTTTTAAGTGATTTAGTGTTAGGAAGAAGAAAATCCAGACATTCCAGTGAAAAAAATACAATGAAGTATGGATATTTGTATTTCGAATTAGCAATTGTACTGTCAGGGAGGTACCACTTTGGAATGGGATAATCTTCCTGAGTTCTTCAGGGGAAGAGCAGGTGATACCAAGTCTCTAGATGAATTGTTATTTGATAAAATTTCAATCCCATGAGCACAGGTGCCTTAATTTTGCCATACTTATTGTCAATGGTGAAAATCTGTGACATACATCTGATTCTTTTAGGTTATTCCTACAGCAGGGGAAGAACAACTTCTGCTGGTCGAGCTGGTTCGCTCTATCAGTGTTATGAGAACAGAGACTGTCATACAGACAGTCAAAGAAGTTCTGAAGCAGCCTCCAGCCATAGCAAAGGACAAGGTATGGAAACTGTAGAAATCCTGTTGATTTATATGATGTCCTCCTGAAGAAGTTTAGAACACTGATGATATGGGTACTTCATTGACAAAGCTGGGCAGCACAATGTGAAAATTTTCAGGGTATCTTAGAGAAAAATGAAGAAAAGCATAACTTTACCAGAGGGATGTCTGAATGGACGTTTTTAATATTCTGTTAAATTAAGCTATACGTGTAGACATTGCAGTGACATTATGGCATTGTCAGTTTTACCCTGGTGAGGGGAAAAAAAGCCACTTCTTTCTGACCACACAGATTTCATATCTTTTTCTAGAAACATCTTTCCCTGGAAGTCTGCATGTTGCAGTTTTTCTATGCTTATACTCAAAGGTAGGAGAAGAAGCTCAATTTTATTTCTATCATTGGAAAGCAGGTGATCAATTTAAGTATTTTACATCTTTTTGTCATAGGATGGTGAATAGTCTGTGTAATTTAAATAGTGAAGAAAGAATGGGTTTGAACTGTAGGTTTGTTAAGAAAAGGTGGTTTATTTTGTGAGTTCCATAGTACTGCATCACCTTTCTTCCCCCACCTAAAAATCCTGCAGGTAATCTTCCCCCTGCCCAAAGAAAGCTGATCTTAATTGTGCTGTAACTCATTGGTCCACTTCTGCTTTGTAAGGAAAAGCGTATCTTTTGAGAATGCTCTTCTTTTGCCTTCTTCTGTTTGTTAATGACTTGATGTAGCAACCTAGTATTAAAAGACTCTATAAGGCTGTTGATTGCCAGTATCTGACAGGAGAGTTGTGAGGTGAAAAGAAGTGGGGGGAATACCTGAGGGAAATTATGTTCTCATCATTGACATTGCTGCTCTCTCTCCCTTAGGATTCCAGTGACCAGCTTAGTAGACAGCTGGGCTGCACTGCTGCTTTTGTTAAAAGATTCCATACAGGTTGGTCTTCCAGCCCCGGGACAGTTTCTCATACTTGGGTAAGTGCTTCTGCTTTGTAATCTCAATTTTGATTTGCAAATCAAAATTCGCAATTTTCAGATATGCTCAAATGTAGTTGTGTGAAATTATTCTGAAGTGTTAGTGTTCTTAAATCTCTGTCACTTACTTTTGACTGGTAGAGTTATTGCCAGAGTTCTGTGGGTCTTATCAAATTAGTTTCTTCTCTGAGGAATAGCTATATGTGTTACATTTTATATTATAGTATGATGTAAGCCACAACCTTACCTTAATGATGGAGTGATTCAGGCTCTTTAAGCAACAGATGTAAGTTTCTGATTTTTCCTAAAAAAATTACAATTACTATTTCTTAGGTATTTGAAGCCCACTAGAGTGGGCTGAATTCTCAGCATGGAAGCAGTTTGTGTTTACAGTTAGAAATGTAATTTTGAATATGATTTTCTGTATAATGCTTCAAGGACCATTTTCTTCAATATTTTGAGTTTATCTTCCCTAGTAAACCCTCTCTAAAGATACTCTTGTATATAATCAAGTAAAACATATTCTTGGTAAACTTATGATCAAAATTAACTTAAGGAACTTGAAAAGATGCTTCCTGGAATATTGATAAGTAGCAATCCCTGAGGGTGTAGTGAATAAATATTGTGCAAATAAACGTCTTCAGATTTGTCCTAACTCTGAAAACTGCTGGATAATGTATTATGAGAAGAAAATCCATATTTAACTTCTATGTTTTTTCAGTGTTCTCAATGAGTTTATCATGAAAAACCCAAGTCTGGAGAATAAGAAAGATCAAAGAGATCTACAGGTAAGAAATTTGTTGTAAATGTCTGTTGAAAATATTGAACAATGAATTGTAGAATCATGGTCTGGGTTGAAAAGGGCCTTAAAGATCATCCAGTTCCCAGTACAGGAAGGAAATTGATGTCTTGGGGCAAGTCCAGAGGAGGGCCACCAAGTTGATTAGCAATGGAGCACCTCTCTAAAGAGAAAAGCCTGTAAGAATTTGTTTTGTTCAGCTTGGAAAAGGGAAGGCTTCCAATACCTGGAGGAAACCACAAGAAAGATGGAGAGGAATTGTTTACAAGAGCATGCACTGACAGGACAAGGGGAAATGGCTTCAAAGTGAGAGTAAATTTAGATTAGTAATTAGGGAAAAAGTCTCTACAGTGAAGGTGGTGCGGCACTGGAAATGGTTACCCAGAGAAGTTACGAATGCCCTGTCGCTAGAATTTTTTAAGGCCACTTGGTTGAGATTCTGAACAACCTGGTTTAGTGTAAGGTGTCCATGTCTATGGCAGTGGGGTTGGAACTCGATGCTTGAATGTACTAGAAATATTTGATATCAGTTCTGTAGTATGAAATTACTCTTTAATATCTTCTCTTTATATTTACAATTTCTTGAAAAAGCTCTCATTTTCTGTGAAGTTATTAATCTCTGATAATATAGAAATGATTTGAAAGCAATTCTATATGTGGTTATATGGATTTTCTACATGTCAGGATACTGAATACAGCCCTTCTGCACAAAGTTCTTAAAATGCTTGGAGTTGTTTTTTTCTTCCAGGATGTAACACACAAGATAGTGGATGCCATTGGGGCAATTGCTGGTTCTTCCTTGGAACAGACCACTTGGCTAAGGCGAAACTTAGAGGTTAAGCCTTCCCCTAAGATTATGGTTGATGGGAACAACTTAGAATCAGATGTTGAAGGTAGGTTTTTTTTCATCTTTATTTAAAACAAAACATTAATTTTCATGCTAAAACTAATGAAGAGAACAGCTTTGCTATATTTGAATGTATGTAAAATTCTTCAGTATCGTTCCAGCACTAGTGTGTCTGGCAAAGCTTGTGCATCTTCAAAATGTATGTTTTTTAAAATATGCTGTAAGGTAAATAATGGCTTGAGAAAACTAACTTTGGACATTTTTTTATTATTATCTTCATTTAGATATGCTGTCTCCAGCAATGGAAACTTCAAATATAACTCCATCTGTTTATAGTGTCCATGCATTGACCTTACTTTCTGAGGTAAATGTTTCCTTAGAGATAATGAATATTGTCTTATAATAAACTTCTGTATTGTGAAAAGCTTTGAACTAGTAGCTTGGAGAAGGAAAACACTTGGAAACAGTGGGAAAAACTGATGTGAATGGGTTCTGGGTCTTGTCATGTAAAAGTATTAAAAAATTTGTTACTGACCCATTGAGATGGATGAGGTGTAAGTAAAGCATGGCCTTTCAGATTTATAGTATAGCAAACTTTTTTGATTTTAAACTTTGGGTGTTTATCCTTCTGGTACACCTTATTTACTGCTGATGGTTGCACTTGGTCTTTGAATTTTTTCTTTTGTTTGTAGTTTATTCTCTAGAATGCTTTGACCAGGAGCTTGTGCTTCTGTGCTTTTACCCTAATGCGTTATAAAAATGATGGAATCTTTATACTCTGGATGTTGCATGGTACCTGAAATGTGATCACTTCTATCATAAACTTGAATGTTCAGTAAAGAACCTTACACACACAAAAAAAAGCTGAATGATAGGTTAAAAGCATATTTAAAATGCATTATAACATATCTTCTCGTTTTATAGGTTTTGGCTCATCTCCTGGACATGGTTTTCTACAGTGATGAAAAAGAGAGAGTTATTCCTTTGCTTGTAAATATTATGCACTATGTTGTGCCCTACCTCCGTAACCACAGGTATCTTTAGTTTATTGAATTGATGTAGATGTCTACAGCCAGTAGAAATTTGGATGGTGGCACTTAAGTTGAAACAGGCATGATAAGGATTAGATGTCTGTCAAACCTTCTGTAGAGCAACAATTCAAAATTGGTTTATGTTGACTTTTTCTTTGTTTAGTGCTCACAATGCATCCAGCTATCGAGCTTGTGTCCAGTTATTAAGCAGTCTTAGTGGATATCAGTATACAAGGAGAGCATGGAAAAAGGAAGCCTTTGACCTTTTTATGGATTCCAGTTTCTTCCAGATGGATGCTTCATGTGTTAACCAGTAAGACTTTATTCTTCTTACTTGTATTGATGCCCCTTACAAATTTTATGTATTCCATTAATATATGGGCCAAAATTTTCCAACAGATCTTTACTGAGAGAAAGAGATTTTCTGTGGTTTAGGTTACCACTTGAAATATAAAACTTATATAAGATATATTTCTATGCACAAATCTATTTTTAAAAATAATGAACTTAATAAAAAAAAAATCTGTGAGGAAAACACGGTTAGCATTTTGTAGAAACATAGAATGATTTGCATTGCAAGAGACCTTAAAGATCATCTAGTTCAAATCCACCTGCCATGGGCAGGGACACCTTCCACTAGACCAGGTTGCTCAGATCCCCATCCAACCTGGCCTTGAACACTTCCAGGGGCATCCACAGCTTCACCAGGCAACCTGTGCCAGGGCATCACCACCCTCACAATAAAGAATTTCTTCCTAGTATCTAAATCAGCTCTCTTTAAAAGTGGGATTAGTTTACTTTAAAAGTAATTTCCTTCTTGTCCTTTCACTCCATGCCCTTGTAAAAAGTCACTCTCCGGCTTTCTGGAGGCTCTTTAGGTACTGGAAAGCTGCTGCAAGATCTCCCTGAAGTCTTCTCTTTACCAATCTGAACAACCCCAACTCTCAGCCTGTCTTCATAGGAGAGGTGCTCCAGCCCTCTGATCATCTTTGTGGTCCTTCCATGGACCCCTTCAAATGAGTCCACATCCTTCTTATGCTGGGGGTCCCAGAGCTGGATGCAACACTCCCAAGTGGGATCTTACCGGGCAGTATCACCTCCCTTGATCTCTTGGCCATGCTTCTGGTGCAGCCCTGGATGCAGTTGGCCTTCTGGGCTGTGAGCACACACTGGCAGATAAAATTCAGTTTTTCATCTTCACCCACTGTCTGCCCTAAATCCTTCTCCTCATAGCTGCTCTCAGTATTCATCTTGTGCACAGCCGGTATTTGTGCTTGGACTTGCTCTGACCATTCTGCAGGACCTTGCACTTGGCCTCATACTTCATGAGGTTCACATGGGTCCACTTCTTAATACTGCCAGGGTCCCTTTGAATGGCATCCCTTATTTTCTTGAAGAAGGGGTTTCAAGAAACACAGTTTCAGAGCAAATAACACCAAGTAAACGGTACCTTACGAAGCAGAGAGCTTGGATTGGAAGCCTTAGCCTAAACTGAAAGAGCAGAAAAAGGTTTGCAGATGTTCCTGAAAATTCTTGCTTTTTTCTTGCTTTTCTGATTTGTGTACGATTTTCCTCTTTTAGTTGGAGAGCTATTATGGATAATTTGATGACACATGACAAAACCACATTCAGAGATTTGATGAGTAAGTATTGATATAGTAGTGACTTCTCTGCAGTATAAACATTAAATAAATGAAAAATAAGTATCTTAAAGAAAACACTTCTTGAACATTTATTCCAGTTTGTTTTATTCAGTGTTTTTCATGTTTTCTTTGACTATTGGTTTCTGGAGAGCCATAATAACACAAAGTGAGATAATTTCATACCATCCTGGCACATAGTGAATTTTGCCTATATGGCAAAGCTGATTAAGTGGAGTGGATGGGGTGGTTTTTGGTTGGTTTGGGTTTGAAGATCTGACAGTAACTACTTAAAAAAAATTGATTCTGTACATTTGGATTTTCTGAGCATCAATACATGCAAATTTCATTTTTAAAAATGGCCGAATTATTTCCCAAAAGCCCCTAAACCCAGCTGCTATTGTATATATTTACAGATTTTCTTTCAACTTTAATTTTGAATTTCTAGATATAGATTCAGATTGCAAACCATACATCATCTTAACATCTGCTTTCAAACCCCATTATTGCAAAGAAAGAGTTATTTGTGCCTTGAAGTGAAGCAGAAGGGAAATTCATAAGCTCTTGGCTGCACTTTCCCTTTTCTCTTTCAGCACGAGTGGCTGTGGCGCAGAGCAGCTCCCTCAATCTGTTTGCCAACCGAGACGCGGAGCTGGAGCAGCGTGCTATGCTCCTCAAGAGACTCGCCTTCGCCATCTTTAGCAGTGAGGTAGACCAGTACCAGAAATACCTGCCGGACATACAAGGTCAGAAAATATGCATGGTTCAGTGGACTTCTTCCAGTTAACTGTGGAATGTTTGTATGACCGAGTAACAGCAGGTTAAATTTTTATCCTGTTATATCAGTGAGTGATATTAGTTTATTATTCATTTAAACCGATATCTAATATCTGTTTCCATAGCTAAAACAAAGTTTCTGCAGATTTTGGTTAAAATGTTTTCAGTCTTAAATGACTACAAGATACGCAGATTTTGTGGTTGCCAGATAATTTCACTAAGCTGTCATTTTATCCCAAGATCAATACCCTTGGATACCTGCACAATATGTTTTAACATGAACATCTGAGATACAAAACCCTATCAATTAGGGATAAATAGGAAAACTGACCTTGACATTTTGAATTCTTGATTTCATTTGCTGGTGTTTTTTCCTCTGTTCAGTTTATCTGTCCTGTTTACCATTGGAGTTTATTTCTTAAAATGACCCTTTACCTTAAGTGACTGGGAATGGGAATTGCTTGGATCTTTTTTTTTAAGACGATGCTAATAGTTACAGCAACAGCTTTTAGATGTATTGTCTTTTTATGTCACCAAAGGGACACTTTGGTCTTTTCTATATGGAAAATCAGTTGCATCAAGTTTTTTGTTTCATTTGTTCTGGGATCTATTTTTTGTAAAATTATTTGGTTTGTTGGTTGGATGTTCCTTTTGTGAGTTTTTTTTGTTTGTTTTTTTGGTTGGTTGTTTTTTTTTATTTCCAGTCAAGTCAGTAGCTGAGATTACTATGTTCATGGGATCAGGTGATTTTACTGCAACATGGATGTGTTGGTTTGACTGAAAAATTTCTTTGTGTCTGCCTCTGTATATATCAAATGCCTAGAGGTGATCATAATTCAATAAAACTGTATCATCCCTTTGTAATTTCTCAAGTACTATGATGGTGCAGTGTTTTAATAACAATAATACATCTGAGTTGTTCAGGCTGTTTTTGTATTATTGTATTATTTTGTATTATTTGTATTATTGGAATCTGTTAACTCCTCCTGTTGTAATGAGTGAAACTCTGCATAAGATAAGCAAAGTTTCCAGATGCACTATTGCATTTATATAGAGAACTGAAATAGGCAACTGCACTGTTTAGAGGTTTCTCTCTTTTGTTCCTCCTGTGGTGGAGTGGTTATTTCTTCATGTTGACAGAATAAAACTAGTAAAGTACTGGAACAGTAATGGGGCAGATACTTAAAGTTAACACTGAGAGTAAGTGAGAGAAGGAGAAAATTCTCATTGGAATTATTCTGAACTGAGGGACCTTTCTTGGCTTTTTGTTTCAGAAAGGCTGGTAGAAAGTCTCCGGTTGCCACAGGTGCCCACCCTTCATTCCCAAGTGTTCCTGTTTTTCAGAGTATTGCTTTTAAGAATGTCTCCACAGCACCTTACCTCACTTTGGCCAACCATGATCACTGAACTGGTGAGTTGTGGGTGTCATTATTTAGAGGACTGGTGCACATCTGAGACACAACCTCATTCGTCCTTAAGATTTTTAAGAAAATCTCTTCTAGAGATTGTACAAATAAATGTGCAATGGCCACAAATTGAAAGCTGACTTATTTTCATAATCCTCATGTCTGTTTTTTGTGATGAAATTGAGTGTCTGTTGGCTTACACTGTTTCAGCTATTCAGCTGTCTCCTGAATTAAATTTGCATTTGCCCTCATTGTTCCCTATTGAATCCTACTCTAGTTTCTGCTTATGTATATGTACCCTCTTTACCATTCCCACTCCTGCTCTTCTTTTTCAGTTTCCCCTGTTTCTTCTTTCTTGGTCATTCTTCTTCCAGCAATGGGGATGAGAATCCACGTACAGGAGTCAGAATCCATGTTTTATTGGCTGTTGATGTTCATTCAGGTCACATTGTGGCTAAATTTTGTGACTAGATTTATACAAGGCTTGGTTCAGATTTCTTCTTTCTCATTTTACTCTTCATAACAAAACAAAAGAAGTATCTGTTTCCAGAGCTTCTACCTGCAGAATCTCCTGTGTTGGCTGTTTGACACGCTCCTTGGGGTTTCAGCTTTGGCAGTGAGAATGGAGGGGAGTGATTAGTGCATGCTGTGATCTGTTCAGCCTGTTATTCAAGGAGTTCCCAAGGGACTGAATAACAGAGGGAGCAAACCAGAATCATTGCTGTGGTGATATTTTGTCAATCTGCAGGTGCCCAACCTAGCCCTTGCATAACCACAGATCCAAGCAATAGAAGGAGAAGAGCTATATAAAATATTTTAAAGTGTGTTGTTTTAACAATAGATGTATTTAATTTTAAGCCTGTCAAAGGTATAAATGCTATAAAACCTATTCCACTCAGTGTGGTCTTCTGATTCCTGTGCTGTCCCCTGGCCTTTACACAAGTTACCACAGTCTTGGAACTACTTTCAGTTAGAAGGACTGTGGTGCTTCTGGGAATTCACACCTGAGCCTCACTGCTCCATTAAATGATCCCTTATTCTCATTTCATTTAGATCTTGCTCTCTTTCTAGGTAGTGGAGGGGATTAGCCTTTGAGAGCTTTCCTGGCCTTAAAAGAGACAGTTCCTGGTGGTCTTTGTGTTATTCAGGTTATATATAAGGGATGAAAGAGCTTTAGGGTGCCAGTGTGCACTCATACAGGAGAGGAGATAAAGCTCCAAACTATTTGTCTAAGGCTTATTACTCAGGCTTTCCTAGAGTGTTTTCCCGAGTCACAGTCCATTAAAAATTGTATTAAAATGTAGCATTTGATCTTCAGGTGCAAGTGTTTTTACTGATGGAACAGGAGCTCACTGCTGATGAAGACATTTCCAGGTAAATGTATGAACTTCCTGTTTGTTTAACTTTATAAAAATCCCTTGGTATGCTCATGGGCAGTTGAGTCATTCCTTAAAATAATTTGTCTTAGAGTTGTTGAGCTCAAATGAGAAGAACAAGTAAATGGTAGTTCAGTCTGACTGCAGTACCAGGGACAGACTGTTCTGGACAAAACAAAAGAAGTCCTGCTGTCAGATTGCTCATAAATCACAAAGGGAAATTATACAATACAAGTGTCTGTATTACAGTGTCTGCCTGACTAAAATGCACTGCTGCTGCAATTAAATTATGCATGGCATGACTTACACTTTTTCTGTCATACCCTTACTCTAAATAAGACTGATGCACTTTTTTTGTCTGAATAAAGGCATAGTTTCTTCTGGTACTAGAAAAGTGAGGTAGATGATTTTCTGTACAGTGTAATCCAATTTCAGTCAATGCTAGCAGCAGAGGCAGATTTCTCAAATGAGCCAGTTATTTGCCCAAGTTTTGCTCACTTTTTTCCTTTTTTCACTAGGTTTTCTTTGGTTTTTTGGAGAGTTTTTGCTTCAAATTAAGTAGTATCAATATGACGGACAATTTTAAACTTCCTCATAATTTGAATATCTGGGAATAAGATACAGCGCAGCACATTCACTATATATTGACATTTTATCACACACATATATATATATATGCATGCACAACTGCACTCATGGCACAGACTTGTGTTGGGATTTGATTTATGGATTCAGGATTACGCTGGTAGATGAAGAGTTGTGTGTTTGTAAAGGCAAGTAAGAAAAATAAAGTTTCCATTGTGGCAGAAGGTTATTATGACTCACCTCCCTGCTATAATATATTTTAGAACTTCTGGCCCATCTGTTGCTGGTTTGGAGACAACTTACACAGGTGGCAATGGCTTTTCCACATCCTACAACAGCCAGAGGTGGTTGAACCTGTATTTGTCTGCTTGCAAATTTCTGGACTTGGCTCTAGCTTTACCATCTGAAAACCTGCCTCAGTTTCAGATGTGAGTAGAAAACATTGTCATTTAAGTTTTTGGATGTTTTTCCATGTCTCTTGGTAAAATTCTAGCGTATGAAAGAGTCTTTGGAATTCTGTTTCCCTTTTTTCTCTGGACTTCAGCCAGGGCAGCCTATAGTTCATTCCCTCACAATATCTGGATGGCCCCCAGGGCAAATGGTGCTGCATATCAAATTAGTTCAAGCTGGTTTGATTTAGCCTGTGGCAAGAGATTTGCCACACTTGAGAGATCATCAGTAGTAGTGATTTATTCAAGTATTTTAATTTTAAAGTACTGAGTTGCAGTAATGCTTAAGAACTCAAAAATACACCCACCCATCTCAGTGAGTAACGCATGAGATCAGAGGACTGCATGTCATCTCAGCATGACTTGCTTAAATTACTCTTACACACTGTATCTGGAAGATGTGGCAACAAACCCTCTTAGAAAGGGGATCCCATAGGTTTTTATTGGTCAGTAGTGGGCATGTGTACAAACTACCAGTGCCTCTGCAATCCTGCTCCATTGTTAAAAAATGAATGCAAAGCAATTGGCATTTGCTGGAGGTCCTGGGAATGAGAGACCACAAAGGACAAAAGAAAGTATCCTGCCTCTTCCTTTACACTGCGTGCTGGTGACTGTGTGAGGGCTGCTGCCCTGGCACAGCCCTGTAGACATTTGGTCACCCCTAACTATCCTACAGTTTAAAAGACGCTCATGTGGACTGGAGACTGGAAGGATTTGCACACACTGTGTCAGGTTGTGCCCTGTAGTATTTCTAAATCTAATGTTGAAGGTTTTTTTAATTTAGTTTTTCTTGTGAGGGTTGACTTGGGTTTCTTTTTTCTTCCCTTCTTCTCTGATAGTTCACCAGATTTCCTAATCCATTCATATTTTTGATTGCTCAGAAAGGCCTGCATGTTCAGTATGGGTAACATCTGCTTGTGTTTTCTCATGGCAGGTATCGTTGGGCTTTTATTCCAGAAGCATCAGATGATTCAGGCTTGGAAGTACGAAGACAAGGAACACATCAGAGGGAATTCAAACCCTATGTGGTGCGTCTGGCAAAGCTGCTGCGAAAAAAAGCAAAGGTATGTTGCTTTTTTCTTTTGCTTTTCACTGAAAAGCTTCATGTACAGTAACTCATAGCAGTGTTTGGGTTTGGATATTTATTTTTTTTTAACAATGAAGAATGGAAGGAATTTTTTCTGGTGTAGGAGATTCCAGCTGTAGTAATCTCAAGTCAATATCAGGCAAAAACAACATGTAAGTATTGAAAACAAACAAATCAAACAAAAAAACCTGAGACCCAAACAAAAAAGCCCCAAACTTAATCTAACAGACAACAGAAAAAAACCATAATCTGTTGTGGACAAAATGGTTATGATCACTGACTTTGGATTTTTAAATTAAAAGTATTATTTAATTAAAAAGTAAACTATGCTCCGTTATCTAATATATTTTAACATAAAATCACTTTGAGATGGCCAGTCATATATGTAAATACTAGTCTGACTACGTACTTTTTGAAGGAGAAAACCAGTTTCGTTAATAACAATCAATTATTTAAAAACCTGTTGCATTCCTAAACATGACAGAACTAAGAGTGTTGAGACTGAGCAGAGCCTGGGACTGTGATGAAAGGAAGAAGGCAGAGATCAGTAGAAACCGTTCTGGGGAAATCTTGGCTGCACCATTTGTAGAGTTGGGAGCAGTTTTAGGGTTGTCATTATCTTGGTGCATGGGATGTATTAAACGCCCAGTTTGTGGGGTTGGAGGCCTGATCTGCTGATGAAGCTGATGGAAGCTGTTCAAGCCCTGTCCCAGGGAGATCCCTTCTGCTGCCACAACTAAGAACATTGGTGTCAGATATTCTGCTGCTCTTGCTGTGAGGACAGAGCCCTTTTGGACAGGCAGTTCACTGGGAAGTGTTGATGGGTGAGACAGGGCAGCAGGGAGGAAGTGCAAAGCCATATGGCAGAAAGTTTTGAAGTTTCATTCTCAGGTTTATCTCTGTATAGATGACTTTGTCAGGGCTGTAACACTTGCTGCTTGCTGTAACTACTGCATTTACAGCCTCTTAGGTCTTCAGTGAGTAAAGGAACTACCACTGAGATACAAGTGGCTCCATTAAATTTAGGGATAACTTAGTTGCAAGCAGATCTGAACTATTGAAGCAAGGTTCACAATTATGGGGGATAAAACTAATATCTGAAGCATATCTGTATTTTGAATTTTATCATTTTTGGACCATGAAGATGAGACTAAATTTCTCGTCTTGCATGTATAAAGGAGTAATGAGTTTCAACTGCCTGCTTCTTAGGCATCCTCTAACCCTGGTGTTCAGTGTAGTATCTGTTAGAATGTTTTCACACTCCAAGTAATCTCTGTGTATGAATTTATATATCATGTGTCATTTATAAATATACATGCTGCTGGTAAGTACTGTATGCTGAGATAGACACCTGAAGTCAGGACTCCCACAGTATGCTTCAAGAGTTCAGAAAACTTTCTGGAATTTCTGGAACCCCTTAGTCATGGCAGCAGTTGCACACTGAACCATAGGTAGGTGTATGATGATGAGATAAACATGAGATAATGAATATTGACTTCAAGCCATTTCTTTTTTTATGCAGAGGAGAATATTATTACGTATAGCTGTGGGGTTTTCTTAGAAAAATGGAGTGGATCCTTACATTCCTTCAGGGCACTCTGACTCATGTTTAGATTCATGTAGTATGATGTTGCTCAGGCTCTGTTATCTGAGGGAAATGTGCTTAAAAACCTCCTTTGGCAGTGCTGGAAATAAAGAGAGGCACAAACTGGCAGTGCTGGTTTTGTCTAGTAGTGTCTTGGCCATACTAGCTTGAGTCTGCCATTTCTGGATCATGGACTTGTCGGGGTGGGTGATTTTTGTAGCTGAAGCACAGCACCCAACCAAGCAACTGCACGGCCTTCACGGCAGAGTATTCTTTTCATATATGAAATGCAGTCTGAAAGTTCTCTTTCCTTCCACAGGACAAACAGGAGGACTTTAAGACGGTGGTTTTGGAGGGAATGGAGATGGCCAAGCATCAGGTGAGGGTGGCCTTTGATGCTTGAGTTGTGAAACAGGCTTGCCATAATAATACCATCACCTCAAGGCCCTGGGCACTATTTAGCATTCAGTAAGAACTAAGAGAGATCAGATTTTTTATAGAACAAAGCTGAGAGAATTTGAGGTAGAAGAACCCTTATTTTTATAGATAACTTTAATTTTAAAAAAAAAAGAAAAGTTTTTAAGTTGGTTTCCTGTACAAAATAGATTACAAAAAGCTGATGTTAGTTCTAAGAACAATTATGATTGCAAATCATAAAATTAAATCATAAAATAATTTTTGTCAAACTGCAGGTGAGAAACAGACAATCCCTGGTTGGTCTCCATCAAATTAACTGTCATTTTAAGCATCTCTGGAAATAGTGGTGTTGGCTTAGCCAATACTGCCATGAGGAAATGGCTTGGACAGGTTCTATTTCATTGCTCAGAGTTGGAATTTGCACATGCACCCCATTAGGTTGGCTGCTGTGGGACACTGACACTTGCTGCGGGCACATCCTGCTCACCACTGTGTAATGCTCAGCATGGTACAGAAAGAGTATGGAAGAAACTTCTACTCTGTGAATACAATTAGAAGTTTTTTAAGGAGAAACTCTTAAAAATTAGTAGTTTAATTTAAAAAAGGAGGCATCAACAACTCCTTTTGTGTTGGAACTTTAGTCTTCCCTCTGCTGTGGTTTGGTGTAAGCCTTTCTTTTCAGAAGACTTGTAAAGTCTTGTAAAATAGTGATCTCCTGTAGGAGAGAGCCAAACCACCAGATACATTCATACTGAATTTAAACCTAATTGGGGTTTGCAAAATGGATGCCTTGTAGGCTTCTCAACTGCAGGACAGTTGCTTCATTTAAAGGGCAAAACCTGTATTTGTTTAAGTATCATGTCTTGAAAAACATCTACTTGCTCAAAGGCTGTGTAATCAGTGATCCTTACCTTATGCTCTGCTCCCACTGCTGTCCTTTCCCCTGCATTCTTCCTTCATTACCGAGTGGACCCCCTGCCTCAGCCATGGGTGCTACCAGGGCAGTGGGGCACAGGTGGGACAGGGGTGGATCCACAGGTGGCTCTTCTTTGTGAGGCCTTTGTGCTTCTTTTCTCCTTCCTTGCAGAATAAAATCCAGTACTGCTGGAATTCTGCTTCATAGTAGACACTCTGTACTGGTTTGTCAGTAACAGTACAAACAAGGGGTTTCTAGTGGTGATAGTACCTTACTGTCTAAATTTGAATATGGCTTTTGACTCAGAGATAAAGGAAATAAGGAAGCACTGTACAAGAATATGGATGTTGGTGCTTGGGTATTTCAATGCAGATATTTAAGGCAGCCCTAAGCATGGGGTTACAGCAATGTGCTGCTGCTGGTGAGCATCTGGTGTGTGACTGCTGCCTTCGCTTGTGGGGTTCCTGAAATTCTTTCCTTTGACATTTCCCCACCCGTGAAATGGAAGGAGCACAGTAACTGAGCTCTTCTGAGAATACACAAGGAGTAACTGAGCCATTTTCCTTTGAGAACTTCAAGTGTTTCTCAGAATGTCCACGTGTGTTATTTGTGATACTAGAAATAGCACTGCTTTTTGCTCTTCCCAAAAACTCTGAACTCAATCTGCAAAGTGAAAATGCTTTGTATCTATTTTAACCTCCTCTGGCGTTTATCGTCACTGATGCTGGCAGTATCAGCTGGTGAAGTGTGTTTGTGTCACCAGAGAGGAGCCTGCTTTGGAAAGCAGCTGAAGTAGCTGGTGAAGCTGTCACCAGCTTGGGCCATTTGTGTTGCCCACAGGGTGCTGCCTGGGAGCAGCTCCACAGGGCTGCCTTGCTTTGGGACAGCCCTGGGCTGAGGTGTGGGACTCGAATGCCCACTGCAGCTCTTCCATTAGCATCAGCTGACTGCCACTTGTACACTCCCAGACACTGTCTCTGCAGGGCATGGCGAGGGGGAGCAGAGGATCTGCTTTGGCAGCTAGACTTCAGCATTGGTGTGTTTTGTGGGTAGGACAAATAATTTTGGACTTTAGAAAAGTACTATATCATACATTAGTCTTTCATTTTCACCTGTGCTTTTCCTGTTTTGTCCTGTATTATTTCCCATGTCTCTGTATATGCAGAAAAACCCAGAGGAGGATGGCTCAGGGAAAACACTAAGCTGGGAACCAGGTCACTTGCTTTTAACCATCTACACCGTTCGCAGCATTGAGCAGCTCTTGCCTTTCTTCAATGTACTCAGCCAAGTTTTTAACAGCAAAGTCACAAGCAGATGCGTTGGACACTCAGGGAGCCCTGTCCTTTACCCCAACTGTTTTCCGAGTAAGGACATAAAAATGGAGAACCTCAAGACCTTCTCCAGCAAAGCAAGACAGAAGATAGAAGAAATGGTTGAGAAGGATTTTCTTGAAGGCGTCATAAAATCATGAACCAAACTGGTACTACTCAGCCTATATGTAGTGTAACTATCTAAATTAAATACTGTATCTTTCCCAGTTGTATAGTATTCTTTTCTTATTTTGTATGTAATGAAATACTTAATGTTGTATTTAAGTTAAATATTTGTAAATAAGAGAAGTTCTGGATGTGGCCTGAATCAAGTTTAAATATTGGTGGCTCATATTGATTATAGTGCCTACTATTTACAGTAAATGTTTTGTTGTCTTGAGTTCTGTCTTTAAAAAAATGAAAAAAAAAATACAAGGTGCACATTTTTTCAATTTGTTTCCAGTTTATTTTTGTGTTGTTTTGTTTTTTAAGATGTATTGGAACTTGTGCTTATTTAATAACCTGTAAAATGCTATTATGGCAGGAGTTAATCCAGGACTACCATGAACTGTTTGTCAGAAGTAGATACCCTGAACAAAAGTATGCCAAGGAGGATACTTGGTGTGTTTAAAACATTGCATCCTGTTGGCCCAGCCCCTTTGTGGTGCTGGGGAACAATTAAGGCCAGAGAAGACAAACTTGTCTCTGTCCCTTCCCTCCAGTGTGATTATAAAAAATATTACTGCAAATCACTTTCTAAATAATGTCATAAAGTTTCTAATGAAGATAATATTGCAATAATAGATTCTTATTTGCAAATATTCTTTTTCATTATATTGTTTCCCCCTCAAACTGAGGTGAACTGAATCTGAAGACTAGTGACGGCCTCTGTCTTACACTGTTTGCCCACAGATGACTGGGCTACTGGGGGAAGGTGGGGATGATGATTCTGCAGCAGCCACTGTGAGCACAGTCACAGCAGAGCACTGGCCGTGCAGCCATGGCCAGTGCTTTGAGGTGTGGGAGCTGGATTTCAGGCACAATGTGACAAGGAACTAAGCTGGGGCAGGGAGGGGCAGAATTTCTTCTGGACATGGCCATGGCTTGTCAAGAGTTAGACAAACTTGGGGAGGAGAGCACTCAACAGCAAGAGCATCTCCTTAAGAGGTAAATTGCTAAAGGAGGTTAAGAATAAGCAGAGTAACCTTCCATTCAGTTCTGATCAATCCTTGCTACTCCCAGGAAGGGTTGGCTCTGTGTGCTTTAACTGTCATTCATTATATAGGCTGGGGAGGTGCTCCTTTTCCACCAGCGAGGTGGAAAACAGCCAGGCTCACTTCATGGGCGAGTGCATCTGCATTCTCCTGTGGAATGTTGGAAAAGTTAGTTATGCTGCTGTCAGCATGAGCAGAATAGAGCAAATATGTCACACTAAGGCAAGCATTTTCCTGCAAATGCTGTGTTCCCTGTATTGCTCCATCAGCCACTGCCATCATGCTGGCCGAGAGAAGAGAGGTAGGAGCATGTGAAGTGGGGAGAGCAAGACCACTGCTTTTGCTGTCACCTTTAAGTTCTGATCTGGACTAACTTAACAGCCAGAAATTTTTTTCTGTTCTGCCTCTTATGAAATTGTGTAGTTAAGGACTGCCTTGGTAACTTTCTTCTTAATCCTGAGCTCTCAGAAGGCTGGTTGTCTTTTCAAAATCATCTGGTGTTAAATCTGCCTTTATAAACATTTATATTTTCCTTTTGAAGATAAACATTGAGAACATTAAACATTACTTTTCTAAATAAAAGAAAATCCAAAGTGGCTTTTTGTGATCACAGTCTTTTTTCCAAATTTAGCATTTGTTAAGCATGATTAAATGGCAAGTCTGGAATCAGACTTCCTTCATCATCCCCTGCTAGGCAGAAGATTGTTTAATGTGAACAAGCCCACTCATAAATGAGTCAAGCTCTGACCTGTGTGTCTGCTTCAGCATAGATCCTGACAACGTCTTCTGTTCCTGATGGACGGACAAACGCCCGGGACAGTTTGTACTTCTTTACAAGGGCATCAATTTTCTCCTGTAGCCCCGGCGGTGTCAGCGCTCGCCTTTCCGCGTCCGTTGTGTCAATCACACGCCTGTCTGCCACCTGAGGCATCAGAAACAGGGCAGGACACAAATTCAGGGTTGGCTGTGTTGTGCTGCCTGGAAAAGAGTTCTGTTTGGGAGCTAATAAAGGGCTACTCAAACACTTGGGGTCCCTAGGATCCCTGCAGCATCTATTAACTGAGTCTTGAGAGGCCTCAGCTGCTCACTTTCAAAAAAATGGGGCAGTTCTGAACATGCCTTCTTGGTCAGCTTGAAGTGAAGCTACAGCTTCTCCCAGTAGATCAGAAACTTAAATTGTTTCCTCCAGTTCATTTAGAGCCCAGAGCTTCCTTACTGTGTCTAACAGAATGCTGCCACATGCCACCTTCTGCTCAAGCTCTTAGAATGCTGGAAAGGATACAGGCTTGAACATTGAAGCTATAAAAGTGGCACAGCAAGAAAAATCCAGCTGCCCAGCAGGCAGAGGCCTTAGCAAAATAGGATTTTTCTAATTTGAAAGTTAGAATTTCATTTTAAGTTGAAATTTGAAGAGTTTTGGTCAGGCTTTTCCATTAAACATAGTTGGCTATTATTTAATCTTTTTAAAAGTCATATTTCTAATATAGTCCAAGTGAAATTCTTGTCCATCCTCTGGACTTTTCCCCAGCTTCTTTGGCCTATTTCTGCCCTTTCATGGTCTGTTTCAGCTTTTAAAAAAAAGCTTATCAAAATGTGTGCAGGCAAAAGATTCTGTGAGCAGGGCCCCCAAAGGCTGCCGTGGCCTCAGCCACGGTGGCTGGTCACTCACCTGGACCTTGAGCAGCCGACTGGGGAGGTCGGTGTAGAGAGCGTCCCACTGCTGCACAGTCAGACCCTTCAGAGCCAGGATTGCTTCAATAACCAGCATGTCCGAGACAGCATCGCCAACAGTCTGCCAACAGGGAGGGAAAAACACTGCAGCATTGAAGGCGGGGAGGCAGGATTTCATCAGGAAGCTTCCAGCAGTCCCCAGCAGCAGCCTGACAGGAGCTCACAAACAGGAGCTAACCCTGCCAACACCGCGGTTCAGTTCGCTCAGCTTTTACCTGATTAATCAGGTCAATCATGTTTTCAAGCATCTTTGCGGCTTCTCTTTTTTCATCATCTTCCTCCTCTTTTACCAGCTGTCGTATTTTAGTTTCAGCAGCTTTACTAAACAGTACCTAGAAGAAAAAGATGAGAGCTTGTCAAGACGAAACCAGGGTTCATGCAGTAGTGAGGACAAAACTTCTACTATCTAAGCCCAAAGAGCCATCATTAATGTTTGCTACCATGAATTCCCATTCCCCCATAAAGCATAGAGGAGCTGGTGGCAATGCTGTGATAAAGACAGAAGGAGTAAACATCTATTTTCAAATAAGGAGAAAAAGTCTCATTTATAAAACTAAGCAGAGAGTGAAAAGACTTCCTTCTCCACGTCATTTAGCTGAAATTGTGTACAAAGAGGCTGATCACATGGATTACATGCTCATACTTACTGTGCCATGTCCATTTGCCTCAAAATAAACACCCACATCAAACTCCTGGGCCTTGTGGTGCAAGTGTTTCACTCCTGTTTTGACACAGTGCACAGGTACCTGCAGCCCAAGGGTGTGCAGAGAATGACAAAAAGGTTATAGACTCTCCTCAGCAGGCTGGAACTGAGCACCAACCTGGAAGGACTGTTGGAAACTAACCCATGTTTCATGGCCATTGAGGCCCCAGAGCTAAAATGCTCCACTATTTCTGCAGACCCAATTAAAAAATATTTCATTTATTCATGTAAATAAAGCCCAATTAAAGAATTAAAGAAATAAACTCCAAACCTAGAAAAATCCAATTTAGTTTATAGGTTGAGGGAACACACTTGATTCACATATAAACAGAAATACGACCTTCTCTCAATTCCTGAAAATTTAGCTTGCTGCAGAAAATGAAACAATCAGTCTCAAAGTATCAAGGAGTCTTTACTGACTGGGTTGCAAAGCTATGAAGTCCTCAGTTTGTTTAAGTACCAAGGGATTTCATAAAACATTTTTTCAATTAATAAAAGCTGACTAGAACTTCTTAAGCTACGCTCTCTTGCATCTCCTTTGCCACCAAGAATTTAGCCATTTAGAATTACTGGAGGTTTGAAAGAGTAATTTATTTTTGCTGGATTTTAATTTTTCTAGCAATCATATTGCAGTGGCATTTAATTTAAAATAAAAAAAAATAAACTACCTAGAAAAAGCACAGAGAATACCTTCAGTGTTTCCTGGAGGTAGCGTGTTGAATTCCCATTGGCATAAGCTGTTTGTACCACTGCCATCTTCAAGTTCTGTTTCACCTGAGCAAACCAATAAGCCAAGTTTTACTGTCCAATAGATACATAGCCAAATAAAAAGGATAAACAGAAAGATAATCAGAACTGTTAAATGCAATTAAATCTCCTGCATACCAGAGGGAGGCACAAGCTCACTGAGAACGTGTATGTTTAAAACAACATGAATTCTGTTCAAGCCTTTGTACATCCCATATTGATTTTTCTTGGGTCTGGCTGAAGCAGCTCTTTGAGCTCAGACTTTCCAAACCCCTTTTTGGCAACAGCAGTGAGGTACAGGACTGATCTCTTTTTAAAGCTGGTTCTCCTTAGGTAGATGTAGAGAGACCACATACCAAGCTGCACAGCTTCCTGAGACTATTTTACTAATTAAAATGCCAGCATTCATTTCTTATGTTAGAGTTACGTTACCTTGGCAAGAAGTTCTTTTAGGAAGATACTAATTAAAGTTGCTATTTTATCTCCATCAATCAGGTGAAAATGGCCAGCCGTGTCCTTAAAATAATAAACAATTCTATCTGCATCACCATCAAATGAACAGCATCTCTCATTGGGCTTCATGTCCAGCCCTAGTGCACAGAGTTACAAATGCAAGTTAAAGACAGGAAAAGAAACCAAATCAGGTAATTTATTTCAGTGAGTGATTAGAAAAACACATTTTCTTTTCAGAGCACAGGTCTGCAAACAAATGACTCAGGCACAATTAAAGGCAGCATCCATCCCCAGCAGATATTGCCATTGCGCTGCTCCCAGCACTGCATTTCTCCAGTACACAACCAGCATGGGAAGGGGAAACGACACCATAGCTTGGTGGTTCAGATTTGACCAGCAGTTGCAGTGAGAGGCAGCTGTGCAATGGAGAACTCAGTTTTAGCCTCAAATAATCTCATATCCAAACCAGCCCGCTCTCCCAGTTCAGGGGTTTTCTTTTACACAATTCTCAGGAAATTGATTGAAATCATTTCCTCACAGGTTTATGTCAATGAGTCAGCCTGCTGGCACCAAGCTGTTAATTAACCCAGCCCTTCTCCAGGAACACGGAAAAGTGTTTCTTCATAATACAAGGGAGAGCAAAACAAATAACACTAAGCCAGGCCTGACTGATCTTTGGACTCTGCCAGTTTAACATTTAGAAGAGACTGTCAAACATATTTCAACCAGTCAGAGAGACACTGTGCTCTTCCAAGCAGTTCAGACCAACAGAGAGATGTGCCAAACCTGGCCATGCTATTGCCCCTTTCCATTGCACAAGGAGAACCATTCATGCAGTCATCCAGTAAGGAACAGGGAGCTTCACTTACCCAAGGATGTGGACCTTTGCCAGACCCTGCAGAGGAGGTAAAGCAACATAAAATTACTGACTACATACCTCCAGGTGGTTTCTGATGAACTTTTACAAAATCTGCACCACATAAGTGATTGAGTTTCTCCTTGGTTCCATCATTATATATGTGAATTAGCACCTCTTGTGGAAAGTAGGGCTTCATTTCTGATAGTTTCAGGGCTCCTATTCCATTGGCACAGTCAACCTTCAGGTGCTTCTGGCTCCCTCCAGAGCAGTGAGACTTAGCGCAAGGGAAGAAGGGGCAAAGTGAATTGTTACCCTAGAGAAACCACACCTAGAGCATGCTGAATTAGAAACTTCAGGACCAAACAGGTCAACAAACAGAAGACATTAATTTTTTACATTTGCATGAAGAAGACAACACCTACTATTCACCTGTTTTATCAGTTCCATAAAAGCTTTGGACAGTTTTTCATAATAACCTTCCAGTGTTGCTTTCCCATACTGCCCCTGGGTGTTTTGACAGCAGACCATGTAATGGAGCTGTGGTGTCGTCACCAGACCATAATCTAGTGTGAAATAAAAGGAACAACATTCAGAATGGAATTGCAAATTAATTGTTGCTTACAAGTTGTACAGTAAACAGATAAATGTACAACTTACAAGCAACAATTACTACTTCCAGCAGTACAGGAAACACATATGAGATTTTTCAAGTTGTCTTATGAAAACACAACCCTCCCCTGCCTTGCATTAAAGCCATACAACCACCCTGAAATAAGATTGTTACAAGCAAGGACGGAAATGTGTCTGGGCTGTTGCTTTAGGGCTGCATAAAGGAGTCACATTTACATAAACTTGAAATGAGATTAGAATGGCCTAAGTGTAACCTACCATGGTACTGACCACCTAGAACCTGGATACCATCAATAACTGACTGGGACAGCTTCTTGCTGCTTGGCCTGGAAAACAACAAGTACAGCTGATAACCTTGGCAAAGGCATTTATCTATGGACTTGGGAAGGAAGCACATGTGGAAGACTCTATAAGCTTCCTGCCAGAAGATTTAGAGTCACCGTGAAGAAACCCAAACCTTTCTCTGTTTTAGGCAAATCCCAATAAAGTTTGAAAGCCAGCACCCCCAGGGATTGCAAACACATGTAAAGTGCTGGACACAGGCGGACATCACACAGTACCCACACAATTCCCCTGAAGACAGCACTGGTACTTCCATAAGAGTAGGATACATCTACAACCTTTTGTAATTACCTGGTGTCTCTGCCAATAAAAACTGAGGCATCTCTGTGCAGGTTCACTGCTGCCTTTTGGCAGATCTCAGTTATCACCTTCTGCAATTCTTGCTCCTCTGCATTTGCTAGTTGTGTGGCATACTCTTCCCAGGAAGGGTGCAGCATTTCACCAAGAGGATCGACCAGCTTTACACCATTGTCTTCCTTAGCAGAAAAACAAAAGAACAAAAAACAGTAAGTCTAAAAGTGGGGAACTAATAAAACCTCTTTGAAGACAGACAACACATGGTTCAGCCACATTGCTTCTTTAAAAGTAGAGAACCTCTGGGATGCAATAGCTTAGCTGTTCATTTAAACCTCCACCAAGCCCCCAAAGAAGCACTATAATAAGCATATTGAGTAACCAACTCTTTCTCCCTTGTAATTTTGGTATGAAATTCATTTGACATTAAAATTACATAAGGGGAGATTCTAATAACCTTCAATATTCTACAGCAGCAAAAGTCTAAATGCTTGATTTGTAATCTCTGCATTTGCATGTTTATTTTTAAAACTTACAGACTTTACTCAAGGGTTCTTCTATTCTCAAGGTTACTCCTAGCTTCCCAACATTAGAAAGCCACATTGCAAAATGCAATGTTTCCTGTGTTACACCATTTTCACACGAGAAAAAAAAATCCCACTTCTGTGTACAGGGGAAAAATAACTTCAGATTTACAGGGAGCAGGCTAAATGCTTTAAGCAGGGCCAAGTGTCTTCAGGATCTGGTCTCTCAGTGCTGTGATGAGGTTTGACTCCAACAAACTGATCACATCTTTCCGCTCTTCTACCGAAACACTTCACACCATTCCACGGAACCGGTGACGTGTTTAAGGGAAGGGCGGTTCTTACTTCAGGGTTGTGGGACGCTGTAACCATGATGCCGATGGTGGCTGCCACGGCTCTGGACCGGAGCACTGCCAGGAGGCCCATGCGGAACACGATGTGATCCAGCTGCTCGGCCTGGGTGCGGAACCCGGCCGTGCCATACTGCACGGTCAGCCCGGCAGGCTTGGGGTGCAGGGCCGAGTACTTCCTAAGGGCTTCCGAATCCATGTCTAGAGAAGGAAACAACACAGATGGAAGCGAGAGGAGACAAGTCGCTGCAATCAGTTTCACGTTCTGAGGGCTGCGGGAGCCTTAAAGCGCTGCCCTCAATCCCCTGGCGGGACCGCAGCGGGGACCAGGACCAGGGAAGGACAGCACCGGATAAACAGAGGGTGATCAAGTATCAGCAGATCACGCAGGGACCAGGCGAGGAGAGCCACGATTCCCAGTCAGTCGGCTGGATCCAGGGATCCTGACAAATTCCCGCAGCGGAGCCTCCCGTTTCTCACCGTGGCATCAGCCGCTCAGAGCGCCCGGCCGCGGCTCCATACACTGATTTCCGAGCTCAAGGCGGGGCGTCCTGCCTCCCCAGGCGCTCGCAGGGAAGCCCCCAGCGGTGTCCCCGGGATGTCGCGGCTCCGTGCGGACCGGCGGACGGACACCAGGCCCGGCGGGCGGGCGGGGCCAGCCGGACACGCGCCCCCTGCACGGCTGCTTCCCTCGGGACCCCCCGGCGATGGCGCCCGGCCGCACCGGCTGGGATGGGACGGGACGGGACAGGACGGGTGGAACGAGATGGGCGCAATGGGATGAGTGTGACGCGATCCCGCTGGAGCCGCCGCGGCGCGCCCTGCACGGAGCCGGCGCGGCCACGCCCACTCGCCGAGGAACCGACCAATGGCTGGCGGGTGGGCGGGGCAAAGACCGCCGCGTGGCGCCTGGGCCACGCCCCCGCCTGGAGCGGCAACGGCGCAGGCGCCGCCCCGCCCACCCCGTGAGCGTCCGGCGGCGCGTCCGGGAATGGCGGCGGCGGCGGGAGGCGGGCACCGGCTGAGGTCGCCGTGACACACGGCCCCGCACAGAGCTGCCCTCCCAGTGCGCCGCTCTTGGCTCGGGCGGGGTTAATTTTCCTCGCAGTGGCTGGTACGGGGCCGTGTTTCCGATTTGTGCTGAACACAGTGATGATGCTGTGGAGATGTTTTCGTTATTGCTGGGCAGGGCTTGCACAGGGCCAAGGTGTTTTCTGATTTTTGTACTGCCAGCCTGGTGGGGAGGCTGAGGGTGCTTGGGAGGAGACACAGGCGGGACAGGTGACCCCAGCTGACCAAAGGGACATTCCAGGCTATGGAACATTATGATCAGTATGTAAAGTTGGGGAAGAAGGCGGAAGGGGAGGGTGTTCGCAGAGATGGCGTTTGTCTTCCCAAATCACCGTTCGGTGTGATGGGGCCCTGCTCTCCTGGGGATGGCGAAACACCCGCCTGCCCATGGGAAGCAGGGAGTTCATTCCTTGCTCTGCTTGTGTGCCTGGCTTTTGCTTTCCCTAAGGAACTGTCTTTATTTCAACCAGTGAGTTTTCTGCCTTTTACCCTTCCGATTCTCCCCCGATCCCGCGGCTGGGGAGGCGGCCCTGTGGGGCTTGGCTGCCGGCTGGACTTGAACCGGGACACCCAGACAACGCGGGGTGTCCCTCGTTCCAGGCGTGCGCGGAGAGCAGTGCAATGGCTGTCACGGTAAAAGAATGCCTGGAGCTCCAGCTGCTGGAAGTGGAAATGCTCCTTTCGATGTTTCCCAGAAGAGGGGAATTCAGCCTGGATGCCGATGCCGTGCCCAGCATCCAGCGCTACCTGAGGAATGTTGACGGAGCCCTGCCCCCGCAGCTGGAATACCGCATCGCTCTCGATGTAGGGGAGGCGAAGGTGAGAGCTGCCAAGGAGACTTGTTCATGGGTGGTGTTGTCTTTGCTCCTGCACATACTTGCAAACTCTGCCTGGAAAGAAGGGGTAAAAAAGCCACTGCATGTTTGTTTGCTGTTTGAAAAGGCAAGAGTAATAGAAAATCTCAGCTGCTGCTGACATCTGCGTTAGAAATACAATAATGTAAAAATAGCCCCAAATGGCAGAATGCAATTGTGAGGAGGCACAAGAACACAAAACCAAAACCAGCCTATGAGCAGAGAAACCAAACTTGCAGTATAAGGATTATAACAGTTTAAGTGATTGAAGAAATGGATTGAACTAATTGATGTAAATACTTGCACAGAGAACCCGAGTGCAGGTCCGAGTGCATACTAATGCAGTGACTGGAAACAGAGAGCAGACAAACTCAGCCTAAAAGTAATTTTCCATGGAACGAAGGTAATCAAACATTAGAACAATTACTGGGTAATGAGATAGACTCATGATGTTTTTGAAACTTTAGGTACAAGCTTAGGTATCTGTCTAAAATACACCCTTTCATCAGTCTTCAGAGAGAAGTTTTATGAACCATGTAGGGAGAGGACTTGTGTAGGAGTAGTGGGTTTTTTCCCATAGCAGAGTGTCAAGGAACATGGAAAGATAATTAGTCATTTCATGATTCACTTCTCTCTGCAGGACTAAATCATATGATTGTACACTGTAGTGAGTACCCCCTAATAGTCTACAGGAGCTTGAAGCACTGAGGACACATAAATCCTTTCCTGCTCTTGGACTGGAGGCAGAGTTCAGCTGCCAAAGAACTGTGGTGCTCCATCTGAAAGCACTGTAGGAATAATCAAGAGAAATTCAACAGCCCAATGTTCATAAGAGATCAGATAAGATAATCTACAGGTCTCCCTGACCTGAAATGTACATCAATCTTTTCATCCCCTATAATCCTGATTCCTGTTTCTAGTGAATACTTGCTTAAAATAATGGTAATGCACAGAATGGTTTGGGTTGGGAGCAACCTTGAAGATCAAGTATTTCCAACATTCCTACCACATATCTCTATATACAGTAGGTACAGGCACAAACACCATTTCATGTAACTCTTGGCCTTTTATTCCAGCAGCTGAGCTGAGTTCATTAGTCATGTGCATTTGGTAGGGGATGAGATTCTCAGAAGCCTTTGACTCCAACAGTTCATTGCTGTAGCAACACTGAGCTAGAAATATCCCTCGAGGGTAACTGTGTACCTTCTCCCAAGCCATAGCATTAGTTCTGTGAACAGCACAAAAGCTGCCTGGATAACATGGGAAAATGTGAAAGTGACAGCACGATGCAACAGAAGGAACAGACAAAAGAACGGGTTATTGGGACAAAAGGGAAGTAGAACTAATTCCAGTCAGTAGGATGCTGCAATCTTGATTACAGCTCCTCATAATCTGCCTCTGACAGGGAAGAAGAATCTAGTTTGTCTTCTGTAGCTGCAGAATTGATTTTCTCTGTGTGTGTCCTCTGTTTTTAAGGTGAAGGTGGAATTGCAGGTTCTCCTTCCTCATATGTACCCTCAGGTGGCTCCTCAGCTCTTTGCCAGATCAGATGCTCTGCACAGACAGCAACAGTTGCAGCTCAATACTCGTCTGGCTTCTCACATCAGCTCTCTGGATTCAGGAGAGCTGTGTGTGTGTGAGGCTGTGCAGTGGGTGAAGGACAACAGCCTGCCTTTCCTGGAAAACAGTAAGGCCTCGTCCGAGCGTGCTTCTAAAGATGACAGGGTTAAGGAAACGCTGCATCGCATGTGGATCTACAGCCACCACATATACAGGCAGGAACTGAGGAAAAAGATTTTTGACTCTGCAAAGAAGTTAAATCTGACTGGCTTCTGCCTAACTGGGAAACCTGGTGTCATCTGTGTGGAGGGACTCCGAGAAAACTGTGACGAGTTCTGGCGTGTTATTAGATATCCCAACTGGAAGCATATTTCATGCAAGCACGTGGAGAATATAGAAACAGAGGGAAGCATTGATCATCTTCGTCTCTTTCAGAGTTTTGAAGACCTGCAGTTTCAGGCACATGGTGATTATGGCCTGAGGAATGACTATCACATGGATCTTGGCCAGTTTCTAGAATTCCTGAAACAGCATCAAAGTGGACACATTTTTCAGATTTTATTTGGTGTTGAAGGCAAACTTTGAGACAATTGAGAGAAACTGTTTATAAAGAGTTCTAATTCTGGAGAGCAAGAGGCGTTGCTAACGGTGAAATATTTTGCCTTACAGCTACTGTGAAAAGGGAGACTTTAACATCTGAGGTGAATGGTTCAAGTAGGTAATCTCAGCTTTCGTGCTGAACTGCCACATATTTTTGAGACGTGTTCACTGATTTTTTAAGACTCTAAAACTGGCATTTGCTTCTGTGAGCCATGCCTCAAAGCACTTGAAAGGTCATAAACATTCCACAGTGTGTTAGGAATTATACACTTCTGTCTCCTCATCTGTACTGTGCTGTGTGAATTGCTTTCCATCTCATCTAAACCTACTCTCTTTCAGTTTCCTTGTCCTGTTGCTACATAATGCTTGTAAAAAAGTCCCTTTTCCAGCCTTCTTGTAGGCTCCCTTCAGGTACTGGAAAGTGCTATAAGGTCTTGCCAAAGCCTTCTCTTTTCCAGGCTGAACAATCCCAATTCTCTCAGTTGTCATAGGAGAGGTGCTCCAGCCCTCTGATCGTTTTTTGTGGCCCTCCTCTGGACTTCCATGTTCCTTTTATGTTCATGTGTCAGAGCTGGATGCAATGGTCCATTTGAGGTTTCACAGAAGGTGAGAACAAGGTGACAATCACCTCCCTCAGCTGCTGGTCATGCTGCTTTTGATGCAGCCTAGGATACATTCGGCTTTCTTGGCTTCGAGTGCACATCACTGGCTCATGTTGAGCTTCTTGTCTACCAGTACCAAATCCCTCTCCTCAGGGCTGCTCTCAGTCCATTCTCTGCCCAGTCTGTGTTTGTGCCTGGGATTGCCCCGACCCAGGGGCAGGGCCTTGCACTTGGCCTTGAACACCATGAGGCTTGCACAGACCCACCTCTCCAGGTCCCTCTGGATAACACCCCTTCCCCTCCAGTATGTCGACTGCTCCACGTAGCTTGGTGCCATCAGCAAACCTGCTGAGGGTGCAGTCGGTCCCACCGTCCATGTCACCACCAATCCCTGAGGAATGTCACTCTCACCGGTCTCCACTTGGACATGGAGCCACTGACTGCAACTCTTTGCAACCAACCACTCTCACCCACCGAGTGGTTGATCCATCAGATCCATGTCTCTTCAGTTTAGAGACAGGGATGTCATACAGCCAAGTGTCCCGTCCGGTTATGTTAATAACAACCTTCCATCTGTTCAGTTCATGGCATTTTATGTTAACACTGTGTTAGGCCAAACACCTTGGAAATGAAAATGGGTCAGATGAGACAAAGTTTAGTTTTCCTTCCTGCATAACATAAGGAAATACATGTAAAATACAGAAAATAGGAAAAAGCCCATATATATATATATATATATATATATATATATATATATATATATATATTTAATACTACATGAAAATAAAAATAACTTGAAGAATCCTTTCCATGTCAAATTAGTATGGAGAGAATTTTCCCGCAGCTTGTAAGAGGCAATGCTGTTAATGGTTCATGAGGCAGCGTTTGCCTATGGGGAAGCGTGCCGAATGTGGATGTGGATAGTGACTGTTCCAGTTCGTAATGCATGATCATATTTAAAGGTCATCAATATAATATGTAGTTGAAGAACACTACTGAAAAGTCCCCAGCAGCTGTGCCTTGAAGGACCACCAGCCCACCACCTTCCACTCTGCGCCTGAGTGCCTTAATGTGAAAGTGGGTACCAAGCAATAAAAGCAGACTCACTGCTGGCTGCAGAGGTCTGGCTGATCAACTCCAACACCCAGGCACTCAACAGCAGCTGTTCAAAGTATGGGTTTCAGCAGACTCAGCTGATGACAACATAAATAACTGGTATTATTTTATTTCAAATGAAACACGAGGAAATGTTTTAATACCATTCTCACAATAGCAATACACTGAAGAGGATGGCACTGAAATGCAGAGTGTTTCTGGTTGCTCAGAATATGACTAATGTCTTTTCCTTCACTGTGGTAAGTGTACTGTTTGTGTGATCGTAACTTCTGCCTAAAGCCCAGTGAGGGAAAAATGTTGACATGTTCCCATTAGGCAGTGAGGGAGAAGGTACCTCTCTTTCTGAATTTGGGACCTGCAATCTGCAGCTGTGACAGAGCTAGACAAAAAAAAATATTTGGTTTTCTAGAGATAATCTCTCTAGCAAAGATTAGAGAGAAACAGATAGTAGAAAAAATGTTCAAGTAACCTTTGTTTCCAGAACCATCCACAAAATGTATTACATTTTTCTTGGAGTGGTAATTGTTTAACAGCTTATAATTCCTCAAAGTCTATTCCAGGCATTTTGATACTCCCTTTTTGTCAAGAACATGGAGTTCAAGAAATTAGCCAAACATTTGCAATGGATCAGAACCGTGGGTATCTTGGTGGGGGAATGAAATCCTTGATCTTATACAGGACATTACCTTAGCTAATGGTAAATTTTAGTATTGTTATACGTTACTGTTAGTAAATTTAAAATGTTCTAATTAGATGTGAAAAAAAGGTTCTTCAGGTTTGGTTCTTTTAGAAAATTTTCGTTTCATTAACTCCACACAAGAGTGACCAGTAAGGATTTTCTCTGGAATAAAATATTCTAACCTTATGGTTGTTTAAAGTTTGGGGTTTTTTTAAATAATAGGTTCACAATTAATGCAAATTACACTGTGACTGTAATGGATAAAACAGCAAATGGATTTTTAAGTGTCCATTTATCTGCTTAAGTTCCCATTGATGTTTGTGACAAAACTCTTGACTCAAGATACAACCACTTGTTTCAAAAAGATCTGTCAAACTGTAGTGTAGGACATCTCAATTGAAATAACAATCAAAATAACCAAACGCAAATATATTTCTCAGATTAATTTTTATTTTCTGATGTATAATTGATGGTTTCTCAATCTGAGTTTCTAACCAACTACTGTGAATTAGAAAAAGTTTTCTGCATCTTAAAAAATTAGCTATTCTTAGGCTTCCTAGGCAGAAATAACCTTAATATTTTAATGCTTTTTAACTGCAGCTGATTTGTTCATTCTTCATTAAATATTTACAGTTTGACTTTCATGGCCTCCTCGGGCCAGGTGTAGGAGTCAGCCACAAAGCTGTTGTAGTCAGTGCTGTACACCTGAGAGCGGATGAAGGCTTCGAGGTCCTTGGGCTGAGGATAGGTGGAGGCAGTGTTCTTCCTGTAGGCTTCTTCTGCAATCTGGAAAGATGCATTAAAGTCCTAATTAGTGCTGATAAACTATCTGAGTACACTTAGCAGGATTTAAAAGTAGGACTTAGTTCAAAATCAGGATGAGACTTCACCCTCTCTAGTGCTGGCAGTTACCCGTGTTCACACTGGATCCAGGTTAGTACCCTGTGAATAAGACTACAACAGATGATGTTTGTGTTTAAGTGGCTCTGGCTTGGACTACTTTTAAACAGGAGTACATGTTCAGACTGTTACAAATACAGTGCTCTTCTTCGCACAGGAGTGTCTTAGCTTTTACAGTGCAGTGGTGGATAAAATATTCCACAAGCCCCAAGCACTGAGATACAATTTCTGCTTTTCTCTCATCACTTTATCCTGGTTTACCATCTTCCTCCCAGCACTGTAAGAAAAGCTGTGATTTGTTCAAAGCTTCCATGCTCCTTGCATATTAGAGAAGTTTAGTATTTGCAATAGCTTGATGATATACTTCAAAAAAAAAAACAGTCCTACACAGTGCACAGGATGGCTAGGGGAAATACAAATATTTGCTCACTCTTTCCTTACCCAGACCACACCTAAATGAATCAATTATGCATCATAAACACAGCTGCAACAAAAATTAAGTTTAGAAGGGGTTGGAGCTCTCTCAACACATCAAGGTAGCCTCTCACATCTGAAGATCACCTACTTGAGAAACAAATATCTTCAGGCTGGATATTTATCTGTGAAACAAAGGAATTCTGGCAGACAGGTTTTATGCAACAGCACTGTGAAAAGATCTGCTTGAAACTATTTGGCAAATACTCTAATGCTCCTCCTTTGAATAAAAGGGAGACATTCTTCTTCCTGCTTTCCATAGCTCTATTCAAAACATAAATGTTCTAGTTTGGTGAGAAGCTGAGACCACAAGTCACTTTATTAAGACTTCTTTTCTAGGATTAATCTGAATCCCAACTCAATTTGATAGAGAAGCACTTTGGGTGTTTATATAAGGGTATCTTCAGGTCTGTGCACATAATTATCGTGGTTGAATAAGGTCTGAATTCATACCCAATGCTTGGTATTCCAAAATATTTTGATAATGTTCCTCTCCTGGAAAAGGCAGAGGCTGTTGCTAAACCTCTTGGGTTGGGTAGTATGAGCCAGAATAAGTGTTTGCAGGAATTAAGTTTCAACAGAGAACAGGCAGAAAGAACCACTTGGTAACATTTTCCTTCTTTTGTATTTTCTATAACACACATGAACAGAGGAGGAATTTCTATCACTGTGTTTCTGCCAAACACAGAGCCAGTTTGATTTTGCCTGAGGAATTTAGGTAACTTTTATTAACATTAGTATTAAGTAGAGTTACTACTTGCCTAAGAAGACATGAACTTTGAGAAGGATTTTTCTTAAATATACAGAATGAGTGAAGCCATGGAAACTGTTTCAAGTATGAGGGCACCTTGTTATTTTTTCAGAAGCATATGAAGTGGAATTACAGTAAGGTGAAAAGAGAGAAAACAATAATTGTAGAAAAAAAGGTCAGAGAAGACAAGGAAGAAGTTGAAACTGATAACCATGAAGGGCCAAAAGCCCTTCAGCTGTGCAGCTGGCATGACTCTGGTGAACAGCAGAGTCTGTGCTCTACGAACATACACGCTGTAGTTCCACAGCTCTCCTTGTATTTGATTACCTTTACATTTATGAATTTAGAACTTAAATTTGAAACTGTTATGTGTCCAATATCAATTGATGTAAACCTGCTTGTGTGAAGGTGTGTTAGGTGATCAAATCAAACTATGTAGAGCTGGTGGGAAGACAAAAAGCCACAAAAGGCTGAGGTGCCTTACCCTCACAGCGATCTTCAGTGACACGTCCTGAATGGTGACTAACGGAGGGTAGAGGCGACCTTCCCGTAAGTTCTCTTCCGTAACTTGCTGCGCTATCACCTGAAATAACACAAACATGTTTAACTTGACATGCAGATGCAGCTGTAGATTGATTAGACTGTGATATTGTCTTTAGCAAATAAATGATTCTGCTTTGGCAAATCACACAGATACTGCTTAATCCACCTAGACAGTGTTTTTTTAGAACCCCCTTTGTCATTAGGAGAAGCTACACAAGAATTAGAAATGGAGGGGCATTACGCCTTTTTCTCACTCAGACAATAGAAGTTACTTAAGTCTTAAGTAAGTCCACATATAAACTAGCAAATAGGTCCTTGTAAGACATAAATTCCAGCCAACAATTGCAGCTGGGTCAAAGACTTCTAAAATACAAAGAAGCACCTGTCATTCTGACAGTTGTCACATTAACCTGTGCAGGGAACAGAACTGAAACCCTTAAGTGTAAAATGCTCTGAATGAAATTACTGGCGGCTGGTATTTCTGCTATCATTAGCTACAATTTGTTTGTCTTTTGGGGACTTGAAATAGCCTTTCAGGGTGATCCAGATTTGGATAGAAGGAAAACTCTGCTCTGGATAACATCTGGTGGAGCCATGTATGACACACCAAGAGGTTCTGAAAACACCAGGAAAGTCCAGGAAACACTGAGACTTGCAACTGATAACAAAGTCCGAAGAGAAAGCAAGAAGTGCACTTTTGAGGGAATATTCTAGGAAAATACTTGAAGCAAAGCACAAACAAAACTTCCTACAGCTCCTGTTGCATGTGGTAATGGGAGCCTGTACATAACGCTTGTAAACATCTAGGACTGCATCAGAACAGGTGTCTGCATGCATCCCTTCCAGCAGAAGCAGGTAAATAGTTTGAACTAAAGTAACTCCAGGTTCAGAAGAACTCAGTGTTCTCTTGAGAACTCTAACCAGAATGTTGGTAGCTGTCCTAAGTTTTTCCATTTGGAGTTAAAATGCTGGCAAGAGCGATAGGCTCTTGAGTATAACAAATCAAGAAAAAGCATTTGTTTACATTTAAACCTCATCTTGAGAAACACAGCAGAGAAAAACCCTCTAGGGGGAGCTAAGAGAATGTAAAATCAAGTTACTGAGCTCCAGAACAGCAACCAGGTTATTTCAAAATGATATACAGCCCTTTGATGTGCATTTGAATGTAAGGAGGCACTTACAACATGAGGTCCCTGATGTTAACAGCTTAAGAGGGCTCTGCAGGAAAGATGAAAGCTGAAGAAATCAACAGCAAGTTGCTCTTACTGCAATGCATCACTGAAAATTAAAGGTTCAGGAGTGGAGCACTTCTCTTTTGTGGTTCTGTTTTTGATAGAAGGCAAGCTACAAAACACCTGGGCAGTGCTCAAAGTGGGAAAGGGAGCAAGATCAACCGTATAGATGCCATGCTGTTCCTTTAGACATACTCCTGTAACACCATTGAAAACTATGCAAAAACACAAACCCAAGCATTTCCAAAGAGAATAACACCCTCTTCATGTGGTGTTTGAAGAACACTCCTTGAGAACATCAGATCAGTGGCAGGGGGAAAAATGATGAATTTGGGATTACTGAGAAAATAAGAGGTGTCACAGAAAACATAATTGTGCCAATGTAAATATCAAAACGTAACACCACTTTGAGCAGGGTGTGGTTTTTCTCCACATACTTCAAAAAAGAATGGGGTAGAATCATGAGGGGGTACAAAGAATAAAAAAGATAACCAAAAATTATTTTTTTGATCAAGGAGACAAAAAATAATAAAATACACTTGGGAGAAAAAGAGAAGACCAAAAGGAAATGCAAAAGACAACTGAAGGTGAACATTTCTTATGTAGGCTGTAGGGAAACCGTATAATCAAACAGCATAAAATTATGAGTTTCTTTTTCCACAGGACTCATAATTATATTGTGACACTAATTGCCAAAAGATGTTCAAATGTATAGACATGTTTAAAAAACCACTGGGCTCATTTATGAAGGAAAAATCCATACAGGGATAAAATACCCAGCACAGGAAGGCAATACAGTAAATGTTGCCAGAATCTGAGAAGCCACTTCAGCAGAAGGATCATTTTGCATTTCTCTCATTTATCCTCTTTTACTCAGCTTCTGTAAGTGATTGCTTTCACAGGAAGATACCAAACTGTTTGGACCCTAGGTCCAACCCAGTGTGTCTATTTTCATGTTTTAAGTATTAATTTATTAAAGTTTTTAATAGAAAAAAATAGTGGAGTGTTATTGCAGAACATAAGTAAAAGGTGACCAAGACAAAATGGCATAAAGCAAGTGGGGGCATCTTGGTTTTTGGAGGACGTATTCTCCATAATGAAAAGATTTTGTAGGATTATTTCTGAACTAAACTGCAGGTCACACATGCAAGAATATTTCATTAGTTCATAATTCTCTGCCTCTTTTGTTGTGTTTGGCAGGACTTAAAAGAATAGGCAACATCCCTTGTCATCACAGAACAACTGCCTGCAGTTAAGAGGTATCACAGCTTATGGTACCTTAGATTTATCATCCAAAGTCAAAGTCACACTCTATTTTACTTGTCAGGAAGGAAAGAACACTGGAAGCAAAATCTGTTCTAGTTATAGTAACTACTGATTTGTGACTTCAATCAGATTTAATTGGAGTGGTGGCAAAGCAAGAAGCAGGAGGTGCAGGCATGCACCTTGGGCTGCTTTCTTTTTAAAATTTCTCTTTTTCAGGTAAGCTACCTTGGCAATCTAAGAAGGTGCCTCTACCCAAAATGCATGGGTTTGGTTCTCTAAATTTTGCAGCATCTTGGATGCTTCTGTTTCAAATAAAGAATATTAAGCACTATTCTAAAACCCTCATGAAACTATTATGATTTTATCCTTCCATTAAAAAAGCCAAGAAAATAAAAGAAAAAGAGCACATTTGCTTTTGCTTTGCAGTGTAATTATTCAGCGAAGGGCCTACACAGCCCTGCCTGCCTTCACACCCCTGACACCTCTTCTGGCAGACTCCTCTGGCACCCATCAGCTCAGCTCAACCAAGGCCCACGGCCCCTCACATGTAAGAGACCAGATGTGAAAGCCCTGAGCTGGGAGCAGTAAGGGGAGCAGCTATCCAGGGATCCTGCCACCAACAGAACTTTCTATGCAGGACAAAACCCACATTTTTATATGTCAAACTTTTCTAGAGAGTTTACTAGGGGAAGACAACTGTATAGCAAAACCTGTACCAAAGAGTCAGGAAAGAACCTCTACGTCAAGAGGGAATTTAAAAGCTTCCTCATAATTTCTGATACTATTTTACTTTCCTGACTGTTACATTTCTTTGTTCAGAACTGATTTTTACCTGACTTCGTAGACTGTCATATGAAACACAGTTCAATCCACACATGTGCCACCCTTTGTCATCAGCTCTCAATATACAGGAACCATTTCACACAAAGCAAAATGAAGCAGCTTCTACATGAAGTAAGGCAACTCTAACACAGCAGTTTAGACCAGGAAGTGAGGATCATCATATCCAACTGAAATTACAGGGGAGGATTTAAAGGGAAGATATAATTATCCAAAGGCTTAGGAGATGGATCATTGCCCTTCTACGATGGTTAAAGCCAGTGGAGACAGGCTGGGCTTTTTACTGATTTTAAACATGGAAATTGGGAATGTCTTTCTTACAGACAGCAGGCTATCAGCAAACCTCTTTAAAGATGCCATAGCATGCATCTTAAAAAACCTCTGAAAGTCCAGCAAGGACAGCATGCAAGTGCCTACTGCTTAAAGAAAGCTTTGTATGACATACTGCCTGTCATAGAATCATACTGCATATTAGCTGCCCTTGAGTGATAGCCAAGGACCACTTTCTTCCCTTTAAACCATGAAGAGAACAGAAGGAGCAAGAATCTGGAATTCCTTAGAGAAGCTGCAGGAGCTGAATAATGCATTCAAACTCTTTTTTCCCCCTCTTTTTTATTGTTCCATAATTTTAATGTTCCAATTTATTGCTTGGAGGCCTCCTTGGTGCACTGCCTACATTACCCATGTATCCCCAAGCGTGCTTATACAGCTTCTTGGAAGAGTAGGACACTGCACTTTGATGAAGTGCTGTGGACTGTAACTGGTATGAACTGGACTGCGCAGAAATTCCCCTGAAGTGAGCCTGGGTCAACTGGAGCTAACATGGTAAACTGAGGGTAACCTTCTTCCTTATTTCCATACCCTTTAAAAAAAACCCAGAGTATCAGGCTTTCAATTACTTTGCATGGACATGGTCAGACCAACGTGCATTGCCCAGGGCTTTCTAATTCAAATTCAAACACTGCTTCTAAGCAAAACACACACACGAGTCACCCCAAAGCTACTAACATCAATAATAGCAATTCCTTTCAATCTAAAATCAAACCCATGCACTTGTGCATGCAAACTGTACATATGTGCATTTACCTGCAGTAAGACAATACTGAAATCTTTCTTTTTTTCCCCTTCTCAACAGAAGGTAAAGTTTATGTCAGGTGACCCTAGGCCAAGTGTTAACTTTTTAAAAATTACTTGTTCAAATACAATTTATAAAGAACAATATACCTTGCAAATAAAGGCCTTACAGAGAAAGCAGTATTTTTCCTGTTTTAAAGTTTAGTTCTTCCTGTTTAATTGCTCATTAATACAAACTCACTAAATTAGGGAATTTAAATAATTTTGAATACAGTACCTCAGCAGTCGTGAGGAACACATCCTCATCAATATGTCTCATTCCACATGAAATAACACCAAGGGCAACTCCTGGGAACACATAGGAATTGTTACCCTGTCCAGGATAGAGAGTTTGGCCACTTGGAAGAGTGACAGGATCAAAAGGACTTCCACTGGCAAAAATCCCACGTCCCTAAATTGTAAGAAGAAAAAGGAAGCACATTAATTAAGAGATTGCTGTTGAAATATTTCTCCCATCCTTTTAAATATCCACCCCTGTGGAAGCTGGGTTGCATCTAATTTAGCATCTCTTCTGAGAGGGTGTTAGCGCTATTTGCCTCAATGTCTCAGGAACATCAGGGTGCTGATCCTGGAGATCACTGGTGATTCTCTGTGGCTGTCTCCCCCTCTCTGTACAATTTAGAAGGAGGGAAACTGGAGCCAGCAGTCATTATTCACTTTGTGCATCCACGCCAGAAGAAGCTCCATGGGAAGTACAAAGCTGTAAAACCCAAAGTGGGCAATACTGCCATGGCAGCAACAGATGATGCTACTGGACTTTTCTCCCAATAGCAAAGCACCCAAAAAAAGATACTAAGGCAACTAAATGTCACACTTTTGGATGAGGTGATTTCTGAGGAGCTGTGGGCAGGCAGAGCTCTCTTTTCTTCCCAATCCCCCTCTTCAGGCCCTTGAGCCCATTCCACAGCACAACAGAATGACAAAGGTGTAGGCTCTGTCCCAGGAACATCATCTCACAGAGCAAAAGCACAAGTCAGTGTGGAAGCTCCTCTGCCAGGACCTTGGGGGCCCCCTCTTTGTAACATACTGAGTAGGGTGAGGGCACCAACTCAGGTACCTGCCAGTACTGATAAACATTAGAATGTTTCCCAGCAGATTTTTGGGTAATGCCAGGTAGGACTGCGGCTGGTAGGGCCCAAACTGGTGCAGGTAGGCAGTAGGGAAGAGCCAGCCCGTTTGGGTGAATTATGATAATTTAGCTATATGGATACAAGTTACATGGTAACCCTTGTCCTGAGGACAAGGGATCTGCTCTAACTCAGTTTTGGTTGCAGTTCCTGTGGGAGTGGCACTGCACAGCCTTGGTGTCTGCAGCCCAAAGGCCCCTGGCTCCTGCCTCTCTGCAGAGGGAGCACCCTCAAATTTAAGCGCTGAATTTAGGTGGGGAAGAAAAGCCAGCCTTTATTTATGCTAGCACTGCTAAAGTGATAAATATCACTGTTAAATACTTCAGAAGCACTTTGTATCAGAAATATCTCTGCCTGTCTTAGAGAACGAGAAACTGAAACGCATTATAGTGCATTTTAAAGTAGGCCACTGTTGCTATTCAGCTCTTCACAGAAGAAAATTCTGTTTTGTTTGGTGTCATGCACTATAATCCTGGCCTGCTTATTATATGTTTTGGTGACAGGTCAAATACTTCAGAGTGTCTTTTGCTCTGTTTACCACATGTGGTTACCCACTACAACCAACCCTTCATGTAGGTTGCTTCCCTGGCTCCTGCACTGTGCTGTAATTACATCCCTGCTCTGGAGAATGGACATGCTAAATTTGTCTTTTAAACACTGAGGAACTGTCATTCAAAATGCCCTGTATTTGACAAGAAATCCAAATACATCTGCTCTGAAACACATACAGGCAGGTACACGTACATTTTAAATTCTAGGCTGAATTACAGGATAATGTGTTTATCAGTACTTCTAAAATAAATAAGCAAGCACAATTCTCTTAATTTTAACCTATGTTTATGTATCAGAAAACTTTCTATGTAGAGTCAATTATCCCAGTTCTTAATACAGAATAATTTGAAAGATTCTGTTTCATGTATTGATATATTTTCTTACCCTAAAGAGTATTTATGAAACTTCAAATGAAAAGCATGCCACTATGCATATATATTACACAGAATGGTACAGTTCAAAAACAGACATAATGCTCTAATGATTGATGGTGACTGATGCTTTGGTTATAATAAAGATTGTGAGTGTTGCCTACACCAATAAAAGCTATGAAACGTTTTTATGAGAGTGCAAGCAGGAGTGAATTCAGTGAAACTGTCTTGATAAAATCTGAAAAATCTGTTACTTAATTTAACTCATTTTATCTATGTACAGAGTCATGATTAGTACCTGCAGCTCCACCCTCTGTCCTCCTCCCTTTTAAAATTTAATTTCAGATTTACTTTTCATGACTTAGACTGGAAAGACGTTAATCTTTGATTACCTCTGTGTATTTGTAGCACTGCTCAGCAGTGCATTCTGCTTTGCTGGTGGGATTGCTGAGAGCAAAAATTATAGGACGTTTGTTTAGAGCAGCCATATCCTGAAGAATTTTTGGAGTAAAAGCACCACCAATTGCAGCAACTCCTAAAGAAGAAAAACACACACATAACAAGCAGACAAATTAAATTAGTTCAAGGTAAGGCATGCCCATCACTTGTAAAAAACACAGCTCCTTTTTCTGTCTCTCTCCCTCTTTAAAATGGAGTTCAACCTTCTTCCTAACATGTAGTTGAAATAAAGTTTTATATAAAAGATTTTGCAATAGTGAAACTTCAGTATTATCCCTAGCACAAGGCAGAACCTATTTGTCCCTGTACAATCTGGTGAATTTCTCCTTTCCTTTTCCTCAGGCCCTTTGTGTAAGATATAAATGTTATCACCTAACCTGCAGCTAGGTCCAGTATGGACTGGATAGATGCAGCTCTGTGTTCTAAAGTTTTGTGCAACAGACTGGATGGCTTCTCCCAAATCCAGTGTGTCAGATTTCAGTTTTTTCTGACATGATGAGTGAAGTCTTGGCCTTCTATATCTGAGCTGAGCTGACAAATAATTTTGAGTCTAGGCCTTCCCTGACAGCAAAATTTTTTTAATATATCCCTTTTTCTTGCACCAGAGATGCTTTTCTATTCCCTATACTGTCCACACTTACAAATGTGTAATGCTACTCTTGCAGGATGAAATCATCTAACTTAGGCTGCACTCTGCTGCATTGTGGACATGCAGCCAGTACTTCGATCTTGGACCTCAGACAATTCACGATCGAAGGGGGAGGTGTGTGATGTTTTTGAGATGCCAGGTACACCTGTATTTCTGAATAATCTTCAAGAGCTGGGAATTCAAGGATATCCACACGTTCAGTGGAAATAAACAGATGAACGGACCTTGGAGTGAAACTAAGGATCTTTATTTTACCTGAGGCCCCTCTCACCTGGCTTGGAGAGAAGGTAGCCTCCTTTGTCCTTAGAGAGCACAGTGCCTGACACCCCATCCTGCTTTCAACACAGCATCTGAGTTTCAAAAGCAGGAAAAAGAGCTTGTTTTCCCTCTCTTGGGGCACGGAAATGGATTAAAAGCCAGACTGGGAGAGGAGAGCCTGGAACTTGGGCCTTTCTCAGGTCAGTACTATAACGTCTGGTCACTGATGCTCAAATGAGCATCCTGACAATGCCCAGAATAAAAGAACATCTTGGGATCTGCCTGAGGAGAGCACAAGGTCCCTGGGGGGAAATGAAAGGGGCCCTCATTGTCCAGAGCTGGCTTGAAGGTCCTGCTTCAGGACTCATGTTTCTTTAAGGCATCTCAAGAGTATTTTCTGACTGATTCCACATGGAGCATGGTATCATCTGTCACATACAACTACTTTTTTGCAACTCTGAGCTCTCTGTACTTCACTTTCTATGAATGGGATGCTTAGATGCAAAAGCCCTGACAGACCAGCTGAGCTACTCTGTGTTTGATGAACAGCTGTATAAGAGCCTGTTAGGCACCTTAGTTTCTGGTTAAATCTTCAGTTGCCAAGTGTTTAATGTCTTCTAAAACTGCTTCTGGACAGCCAACAGTAAGAATGACAACTATCTTCAGATTTAAGGTAAAACAAAATGCTAATGGCTATTAATTTTTTTTTCCTTCTTTTAATTGCACTTTCTTAGACTGGGTCTCTCTAAATCAAGGTTTTTCCTTGAGCCTCTGCAGGCAATGAAATGTGTAGAAGGATTTTCTCAGACGGGGCTAAGTAAAAGAGTGGGAGGAGGACTATCAGCATATTTCCCCATGACTCCTGGTACTCCAGGCAACATACTGACTGTCTAGTCACTCAAACAAAAAAATCCCCAATATTACTTTCTGTTGCTGTTTCTGATGGAAGAGACTTCATTATACAGAACTGATAAGAGAAAGTGACCTTGAGGGAGAGTCACATAGGTTTATACATAAAAATGAAACACGTTAAAACCATATTTCATGACAGCAAATCTTCTCAAAGCATCCACACACCTTTATCTGGATAAATATCCATTCATTCTACTCTTCTGTCCCTCTAGCTTTTTCAGCCTTATAGTATACTAAGTAAATTCTCTGGACCACTTGGTCTCCTCTTCCAGTGATATCTTCATGTAGCACAGGAAAAGAAACATTTCATTTACCTCACCGATGACCACTGGCAAAAACAGATTTTACTGAACAAGAACCGCGTGGTGTAGGAATAGTTAAAAAGGTAGCTGTTAAAAATGTAGGATAATTATCACTGTGGCATTTCAGCTTTCTAGCACCTGATGAATTACTTTACTAGCCAGATACATTAATCTTGAAGTCTTACTTATTTCAGAAAAGACCAAGACCAAAGTATACAGAGCTGAGCAATCCATTATTGAGAACACAATCCTTCAGCTTTTACAAAAGAAAAAGTCTTCGTAAAATCTGCATTTTGGTCTGTGTAAAGGACTGCTGGCTATGGACCTAAAAGTGATAAAGACTCAGATACAGCACCCTCATATTTGCACAGCTTTACATCAGCTTAGCTCAGTTTTCTCACTCTAAGTTTGATGTTATTTGTATTACACCTTGCACACTAAGCCAGAAGTTATCAAGGAAAGTGGAAACATCCTCCATCAGATGTTTAAAACCAGTCAGATTCTTTCCCCTGTAAAATGGATGGCTCAGAACGAAAGCAGTGTTACATGCTTGGATAGTTACTATTTTTCAGTTGCTTAATAGAGTCCATTATGCACCCAGTGTTTTCTGAAAACGCACAAAGGTAAACTCTGTTCAGAGGAACTTGATCTTCTCTTCAGACAAAGCCACATCCCCATTTTTTTCAACAAAGAATAAGGTCATTGCTTTAAAGTCGAAGAAATTACCTATTAGCACAGTCGGTTTTATATCTTTAACAATATCTTCTAGATTTTTCATTTCTCCATGTTCGTGGGCAAAACGCTGTTTCTCATGTGTTAATGAGGCACGCCCCTGAGTACAGAACAACAAGAAAAAGATATTAAAGTTTAATGGAACATAATATCCTGGGATAATCAGTTTACAAAGTATCTGGTTTAACACATCCTATTTTAATTTCTACTTTTGCATCTATCATATCAGACAAAGTTACACTGTGTACACTAACATGCTTAGGATAATTTAGGACTAATCTATTTCTCTAAGCAGTCAATAAATTCAGTAATTGTACTTTAAAATGAAAATAGCTGTAGAACACCACAGTATTAACATCTACTTGAGCAATTACATGAGATTTGTAACTTAGCAAAATAAAAATAGTTTCTCATAGATTTTTCAGCTTTGCTCTTGTCTAGAAGTATGGAGACTATACAGTGTGAGTATTTAGACTATAGTGGAGCCTACATTTGCCTTCACATTTTTCATATTTAAGTCATTCATTATTAAGGATGGAATAAAAACAATTCTAACCAGATGTCTGGTGCACCCTTTCTGCATTAACAAAATTGACTCAGCTGTGAAAACTTTCTCCCTGATCTCTACTGTCAATTTCCACCCAGCAATGCCCAACAAGGTTTCCAAATGGAATATGACAGATGCAGGAGAAAGGGCTACAGAATATCATTGACATTGACTTGGGCTGCAAAGTGGGTTTGAGCTCTGTGTAACACAGAGTGTGGGACGAGAAAAGGCCAGTGTTTGTGAAAATTCTGTTAGTTGTCTAAATATGCAGACCTTTGTCTGTCTGCACACAGACATCTGAAAACTTCAGAGAAAAGTTTAAAATGAGCATGCCTCCACCCCTCCTTTTAGTCTTGTGACTGCAGAAAATATCACTGCAAAGGCACTTTTCAAACGTATGTCTGGAAGATGGTTCCAGCCCTTCAAACATCCTACAATTTCAGACAGAAAGATGCAGATAAAGCAGATGTATAGGGAAGCACATGAGGAAAATTGAATGCTGAATGTAGTTTTGAACAAATAGCCAGAACAGATACTTATCATCTCCCCAGCCACACCTTTTACAACTGATAAAACAAAAGTTTCCTTAATCTTAGTGAGATTATCAAGGCGACACTGAAATATTGGAACAAAATTCATTCCATGATTCCACCAAAGTCTACGAATTTGAAAATTTTGGCTCAATTTAGGCCCGTATACACCATCAGACATAAGCCACGAATAGTTTTTATAACAAAACTGAGAAAGCTGATGCTTCATTTCGGACCACAGTTCTGCAGTGTGGCAGCATATGGTCATGCCAGTCCCATCACCGAAGCTCCTCTGCTGGTCCTGGCTCAGCCACTGCCAGAGCTGGAGGGCAGAAGAAGAGGTTGTTTCTGATTTCCATCTGCAAGGAAAGTGCTTCCATCCCAAGGGTGCCACAGGAAGCTGTCACGTGGTCAGGGCTGACTGAGCTGCTCTGCCCCACAGCATGCCAGCCGCTTTTGGCTCACCCATGATTACAGGGCATTTCCACAGATCTCTCTTTTCTACACATTTTTATGTCTGGATGGGCTTATGCGGGTCTTAAGTGTTCTCCTAGAGTGATCAGCCCAGAAATACTGAGATAGGGCCACTTCATTTCCTTTGTGGATAAAACGTGGAATTGTCAGCCCTGAGGGAATGCCACAGTATTACCACTTTTGGCACATTCATGCCTGAATCACTCCACCACCATCTGCATTTTGCAGTCTGCCATTTCCCAGCATCCCAGCAGATGTCCCCACAGTCTGCACACACACTCTAGACCCGTCTCATTTTAAAGCAGGAATTTTCCTTAACGTTTTCAAAGGAAAAATATGCACCTTTCTTTTTAGTCAGCAAAGAAAAAGAAACCCCAACATTTATGACTTCCAGACCAAAAGCTTGTTGCTAGGATTAACTCAAAAGACCATAAAAAAGCCATTTCTCATTCTCATCTGCCGACTGGTTGAAACTGAAACGCTTGGTGACAGGTTTGCTAGGGAGCCAGGAGTGAATGCCCAGGGCCACCATCCAGTCTCAGGCTGCTTCTTTAGATGGTTCCTTAATGGCTCATCATGCTGCTGCTGAGGAGGCCAGTTTTCCATCTGACCTTAAAATGCAGCCTCTAGGAGACTGCCTTGGACTATCAAGGAAAAAAAAAAATTATCTCCAAGGGCTGTGACCAGCTCACTCCTCAGGCTGTGGCAGGCTTCTGAGCCCCTCCAGGATCTGTAGATCTGGACAGATTGCTCAGGAAAACTCTTTGATTTTTTTCCTCAGTAAGTAACAGCCAAGAGATCTGGCCATCTTAGTGGATAAAATATGTTGCTATCCTTTCATTTTCAATTTCAGTCAAAACAACCAAAATCCTTCATGAAGCAGACATACTTTTTTATACAGTTTTACACCTGACTGACTTTTGAGTAGGTGTTAAAACACTTACAGATGAAACACCAGGAATTCAAAGTCCTGACATGGACAATGATCTCTCATTTAATTGGCTACAAAGGAGTACTCAAACGGTGAGGATGTGATCCACTGCGGTATTTTTCAGGCTGCTAGGTAGCAAGACTAGTGCTAGCCAGATGGTTCAGCTCAGGTCAGATTCACTTCTGCCTTACCCTAATTTCTATCTGCTCTTAATTTCACACATGATATTCTACCATTCTAAATAAAAAAAATAAACCAAAAAACCAATGCAAGTCAAAACCCAAACAATTCAAAATTTACTTATTTATTCAGCTTTGGTCTGAATTAGTTTGATCCCATTAGTCAGCACAGATCATGTATCCAAGTAAATATTTTTCTAGCATATTAACTAAGAATGAAATATTAAATTATGTGGCTTAGCAAAAATAACAACAGCTATGTGCATAGAGATTTTTGCTTGGGAAACACTTATGAAAGAAATTGCATGACTGGGTTGTTTCTGGTTTTTGTTTTTTGTTGTTTTTTTTTTTTTAATATATATATTTTTAAATAAATTAGAATCATAGAATGGTTTGGATTGGAAGAGACCTTAAAGATCATCTCCTTCCACCCAGCCTGCCGTGGAGGAACCTTCCGCTAGACCATGTTGCTCAAAGCCCCATCCAACCTGGCCTTGAACACTACCAGGGATATGGCATCCACAATTTCTCTGGACAACCTATCCCAGTGCCTCACCATCTTCACTGTAAAAAAAAATCTTCCTAATTTCTAATGTGAATTGACTCTCGTTCAATTTAAAGATTAAATCCCTTGTCCTATCACTCTGTGCCCTTGTAAAAGGTCCTTCTCCAGCTTTCTTATAAGCCCCTTTAGGTACTGGAAGGCTGATAGAAGGTCTCCTGGGGCCGTCTGTTCCCCAGGCTGAACAATCCCAATCCTGTCAGTCTTTCCTCACAGGAGAGGTGTCAGAAATGTATTTTAATTGTTAATTCAGTGATCCCAAAGGAGCTGTGTAACACCTCCCTAAGCTCTCCATCCAAGATTTCAAGACCAGCCAGTTGATTACAAAACTTCAACAGTTTAGAGGCCAGTCCTTTCGACAGTATTTTTTTCTCCACAAACTGATAAATTCTCTCCACCAAGTAGAAAGGCAGCAGCAAGACCGTGACTAGCCTTCCTCTGTGCCCTGCCAACAGGGCAAGCAAGGGCTTGCAGAAAGGAGAAAACATTTCAGTTTTGTGTATCTTCCTTAAAATAAGGGGTTTCCAGTCAATCTAGTACAAGCTTCCAGACATTCATCCCTCAATGCCTATAGCTGGAACAGGAAATCAGAGAGTTTTTTGACAGCCAGCAGAAAGAAGAGGATGGAGCCAAAATGCAGAAGTCTCAGTTCTGGATTTGTGTGGTTTTCTGTCTTGTCTCCTTCCTGACACTGGAGAGATGTGAAGTGGCTGGACCTGTCAGTGCTGAGCTGCTCTGACTAAAACATCTTCCAGAAGCACAGAGCACATCTTCTGACATTTCCATTTCCAGCCCTGGCTTAGCCAGTTTTCGTACTGTGGCTGCTGGGAAATGAGCAGTAAAGGATCAACACAAAGCAGCATAAATCAGAAATTGCTCTGGTCTGCCTGCATCTCCATAATCCTAAATACTAACATGGCACAGAGCTTACTCGTGTTTCCTTTCTTCTCCTAACAGGAAAAAGAAAAAATGTAAAATACACAATACTTTGAAGAGTTTGAATGAACTCTGAGGTCTTGTGTATGAAGCTCTGAGTCTTTTAAATAGAAACATCATCTTCAGTCACATTCAGATGTGTCTAAGTCCACTGTCTTGCTCTTTCAGCATCATTAAAAATTCATTCAGTCAATGAAAAGGGCTCAGAAAAAACAGCAGTTTAAAGACCTTTGCAGTCCACCAAACCTCTGTACAGTCTCATTGTTTCACTGAAGCACCTCAATGCTCACCACACAGGGGAGAGATTTTTTGGAGAGATTTTTTTCCAGGAGCTCCTATCAAAGGATGTTATTGCACTGTTATTCAAAGAGCTGTACAAAGACTCCTCTAGGCCAGGCATCAGCTGTCTTAAGGAATATTATATTTTCTATTATGTATAGCATATGTAGATGTACATAAAGATATTTGTCTTTCTCCTGCATCAAGGAAAACTACCCAAATCCAAATAGAAAATCTTTCACACTGAAATCCACAGATGAACCAAGAGATTTAAGGTGATACCTGTGCAGCTGTTTAGAGGGGAGGACACAAACTCACAAACTCTTTCAATAGAAAGAAGAAGGCAAAGTGAGGTTATATATTCTTCTTGCTTTTACTTCCCAAATGTCCCAAGAAAGGGGATCATTATCCCAAGAAGGAAATAAAAAAAGCACCAAGACTATTTCCTTATAATTTGAAATGCTATATAATCTTATATGGGTTTTTTATCTTTTATAGAATAAGTAATTTTCTGGAGGCATTATAATAAGTTTGCTTGAACTGAAAAAAAAAAATAAAACAAAAAACCAGAAAATAAAAACAGCCATCCAAAAAACTACTAAAAACTAATGTACTAAAAAGAAGATCACAGTATCTTTAATGGATAATCAGGCTACCTGAATAAACTATACAATATCCTTTCACTAGAATACTGAAGGTTGAGAATATTAATAGCACTCAAGAAGATTAATAATCCTTAAATCCAAAGACTCAAAATGAAAATGCCAGAAATTACTTTTTAATGGAAAAGTATTGCCTCTATCACACTGTAATTCTGTACCAAGTAACATTTGGGTTATTTTGGACTTGAAGAACAAAGCAGCCTGAAAACAGATATATTAGAAGTCACCATGGTATCTGAGATGGAAAGTAATATGAACTAAATTCTTTATTAGCAAATGAATTACAAAGGTGGACTGTGTTAAACCAGCAGATGAAGTATAGAGATAAAGAAACAATAGCAGCCTTCTCTGATTGTGACATTATGTATGAAAGATGTTGGCAATCCTAAAATGACTCTATTCCTTAATGGGTCAGAGTCAATGGTATTATATTTTATTATTACAAAACACAGTCAAATGAACACCAGGACCTCTCAATTCAAGGACTCAGTAGTTAAAAGCTCTATGAAAAAATTGCTTGTATTTTGGATTTAAAATGAAACAGTTCATAGGGAGGAGTTTCAGGGATGGTTCTGAAGTTTTCAGTTTAAGGGTCTGATCACAAGGATCAGGTTTCAAGCAAATGTACATCACAGTTTTCACAGAAAGTCACTCTTATCATCACATTATAGCCAAATTGAGGCTCAGATAACAAACAAAAATGACCCATCAATAAAACCCTGAGAATTTTCATAGAAAACAGCTGTAAAAACAGGAGACCAGACTGCACAGCAGACCTCTATATGAGAAATTAGAAAATGGGAGACAAACCTTACAAATACCACCAGTGTGCAGCCTAATGCCATGGCCTGTTTGAGCTGGTTCTGCCAGGGCTGCCCCACCAAGCAGGGCTGGAGAGCAGAGCAGCTCTGTGCCAGAGAGGCAGGGCTGGAAGCTCTCCAAGAACTGCTCTTCCCATCAGCTGGGAGGCAGCTGTGGATCAGGCAGAATACCCTGGTGACTGCGCTGTCCCACATTTGAGGCATTGCTGGCACTCCTCCCATCTCACAACCAGGGAGGCACAAAACTATTTATATAAACACTTGCCTCCATTTCACTCTGTCAGCTGTGGCTTATTTAAACAAGAGCTCAGAGATCAGTACACAGATAAATTAATAAAATAATTTGAGGTTCTTAAATACTGAAGACATGAGAACCACAAAAGACATGAGAACTGTAGACCAGAGAGCAAAGCAGTCCATTAGTAAGTTGAGTATTTCCAACTGCAAATGTTTTGGTTTTACTTGCATTTTTCCTGTGAGTTCCCTACTGCAGAGTTAAGAGAAAAACAAACAAAAAGGCAATTGTGAAAAAAGGAAAAAAAAAAAAAGTGGTTAAGAGTCATGGGAGAAGGTGGTGAAGCACCTCCCTTTCGGGAGATGGTCTCTATGTGGCTTTATCTGTTTCATCACAAGTAAATCCGTGGTCTAAAGGCTGTTGAGAGCTCCAGGCAGGGACTGCAGGGAGACCTCCATGGGGAGGCCACAGAATCACAAAAGGGATGGCACAGGAGGGGCACAGAGAGCGGGCTGGGAGGGGACAGGCCAGGCTCCCCCCAGCCAGAACTCCAGGACAGCATCAGGTACAAGAAGTCACAAAATGTAAAATAAAAAAGGTGGAGGTATGGATATGGACTCACTGGAGAGGGCTTGACTGAAGTCCAAGGGCCTGCAGGTGACAGGCACTCCGGTGCCACCTCATTTAGGAACCAAAAAGCAGAGACATGGAAGCCCTCCCAAAACCCCATACTGAAACTCTAATTATAAAGTGACAGTGCCTCCTGATCAGGCCCATCATCTAACACCTAAAGGGGAAGAAAATACATTAAAACCAAACGAGGCAACTTGGGCACACAACTAATAAGCAGTTTGTTGCCAACCGTTTGAAAAAACCACAACATTTTGAGGAGACAATGCCATAACAGTTGGCAGTAAAACATGATTACAGTAAGAAATACAATTCTGGTGTTGACTTCAAAACACATTGTTAGAAAAGTAGGGCTGTTTTAGTCCTGTAAAATTTATAAAGTACCCTTTCCATGTAAATAAGCACACATGGTTAATAAGTTAACAGGCCAGACAAAATTTATAAAGACAATTATTTCAAGAAGATAAGATCTGAGAACCAGAGCAAATCACAAATCCACAGAACAGCAGAAAATGGAGCAAATCAATCATTAATTTCAGTAACAGAGCATGAGCAAAAGAAAAAATAAACTGCCCAAATTAGGTCCCCATCTCATGAGTACATCTTATGCACACAGTGTCAAAGAGTTACGTGCCAACAAAGGCAGCAGGTTTTGGTGGTGTCTCTTTCGGAGAAACACCCCACCAATCACCCTTTTGCCTTGTCCTCACTTGTTGTCATACACTACTCATTGAGCATGAGTAATGCCATGAGCATTCGGAGACAAATTAATGTTTCCTTTTTGAAAAACTTGTGCTTGATATAGAACATGATAAATGCGAAATGAAAGTGCACAGATCAATTCCCCAGACATCAGAAAAACTAATGGAGCAAACAAGGATTTCTTTGCTGGGATGTTACACGAGTAAAATAAGGTGGAAACTGCTTTGAATGATTGTGGCACCTCGGAGATACCCAAGGCATTGCATCTTTGCTAAAATGTAAATTTTTTTTTTTTTGGCTCAAAGAGTCCAAGCCAGTTGCAGTCAGCCATAAAAGAACTGGTCAAGAACAGAGGTGTCAGAATAATTGACTGTTGATAAAAAGAAAGCTAGAAATAATTAAAAGCTAGCAGAACTAGCAGACAGTGGTATATAAAAGTTAAAACCATTATCAAATTCACATCTAGTATGAATTGAAACTTTTTAAAAGAGTGATTACTGATAATTTTTTTAAAAAAATCAGTAACAGACAGTCTGGATGGAATTCAGTTCAATATTATGATAATTCATTGTGAACTCTGAAAATTCTTTCACGTGTTATATGAGTTTGGCACTGAAATTCTAGTATCATTCCCAAATGTCCCCCTTTCTCTTCCATCATTCTCTAAGCAAAGACTGAACCATGTATGTACCCAGGTTTGACCAATCCATGAACTTCAATCAGGGTCATATCCAATGCCAGTTAATCGGTTGTGAGAATCTTTTGCAAATAAGATTGCAGGCATAATGAAATGGGGGAAAGAGGATGAAAAATGAAATCCTTTTATGTGATTATCTAGTTACCTGGTTACCTCCATCATAATTAATCAGGACCACAGAAATTGGTGAATTTTTGGTATCTATTTCAGTCTGCCTATGATACTGAAAAGATCAATATTCTGAGGCCTTCAGCCATCAGACCTCAGTGAATATTCTTGTGCTTGTCATACCAGGTTTAAAAGATCACACATCTAATGGATATTTAAACTACAAATCACTCGACTAGACACAAGTATTACTGTGCTGAACTAAAAAGAATAAAGTGTAAAACTGTCAAAAGAAACATTTCTCCATGATGACTTACTCTTTAAAATTAAGGATGTCATTCATCCCTCTGTAAAGGAACAACTGTTGTGCACTAGAGATTATGTGGTGTACAAAAATGTAATGCTGCTTTGCAAATTGCAGAAAAACTTCACTGCAAGAGAAGCATATTTGGCATTCCCTGTCTATCCGCAGCACAGGAGCAGCCATCATTGGCAGAGGGTGGGGAGAAGTTTCTACTAAGCCCATTTAAATATTAAAAATGTCCTATTAACTGTATCATATTTCTAGGAAGTTCTAAGAACCCTCTTGCCTATCACACTACCCTTTTTGGTATTGCCTTAGAAAACAAAACAAAAAGCAATAAAAGCCTTTGCAGCACATTACTGAAATGCTTAGACAATGGTGAACCTTATGAATATGCCAACATTCTCACATTCTGCCTCTTCTCAACTAGTTGACACGAAAGAATTTACTGTCTTTAAAGTTCACGGGCTAAGATTTGGCTACTAATACAGCTAAACATGACACTGTGGCAGCTTTAAAAAAGACACAAAACTGCTCACCACACATCACACATTTCTGTAATCTGTGAGATTAACAGAAAGAAAAATGGGAACACTGAGAGCAGGGGAATGGAATGTGGCAGACATTACCCACCAATGTGTTTATATAGATAAATACATATTTATCAGACAGACTGTGATTCTGGTAATTCAGATCTAAAGATGAGCCCCAACTGATTATGTATAATCTTCAAGTGCACAAGAGTGCAAAACCAAGTTTAAAGTGTCTCTTAATTAAGCATTAAAATTTCCATTTGAATGCACTGGGATACTTAAGACAGTAAGTTTCAAAAAGTCACACAGTTTAAGTGGCAAAATTCTAATGATATGATGTGCAAAACTTCCTCACCCACCTTTGGAACAGAGTTTCAAAAGGTGAAAGCATTCTGAACAAACTTTAAAAGACCAAACAACAACCCCAAACTGGTATCTACAACACTGTAAATTCTCCAGAAGGAATTACAGAACACAACTACGGGCAGTATAACAAACATAGCCTCCATCACCAGCTCTTTTACCACAACATAGCAGAAAAGTTGGTCATCAGGCTTGGTGTAATGAAAACAGATGGTTCCCATGGGGGGAAAATAAAATTAACAGGAGAATGAAAACACAGCTGCATTTGAACTAAAATTAAAAAGCCACAAAGGAAAAATTCAGCAACAAAAGCTTGATAAGTGACTTCGTGGCAGCTTTTGAGGGTGGGGGAAGAAGGAAAAGGTGGAAACTGCAGCCAGGTCAACAGCAGTTTCCAGGTTATTTTTCTTTAGACAGAACTGGTTGAAATTCTACAGAAAGTAGAAAAAAGGAGAAACAATGTTTAAATCTATAATAACACATCGCAAAATTAATGATCAAAGGCCAGCACAGAATATAAATGATGTAAAATTAGTTTAGTTGGACTAAGTAGCTGCTGAGTCTTCAGCAATTCTGTAATTTCTCATACTGCTAAACCAACTGATCAGAATATTTCTAGTACTGAAAAGGTCTCCCTTCTTCACATAAAATTCTTTGGATCAAGCAGGTTTTGGTGAGGCAAATTTTAAAGGACTCTTACTGATCAGGTTTCTATTGATAAATGTCCTAAGTAATAAGAAGTAGGTGACAGTTTATTTTATAAAAAATTTGATTAACTGGTGATCTATGCTCTGATTTTGGTAATTCTTACCTTTGCAATAATGAAAGGGGTTTGTAATAATAGAGTTCTTCTGATTTTACCTTGTTCTCATAAATCTTCCTCATTTTACTTCTCTTATCTCATTTCTAAGAGTTTGGAAGGTTTTATCAAGCCTTGCAGCATTTTTCTCCAATCAGCTAAAGCCAAAATAATTTCCTAAGTGGATCTAAATCACAGCATTCTCTATCAGGCCAGAAAAAGGAACCAGGAATAGTTTAATTATTTACTCACTGTATATGTAACTTCCCAGCAGTTAAATCTCAAGCCTTTTGAGGCTCACATTGTATTTTCTTTCTTTGGAGGGAGGGTATTTTGCCTTTTTTTTTTTTTTTTAACTTTTCAGGAAGGAACATTTTGTTGCACAATGAAGTGAAGAGAGGACCTGCAGAGCCCTAGACCAAGGACATGTTTCCTTATGTCCAGCGCAGGCCTTGCACTGACAGATGTCCCTCAAACACAACACAGCAGCAAAGCACCCACCTATTCTTGAGCCCCTCAGGAGAGCCAGATGGGAAAAGCGGTGCTGCCAGGTCTTCCAGGAACACGAGCAATGACCTGAAATATGCACCGTCGGTTCCTGCTGCTTGCATCAACATCTGGCCACAAATTCAGCCCTAATCTACCTCAGACAGCTGTTATGTCTGGCAATCACAAACAGTTCACAAATATACTCCAGGCAGGACATGAAATTCAGTGGACTGCTTTTTGGACAAAACCCAAATTAAAGCTCCACCAAGAAGAATAAGCAGAGGAAAGGAACATGGAGGCTGTGTGAGACACTGATTGGTCTTGGCACTGCTTGAGAGCGCAGAAGCTCAAAGGAGGTGAGGAAAGAATGCAGTCACCGAGTCACTAAAAATTTTGAACCTATGAAAGGAATGAGTTTCTGCTTACCAAGATCAACAGCCTGGATTCTCAGCTGACTAGCAAATTAGCAGTGAGAGGTGCGAAGAGACTGGGATAAGAAATCAGGGAGCAAGAAGAAAGGCTGGTTAACCACCTCAGCTGGATGGACTTGCAGCAGAGACCTCTTTTACTGCTTCAGGGCTGTGACGTTCCTACACTTCTGCCCGTTAGTTTGTTTCCTTAATCACCAGGAGGTGATTTTAGTTCAGTTGTATGATTTGATATGCCCAGTTTCTATGGTGAAAGAAATGGTGCAACCTGATTCCTTGTAGGCAACCTCAAAGTTTCCGCAGCCACAGACAATACACAGGCCTTCAGTCATTTATGTTTGGACATAAAATCACTTCAAAATTATTAGATGAAAACCAAAAGGATTAAAAATACTCATTAAACAAACAAAAAAAAAGCACCAGAAGAAAAAAAAAAATCTGTGTCCTACATACTTGCATTCTTCTGTACCTGATCAGGTTACGTTTGTGCCTTCTGGCAAGGGATGACCAAGCTGATCTTGCTAATATTTACCCATCTCAAGGTCTATGATTGTGCTATTTTCCTTTAACAGTATGAGTGAAAGGTGCTGTGATGCTGTTCAATAAGCCAGCAGACACTGCCTGCAGAATGCATCCTCCTGATGCACAGTTGTGTGAACCACAAAACACCTTCAGTGTCAGACAGCCAAAGAACACTCTGAAGCGTGGTACCAACAAAGATGACCACAAATACTGCAAACCGACCAGCAAGGTGAAAAAGCAAAGGCAACTGGCCTCTCATCCATTTCCTTTAAGTAGCTCACAAACTATTAAATACATAACCACCTTTTAAAACATACCAGTCTCTTTATTCTGGCACATGGAATTCATATGTTTCTTTATTTTGGCACATGGAAGGAATGAGGTAAGGGTGACTGATGAAGTCTCTCAGCAACTTCAAATTCTGACTAGTGTTGATAGCACTGCAGACCACAACATCTGCAATATGAGCTGTATCACTGTGCAGACAAGCTTTTTGTTGCAATGCATCTCAGTTCTTGCAGAAGGATGACTTGCTTGCCATCCTAGTAATATGCTTATAAATCTTTGTCAAAGACTATGCTAACAAATAATAGTCACATTTAGATGGGAAATATTAACCCCCGAAGTTGAACATTTCTTTTCTTACACGTTTTTTAATTAACTCCTGAAAATTTTTCTTCATTATATGCTCATCTCTAGTAGAAATAGAACAGGAACTCCAAGCATAATCATCCCCCCCACCAAGTAACATGGCAGTCTGTCATTAATGTAATAAACTTTAGAAAAGAAAAACACTCGCTATGCCAAGAGAGATATTGTTGCAGTTGCTTTCACTGAGAATATGTTCTTGTCTTTATCTACACAATGCAAGTAATATTGTCATGTTTGAAGTAATGACAAAATTGTATTACCTTTACAATTAATCCTTTCGAGTCAACCAACCATATTCTTTTGGTTGCTGCATCTTTGGATAGCCCTTCTTTTTCCATAGCCATAAGAATGAGGTTTGCTATCCCCAATGCAGCCTGAAAATAAAAGAAGAAAAGTAGAGTACAAAACAAGAAATGAAAGAAATCCCCTGCTCACATGTTTCATTTACCCATCATTTTACACAAGTTTTCTAATTTTAATAAACAATAAAACTGAATCATTATTTTTTCATAAAATAAACCTAAATGAACTGTTGCTACCATTTGGTAGTTAGAAACTGTAATGCGGAAGAAAACCATGGATAAATCTTATATGATACAGATAAATCACAGTACAGATAAATCTTCACATGGCTCTTAGAGTGTAAAGATCACAATAAATGTTGAGGCTGGAAACTAGAAAATGCCACAACCAACATTTACTCCACATAATGACACTTCCAGCCCTGGAAGTTTTCAAGGCCAGGTTGGATGGGGCTCCCAGCAGCCTGGTCTAGTGGAAGATTTGCTGCCCATGACAGCAGGGGTCAAAGTAGATGATCTTTAAGGTCCCTTCCAATCCAAACCATTCTATCATTCTATGATATTCTTCTCAGAATACATGAAATACTTTTTCTTCTTTGAAATTTTTGTAATTTAAACTAAAGGAAATAACAGTCTGCATGCCAGAAAGTAAAACACAAGAGCTTTTACTCTTATCTTTTTCTAAGATGTCCATCAGAAAGGTAAGCCTCCCTTTACCCACTATTCATGTGTTTTGTAACTCTAGACTTGGCTGTGCTCCCAGTCAAAGCAGGGGAAAGAAAAACTCACAAATCAATGTTTTGCTGAAACGTGTTTCATTCTTACTGGATTTTATAATATTTCATCCAACAGATTAAATGTCATACAGGTACAGATTGAAAACCAGGCAACACAACAAGCCAACAGACTGCATAATATTTCTGATTACAGACCCATATATGTATTTTTTGGAATTGGTTCTGTTTCTCTTCTTTATCACTGAGTTTCACTGAGAACTAAGTGAGATTTCCCTTGCTTTTTTTTTTTTTTTTTTTTTAAGAAATAAGTAGTTTTATTAAAACCCAGCTCCTGCGGCAGGGGTGATAGCTACCACTACCTCTTTGCAGCAACAGCCACATTAAAACTATTGACAAAAAAAAATAAACATTAGACCACAAATTCACCTGCTTGTTGAACATGGAACAAAACCAGGGAAGGAACTCCAGAGAGATGGATAGCCATGGTGCAGTAAGGTGGTGACATGGCAGATATGGATACAAGCCATTTTGAAAACTGCAGACACAGCACCAAATATTTAATGAAATTAAAGAAGCCAGCATAGGGTTGTAGGCTTCATACAAGAGATGACAAGTCACACTGTAGATAAGTACAGTCTGCACTTGTGTGCCAGCGGCTTAGAAATTAATACTGAAAAATTAGTATTAAAAAATAGTGTGCATAAAGATCTTTAGAAATGGATGACTTTAATATGCAGAATACTGAAAAACTATATTCAATGACAAAAAAACCGAAAGGGGTACTTCTTACTAAATAACGCTGACTCGGGTAAATACGTTATATTTACTTTCTCCGCTGTATTTCCTCATCTTTCAAAAAATGTTTAGCTTGGTTATATCCAGAGCAATTCAATAATTTACAGCAGAAGAGCTAAAACTTGAAGTTCTAAAAAGAGAACAGATCCTCAAAAAACGTCTTATGAAAAACGCAAGGCTTCACCAGATGATCAGAGATTTTTCTGTAAATTTACAGTTGAACTAAAAAGCAACTTTCAGCAGGTGTTAGCAATCATTCTACCCATTCAAGCTTCTTGTTTATTGGACACATGTAACTCAATTAAATATTAATAACAGTCATCATAGAACAATATTCCCCATGTATAAAAATACATACCTCTCCAGCTCCCTGGAACAACACTGTGTGATCTGATAATTTGTTCTTGGTGATGCGCAGAGCTGCAAGAAGACCTGCAACAGCAACAGATGCAGTTCCTGAAATTTAAAAAAAAAAAAAAAAAGAATATATCTGGTTATTCCCAAAACAATTACAAAACTTTACATTTTAAGTAATACCACAGCATATTTTGGCTAAAAGGTACAAGTACTGAGGGTAGAAACAAATAGTTGAGTGGAGTTAGAGTTTGCTCTACTTTATTCTTACAAAAGTTAAATGTAAGTGAGAATATCATCAGAGTTACATTAAATGAAGTACAATTGATTGAGTCTATGAATAAGTATAATGGCTAGGCCATTCAAAGTCTTGTAAAATATCCTAGTTATGACCTTTTTTGGAAAGAAGTGGTTGAGAGTCCAGAAAGAAGTATTTTGAAGAAATCCAGATACTGAAAATTACATTACTGGTTTCATTCTTCAAATAGATATACTTCAAGTAAAGTAAAATAGAAGGCTAAAATAGAACTTCATTTCTCATGGGGAGGTTGTCAGAGTAGAATATCAAACACAACATTTACAGAGAAGGTAACCAGCTGGAAGAATAAGGCCAACTTATTTAAGACTTCAGTCCACCGTGACAGGAGTTTCAGTTTAGCATCTTCTAAAACATTGGAGGTACCTTTTAAATCTATCTTTGAGTTATGCCACACAGGGAAAAAAGGCTAACATTTAGTTTTATGATGTAGCCTGGGGAGGTCTTTCTTCTCCAGATCAGAACCCCAGAGAACAAGATACCTGTCTGTCTTTGAATGGAGAAATTTTGGTCCTCACTGTGAGAAACAGCTATTAATAAAAAGTAGAGCAAAGAAAGAATTCAAGCAGGCATCTAACTCAAACTTGTTCACAGTGGCAGGGTAAATCTAACCTCTGTAACTGCCAACATATCTTTGTCTAACTTGTCCTTAAGGTCTACTTTCAAATACTATTATATCTCCTCAGCAAGCTATTCCAGTGCTTAACTGTACTTTAGGTTGAAAATTTAAAATCGAAATATTTCTTTTCTTCTTCTTCCTCTATTTTGGCCTCTTACCTACCACTGGAAAGCCTTTTATTTTGCAAAAAGTCATTCATTACATTTGAAGACAAATGGTGCTCTAATCAGCTTTTCTTATCTGGAACAATCCCGATTCTCCCACTCTTTCAGAAAGTTAAGTTTTCTTAACTTGAACTGCTGCACCCAAATCAATACACTGCACTGCGGATGAATTGTCAAGCTGTCAGCCTCCGTCAAGCTCAAGAAAGTTCTATTTAGTCACCAGGACCTCATATCTGGCTCTTCTGACCCAAACACTGAAGGTGACTCCTTCCCCCTCACAAAGCCTACTGGAAGAAGACTTTGTGCCATGTGTTTGTGACTTCATGCAACAAGCTTATATTTTTCACAAATTATTATCACCACTAAAGCATAAGGTGAGCCCATAAAAAAATAATCAGACTCTATTCTTGCAAGGAACTTGGATCCCACGAAGACATCCCATGGACGGGAATGTAGTAGTGGGGTAGATAATACCTCCAGCAAAGTTTTGTTTTGAGAGGAGATTGTGAAGAACCAGTTGCAGACAGCACTGATTTCTCTAGGACTGAAAAAGCTGTCCAGATGCTAACAATTAGGTACTGAAATGCAAAACACAGGTTTCAACAGTCTTTGAAGATTTATAATGGCTATCTGATTCAAAGAGAGCTGGACCACAGAGAGATGAACATAAGCCCTGCAACATCCAGTTCCAGGAACAAGAATCAAATTCTTCCCTCTCTGGGCAGCAGCTGCCACTGACTGACTCAAGGAAATCAAAGATGAGGCCACGAATTATTTTGAGAAGCCTGTAAGAACTTGCAAGGAGGAGATCTGCTGGCTCCTACAAGTCTGTTCCTGATCACCACTGCCCTCACTGCAATTGCCTACAAGCCACACAGTTGAGGGGGGGATTCACATTGCTACTGACTTTTCTTTCATAAAAAGTCTGAAATGGGTATGACCAGCCCAACAAAGCCCTTGGCCCAGAACCGGCGTATTGGACAGCTGCCCTCAACATGCAGCTCCCCAAAATTTGCTATTCACAAGTCTATTTTCTCAAAAACAAGGAGAATTTTAAAGCTGAGACAGCAGTAATCCCCACATTAAATGTGAGATGCTCAAAACAGGCATTCATACTGCAGGCACACAGAGCACTGATTTTCAAATATATTTAGCTAAAACTAGAGGACCTAAAAGAACAGAAGTAGTAAGAAGCCTGGTACTGGGTAAACCTTTGCTTCAATGACATTATATGGGTGTTGAAGGCTGGCCTTGACTACATGGTTTGTAAGTAAGATCATCTGAGTTTCAAGAATGGCTACGTCTTTTTTTAAAAAAAAGGTAATGTTCAATAAAATTTAAAAACATATTTTAAAGTTAGAAACTCACTTTTTCACGTAAATCCACTTAAACAGTTTAAAAACGTGTGTCTTCAGAATTAAGTTTGTTACATACTTTTGATTATGACTTTTCATTTCAATCATCAGAAATACAGGACACCTTGTTCTCAGCCCACTTAATGTTTAGACCATACAAATCTGGAATTTTTTACTTCTTTAGTCATTTTTATGACTTATTCTGTCCCTGACTTCTAAATAAAAAATCTTAAAAATGGTTCCTCTGAGGCATGGCTTTGGGAACAACCATCAGGCTGACACACTTCCACCCCACAGTCTCCAAGAACTCGCTTGTTTCTTTCCCAGATGAAATTAAGTCTTCCTCTGGCAAGTGCCAAGCTGGCAAAGACCAAAAATGGCAAAAAAGAGAAGTCAGAGTGTGCTCTTATTTTCCCTTGGTACTCTACCAAACAATCCTCAGAACCAGGAAGAAAAAATCTCATGGTCTCATTGGATGCCAAATTCTTTCTCCTATTTTATATTACACAGCTGTGCTTGCAGGGGAGGAGGAGAAGGGAGCCTGCATAACACAGCTTATTCCTAGGACCATCAATCTGGTCTCCTGAAAAGGAAAGCTGAGCTGGAGCATTTTAAGATTCCTGTTATCCTTGAAGTTGTGGCCACCAGAGCACCTTACCCCCATCAGAGGAGTTCTCAGAGAGCCATGAAAGCTGCACTTCAAGCTGCTTTGTGGTGAAAGAGTCAAAATGAAACACCAGAGATTTATAACGAATGGGAATGCTGGGATACCACTTACCTTCATGGCTGATGTACTGTTGCTAAGCTTGTTAGCCAGAAAAATGGACTGTCATTAAGTATTACCATTTGGGATATTTCTACAAACTCTATCACTACATGATCTTCTGATTTAAGTAAAAATAGAAGGTATATGAAACATAAATAAAATCCTGCACTGAATGTCAATAACATTTTGCACTGAATGCAAATGCATGGGATGTGAGCTAGTATTACCTGTATGCTCATTATGAGGGTGATTCAGAACAAAGCTTATAATAGCAATAGATAAAGGCTTAAATATGACATTTCTCTCAAATCACGATTTGCACAGAATTGCTCTAAAAAGGGTGTTTAAAAGTATTCCACACCAATTTTATTCAGCCTTTTGACTCTGAAAGGAATAATAACCCAGTTTATTAGATTACTGAACCCACTATCACTGCTGCTGGCAGCGGCTGTCATCACTCCTCGTCAGCAGCTTCCCTTATTCCTTCCCACTGGAAGGGGGGCACCGGCAGCCTGAATAGCAGATCTGTTTAACTGCTCTGACTAACGCCATGACCTTAAAGTTCACCCTGAACACTGGCTCGAGTTTTTGAAACGAATCAAAATTCAATTCACATCCATCTGCCAAGGCAGATGCGAACCACTTCTTGTGGACATCACGAGGCACAAAAAGAATTTTGTCACTTTTCTGTCTGTCATTGCTGTAGGAAGGAGAGAATCTGCTTGGCCAGAGCACAGGTTAAATCCCTCGTGTGCAGGATAAGATAGACATTGTTCAAGGATATGATTTTGAAAACCCATTCTATTGTCCAGATTTCTAGAAGATTAATCAAAGCAAATTTAACAAAGGATATTTTCTTAAAGCAGTGTCAACTGCTGCAACAGCAAACATTTCATTATAGTTTTCTAGGATGGTAAGTCATGCCTTGTATAAACATACTGTGTTTATGTCTTGTACAAACACAATAGATGTGAAATTTCACTGCACACTATTCCATACCAAATCTTTGTTTTCTGTGCAAGATTCTTTAGCCTTGTTACAGTAAACTGCCCAACTGAGCATGAATATGTTAAAGGAAATCCACAGCCTTTTGATACACTATAAATGCTTGGGAGCACAGAGTACTTTTTCAGCAGATATAATTGAACAAAAAAAAAAAGGGGGGGGAAGCCCCAAAATATGAGGAATAAGAACTAAATTTATATTGGATGTAATTTAATTTAAATTAGTGAGAAATGCCTTGTTGCACTGAAGCCTTTGTCAGTTATCTAAAGTTTAAAAAAATAAAACTTGTAATCAAATGTTAGTAGTTCCTTTATGTTATTTTACCTATCTCATTTTAAAAAGCTAGCTAACTTTAAGAGGGGAGAACTTTCTGCGGGACATCAAAAAACCTAAGGTATTCATTTTGGACTAAAAGATTAGGAAGTGGTAATTCATATTTCTCAATACACAGCATAATAGAAATCACATGTTAGCATTGCCAGCCATCCAAATAGCACTTCACAGATTACCAGGGGAAAAAATTCAGTCTCATCTCCTACATTTACAGTGAAAAAGGGGAGTAAAGATCCTACGGAAAAGGTGAGATCTCAGTTGCTAGTGAGGCAAATGCTACAGCTGTGGGTAGTTCAAAAGGCCCCTCTTTTTAAGAGATGGGAGCTCCTTCTTCTTGCCGTGAATGGGCTTCTCAAAGGTGCATGTGCACACTGCCTGCTCTGTAGCAGGCAGTGAAAAGGGGAAAAGGCTCCAGGCAAGGAGAAATGTTGCCTTTCTAACACACCAACCATTTGGCACATTCGGAAAAGGATTCAGAGTCCCAGCAGCACAGGATGGCTGAGGCTGGGAGGGGATTTGGTGCGAGTGCTTGCTCAAGCAAGCAGGGCCACCTGGAGCTGGCTGCCCCAGAACATAGGCAGAATGGATTTTTTTTAAAACCCATAATGAGCAAAAAATGAAACAGAGGAAGATTTGTACATACATGTGCATGTGTATACACATGGAAAATTACACAAAAGCTATAGTAGGGGATTTACTCAAACATACTGATTTAGATGTAAATTTACCAGTGAGAACAAAGAGGTGATATCTGGAATATACTGAAAGAAAAATACACTTCACATGTGTCTTGAAAGGGTTTTAAAAAATTATTTTATTTTAAAGTAATTTCATTTTAAAAATCTCAGCATGTTTCACTTGAAACCCAATGTCTCTGAAAGTAAAGCACATGTCTATGAAAGAAGTTTTCTACAGTTTGTATATCTTGTCAGAATTTGAGATACATGATATAAATAACTGAGATATTATATGTTATTCCGCTCTGCATTTTTCAAAATCTTGGTCAGAGAAGGAAATGGAAGCCCCATGCCCATCACAGCCATAACAACAAACCTGGTATCTTCTTCACAATTTGATTTGAGGAACTGAAATTTCCAGGTACCAAATGTATAAATTTCTATATTAATGTTAAAATAATTGAATCTTAAAAAGGACAATGCTTGTGACACAGAAATTCTGATTTCTGAGAATTGCAGAATGACTTAACATTGAATTGGTCCCAACATAACTTCCATGTAAAATTTTCCTAGTTATTCAAATGGCAGTCTGCTGAACACTTAACACATATTTTAAATAAAATCAAAATGTAAAATGAAATAATTATATTTTTATATGTAGTCCACATTTTTCATTTTAGGTCTCTTTCTTTTCATAAAATGTTGATGCAAACAAACAGCACAGCTGTTAAAAACTAATGACATCTAAGGTCATGATGGATACCAAAGTTAATTCCCATCCAGCGCAATCTTTCCATGTAAATATTTTTATTGGCATAAAATACAGGCCCTGAGTCCACCATGGGGGAAAGCATTGCAACTGTGGGCACAGTGAAGTTACGAGAACTGTAATTCCAGTATTACAGAGCAGAGAAACACTTACTTTTGTCTTATACTACAGAAGTTTGTCATTGTCAATTGAGACAATTTTTAAGTACAGAAGGGGGGAAAAAGATCAAAACAATTCTAATAATTGAAGTAATGGACCTACATAGAGGCGGCAAGACTGGAAAAATTTATGCCGTTATTTGAAAAGTATCCATGGCAGCAATGACTGCAACCAGCTACCACATGATAAGCACCAAGAGAGCCACAGAAATCAAATGCACAGCTCTTAAGACATGCAAACATGCCTTAACCCACTGACTGTGTTCAAGCGGCAGAAACTCTTTTAACAGACTCTCCAAAGTCAAAATGGGTGTGGAAAGGGAGCACAAGGGCACCCTGGGTTTGCCAGGGACAGGAAGGTGTGCCCAAGCCAATCCCACCCACAAGCAGGATTTCAGCACTGCCTTGGACATAGGACTTCAGTTTTAGATCTTAAGAGACTTGTTCAACTTCCCTGCAGCAGGGAAAGGAACTGGTTAGTTTCTTTAAGGAAATTTTCAAACTGTGAATCCCAAGGCTGCTTCCTTTGAGGGCAGTCAGGCAGAGAACATCTCTCACCCCGAGAAACAGCTTTGTTTGGCAACACAGGTCCCCATGGGTCCCTTCCCAGGCAGGGGTTGGAAAGAAAAAATATCACATATCATATCTTCTAGAAAATTCCACCCTTTCCTTATGACACCTCCTTTCTAAATAAATTGGAAATAAGCAAAGCTAACAACCTGACCTAATTCAGAAATTTCTAAATGTTGTGAAGTTTGACATTACAAAATTAATTCATATTTCTCCCATATGGGAAATTATGATCAAAACCCCCTCAGTTCTGGAAAAGGTTCTCTGACAGTTAGAGAAAGCCCTTGGTTCAAAACAAATACTTTTAAACCAAAGGCTTTCTCTGATTTTCTTTTCCAATAATCTGTCTCTGTATTTCAGAGAGAGAGAAAAATAAAGCACCAAGCTGATTTGTGGTCAGAAAAAAACCCAGACAGGAATCCAAGGGAAAAAGAGAATATTTTCTCCCTAAGGAAACATTTCTATTGTGTTTGTAAGAAGATATTTTGAAAATACAAATATGGAGAAATTATTATAATTTCAGGGGGAAGAAATTCGCCACCTATTCAGAAACAAAAATGCTTTCTAAAATGCTAAAGTACAAAAAATTTTATTATTCCAATACAGATTTATACTATTTGGTTAGAATCCTGTCCACCTTTGTTCTCAATTCCTTGTGTACAGAGAGGTAAAGTAGAAAAAGTGACAAAGCTTTCTCCAAAGTAAAGGATGTGACCATACTGTAGCAGGGATAAAGACTGTTTCCAGAAATTCCTAAATATGCCTAGAGGTGATCCTTAATGGTCAATCTTTAGTGGTTTTCTGTGTTTTGGCAGACTTTTTCCAAATGTTCTGCAATCGTCAGTTAGGGGCAGGCTGACCAACGCCCTGTCAATAGCTGTGAGCTAAGAGTGGGCAACTGCATTTGTCCAAGTCAGTACTTGCAGATGGGTACATGCAGCTTGACGTGTTTTCTTTATCTTTTTTAGTGTCTGTCAGACATCAGGATCACATATTAGGGTATTTTTTAGACTTGAGATACTGAAAGGTCCTCATTGCATCACTCAGATACATAGAAATCCTTTCTCTGAATATCTTATATAGAGAAAAGAATCCTCAAGCCTTTCTAGGAAAGATATTAAACATTTCTTTTGATCTTAAAGTAGCTTTCTCTTGAAAAATATTAGTACTAGGAGAAACTGTGTTTAAAACACCATGTAAGCACCATTTTCAGAAGATGATGGCAAATGATACGCAGTTCTATGTTTCTTTGCATTTATTTGTCTGGCACTACTTGTCAGCTTTACTGCTGTAGAAAACACAACTTGCATACAGAGCAAGCCACTCTTCCAAGCAGCCTGGAAAAAAAACATGCTATTTATAATCTGAAAATCTCTAAGGACAGTAAAAGAAGTTAGTACCATCCACTCTCATTACAGTTGATAGGTGAAAGATCCCTAGGGTTTATAAAGTTGGAATAGGAAGAGGGATAAAAGATCAACTGATTGTTATTCTACCTCCTCATTATAGGAGAAGATGACATGCTATGAAAAAAAAAATTACTGAAGGTAACTATGGGGATAAGATGACAAATGACAGAGACCAGAAATAAATGCATCCACTTTCACCACTTGGAAGCTACACAAATATTAAGGATGGAGATCACCCAAAAGTCACAGGCATTGTTTGTGGAAATATCAAGGGCCCCACAAGCACAAATTAGACTGCAGAAAATGAGTAAATTAAAAGATTGCACATGGCTGTACTTCTAAGGAAGGCCGATAGCTGCTGCAGCAGCTCAGACAGAAGCCAAAGGGATACCTTCCAACACTTGTGAACATCAAGACACTTCCTTCCAAAGTTCATGAGAGAGAATGAAGTGGTTTGAAAATGCAAATACAAAAAAGGCCTTGTCAATTAAGTTTACCCATAGTTGGTACACTTTTGCTGAAAAACTTCCATTTCTCTGAAACCACATTCTACTTGATTCCCTTTTTGATTTGGATTAAGGACCTTCATCCTGCAAGGACAGTAAATTCCCTGTGGGAGCTAAGGGAAATATCCAGATGCTGTGTGGCCTGCCATAATGAAGTGCGGTAGCCATGGCTACACTCAGACCCTTCAGGGTAAGAAGCACCATGCTTCTTACAAAGGGAAATGACATTTTATAATTAGTTTATTTCCCATCTGGGCGGTTGTTCTCCATAATCTGTTTCAGACGCGGAAGTAGAACTCAGCCAGGCTTATAGCAGGAACACGGTCCATGTGGACAGCCAAATCCCTAACACCAGAAAGACAAGGGCTATTTGAATCCAGTGCCATGCACTGAGTCACTGAAATATGACCTGGTCCCAAGCGTGACTCAATAAGGACTAATGGAAAACTCCAGCTCCTAAGAGCTGGCTTAAAGTGTCACTGAAAACCATGAGAAATGAAGACAGGTTTACCTCCATTTTTGACCTGTCACTGCTGAGACTTTCATATACCCAAGGAAACATGAGGGATAAGAGGCAGCTGGATAACGAGGGCCCTCTCAGGGTCAGTTCATCTGACTTCAGCCTCCTCTCAAGGATGGGAGCCAGTGCCCAGGAGGAAGTTATACACTTACTGCCCTAGAGAAAGTTATTTTCCAGTGGTTTTTTTCTGACTGGATATAAGACAACCCAAGTAGTAGCACACACCCCTTCAGTCCTAGTTGTCTGTCTCCTCGGAAGGGAAGGACAAGATGCCTGTTTAGATTGAGCACTGGGGAATCCCCCTTGTTGACATTTCCCATCCTAGATATTTTCCTTTTTCCAGCTGCCACAAATGATTCCGATGGGAAAAAGAGAGTCAAGGGGATCATTTCCTTTTAAAACTGAATGAGACTGTGAGAAAAATTACATTAATATTTAACTGAGTTGTCAGCTTAAGAACTGAAATACAGTTTGACATTTATCCATCCAGTTGCATGAAGAACACTGGAGCAGTTGTCACTGAAGTGACAAAAAACCAAGAAAGTACAGTCCAGGTTTGAGCTTTGACATTTGCTCAGAGAAGTCAGTAATTTATATGGGGAAAGCCATTCACATACTAAACTCTTTAAAAAAAACCCAAACCCAAAGAGTGAACATCTAAATAAAGCATGAGGTGTAAATGAGAGGTGAAAGGTTAAGAGCAAATGCAGCTCACCAAAAATCTATGCTGAGGAAACTCAAGGCTAAATGTGACCTGTACATCTACAAAGATCACAATAAAGCTGATAGATTTTTTCCCTCTGGAAATTAAGAATTTTTTTTTTTTTTTGCTTGTGGGAGCAACAGTGAAGAGAAGAGAAAAAGTTTGTTACCTTGAATGTCATCATTGAAAGTGCAATACTTGTTACGGTATTTATTCAGGAGGCGGAATGCATTGGCATTAGCAAAATCCTCAAACTGAATGAGGCAGTTCATGCCATATCTGAAAAAGCAAGAAATTATGCATTATGTTAAAAAAGCTTCAAAATTATACATTAAAAAGCTAGTAACATTTGTGGGCAGATTTTGAATACAAGTATAATGTGAATCACACAACGCTCAACATGTTTTTGTTATATTCGTTATCTTTACATTCATACAGATTATTTAGAAGGCATAATCATACTACTAACAGTATTTACTCAGTTCTAAGTTCTGAATAGAAGATCAGTGGAAAATCTTCTGCAGACATCTCAACAGAAGTCTCCACTGACCAATTACCTAGTGAACAAAAAAAGGTCTCTCTAAACACAAACCACTCCACAATTCTGTGGGGTTTTCTTGTTTTGTTTTGGTTTTGGGTTTTTTCTGTTTGTTTTTTAATATGGAAACTCAAGACTCCTGGCACTAGATTTGTATGTCAATACCTAACAAGTAAATAATTGTTCTGCTGTGCCAGTAAGGTTAGTCCCAAAACAAAAGTTAGTAAGAAGTTAAATTAAATAAATATTACCACTATAGATTGTGGAATGCTTTGGATTGGGAGGGACCTTAGCAAACATCTTGTTCCAAATACCTGCCATGGGCAGGGACATCTTCCACTTAGACAGGTCACTCAGAACTTCATCCAACCTTGCCTTGAACACTTCCAGGGACAGGGCATCCACAGCTTCTCTGGGCAACCTGCTCCAGTGCCTCACCACCCTCAGAATAAAGAATTCCTTCCCAGTATCTAACCTAATCCTACTCTCAGTCTGAAGCCATTCCTCCTTGACCTGTCACTACGTGCTCTTGTAAATATCGCCCAGTCCTTATTTGCGTTTTTAGTAGTACCATCTCTGGATTCTTTGCATACCAGTCCCATTTGGCATTTTCAAGTATTTTCTTACAACAAAAAGCAAAAAACCCCACAAAGCAATGAAAGCATATCTACAAACACTACACAAAGACTGGATTCAAGCTCACAGACGTTTGCAAGAGGGCAAGATCTCTACAGCACACGTCCTGATTGAGCTAAAGGAGGTTTTCCTTATTTGCTAACAGCACAAATCCATGAGACAGTCAAGCTGTCAATTCATGCTTCATCCAGAAAAGCAATACATACATATAGTGAGCAGTTCAGTGTAAATACATTAACTCAGTTTTTCTTTAAACCATACATGTGTTTGGCAACCACATTAAGAAAAGCTATCAGTATTTTTTAAAAAAGACAAAAATTCCTGTGACTAAACTCATTTCCATGGAAAACACATATTTACAGCCATATTACAATTAGCCAAATCTATGGGGATTCCACTGGCAGGAATGGTAATCCTTGCTGAAAATAAATACATCTTTAGGTTTGATGGAAAAACCTGGACTTGTCAGCAGCACGAGAGGCAACTGTTTAAAAGAAAATTTGGCAAGTCCAGTGCCGTAAATCACAACTGAGTTCAAATAAAAAACTAGAGCTAATTTCACTAATTAATTTAAATTTATAACCTGATTCACTTTCTGACATAAATTTCTGTGATTCCATAAGGGTCCAGGAGTTGACAGTTGCATAATAATGTGAAACTAATGAGATTATCACTCTGGAGTCCTAAAGCTTGGTTATATGTGTTTCTTGGATGTCATTAGGCTGGTCTGTTTCTTTATTTTACCATATATAACATTCCATTTTCTCATCTGCATTTTATTTTTCTCTATTTTCTTGCCCATTACCTTTGTAGACAAAGACCAAAACTCCCTGTGAGTTTTATTAAAACACTGTCCCTGTAGAAAATAATCCCCCTATACTGGGCACACTATCCATATTAATTCTCTGGGCCAGATATCATGGCTGTTTAATTAAAATGGAAAAAATGCAGGCAGTCTAACTCTAGGCCTCTGAGATTTTGGCATCACAGCAGAAAAATTTCTAAGCAGCATCCTTATGATTGCATGTGTAACACCTGACATCCAGGTAAAAACCTGAGAGTTCAGTGCTGCACACAACCAGCAGTATCTCCAAGACTTGTGAATATTGAGGTCTATGTTCTCCAAAAAGTCTAATCAAATCCAGTAGCTGGATACCCATGAGAGACAAGAAAATTATGCACTGTTTCTCTGGTTGGAGTATTCTTTTTCTCAAAACCACTAACAGATGAGGCATACAGACGAGGTAATACAAAATAGTTAATATCAGGCATTCCAGAAAATCCCTTAGCAATAATAAATTGGCTACAAAGGTGCCACACAGTTCTGGAAGCAGTGACCATACCAAAAGAGCCATCAATTCTTCTATGACTTCCACATCTTACTATCACAACCACTTAAAGCAGAAAGTTGAGCCAAAACCTAAATCAGTATTTTCCTTCCTGTATCACTCAGTAATAACCTTCCACCCTTCTCACACTCCGATGAATAGTTTTAGTTTTCGTGGCTTCTCCACTATAAAGAGTAACTGCTTGAATCAATCCTTGTGGAAGCAGAATATGTTCTCTCTGTTTGCACTTCATACCTTGCTGTCATTGCCAATTTTTGGCTTGGAACTGCACCTCTTCACAGGTGGATAGGGAACACAAATGACTGCAAGATAAAAAGGGAACCAAGCACTTTGGTGCTTGTCCACATGCAGTCATCAAACCCTGCTGTGCCTTTCAAACCACTTGAATTCCAGCAAATGTGGGCCACTACAGTTCTGTGCGTCATATTATCTTTCAAATATTATGAAAAGAGAAAACAAAGCCTGCAGCTATCCTAAAAAGTGACCACCTTAACATCTTCCATCAATACTTGGCACAGATACAGCACAGACTGACCTCACTGAGTTTCCTCCAGTGATACAGAGTGCCTGATCAGGCAGGTCCAGACACCAGTAATAGATTTGCTACAAACAAAATCACCATGTTTAAAACCACCATTCAGTGACAGTGGTTGACTACTAAAAGGGAGCATGTTAAAAGACAGCAACTTCAGGCATGTCAAGAAGATTAGGAGACAAAACTAGAAGAAATTGTCACGACAGAAAGCTCTCTAAGAGGTATTTCTTTTATTTTAAAAGTAGTGGACTACCTATTTAATATGACAGTGTGAAAGAATAGAGTGTTCTGCTTATTTAAGTAGCTGAACTACATAATCATATACCTTAGGACAATTTTATCTTCCTCTTTGAAATTTGAAGACATGCAGATCTTCAACATAAACTAAAAACTTTTTATTTTGAATATATCACCAGCAGTAGAGTTCCTGAAGCAAGCAGACATTTTATTCCATTACAATGCTGCACAAATGGGAGTGGGAGTGTTGATCTGCAGAAAGGCTCTGCAGAGGGATCTGGATAGGCTGGATCTACAAGCCAACACAGCACTATGAGGTTCAACAAGACCAAGTGCCACATCCTGCACTTAGGTCACAACAACCCTGTGCAGGGCCACAGGCTGGGGGAGAAGCAGCTGGAAAGCTGCTTAGCAGAGAAAAACATGGGGATGCTGGGTGACAGTGGCTGACCATGAACCAGCGTGTGCTCAGGTGGCCAGGAAGGACGATGGCATCCTGGCCTGTATCAGCAATAGTGTGGCCAGCAGGACCAGGGCAGAGATTGTTTCCCCGTGCTTGGCACCGGTGAGGCTGCACTTCAAGTGCTGTGTCCAGTTCTGGGCACCTCAAGTCAAGAAGGACATTGGGGCACTGGAGTGCATTCAGAGAAGGGCAAAGAAATTGGTGAAGGGGCTGGAACACAACTCATGTGAGAAGCAACTGAGGGAGCTAGAGTTCTTTAGCCTGGAGAAAAGAGGCTCACTCTCTACAACCAGCCACAAGAAAGCTGTAGCCAGGTGGGGGTCAGCCTCTTCTTCCAGGCAACGAACAACAGGATAAGAGGACACAGTCTGAAGCTGCTCCAGGGTAGTTGTAGGTTGGACATGAGAAGGAATTTTTCAGAGAAAGGGATATTAGTCATTGGAATGGGCTGCCCAGGGAGGTGGTGGAATCACCATCCCTGGAGGTGTTTAAGGAGAGACTGGATGTAGCACTCAGTGCCATGGTCTAATTGATGTGGCGGGGTTTGGCCATAGCTTGGACTTGATGATCTCAGAGGTCTTTTCCAACCTAACTCATTCTGTGATATGAGTCACATAAAACATACCATGCCTTATGGCTTGCTCAAAACAGAGCCAACAGTTCTGCTATCACTGCTTTTGACCCAGGGCTACACAGGGGATAGTGAGGATATGCAGGAATACGCAACCAACATGAATGTTCATACTGAAAGGTGGTACGAATAAATCAAAGAAAGAACCTAACAAGTGGGCACCGTCTTAACCAGAAGAAATTATGAGATCTAGTTCTACACTGTCAAAACTAAAAAAAAAAAAAAAAAAAAAAAAAAAAAAAAAAAAAAAAAAGAATATCTGGTAGACAATCCTCCTCAGTGTGCAATCATAACAAATGCACTAATGAATTCTTGAATATTTTTGTGCTCTGAGAAACACTTCTATGATAGCAATAGCTTGGCTTGAGCCCTGTCTAGGACTGATGGATTTTTGCAGGCAAGTGTTTTGTAGCTGCAAATTCTTTTCTTCCACCTGTTAAGGATGTGTCACTGCAATAGCTGATTAAACAAATATAAATTGTCCCTAGAAAGTGATAATCCAGATCACTGTTTCCCCTTGTAAATCCTGTTTTGTCACCCATGCCTTTCTGTGTACTTGGATTTTAGATTCCTGCTCCAAGTCACACAGGCAGTCTGAATCAGAATCCAACTGGACAGAAGTTCAAAGCCACATTTCCTTTGTTTTGTTACGAAGAGAAAATGCAGACCAGAGGTGGCAAGCATGCAACATCATATTTGTCATCAAGTATGGGAGGCAAATGCTGGACAATGGATTAAAATGAACCATCCAACTGAATAACGTGGTTGTCAAAAAACAATGTCTCCAATACTTCTCCCAATTTACAGCATATTTTTTGTGACAGTCTTAGCTAAGTTTTCTCCATTTATAAGTAAATTTATATTCAATTGTCTATGACAACAATGTTAATGTTCCAAATAATTCTATGGAGTATATCTTTATGTAACAGTCCGGAGAAAAATGTCCACAGCTTTACAACCATTCCAAATATACAGTACAAATATTTTGGCAACTCAGTGCTCTTAGGACCTCAACAGGGAAAACCCTCAAGAGTATGGCTTTTGGTGACAGTGGGAGCTATAAAAGTTTGGGCATCATTTTGAATTCAAACCATATGATCAGTAAAATCCATGCTTGCTTCAACAGCTAAGAAGCTTTTCTGGATGTATATTTGGGTGATTTGTTCTTACTGCCAGCCATTGTTTTGGAAACCTTCCTAAAGGAACAAGTGGATGCTTTTTAGGTTTTTAGAGCTTCCAAGCTCCTATTTGACCTTTTTTTGTTGGGGTTTTTTTGTGGGTTTTTTTTTTTTTTTTTTTTTTTTTTTTTTTTTTTTTTTTTTGTAGTTCATATATGCCTGGAGCTGAAAAAGCCTTAGAAACCATCAAAATTGGTTACTGCCACCCATTCCTAAGAAGGGCCAAACCAAAATGTTAGCAACATAGGCGCTGTGTTCCTTGCCTTGTGCGTCATGCAGCTGCCCTGCCAGCCAGAACCATTTATAGTGCACCAAGACAATGCGGAAATTATCTCCTTCCTCCCTGCTCCAAATGCTGTAAGCTTGCTCATTACCATATATCCCACTGCTCAAAACAGATTTAAAGCTTGAAGAACACTGCTACAAACTCCTCTTTGTGCCAAGGCTTTGCCTGGATGTCTTCCCACCCTCCCTCCTAACAACTCTTAGGACCTGGGTGCCTCCTCCTCTCCTCCAAGCTATCTTTAACTTCATTTCACAAGGCAATTAAACTGCTGCAATGAGGTCATACATCCATCCCAGCACCTCTTCTGCTACAATTGTAACCCACTGCTTAAATTCAATGCAATTTGAATGAGAGGGTTAGAGTTTTGCATAATAAATGCTGCATATATATTCTGTGGAAAAGGTGGCCCAGATGAGATACCCTCCAGCAAGCACCCCAGCCCCTCTGCAGCAGATGGTACTACTCATGCTGCCTCTCCAGCAGCCTGATGTGCTACAGCTGCACAAAACAAAAATCTGTCCAAGGTGCACTGAGCTCCAGCCAGTTCTACAATGCAAATACCTTCCCAGAAGAGGTATCATTAAATTGCAAATAACTTTCTCTGTCCTGAATTGGACCAGCAAGTCAGACAGGACATTTTTCACAGGAAGAGATTTTCTAAAGAACTTAATAGAAACTGTCAGCATCTCTGCTTTCCACGTGAAGAACTCTGCTTAAAATTCCTTTTTTATTCCCCTGTAGGCAACCACTGGTTTTATTTTAGCTACAGAAAGCACGTACTTTCATAGGACTGTTTTTCATAGCCATTTGCTGTTTCCAAACCACTCTTTTCCTCAATGAGCTCAGTCCATATCCAAAGTAGGCATGGAGATGTGTGAGATGGCAGCATTTAGCACCCACCCTAGTACCAGCAGCAGACCCTTTCTTCATTCACGTTCTCTTAAGGAAATAAAACTTTACAAAAGGTTTCCATATTACTATTCCCTGGCACAACCACAGTGCTCTGGCACTGTACCAGAGCTTCTAACATTCTTCTGCTTGGTCTTTCCCTGTCCTGAAGAGATTTGGTATTCATTTCCATGGCCTTTCTACCCCTGGAGCAGTGAGGGGAATGGGCTGGAGATGACTCATAATTTTCTCCCTTTTTTCCCCCAGCCAACAGCACTGCTACATGTGTGGACTTCACAGCCTTGGGAATTGAAAGGCTTAAGAACAAAGCAGTGCTCATTTACGAAGGTCTTGAGGGGTGGTGGTCTTAGATGCTCTTCATAAGCAGTGAAGGAAAACCATATTCTCTGCCTACAGTCAAGCCCTATATATAAAAAGGGTTTCTCTTAAGACAAAAGGTAATTAAATGATAAGCTTTTGTGGTATGCTAACAGAAACACTTACTACAGTTGCTGGTTTTAACCTAATTTATCATCAGCCATTTGTGTGGTTGCATCACACTGTAGCAGGGACTACTTGCTCTTTAAATTGAAGTCTTTCAAAGTCCATCCTACTGAGACAAGAAGTTGACAACAGTTCTAAACACATCCATGTTTTTTGTGCATTTTCAAAGTGCTGTTGAAGGATAAATATGGATGCTCACTACTGAACCTGAACTAGATTACTTCTACTTCAATACCTAAATGAATTAACTCCCAAATGTCATAAGATTGTAATATATAAAGGCTGCAAAAGAACTAAGTTACCACATTGTAGAATTTTATTTCTTCTTGTTGCAGAACTATTTTTTTTTAATTCTGATTTTCATATTTGTTCTAAAGTATAGCACACAACAATGTTATCAGGAACTGGGCTTGACACTAACTTAGACTATTCCAGTTCACATGTATAGACTTTTGTAACAGAATTAGGGAGGGTAGTGTGAATGAGGTATGAATGGAAATGTGTGCACTACTTGAAGCAGCAGCAAAACAGAGCTGAGAACAGCAGCACACAAAGAATGAAGATGACTGAAAGAAAATTTAAAATGTCTCATTTACATCAAGATGAGCAGGCCTGAGCTCTGGTAAGGCCACAGCAAAGACACCTCTGGGACCAGGACCCTGCACCTTGAAAACAGCAACAATCCCTATCACAGCACTTCACCTGTACCACTCTTTATCCTATAGGCACAGCAGGAAGCCATATTACAACCTGAAGAAATTCAACATGAGGACATACAGACATGAAAAATTTATGGAGGCTAAAGTAAGAAATACCCTGAGGCAAAATAAGCATGCCAGCACAGCTGCTGGATCTTAAAGAAATAGAAGACCTGATAAAATCAAATCTATCACCACTGATAAAAAGCATTGAGGACTTGACAGCCAGGGCCCTTTTACCTTCAGTGTCACACATGAGCAACCCTGTTCAGACCATATGAACACAAACATCCTGATGCTTTCAATATTTAGGAATGAGACTGAATAATAAAATCAACTTTTTTGAACACTCTAACATAAATCCATCTCTGTGTTCCATAAGAACTTTCACTGAGTGCTGTCAAATCAATTTCCTATGTTGGATTGTGTCAAGTTGCCTCCTCTCAGCAGGAAGGTGGACAGGTGACTGTCCAGTACTGAGATACAGCATAATGCACATACAAATAAATTACACTTTTGGAAGTTCACAAAGACAGATGTGAACCAAACTCTTAGAACTCAGTTCTTGACATGCCCAAACATCAGCCTCAGCAGACCAGATCACTGCCATGAAAAAATACACCCCACAAACTTCCACAAATGCAGAGGTATGAGGGCTTGCCTAACACTCAGGTTACGTCTGAAGAGGAAGAAAACTATATTGTCAGTTTTCGTAGTTTTTCTCCTTAGAGAAAAAAATGGTTCCATGCGAATTTGAAGTAAACAGCAAATTGAATTACCGTGATGGTTTCTCATGAATTCATACTTGTTACCTGATCCTGATCCCACCTAAGTCAAAAGTAAAACTCCAGGAGCCTGAAAATGTAATTCTACTTGTCTCCTAGCTATTCTACTGCTTTTTCCAGTGCTACCACTTCGCTGATTTAACTGTGACTTAGACCAAAGAACAATCTCAAATTACCTTCAGTTTTACATTCACTTAAAAGAGATGAGTGCAGATTTGAAACAGATGACCTGAGATTTTTTTTGTTTTTTCTTTTCAGCCTCTTCGATTCTTCTTTAGAGACTTGGCACTGTGACACTTTTGGCTGAGGAAAGGAATGGTTCTGAACAGATGGATTGGTCAAGTGTCTGAGCAGACTGGATCAGAAAAACAGAGAATCAAGAAAGGAATCCATCTCAGCTGGAAATAGTAAGTAGTTTTATTCTTCATGAATCTTTAGCTGTGTGTGCTAAAGGTGTGTGTCACTTCTTCCCCTACCAAAAGATAGAGTGGTCTTTGTTAAACTATTCAAGATTACTTTTTTAATTAAATGGCTTTATGCTAAACCAAAAAAGAACTGATGTTATCAAAAAAAAGAGCATGTAAATGCCTTACACTGTTTGATAAGTCATCCTACACAACTCAGAATCATTTGAACCTATTTTCAAGCTGGTATTTCTTGATTACTTTGTGACTGCAATCTTTAAAAGTTACTGATTATTACTGTCTGGTTCAGATTGTCAGCAATTTTATTTTGCCAAGAAAAATACCATAAAACTACAGTTCCGATGTTTGCCCTGGTGTTGGTGTGCACCTGCACACCCTAAAAATTAGCTTTTTAATGCTCTAAATTTTGCAAAAGTCATCAAAAAGAAGTAAGTACTGCAGCACTTGAATAGCGGACAACAATTGCACAGGCCTGTTACAGGGAAGTCCTCTGCAGATCTTTTAGTATGAAAGGTATTGTGTTACATATATTACTATTCATAATTACTGTGATTAGTGGAATCATCTATTCCAAGAAGCCTGGATTCCTAAATCCAGGCAAGAGATGTTTCTCTGGACACATTCTCAGATTTCTGTATGAGAATGAGAGCTGCCCTTGGAAAAAGTAAAGGTTTCAATTTGGCTGGATAAATTAGGTTTGCATTGATTGTGTGTGGCATTTTCTTATACAAGATGCATTTTCTTGAGAATGAACCTTCATATATTCACTGCCCAGACAGTAACTTTTCCCACTTTCCAAAAAGAGAGAAGGGTCTGGATTATAGGAAAAAAAAAAAAAAATTCCTTGGCTGATAATTCTACACCAGAAGCTTTCCTAATATTTTTTAACTGTATTCATTTAACTGAATCTAATAGTATTTAAAGATACTACTTTAATAAAGTCTAATTTATTAAGGTATTTACTTAAACATTGAGAATTCCAGCTTGGGTCAAGAAGACTACTCCTTTGTTTTAACTTAAATGCCTGTTTTGATGCCCCAGTGAATCAGGCCTGAGTGATTTATGGCAAATGCAATGCCTTTTTGGAAAAGGATTTGTATCTTTTGCCAGAACCTAAAGACTGCTAAATAGTCTTAGGAGGTTGAACCAAGATGACTGCACTTCCTTACACATTTGATTATACTGGTATGAGATTATAGGTATTTTTCCCAAAATAAAAGAGGTAGCTGGATAGCCAAATTAGTAGAAAGCCTGGGGCAGCACATCTGCTCTTTCCTTCTGCTACTTAAGGCATAATGAACAGATGGAAATCTGAATTCCACCACTGACAGCCTTCATCTTGACTGTTAAAAGGCAGAGAAGTAATGAGCTTTCAGAAATGTCAAAAGGAGGTTGGAACAGGAATACTTAAAGCATTTCTGATAGATGAAATACACTCCAAATATTTGTACTGTTTAATCATTTATGAAACACACCTCTCCCTTTCCAAGTTCTTGATGGTGGTTTTAAGGCATTAAAGTATCTTATATACCTGCAACACAAATTACACTTGAAAGAAAAGAAACATATTGGAGGCCAGACTGAAAAAATGAAGAATATAGAATTTTAAGAAAAAGGATGCTGTTTTCAAAACACTATTTAGACAGCATACTGTTTGACTTGAGGAACTATGACTATTACAGTGGAATATTACAGAATCACAGAATGCCTGAGGCTGGCAGGCACCTCTGGAGATCATCTCACCACCCACCCACTCAAGCGGGGTGAGCAAAAGCAGGCTGGGCAGGACCACATCCAGACAGCTTTTGGGCTATCTGCAGGGACAGAGACTCCACAACTTCTCTGGGAAACCTGTGCCAATGCTCAGTCACCCTGACAGTAAAATGATTTTATTGTTACGATTCAGGACAGCTGAGTAACAATACGTAGAACTCCGATCTCTTCGGAGGGCATTATAGCAAAATTTATTGAAAGAGATTCTTTTTATATAGTGTTTCGGTACAATGAATAGGATTGGTCCTTTAGGGCACCACCTTTTTGTAAACATCTCTACCAGTAAACAAGTTGGAAAAACACCAGGTGCCAGGAGGAGATTATCTACAGGGATTGTTTATAGGGATTGTTTTGGGTTCCTCCTCACTATTTCCCAGGCCAGCTTTTCTTATGGGCTTCAAGTCGCTGCCTGGAGTCTAAGATCTATTTTCTGAGCACTGTAAATTCCCACATGGTTGTTTTAAATGCTAAAATTTCTCTTACATTTAGGCAAAATGTTTGTGTCTTATTTTCTATTGTCCTGTCATTGGGCACCACTTATAAACAGCTTGGCTCAGCCTACTTTAATCCCCGCCTTCCAATATTTCTACACGCCTATGAGCTGCTGTTTCACTGGAATAGTCAGCCCCAGCTCCCAGTCTCTCCTCACAAATGTAAATTTATAAACCAAGGATCAAAAGTGAAGGATGCTACTCTGGACTAAAAACCATGAATTAAAAAGCCATAGCTAATGGACATATGGTGTTGCTCAGCAACTATCATGGCCAAAAAGGTTAACATAACTAAGGGCTGAACAGATAAGGAATTATTAAGTATGGATAGAGCAATCTCACCTTTATATTTTCTATAGTATAAATAGCACTATAATGACCATTTCTGATGTCTGTAATTAAAGATTTAAATATCAAACCAAATTGATTCTAACCAAATGCCTCATTTAATGTAGAAGGCCAAACTAGTTTACAAAAATGTTTTCTGTCCTTATTAACTTGTAATACACTGAACATGACTAAAAAATGCTTAAATAACAGACCGCCAAACATTTAATTAAGTTGACATGCTCAGCACTCTGTGGGATGACTATAAGGGCTTACAGCGGTAGGTTTTGAATGGCTGTCTGAAAGAGATGAAGAAAAGTTGCACTGCAGATGTAACAGGGGAGCTATTCCACATTAATGGAGAAAAAACCCCAAATCCTCCCAAGCAAAAAATGAAAAAATAAAACGCAGCAGACCTGCATAACTAAAGAAGAGATGAGATAGAAGTAGCAATAAAGCTGTGCAGAACCACAAAAGAGCAAGAACTATTATCAGTATAGGAAAGCCAATAAAGACATTTTCTCCAGAGGAAGCGTGAGCACAGCGCATCAGAGGAAGAAGAGTTTGGCAGCAACATTTGGACCACCATGAACGAAACCCAGTTTCTATCAAAGGCCAGAAAGTACTGTAATCCACAAGGGAGATTATCCAAGACTATAAATGATTTGGAATCTATTCCAATAAAACATAAACACAGAGAAGAACTATGCCCAGGGATGGACACCAGAGTCATCCTACACACTGTAGCAAGATGGAGAACGCTGTTGGCTTCCTTGGAGAAGATGGCTTGGTTCTGTTTGAGTAGCATTGCTGGTGCCATTTAATTTTCCAGCTCAGTGCTACTTAGCAGAAATTAAATATCTATAAAAATAGGGAACATTTCCAGTACACATCACACGTAAGAGACCCCAAACCAGATAACATTACAAAAATGAGTGTAAGCATGTGTTCCACCAAACTCTTTAGGTCCTGGGAATGGTGACCTGCCATTCTGCAGACCACATTCTTCCTTCTTTCTGCCCTTCCCTGAGCAAACATACAAAATGTGAAAACCTGGACTATAGCTTCCATACCTTGCACGATTGTAGGAGTATCAGACACTCACTAAAGTTAGAAGCACCAGGCATTTTTGGGCCACAAGGTTACTATCCTGTATTAAAAAGCTTTTCCAATCAACTCTTCAAGTGAAACTGGAACTCAAGTCAAAAATACACATTTAATCTGCAGCAGTTGGCATCAGCAAGCTAAAGGAAATTATTATCTTTCCGAAGAAAACAAAATTTAATGTAAGTTCAGAAGGGCCTCACAGGCTTTACATAGTTGCTTTTAAGCACACTTCTCCTAGACTTGTGATGGCTGGCCTAAAACTGGAGCACTTCCACTCAATTATAGGATATTTTGCATCTCCCATAGCACACATGGTTTTCTGACCAGTCACATCAGTATTACAAAACCAAGTTATAACTGCTTGGTTGCTCAGTGATTTCACATGTGATGACTGATTTAAGTTGTTCTGGACTAGGAAAGGAGTAGTTCACACATTAAAAAAACCCCCAAAACTTTCTTAGATCAATGACCTCATAAAATCAGAACTAATCAGAAATTTTTAAATAAAAATGTGTCCTTAAGAAATTTGGTATTATGTAAAGGTAAGAAAGAAAACAAAACTAAGAGAATACTTTTCTTAAGTATTCAAGTAATTACTGTTTTGAAAATATTAACCAGAATTTAAGGGAAAATCACATTTTATTACTCCCAGCTAAACACATTTTTCTACTTGACTGATATGGTTTACCTAAGTTACAATGTTCAAAGCTCCACACAAAGAGTAAAGCTTCAGAGATTAACCAAAACTCCTTGAACGGCTCTTCAGTACTCCAAAAGTTGCCAGCACTATTAATACTTAAATGAAGTCAAGACTTCAGGTATTAACTTCAAAATCACTCCTAATTGGATTTTTACTGGGGAAAAATTGGAGGAATGTTTATGAACTTTGCCACAGAAGTGGAATACTCAAGCTCAATAAAATGGTATATTTATAAGGGTAACGTTTTTTCCAGAAGTCATCATAAAGAAGTAACAGCCGCTCTTGCTTTCATTGCAGAAACAGAGGCATTCTGGAATCCCGAGAGAAAGGGAAAGTATGAACATTGTATTTTACATTGAAAAACTGGCAACGCTTCCAGCTCACCTCCACTGGACGTATTATTACCGCCTGTGCTGGTGGCTACGGTTACTCTTTACCATCATGAATTTAACTTTCTTAAAAACTGCCTTTGAAGTAAGTTCAAACTTTTCAGTCCAAACTATCTCACTGGTAAATTTATATTCAAATATTTATTAAAAATGACTGGAAAAAAGGTTAATTGGAGACTAAATTAAGGTCCCAGAAGTGTTCCAACTCTCTTTTAACATTTTAAACAGGTGGTTAGAAGTTCTAAATGGCTCCTCCTCAATGTCTCCTCAAGTATTCGAGATCCTGGGGATTATGTCAGTGATCTCAAAAGAGCATTGTATAAAATTACAGCTCTTATAATCAGGGACTAAGTGAGAAAAGGAAGTAGCTGCATGCGCCTCAGAACTGTTTATAATCCTCTGCTAAGCCAAATACTACCTATCCTTTTCACGCAATTATTTACACTTTCCCCAGAGCACATCAGACGTGCACCAAATGGTCTCCCCACGTCTGTCACAGAGTGAAGGAAGAAATTAATGTTTAAGATATTATTTTGCATTATAGGGGCAGCATACTAAAATGCACTTTTTCTCTGGTTTTATTTCAGGATGTTTAGAACATAACACTGTATCTAAACCAGAATTCTTGGATAGGGCTGTGGCATATTGACTTTGCAGAATATACATGCATTTCAAATTAGCCGGCTCAGATACCACCTACGGTGGACTGCAAAAGTAGGATGTACCAAATAGTTCAAAGGAATTTTTTGTTGTTGTTGTTTTTCTAAATTCTATTACTAACCATATTATGTGCTTTTTGCATATAACTCACGCCTTGGATTTTTCAATATTAATTCAACAAAAATCTTTGTATATATTTTAGTGGACTTGTTAAATTGTTTTTTTGGAGATGAACTGTTGGACTTCCTATTGGATTCAAGCACTATTGAAGATACACTAAAACTAGACCCAGCTCACACTTTTTTAGAAGGATTTGAGGGAAGCATGAAGGAAAGTTTCATACTGATTCCAGATTCCCTTTTTGGTGTTTTTGTAAACATAAAAACTTTCTGTTAACTGTAATTACCGGTAAATTCTATGACTTCTATGATCCAAAGGAACTAATACATTTATGTATTCCAACGACTTCAGAGAATTGATAGGTATGTTCAGGTTATCTTGCCCAAAAAATCTTCAGTTACTTCAGTAAGTCCCTTGCCCATTATGTATTGATGAGAGAGCCATCTGCCTTTTAATATTAGTTAATGTTCCTTTTCATTAGCCAATAATCTGACTTTCAGTCTTTGTTGCCCAGTGAATATTGGAATGTACACATCCATAGTTAGAATTACTTGGTCTACTTGAGTACTCATTAATTGAGTGCATTATATTGAAGAATAGCACCTACTGAGAGGAGTTTACGAGTGGCAGTTAATGCAACTTTACTGTTTTCTGGGGTTATTCATTCACAAAACTATGGAGTTGGATTCTCCAGCCTCCTTAGACTACTCTGCATCCCAAAAACCCAAAAGCTTAAATCACAGAAGAAATCAAAGAACTTTGCTTGCAGAGATGAATCATCCTGTCACTTCTTGCCAGCCAGAAACTTAACTTCTGAGTAAAGAAAGAGTATTTAATAGGTTTTGTAGAAAAAAAAATATGTGCATGTGGGAAAAAAAGGCAAAGTATTCTACTCCTGTGCAATGTCTACACTATGCAATGAAGTGCATAACAAAGAAAATCAGAGGGGTATTGTCTTTCTGAGAATAAACAAGCTCAGCTTGTGCTTCCTAAGCAAGGCAATTATTATTACATATAATAAAGCAGAGCTTTTGATTTGTCTGTGTACTTCCTATGACTGCAAGTCTTCTGAAAGAGGTCTGATAATGTATTTATATTAATAGATTACATAATCTAAAAAGTGTAAAAGGTTAATTATGCTTATTCTATGTTAATAATATTGCCTATTTCTTTCAGCCACCTCTCTGAAAGCTACTTTCCCTGTCATCTAATACACATGACCTTTTTGAAGGCGATGTTCAGGTAATGCCAAGCACAGAATAACCACAAAAGCCCTGTGTGAGCCAACAGTCAAAATACTTAGTTTTTTGGAGAAAGGTAGGGAGGAACCAGAAGAAAGATATTACAATCATTTTTATTCCAGTCATTCAGAAGAAAATACATATATGTACAATCACTCTTCTGGGAAGAAATGCTTGCATAGGGAGAATTTTGATGAAGAAATGTGAGTTAATAGATTGAATGATGCCTCCAACTTGTACAGTATCAGACGAATATCTAAATGTGCATGTTCACATTCGCTGTGGCATATGAGGTGGCTCCAAAAATCCATCCCTCACTTGCTACTTGTAGTTCAGTGGATGCATACAGTCCATAAGGTACTGAATATAATCAGAATTTTGCTGTCAAATGATGTTCCTCTAATTTAAACTGTAATGTACTACTATCAAAGAATCTCATCTGGGTCCCCTGAATGAAAAAATTCTTGCTGATAATTTTTACTGTTACAGGAGATAGCTTAGAGCATGGCATCTATATTTCCCTTGGTCCTCAGTCTCCAAATTCCACCTTTGTGGGCCAAATTCCACCTCTGTGGGACAAAGATCTTGGTTTGAATAATGTTTTTATTTGCTGGTAGGCTGCAGTAGCTAAAAATATAAAGAGAGTCAGAATGATTATATCACAAGATTTGTTCATACTGGCAGGATCATCTGTATATTAAAATAATAAAAATAGAAAGTAAATAGCAAATGTCTCTACTCACTGCCAATAGAAAAAAAATGAAAACTGTTTCCTAACTCTGTATCATATTGAATCATGTGCTCAAGCAATGCAAAAGGTAATGCAAAAACCATTGCTTCCACTTCAACAAGCTATGAAAGACAGGCTGACAAAAAAATAAGTGTGGCACAAAGGAGAATAAGTGTTACACTTTGAAACTGCTTATTTACTTAATTGTACATTCCATTGCAACGTTCCATGTAATAGATGAAAAGGGTAAGCTAGTATAGAAGCGAACACCACGAAATATCTGAATGTTCATTTATCCCACAATTAGAGTACCTTATATTTTTATAATTAATTTTTGTGAGCTGCAATAATCAGCAAAAATTAAAATTTATGTTATTTACATTAATAAAAATGGTGAATTGTAAAATGTATTTTTCACAAGCTTTAGGAGAGCTGCCATCTGACCTAAATTACTTAATGAAAGGATGACCAACTGAAAATGGAGAGTGCTGTCAGTAGGGTATTGCACCACTACTGAACATCCTCCTTCAGGGTTCTGGAAGAAACTCCTCCAGGATTCAGGAAAATGTTTTCTTACACAGAAACCCAGCCAATTTCTTTTTGTTTTCATTTATCTCAGGGCTCTGACAGGCAACGATAAACTGAATTCAGCCAAAAATTAGGATCAGATGGTGAACCGAGATTAGTCCTACAAACTTCTCTCAATCTGACAAAGACAGCAGAAAAAAGTCTCGCCTCATTCTACATTTCTCCCCTATATGATTTAGGAAGCTTGATCATCTGGACCAAGACATTAGCTACTGTAGTCAGGGTATACTTTTTTGTTGTTGTTGAATTTATTCAGTTTCTCATTCAAATGTTCACAGGACATTGACACAGGGATGGATTTTTGGTCAGGAACCAAATGTCCATTACACTGTTTCCCTCCCCCACTTCCCTCAAAAAAGCCAGGAAAGATGTACAATAACTGTAGCTGTCTGCAAAGTCTCTTCCCTAGAGATGGGAATAATGAGCTCTTGGAAATGTTTAAAGTCTACTAAATAAGAAAAGCATCTAGCAATGATCTGGTAAAACAGTTTTAAAGCCATGAGAATCTACTCAGTATCTCCAGCACTATTATTTTTAACTGAAAAACTAGGACTACAGCCAATTTTATACTTCTGGAATTATTATTGTTTTATAAATTTATACATATATACACACATATGCATCTTTTAAAATGCCTACATTTCCTGGCATTCCATGTAGACAACTAGGGCTTCAAATCTTCACAAAATTCAGCTAAATAATCAAGTCCACACCCATCTCTAAGTATTTGAAGTAGAGATGTGTCCAAAATGCTTTCAGTTCCTTTCTTTGTTTGAGCCATTGAAAAGAAAAAAAAAAAAAAAAAAAAAAAAAGGCACATTAAGATTTTTAGAATTCATAAATATTATATAATTTCTGGGATAACAACTTGGAAGAGTGGTAAGAGACTGTCTCTAGGGATTCCTTCATGAACCCCTTGGTTGGGGGCAGGAATAGTGCTGTGAAAATAGTTAAAACATTTAAATACAGTGAAGGAAACAGCTTATGCAGTCTGAGTTGTTGTACAATGGCTATGACGTACGAGCTATTGCACAGCATAAAGAATAATAATCCCCCACAGACAAACACTATAAATAACAGCCCTGGATGTCCATTTGGCAACTTCCAGATGTTGTTTTTAATCCTTCATCACCAACAAAGGCTAGAAGCATCACAACAGCTACCCTGCACTAGCCACATGCCCAGAGGTGGGCTCTTGGATGTAGCACTCAGCACCTAAACTTTTCCAAGGCTTGGCTTGAGTCTCCAGCAAAAATCCTCAAATGCTTGTGAAGTCATGAGCAATAAATGCCATGACCTGAGCTCCAAAGGAATCTCTTCCCTGAAAGGATGTGACACTGTGGCTTTCATTCTCTCCTACAAAAATCTCCTCATCAGTTCTCAGCTTTCATATCTAGTCAAAAAAAAAATTCTATTGCCTATTTTTGTAGCTTCAAAATACTTTTAAAGAAAGAGTTTCTTAATACACCAATGATTTTAGATGCTGGAATCTCGCATTTCTCATGATCTTCTTGCAGTGTTTGCTTGGTAGAATTTGAACACAGATCTAGTAAGTTCTGCTGTACAGGACAGCCTTATCTTTATGCCAAGAAACAAACAACTTTTTCTCCCAGAAGTACGGGGTATGCCCTAAGCAGGAATATCTGGAACACACCAGATCTCTGAAAAAGCCAAGTTTTCAAACAAATCATAGAATCCATATTTACTTCACCATTGAGGTCTCCTCAGCAAACTGTACAATCCAAAATGAAAAATACGGACTTCTTTCAACAGAGCCAAAGCTCACAGAAAATAGAATAGTTCCAGTTGAAAGGGACCTATAGGAATCATCTAAGTTTTCATCTATTCTATGATTACCTCAGGGCTGACCATAAGTCAAGAGATATTATTAAGGCCGCCGCCCAAAAGCCTCTTAAACATTGATGTAATGTGCTTCTCTTTCATCCAAGAGATGGCTGGGAAATACAAAAAAGCTTGTTGGTGCAGAAGTAAGGTTGTGCAAAATCTAACGTTCATCTGGATCCCTCTGAACAGATTAGCTTTGCATGCCACTACTTGACCAGAGCAGATCTAACTGGAAGAGACTGAGCAAGCTGTGAAAAAGGGGGCTGCATCCCCAGCATTAAGACCAGATGGTTGTTACATGGAAAACAGGTGTGATCTGTCACTGGAAAGGAAAAAAGGAAAAAAGACATGTGGAGCAAACCTGACTTTCTCATATACACTTCCATCCATTTACAGTAAAACTCACTCATAATGACAACATGATTTTGACCATCATTTTATGTTGCAGGATTAATCAAATAATATATATCATCTACAAAAATAGTCCCCAAGTTTTCACTTTTTATTTTTGTTTAGTAATAGGGTGTGCGACTACAAATATTTTGAAAGTCTATATAACACATTTGGAATTATACCAACAAAATTAATAGTAGTATAGGAGCAGTCCTAGGGACAGCAGGATACGTGGCGAAAGTTCTAAGTCTGTATTCACCACACAGCCTTTTTTTGGATATTTTGCAGAATTTAAATCATAAACAGATGTTTGTGGAAAGAAACTGTCTCCTCTTTCTTACATACAATGTATTAATCACTCTAAAATAAGACCATAAAGATAGTATCTTGCTGAGTCCTTTGTACTTAGCAATGTTACTAAATACTTAATTTACATCCCATTTGGGACAAAGCTTAAGAAGCAGAATTTGAGATGCTTCAGGGACCTACAAAAACGGTTATAAAAACTATTTAAATATTTTTTATTTTTAGTGGGGAGAGTGATAGCAAGGAAGTATTAATGAAGCAGAAAAGCAGCAGTTGTTGCTTATCATCTGTTTATCTCTTAATAAGAGAAGGGTGGGAACTGTGGTGTGCTATGACAGAACTAAGCAAGGAGCCAAGGACGTGGGACATACAGCAGCCAGCCAGAGCACGACAGAGACAGCAGGAGATCATGAAACAAAGTAATTAAAAAACCTAAACCAATGTATTTAGAAAACCTGACTTGGAACTGCAAATCAGCAACCCAGGAGCATATAAAAGGGAGAACAGCTGTGACATAGAAGGATTAGAGATAATTATAGGTGGGAACAAAAATGGCTAAGCACACAGTTAGAATTAGGACAAAAAACAAACCTATCCAGAGAAAAGTGGGGTTCATTTTCTCATTTACCAGTGAGGTAGGGTGCTCCCCTGTTAAGCCAAAAGCCTCCAAGACACATCACACCAGACAAGGTTATTGTCTGTAAAAGCTTCTAACCCTGCCTCACCAAGGAAGGAAAAGAAATCAAGCAGACCACAAATAATTGTGTCATGACATTCAAAGCCTAACTAAGGTCTATACCATATTAGGGGAAAAAAAAGTCATTCTGACATCAACTGGTCTATCAGAGCTGCTTGAATCCACAAAATCTGGCAAATTACTTTTTTACTCTGGTTTTGGTTTGGGGGGCATTTTTTGGATGCCTTCACTATCCTTAGTCCACAGCATCACTGGGATAGAAGTTGCAGTACTTTAGTGGTGGTGTAGTTCCCTCACTCATCATGGTCCTTGCAGCCAGGAACCTCAGTTTAGAGCTGAAAATATATAACCCACTGGTGGTCGCACACGGCACACACAAGAGGAAAGCATACAAAAAGAAGATACCAGAATTTTCCCAGCAGAGGACCGTGTCTTCTTACATCATCCTTCTGAGGATACAGAAGTCATACCTGCATTAAAAGTTTCAAGCTGACGCCTCTGAGAAGCAGAACACTGGACTTTATTGACTAATAGCTAAGTAAGAAAAAGCAAATGTTAACCTTACTAAAATGAAAGAATTCAGTTTCCTGTAAATGTGACATTTATGCAAAGTCTTCAACCACAGGCACAGTCTGAATCCCAGTGTCAGGTGCTGCAAGTGAAGAGTGTCCCTAGCACAGATGGTAGTTAAGGCTTCAATTACTATAAACTGCATAACATTTCATAATGATAGAAGCAATCTAAGCCAGGTCTATTATGGTACCATCAGTGCTGCTCAGAACTTCAAAATTAGTTCATAGCATGCTTTTGCTTTATGACTGACAGATGAGTAGCACACTAGAATTTTTTTCCTGCATCCTACTTCTACCAAAAGTTAGTCTCTTCTATTTTAAAAGAATTATACTACCAAATATTGAGCAAAATTAAAACATTTTCTTTTCTAATGAAAATCACTACAATATAAAAGGAACGCCTTTCCATTCTAGCCATTCTTATCTAAAGGAGATACTTATTATTGCTTGTACTATACATCCACATTTGACTTCTAAAACTGAACACAGGAGTGGAGTTTGATGCCTTTTTTGAAAAACTTTTTTTTCTTTGTAAAGAAGCAGAAGTTAGCCTTGGCCATTTCTTTTAGAATGATTCAACTGCTTCAATGACACTTCTGTAACCCAGGGGAAGAAAAGCAATGAAAAAAACTTCAACATCCTGGGCAGTTTAGTTAATATTCATTTTTCACTTTTAGGTTTTACCTTACAGAACTGAGCATTTGTTTAGAATTCTCTTCTCTGATTTTATATTTATAACTTTGCTTAGTTTATGTCAGTGCAGATCAATTGCATACCTGCAACCCCACTAAAACATCTACATGCAAAACAATCATTTCAAATGCTCAGGCACAGAACATTACTTAAAACCTCCAACAGAAATATTGCTGTGGTAATCAGCCAAAAAAGTTACTTAGGTGAATTTTCCCATTTTTTCCAATCACAGCAGGATTTCTAACACAGAAAGAAGGCAAGACAACAGAATGAGATGAAATTTGAAAACTGTGGCAGCATTTATTCAAGCTGAAACTAGTTTAGTGGTTTTCTTTGGAGCACAGACTATGTTCTTTGTCAAAAATCTCTTTTGTCCCACCTTCTATTAAGTGGTTCTTTGACAATACCTCTGCTCTGTGAGCCAAAACTGCTGCCAACAAGCCTCAACTAACACTATAGCTCTGTTCACCTCTTCAACTGTTTATATTCATATTAGCTCCTTGCTCTTGACCATCTGACCTCCTGCTCCCAAACACAGAGAACAAAAATTTGGTTTAGCACCTTATGCTGTCCTATGTACCTAGAGTTGTATGAAACACCCACTTCCTTGCCTTCTGAAAACTTCTGAAGTTTGCTCCATAGCATGGTTTTATACCAATAGGTGCAATTACAAAATATCAGAATTATGGAGTTTTTAATACAACCAAAAGCCAGAGAAGTAGAACAATGGCTACCAGACATCATCAGAGCAGCTCTGCCTGTAGAGCTCAAAGGAGAAGGCATTTGGGATTGAAGCACAGCAGTGCCAGCTCTTAATGTCCAGAGACTAATTCTTAGCAGCCTCCTGCCCAGCTGGAGGTGTCTGTTAATGCAATAGAGTAGCACAGCTGCAAGAGGCTGAGTATTTCAGGTAGAATGCCACTTAAAAATGCACAGTGGATTCTATACACCGTGATCTCCTCACTGGTTCTGGATTTTTTGCCAACAAGTAACTTAAATGCCTTTAGGCTATGGGCCTGCAGCATTTGAAGGTGGTGCTGCAATTAAGTGAGGATGTGCAGCTGAATTTGACATCAGGATCATACCTAGTACTCCTCACATATATTATTTCAAAAATGGCCACCATGAATTTTAGTTAACAGCTACAGATGAGCAGCTGGTTCCCATTTCAAAATCTGATTTGGAAAATATACAAAAACCAGCTGCACTCAGTTCTCATATCCTGCAAATATAGTTCTTTAAAAATATTTTCCATATATAATTTACAGCTTCTATACTTTTCTGGCAAAGAAAAGAAAACAAGTCCTTAGACTGTGTAGTCTGGCTTAAACTGAAAAATCACTTCTTTTATACAAATTTAGAATAATTACCAAATTTAACAAAGCATTTCTTTTTATCTGTTATGGCATTCCTAAATCAGCTGGTATAAATGTGTAGGATGAATTTTTTAACTAACTGTTTTCCCAGTATAAATTTAGTGGAATCACTGTTGTCCCACAGCTGAAGAAATGTAGTATTCCAGAAGTCAAACATGTGCTCACATCATAATCAATTTTTCAGAACAAAATACCATAATCAAAGAATTTAATAAAAACTTGATACTGTAATAAGATCTCCTGAGGTCTGAACCACTATTTCCTGCCAGAGAAGTGGACTCCATAGGTTTTCAGATGACTCCAGAGCTGCCAAATGCAAAATCTCTAGCAAGAGAGGCTTTCTATTCTGCAGCTACTGAAAAAAGCTAGATTGAGTAATTAATTAATTAATTTTGATGGTGCAGAACCAAAGTGTATGTAAGAAAGTGGACTTAAATATTATTGCTGAATTCGGAGCTTCTCATAGTTGGTTAAAGCATATGAGATATGAGATTACTGTGAGAACTGGAGGATTTCAGAGACTTGCACAAGTGTTTTGTGTTCTTACACATGGGACCACAAATACAGATGACATCTAGGCAAAAAAGGTGGTGATTAAACATATTCAAAGCATCTACACTACCTGAAATTAACACTAGTTAAATTCTTTGTGGCAGCTTATGGCTTATTAAAAGAACACTTTTTTTCTTGCATTTTTTTGTCTTCAGATTTGAAGACTCTTCTATTACTAGTTATTATCATGACAACATTTCAGTTTATCTAACAGACACAAATAAGCTTGCTCATATTCATGTGTTCTGTTGAAGGTAAAATAACTCTTCTACATGTTTTCTAGATCAGAACTCTATCCCAAGAAAGAGCAAAGATCTCAAATATCTATTCCACCAAGATCTTTTAAAATAAGGGGAGAGAAAAAAAAAAAAGGAATTTACTTATAGCAGTAGAAATTTGCCACAAAGAAATTATAATCAAATTAAATTTATACGTCTTTTAAATACATATTTCAGAAATAATCTCTTCTATCATTCTGTGATTCTAGAAAGGAGGTTTTACTTTTTCTAACAGTACTTAACTCCATTTCTATTAAATTCTGCATAGCTCATTTTGAACAATCCCTGCCAGCAATCTCTTTCCAGTAGCCACTTCGGCTTAATACAGATCAGCAAGTACATGAACAATTAATTTTGATGATAAAATCCACCAAATCCTAAAATATAGTTCACTAATTATTCTCTCATTGTTTTAAAAGTATAATGTTTGAAATGGAAACCAGCTTTCTGGTTTTGTATGAAGTTAGATCCCATTTTTAAAAGGAGAAATATCAGTGACATGGTGCCAGAGATAAAATAAAAGAGTAATGACATTTCTTCTGCAGGAGCTAATGCAGAGAGAGCAGTAGAAATTCTTCCCACCCCATTATTAGGAAGATCTAAAAAAATAAGGGATTAAGAAAAAAGGATCTTCAAATCACTCATACCCCAGTCTAGTTTTCAAAATGTGTTCCTTTTTTTCCTCTCATATACACTCCCAGTTTACATAAAGATGACCTGCCAGATCACTATTATTTGTTTCTGGGGATACAATCAGCATCCTTTGGAACACCAAAAATATAGTTATTAAAAGAAATTCACTTACAGAATTGCAAAGAACTTTTATGATTTAGCAAATAAACAAAGACATTAGCTACACAGATAACATGATTTATTCAGAAGTTGTTAGCACTGGCAGCACTGTTGAGTGTCTGTGAAGTGTCAGTTAACTGCACTTACATATGGTAGTGGGCCTTGAGTGTCATATTGCATTTTTCAGCCATGGGTAATATTTTTTACAGTGGTTTATAAACACCAGTGATTGCTAATGCAAAAATAAGATGTGCATCTGGAATTTCCAAAAAGGTAAAAAATTCTGCAGATCCCAAATACTGTCTCCTTACCCCTAGATTAAAAAAACAATGAATTGGTGAAATGAATCAATTGTGTGATCTCGCAATTAAGAGCATGAGCCTTTAGCTCCCTTCAATTAAGCAAGCTCTCAGTTTGCTTTATTGGCATGAAATTAGTACAGAGAGACTGCAAGGGATAGAAGTAGAGAGGCAGTTCCCAGCATTCAACTGATAATGTACACAACTCCAGAATTCAGTTCTGGAATGCTTTTGAATCCCTGGGCCAAAACCCTGGTAAAGAGTTCATATGACAAGGCTTGCACAGCTGAAAGACTAACAAGGCCACAACCTCAGCATGCAGTTAAATACTTGCATTTTACAAGTCAGTATTTAAATCCACAATTAAGCACCAAAAGGGAAGTATCCTGATTTTCAGAAGTGCTGTTTGTCCACACTTCAGTACACTATATGGCTACCCAAGGACATATGGATTACTACTAGGATTGTAGGATAAGTAGGGAAGCCAGTGAAGTTTCCATAGTGAAAAAAAGTTGTTGAGTCTAGCAAGTGCCCTGTCTTGCAACAATCTCAAGGAGCATGGATAATTAAATTCTGGGAATATGTTCATTTCCCTTACCTGGGACTATAGTTCTTTGGCTAATGTCACTGTCAATTTTTAATACAGTGATGACAACAGTTAAAAAAAGAAGATGCTTGGGTATATAAAGATCTGAACTTCAGTTCTAGGATATCCTCTGAAGATCCACGGCAATGGATCTATTCTCTCATGATAGATTTTATTTAGAAAGGATACAACTACAATGAAAAACAGTATAAAATGCAGTTATTACAAGTACCTGACACACAAAACAGTGAGCCATGATGGTTTATTGCTAAATCACCCAGTGGCAAAACAAGCCAGTAACAACCAAATGATGAATAGGTTATGGCAGTGATATTATTTAAAGGCTTACTGTTTGTAGGCAACCAGGCAGCAGAGGCAGCCATGGGGATGGGCTGATCCACTGCCATGGATCAGGAAACTCAGCAGCAGCATTTTGGGTGGGATACTCTGAATAAAGCACAGCAGTATTGCTGTCTGGTAGAGGCAAAGGACCAAAGAGACATGAAGCACTGAGGCACTCAAATCCAATTAGCCAGACCATCGGTGACTGAATGTTTTCCTGAGAGCTGATATATAGGTGGAAATACTTCTTGACTTCTAATGGGAAAGACACAGAGCTGGAATAAAAGGGACAGATAAGTTACTGCATTCTGATGTGAACTGAAGCCAAACTTTTGATATTTTACTTTACTAGAGTTTCCAAAGGGGGGGGGGGGGGGAAACCACACACACAAAAAAAAAAAAAAAAAAAAAAAAAAAAAAAAAAAAAAAACCACAACCAACAAAAACCTGCTGCTTCTGACAGCTTGGAAAACTACTGTACTTCCGTAACAACAATATGAAGCTTGTTAAAATATTACACTCATACAAATTATTCAAATAAATCAACATTCACTCCATTTACAATACAGTGCACCAGCTAACTTCTGTTGGGAATGGTGCCCACCATTTGCTGTGGCTATAAAAGATGAAGGAAAGTAACTGAGATTATCCAGGCCTTTTCCATTTGAAAAATCCCTTTCTAAAATAGTTTAGAGAAGAAAAGCCTAGGAACAGCATGTTCTTCACTTCTTGAGTTTTGAATGGCTGCAGCTAGTCTGGGACATAACTGAGCATTATTAGAATATGAATACATCCAATTTGAGCTCCAGATTCAATTTTGGTACAAGAGGCATATTAAAATACTAAAATATTCCCCCCCTTTCTCTATCTTATCTCAAACTCCAAAACAATAGCCTTCCCTCTCAGTACCACGTTTGAGGATTTTGTTCCTTTTTGTTTTATTTAAAGGATGAATGAGGTTTTATTTCTTCAAGGCTCCTCTGCTGATCTTTGCTAAGAATTCCTCTAAGGTCTTGCATCACAAACACTAATAAGTCTCCCTCTGTAAATAAACTTGATGTGATTAGGTTCTGTCTATCCTGCTATGATTTTGCTTCACTGACAGACTCACTTTTCCTTATACTACTTACTGCATCCAAAAAGTCTGCAGAGCATCTATCTGTTTTCCAGCAGCCAGATACAATTTAACCACCAAATGAACCAACAGGAAAGGGAAGAAGAAGGATACAAGGCACTAAATAACAAAACCCAACCAACCAACAAAAACTGCTTGCCTACATTCTGCTTTCTGTGATGTATTTATAAGGATATTCATACTAGGAGTGAATTAGTTAACCTACTCCCCTTTACCTAACAGAACACACAGAAGCAGATGTCTCCTACCAAGTCTTCTTTCCTTCATGTCAGAGTTCCCTGGACCGGGCAACTGAAAGAGTGCCAAATGTGCACACAAGCCTCCCATCTCAAGAAACACAGTACAGTTAGTTTACTTCTCTTTTTCTCCTACACAAGCCGGTGAGGACAATTCCAAGCAGGGTACCCCACTAAGCACCACAGCCTGGGGAAGGGTTCAGGGCTCTTCAACAACCTCCCTAGAGATGGCAGCACCTGTTGACAATTTAAACGTTGCAAGTGGAATCAGTTACAAGTCATCATGGTTAATCAGAAAATTTGAAGATTCTCCTCAGGCAAACCTGAGACTGTAGTCAAGGCAGCCTACAGGCTACTGCTGAAGGTCACACCTTTCTCGTCTCCTGCTGTGTGCAGTGAGAAGATATTTACTGCATGGTGGAAGGAGCAGGTAGTCATAGACCTGAAAAATTGCTTCAAAGGGTCTAAGTTCCATTGAGGAAAAAAATCTGCATAGAGAAAGATCTTCACTAAGTCTGCCATAGGAGGGAGTCATTGCAGCAGCATTTCTTCCGGCACACTTTCTAACAGCCACTTTAGCCTGATCAATATGGGAACACTTAGGCACGATATAAGCCTGGGTCTTGCACCACTGCAGTGCAAAAGAAGACAGAGGCACCAATGCTCTCACAACCTGCGCTTGGACATACTGTCAGAATGCCTGTGTGGTCCAACCACTCCCTTAATGATGCACAGCTATATGCACCTTATAAGTTGACTTCTTGCCAGTACATTCTCTTGCCATAAGTGAGGGCTGTAGGAATTAATTAATTTAGTCACAAATATAACTATATTCTAATGTAATCTGCTAAATGAAAACAGCTATTAAAATATTTTTCTAGTTTTGATTTTGTGGAGATAGTGCTTTTATAGTTGTTCTCAAAGTTAACTAAACCATATTTACCATAAAACACTGCTTTAAAGTTTTACATGAAGTGAAATGAAATACTGCTACCATCTGTGAATAATGTAATCAGGCAAATGAAGAATAATGACTACATCATGGTAATTTAGGATGGAACACAGTGAATTACAATTGTCAGCAGCTTGGTTTATAGCTCACAAACTTGAGAAAAGCACAGCATATAGAAAGAGTGGGGAAGGATTTAATCAAAATATCATTACAGAAGAGAACATAAACGACATATGGCATTACTTTTCAAGGGTCCACCATTATTATTTGTATTTTGAAGTGTAACTGAAAACTTACCATCACACACACAGAGAAAGATAATTTCAGTGATACAGGGCTGCTCATTTGCATCACAAATGCATGGGGTTTAGCTCTTAACAGAGTAATAAATAATTCCATCCAACCCTTTGGGGTTGTGTTAGATAGGCAAGGAAATAATCTATGGAAATTTCACCAGATTCTTTCCATTTTCTAAGTTTCCTATCGGTTCATAGGCCAGAGGTGCAAGTCAGTATTTTCCCTGCCCAGTATAATGACTTCTATTGGGGATGATCTGCAGCAGAAAGCAAGCTGGTAGGATGCTGTTCTTCCCTACTCTGACATTCTTTAGATGGGTTCAGGGTGGAAGTTATCTTTACCAGATTTGTGAAAATGAAATATCCTTTGAAATAGGGGGAAAACTTCCATACTCTTTAAATCTACTTCTTGCACTAGACAAGGAAATTCATGTCCTTGTTATTGAAAAGATGCTTTTTTCCTCTCCTTTCATTTTTTGTTCCATCTCTATTCTACGTAATTTTCCCCTCCAGCATTTCCATAATCTTTTCACTGTTGTACATGAATACCTCTTGGCCACTGATAAATTTCTCTTTGCATCATCACAGTCATGCAGAGAAGAAACAGGAACTGGAATAAAAACACAGAGCTATTTTCTCTGGTTACACAGGAAGCTTTGGTGGATCAATCCCAGCTACCAAAGTGTTGTTTAGCAATCCCTCCTCTCAAAGTTTCCTCTGTAAATACAGATATTTAAGAACAACTTGTCATTTGGAAAAATTTACTTGTCTGTATAAAATGTTTTATGACCCATTTCTCCACAGGGCAGAAACTTAACAAACGTTTCTGAATTCCAGTTGGTATTCTGTTCTTCACTGATGAAGACAACTGTCCATTTTTTTCTCCTGTCATAAAATATTCCTTCCACTTAGAATATTCCTGTTCCTCTAAATTACTCCACTGACACAAAAGAAGAACCACCTGGTAATGCCCAGAGAAATGACAGTATCTGCCCTCAGAGAGGGTACCTGCTGGCATTGATAATAAATAAATAAATAGATAATACATACATATTATCATATCAATATATGATATATTATCATATATCAATATGATATACATATGTAAATAAGTAAAAGCTGTTCACTAGATTTTTGTCATCAGAAATCCAGATACTTCCCACATGTTTCTGCCTCCCCTCATCTGGGAAAAATCATAATGTACTAGTTCCATTCTGCCATGACAGGACACTAGATACTGTACCAAAATCTTTTACTAATGATTAGTGTGAGTTTTGGGTTTGTTGGTTTGGTTTGGGTTTGTTTTTTTTTTAATCCTGACTCTTTCATAAATAATTTTTTTTCATAAGAAGAACATTTTTGGGGTGAATATCAATAGAGGCTGAGAAGAGGAAGGTATTGCAGTTGATGAAAGTATACCTTTTTAAAAAGCGTTTTCCTTATTATCATGCCATTTGCAGTAGAAAGGTGACATTTCAACAAGAAACACTATAAATTATGCTGCATTAGCTTATAAAAATCCAGATTTTCAAAATTTAACAATCAATCCAGATGACATCTAGGAAAATTCCCTGGAAGCCAGTAAAAAGCCTTTACAGAGTGTACCGCCCTGTACTGCTGCCCCCTCCCTTCTTGCTCCCAGGCAATGCTTCTAAAACCTGGCTCTCATTTGTTAGCATTTGGCCTCTCTGGAGAATTATGAAGGTGAAAAAGATCTAAAATAGGTATTTCACATAGCTTTCCAACTTGAAAATATGTGTCATCACCCTGTCTTTAATTCAGACTTATTAAAAATACATGACAGCCTCATGCTTTACAATGCTCATGATTATGTATGTCTTGGAGATGTACTGAAAACACCATGACAGCAGATTTCACCAGAATTTATCTCGCTCCCAGAACTGATTAGCCAGTGCTAAATAAGAAAGCTTCTTTTGGAGCACCATGGCAATAACTTTACAATAAATATGATTAACATAAAATGTAACAGACCAAACACGCATCTAAGATTAGCAAAGCAATATTTGCTCAGTCAAACAGCCAGCAGAAAGCCAAGAAAAGTGAAAAGAGGAAAAACATAATAGAAACTTTCTTAAGGAAGAAATAACTATCATGTAACCAAAGTATACAATTACCTAGATCACCATAATAAAGGGAATCATGACCTGCATGTGCAACAGTCAGACCTGTTAAGCCAGAAATCAGCTGTAGGTGCTGAGTCTGCCAGCGGCACATTAAACACAAATCTGAATTTAGGGAAATGTAAAATTATTGACTTGATTTTGATTTAACTACATCACTTTTCCCTTCACCTTAGTAAATGGGTATCATAATGAATTTAGGTGTCACACTACAGGCAAAACAATTCACAAGTAAACCACGTAAAGTTGGAATTTCAATTTTTAAATGCTCCACTTCAAACATGAACTTCAACCACTGCTGGCCAAGACAGATTTAGCTGAGAACAAAGTGATCTTTCAGAAGGTCAAGCAAACACAAATTGCTCAAAATTACAGAGCTTTAAAGTAAAAGTTAAATTGCTCAAAATTACAGAGCTTTAAGTAAAAAGTGCATGTCAACCAAACCTTCAAACATTACTGAGATAATCTGCTTGACTCTGATTATTTCCTTTAGTATGAAGAACAGTGGTTCATTTTAAAGAAAGGGCAAGTTAGAGAATTCATTATGTTAGAGATTCTCAAAAAACAGACCACAGAACAATTTCTAGTGTTCTGAACATTCTTTTAGGGAGGTGACTCTATTAGGAAGGTTCATCCACGTTATCTGCAAGGGAATACTCAGCAGAGTAGGAAACATACAACAGGACAGCATCAAACCAGCAACTTCCATAGGAAGATTATGAACAAGGGAGTGGCAGTGGGGATGATGGGGAAGAGTATAGTAGTACATGAAGAAACATGTGTTTCAGGCACAGAAATTAATACTACCCTGGGCCAAGTTTCTTTTGCACAGCAACCAAGGCAGAAAGAACAGAAGTTGTGTATGGCTAGGTAAGGTATCAAATGCAGATGGGGCACATGGCAAGAGTGAGGAGCTGGAAAGTATTTCCAGGTTCCACAGGTTAGCCTCATGTTTGGGAGGCAGATGCAGAAAACACATTCCTCTATGGATCCTGGCAGTTGAGCTATTTTAGATATACATACTGAATGCAGAGCTAGAACTCTAAATATTTTAACAAACAAGGAAAATATGAGTAAATGTGTTATTTGACATGCAAGGAGAATTATTTTCTGCATCACAGTCTAATAATAAATTTAACTACTTTCTGTATAGGAAAAGAGAAGCAGTGAAAGAACTGGCTTGGTGTAGGTCCATACCATGACATTTAAAATTAGAACACTTCAGTGTTTTAAGCTTAGTCCTGTCATGGGTTTGGTGGGGGCAGAGGCAGGGGTTACCAAGTATGATAGCTTCTTTTAGGCTGCTGACATCCATGTATGAAATCACGGAGACAGACAAGATCATGTAAGCACAGCACTAGACCCAGAAAATTATTAGGCAAACATTTAACAATCTAAATCTTGAAAAAGAAGTCTAAAAATTATTTATATTCAGATGAATTTTACTGCTCACATAAGTCATAAAACTGCAATATTGAAGGTAAATAGTTAAGGCAGTTATAAACTCATAAAATACTATGCTCAAAATAAAAATGATCTGGAACCTAACAACTCTGTCATCTTTTCATAAGCTACTGACCTTTATTTCTCTCAAGACCAAGTTCAGTGGAATTCACCCATCAGTAGCACAGATATATCACTTACCTTGCAGTCACAGCTTCCATGAATTCATCAAGAAGATCATCGTAGGCCTGACCTCTAATTCTCTTGTGTCTCAGCCCAATATACAAAGGATCTTTCAGCAATGTCTGTTGAAAAAGAAAAATGTTTGAACTATTACATTAGCAAGTTACAATACTACACTCTTAGTTAATAAGAAGGGGACAAAAATACAGTGTTTGAGGATTAACCCAAGCATATGAAGTACATATCAACTTATCCACCTCTACATTAGGACCAAAGAAACAAAAAGAGATTAAAGAAACACCCTTTTGTATCAAGGAAAAGGGATACCCTAGTCTCAAAGCAAGTGTATAGTTTCCAAGTGAAAATGTAAAGTTTATTCTGGGATGCCAGGTTTCTAAAGTATCTTTTGGAGCTTTAGGTAGTAATTTTCTATTCTTCTTTTTTATCCTGAAAGTGCTCGGACATTTTAAAAGAGCTATTTTCCTTTATTTTATCATCATCTTTCACAAATCTCTCCCATCATTTCAACTGTGTTGATGAGCTGATACTCAAAAAATGTGTTATTTTCTAAAATTTAATATGCCAAAACATACCCTTTTCCTTCCAAACTTAATGGATTATCACTTTAGATTCCAGAATTCATCCTTTCAGCTATCCAGGTTTCATCAGTTGGATACGATTTCTGAATTTGTCTATGCTTAAATCTTGTACTTCTTTCTTTAGCTTTACAATCCATACTTCCCATAAAAACACTAAGCCTGTATCATTCCATGTCTTCACTAGTAGAAGTTCTGATGTATTTCCAAATTATAACTTACAAATTACTAAATTTGTACTTCCCCACAGCAAGTCTCACACTTCCACTGGCTCTCCCAGGAACTCAGATATAAAGACACTCTTTGTTATTATTTCTCACATGTCTCCGAAAACAAGCTAATTTCCCCATTGTATATAGTGTGCAATCCTCCCACACGTTCCCAAACAGTTTGCAGAATAGGTCAGAAGCTTGACTAAACATTTTTTACCCAAAAACAATTTGCAAACTCAACAGGGTGGCAGACATTTTTTGTACATCAGCTTCAACTCGAAAAACATTATGAAGAAAAATACAGACCAACTCGCCTTTCCAAGAGAGAGTCTTCAGAATGCAAAATGAAGAAAAAAGTCTGAAAAGCTTTCTCTGCCTGATCCAGACTGGGAAACAGAAATCTGATTTCTGAATTTTAGAAAAGTGCCTGAAATGCCATCCCAATACGAAACTTAAAATTTTTGGTGGTATTCTGCTTCCTGATGCAGACCTGTAAATAGAGATGTTTATCCCTCCCTCAATTTTCTCCACACTTCACAAAGATGTAAAGAAATAAGATTAGAATGTTTTAAAAAATCAAGCAGGTTTAAAACCTGAATTTTCTTGCTAAATAAAGCTTGCTAAATTAATCACCAATTCAGAAGAAATTGTAATACATTACTTACAGCCATTCAGGAGTTGTTAGTTCAGCTTTTTTGAAGTGAAACACAAATAAAGCTCAAAATTAAAATTACTTTGTAATTGAAGGTGACATCATTACATGGTATTTTATTTATTCCCTTCACCAACACACTTTAGCATTCATGTCTAAGGAGCGTATTTTTTTTTTTCAGAAATAATTTTGCCTGTGTATTCACATTATCCTAAATATTCTAGCAGCAAAATCAAAATAATAATTCTGTAGCAATTCTAGATACTGCAGGAAAAACTGGCAAGATTTTGATCTGTCAAAGTAATTGTCCCTTTTGAATAGTCTTCTAGTTTTGATATAATGACTTCAAACTTTGTAATCAAGTACTATTCCTGAAATTATTTTTGCATTTTCATTTTGAGTATGTCTAGTAATTAAAAAGGACCTCGAGAAAACCTGAAAAATCAAGGATAAATTTATATATCTGGGAGATAAATTCACAGGAAGTGCAAATTAACATTTTAACAACAGGCAATTTTCAGGCAATTTTGGAGATCCCATATGAGTTGTCTCACACTTCCCACCAGATTGAGCACAAGGTTGCAAAGAAGAACTGCCAAGCCTCAGGAGCCTCTGTCAGAAACATCACGGTAGGACTCAGAAACAGCAATCTCATTTCTAAAATTCCATTGCTGCAGTTTTCCATGCCAGCAGGCTTCTGCTACTCCATGTCCTATGCATGGATATCACACGTTCCACTGTCAATTCAGAGTAAATAACTTAATCCCTTTCTAATTTCTCTAATTTTTCTTCCTCAGTTGATTTGCTCTTTTCAAAGAACTTTCACAAGCTTTTTATTAAGCAATGTCTGTTTTCTCATTTTATAAAACAACGCTCAAAATGAAAAAAAAAATTGGTTCTTTTATTTTTAAAATTCTGAAGACATGTTTCTAAAACACTTTGCAGCCAGATGAAATCAGTCATATTCCTTCAAGAAGGCAGTTTAGATGGGCAGTGATTCTGTGAAAGTTCAAGAGAAACAGGCATCACATTACTCTGTTCAAAAAGTGCTAAACCAGCCATGGGTCTGCCTTGAAACATACGTAGGCTCTTACACTCCTTTTGCTACTTCTGCATTTTTCATGTTTGTGAGCATTTAAATCTATAGCCAACACAGAAACTCAGAACTCCAAAGCAGCTCCATTTATAGGACCACTGCTTGAGTTTATTCATCTATCTTTGATGCTGAAATTTAATGTGAAATATTTAAAACAATTATGACACTCTTTCTAGAGTATGTATAAACCTCTAGCCTGGGAAGTCTGACCAGCAGAGACAATTAATTCAGCAACACATCTCTGATGAAAAGCTTGACCAGCTATATACTCAGAGTTCAGAATTCCTTTACAGCTCAGTGCATTCTGCTTAACAAACGTTACAGTTTGACATGAAATAGCCCCAAAAAGTTCCTTTATGGTCCTGTTTGGAAAAACGTATGAAGAAGCCCGTGGCAGACACAAAAGAATGAAACATTCAGCGAGTGAAAAGAACAGTGGTCACGTCTGCGCCCTGAGTGGCAAACCATTGTGAAGCCGCTCGCTTTCCAAAGGCCACTGAAGAATGAATAAGCTGCTTAAGCACATTATCCCCTTATTCAGGTCAACACCATGCAAACCAGGACCGTGATGCTTGTTGTTTTGGTTTTTTTTTTTAGAGGGTTCACACATCTTGAGAGATTAACATTTGCTACCAACTATTTCATGGTTTTCAAAACAGATTACCAAAAAAAAAAGAGTTCCCTCGTATAAACGAGTATGTCAAACTGACATGATGATTAGGTACTTTTCCTCAATGACTTGGGTTTCTTTTGTTACCCAGCTTGTTGTCAAAGCTTAAACTTTGTTTTGTTCTTTTGGAAATCAAATCTCCCTCAAAACATAACTCTCCTTTTTCCAGGTTAGTGGGTTCCACATATCCATACCACATGACACTGAAAAAGTTGATGCCAGCTTATTTTTAGACCTGTTTATTCTAAGACTAAACTAAAAAAGTTCTGAAATATTTAAGTTTACCAATATGGCACATTCAAGCTTTAACAGAAATAGTGTTTTCTAAGAATAAAGGGTTTATTTGAAGTTCTGGTAGTGGAAATATCATATAGATCTATTTAGAATTAGCTGTGCAAAATAACGAGTTCTTTGAAGCACCACTGAATGCATTAAAATTGTAATGACCTTTGGGGATTTTAAGAAAAAGGCAAAACATTTATGCCATCTTACTTAAAGAGATCAGCAAACTATCAAAGTTCAAGCAAGGCTGAGCTGTGCACCTGGCTCTAATTTAGGTACAAAAGCCAAACCAGTGAGAAACAGAAAACTGCACACTTAAATACTTCATCAGTTGAGCACAACACGCTGAAATGTCATTTACTCCCAAACTTGGCACTGAGATGTTTCTTTGGAACAAATATATCCTTTAGTGAACAGCTTCATGGAAAATTGTAGGGGAACATCTGCAAGACCCTGAGACTTTCCGCTGATGGAGTAGAGATAGTTCAGAATTACTCAGTGCTACCTAGACAGTGTTTGGTGTACAGTAATGCTCCAGAGTAGCAGCAAACCCCACGCCTTTAAAATGCCAAAACCCTCCAGCCAAAACCCTGCAATGGGAAACGATTTGCACTAGAGGCACAGTTATAAAGCAAAAAGAGAACTGTATTTGCATGGGACATCTGAAGCTTTGGGACAAAGACATGCCACATGCCAGAAATTAAACACATTTCAGAGCATGATTCGTCTAACAGGGCACACAGTTACTAAGAACACCCGGGGGATGCCACTGCTATTTCAAGTCTTAATATTTTCTTACATTAATACACTCTAAATTCTCGTAACTTTCTTGTCTCAGTTTTAAAAGGCTGGGGATGGGCTGGTGAGCACAGGAAGGTTTCTGTTCTCCAGGAAAGCTGCATATTCCAAACTTTTATTTTTGTTCCGCAAGACTGAAATTTCACTTGATGTGAAACATTCCCAATAAAAACAGTTAGCCTGTTAGAAACATGCCAATGTTTTGGACTTAACTTCAACTGCCATCAATACTCATTACCCAGTAATCAATCTGCATTGATTTACACTTTCAGTTTGTAAGCACTAACATGTTGAATCACAATTTTCTGTCCTTCAAGAACTGCTTACAGCAGTTTTCACAGCATTAGAAAGAGTGTATAATATTTTAATTTATATTAGACTAGAAAGCCTTTCTTTTCTTTGAATAAGCTTGTTTTGAAGTCTGAAATACAGGATGATGCCGTTAAACTGTGTAATAAATTCTGTGTTTCCAAGTGCTAAGTGAATTTTGGATGAGTTGAATGCTACTAAGTGGGTTTGAGGGTGTAGAATACTTTGAAAAAATAAGTTGCATAATCAAAGAACTAAAGATTTTTTTCTGAAATTTTGTTTTCTTTGAATTAGACTAGCCATATAACATACTCACTAGGAAGAGATTGCGGCCCCTCCTATCTAAACACCAGACCTTTGTCAACATATTTGCAAATGTTAGCAAGGGGTCTCTTGCACAAGAAAAAAAGGAGCCTTATTCTCTGTTTCTCCCTAAAAGAAGGAGATCTTGTATTTGGGTGTCTCAGCTAACATTTTATCTAGACATCCCAGGACAGGTACTAGCATACAGAGCAGTAGCTCCCTTTGTCCCTCAGTTTCCTCCCTGGGCTCCTCCAAAGGACAGGATGTCACAAAGGATGCCAAAATACGAGGCCAAAACTGGGTATCACAATGGGTCATTCTAGCTACTAAAAAAGGAGGAAAAAACCCTGGACATGAGTTTTAACAGCTGAGCCCAGCTGTGCTCACCTTGCCAAAACCAAGTGGCTGTCAGCCCTTTAGAGACAAAGATACAGCCGTATTATAAATACTGTTTTCCCACCTGTAACCCTAAAAGATCACTGAAAATTGTCCCTTGTCTGTTCAGACAAAATTCTAGACTTTTAATAGTGAAGAGTTTAAAAGATAATACATTCATAGTGCTCCTTTGTCATCAATCTTGAATGCAGTGCTTGAAGAGAACGACTACTGTCGAGTAAAATCATGAGCAAAGAGTATTATGGATTTTTGAGACAGTTCAAAATACAAAAATTTATTAAAACTCTGGTGAAGCAATATCCTAATGTAACAGAAAGGTAGTTATGGTTTTTAAAAATTTGACTTAAAAGAATTTAAGGTTGTGGTAAAAAATATGGAAAATATATTCTCTTTTATATATGTATAATGATAGTATAGATTTGCACACCCAGACTAGACTTTTTAAATTCTTTCTCCTTAAAGACAGGCTTCATTTATTCAACCCAACTTGTTCTTTAATTTCATAATGTCATTAAAGTGTCAATGCATCCTGTGCTTGCTTCGGCTCACGGAGCTTACTCATTTCTTAACCTGAAGAGGAATCACCAGTTGTAGCTTTGAATGCTCACTGAACCCTGTTGCTTATATTCTAGTGATTTCCCACGCATGCAGACAGCCTTGCACAGCTGAAAAACCGTCAGCTCCAGCGAACTTTAACAACAAAATAAAAATCCCTCTAATGGCTGGAAAGAATGCTTCATGAAGGAATCTTGTAACACGCTATGAAATTACCACAGCCCGTCCCCAAGCAAGACTGCACAAGGCCAGGCTGTGCCAAGGACATTCTGTGGGATGTTTCCGGCGCATGTATGTGGCACTGAATAAAGGCCCCAGTGTGCGAGTGCTGTGGGCAGACGGTGGCTGGGTGCCCAGGGGGACAAGCCTCCAGCCCCTCGCACGGCACCATCTGCCTGCAGCCCCCCAGCTCATGCCATGGCTACCAGAAGGGCTCTTCCAGGAAGTCAAACACATTCCTGCGAGGGAGCACGCAAAGCTGAAGAGCACCCAGCCCTCTGAGAGTAACATTTACAAACACACCTGAGATACACAAATGTGTGGTTACGTGAGCCCTCATTAGCAAGGGTGCACCAAGTGCAAAATCCAAAGACAGAAAGGTGCAGCAGCAAGGGGCAAGAGGCACTTGATTTTTCAGGTTTTTCAAAGGGTTGCTGTCTCTTCCAAACCAGATTGGGACATGACTCACTTGTGTCCACAAGTCAGTGTGTGGAACCAAGTGATGGATGACAAGCTCAAGGGTTGTTGATGGTGCAGGGGCAGAGAGCAGTGTTGCCTTCTAGTGTGAGTCTCTAGATATACCTGAGTAACTCTCATAGCTAAACCCCCAAATGCTGGGAATTATAAAATATTTTATAGAAATTATACTTTTATATTAAATTTATCTTATGATTTTTAGGTGTAATTCAAGATTTCTGAGCACTTGAAACACACAGTTACAGCCACAGGTCTATTAATGATGCACATGCCCAAGTTCCCTTCGAAACAATCTGGAATTCACAAGGACACCCAAACCCCCTTACTTGGTGAGTTCTGAAAACTGCAGGTAATACACAGTACAGCTAGGCTAACCATATATTGCCGTACTTGACATTAAATACTAAAGTTAAAAATTTTTAAAGCAGTAATACATCTGACATCAGATGAATTGTATCTTTTTCAGAGCAATTTGGCTTTTGTTTCACCTGCTCACCTTTCCAGTACTCAGTATAAAACATTCACACAACAATAACAAAGCTTTTTCAGTAAGTTTCCATTGATATTAAAAAAATTCTTGCAGTAAATGTACTTGGACAATCTGACAAAAGTGCTCTGTGCAACTTGATATTTATGGCAATTTCCAATCAGGAAAGACCTGGGAAGAGCTGAGTAGTGTACCATACAAGTACAGCTTTGCTGGCCAACAGATAAAGCAAAAAAATAATGGTATTTCCCTGAAATTTAAATGCCATTGAAACCTTTTTTCAGGTCAAACAGCTTACAGTGATGATTTTCAACCAGTTTAATTTCTAAAAACTATTAGAAGTACGTTTCAGAGAATGGCCATCATAAGTCATATGCAGTTCATAAGGAGAAAAGAAAGCATTTTCCTGAGGATTGGATTAGATGTTGTTTGTGAAAGTACTGTAATTGAAAAAAAGAAAAAACTGCCTTCAAAGCTAGCAAGTTACCTTGCGTTTCTCACACTAGAAGATAAAAAACTAAAAAGTTTTTCAATTCTAACAATACAATTGTGCCAACGTCTTTTGTTACAGAAGGTTAGCTTCAAAACCAAGATAATAAACTTCTTGTTAGACTGATCTTTAAAGCATCAGAGTTCTTCTAGTACCATGCTTGTGTATCACCACCATAGGGATTCATCAGGTTCTTCTTCTAAATCTACATCAAGTTATGCACCAAGCAGCAGCTGTCACAAACAGCTCATAACTAAGGCACGTGATTACCAGGATGAAGGGGAAATAATTTCTAATCTTGGAAAAATACTGAGGAAAAGTATGGAAAGATCCATTTTCTGTGTTAATTGTGCCAATCTGAAAATAATGGAATGCTTTGTATGAACAGGGCACTGTCACTATGGATGGAATACAGAGGCTTCTTTTCAGAACAGTTTCTCAAGCATTAGAAAAACCTGCCCAGGGAAATGGTTGAGTTCCCATCCCTGGAGGTCTTTAAAAGGGCATGTGGCCCTTCAGTACATGGTTTACAGGTGGACTTGGTAATGCCGGGTTAACAGTGGGACCTAATGGTCTTATAGGTCTTTTCAAACCTAAATGATTCTATGATGCAACCTGGTCCCAGAACCATATCTAGCAGAGTTAGTGAGAAGAACAGGGAGGTTAATTCATTCATTCATTGTGTATTTTAAGAAAATAAAATTTTCATTGTGTATTTTAAGAAAATAAAACAAAACAGCAAGATAAATATTCTGCATTATGTTTAACAGCCTGAGAGAACTCTCCTGATGTTAACATCTGTCTGCAGGGATAGTGACAATGCCAATTCCACAAATGCCTGTTATTTGAGTTGGAACTTGGAAGACACTCAGAACCATGGTTTTGGAGGAACATTTCATCAGACAATTTTAGCATGCATAACTCTTTTACACAGTAAAACTGAAAACAAATGGTTGTCTGCATGCCAGTGGCATTTCTTGAAAAACTTAATCATTTGCCTATTGAGAAAACAATAGTCCTGAAGAATCCAACATCTTTCAGGACTTCAGCACATTGTGCTGCATGTAATCACTAATATTTTAACATACAAACAATGGTAAAAAAGAAAAGAAATCTGAGAAATCTCGTGTATTTTATTCATATCATTTCCAGAAGAAATCTCACAAGAAATCTCCTAAAACTCCTGATATCTACTTTCTATAAAGGCTTTTACTGAATCAGAGAAACGGCTCAGATGAACTATTAAGCTCCCTACACAACTGACCTCCCACAGGCACCACAGAGTTAATGACTACAATTTCTTCTTCATGAACCCCAGCTGCCACATGGCTAAAATCGCAGTCACATGTCCTGTCACACATCAAGAAACATGTTACAATACCCTACACTTTGAAATATAGCTGATGGATAATGGGAACTGGAAGCTATAGAAATAGATTACTGCAACCAAACTTTCAAAAGTTTCTTTCTCTCAAAAAACATGAGGGATAACATGCTAAAACCTACTTGAAGGTGCAGCCATAAGTGCTTATAATAAATTACAGAAGGTGGCCGAACAATAATCTTTAAGAAGAGGCCAAACAGTATTCATGGCAGCCTATATGGTACCCTAAAAAGTCTAGCCTCAGTGGAATGCTTTAAAGAAGTTAGAGATATTTATCTTTCTTTTTTCCTGTAAAGTTAGCTATCTCAGTACATTACATTTTTTAGCTTAATCAAGAGAGTGACAAGATAAAGCTGCTTGGGGTGGTTCATACACTTTTAATACATCTAACTTTTCTGTACCATTTTTGCAAAGCAACAAACACATTATTCCCATTATGTTCATGCACTGACATTTACAAATTTTGTTTAGGAGAGGTAGCTGGAATGTCTAATTATAAGGACTCATCCAGCTTTCAAGACCAGACAAAAATACAGCAAAAATCCCCAAACAAACTCAAAACCAAAAAGCAAACCAGCAACAAAGTGAATCAGCAGCAAAGACTTATTGAATATGACACCAGTAAAGGCTTATTATTAATTAGTATTCAGAAGAATGCCATCTTAATAATTTTCCTTCATCTGAAAAATAACAAAGATAAAATATGCCTTAAAAAAAACCTTCAAAGACTTTTTCACTCATATTTAATACTATACTAATAAAGAAGATTTTGCTAATATTGTATTAGCTCGCACATTATGACAGCAGAGTGTCTCAAGTCCATCAGACAGGTAATTGAACAGATTTTTAACATCCCATTTACAGAACTGAAAATCTTATTCTAGGTTACCAGTGTGTCTCATTTCTACACCAACAGTTCTGATATTTTGTTTTTATTTTTTTTCCACTCACATATAACTGTAAATCTCCACCACTTGCTGTGACCTCTCCTCAGTTTTATTAAACTTATGTCTATTTATTTCATTTACTTCCATAAGCTATTTCCACATGGTCCTTCCTTTGACCCTGACATCCCTGTCTTCTGTGCTGACATTCAGACATTTTCTTTACTAGAGTCAAAAGGGTTGGAGCTCTTCCTAGACCAACAAGTCACGCCAATAGTGTCCCCTGGACTGAAAAAAGTATGTTGACATTATTTTGGTGCTGGCATCTCAACTATATATCTGTCCTATCACTATTACAAAAAAAGAAAAAGTCATTCTGAGCACAAAGTAGATTTGCTAGTGCAAAGCCAACATTTTTAAGAGCACCTTTACAATTCAAGCATGACAAGCTTTGTCCCAGAAGATAGGCTGTCATATGTGGAGCCATAAATAACACATATTTTCCCACCTTTTGTGAAAATAGCTATTTTTTATGCCCATTCCTTCTCTAGTCTTCCCCACTGCCTGTGAAATAGCTGAGAAGGTTGACAGCAGTTACTGCGAAAGCCAACAAAAACAAACACTATCTGTTGCTGTCTTCTGAGCATAAAGAATTGGAAAAGTCCAAGGTATCTTCAAACAAAGTCTGCCATCAATTTAGTCTATGGATATTCATGCATGCTATCCAAAATAAGCATTTCCAGATATTAATTTCTCCCCTCTTTCATGGATCCCCTTGCTTTGAAAAGTGAAGTAAGAAGAAATTAAATGGACTGACAGAACTGCCTGTAACATTACTATACAGCTTGTTCTTTCTAGTGTCAGCTGAAACTGAGACTTAAATCCTGTGTCACCACCTATATTCTTTCTTCTAAAACCGTTCCCTCTTCAACTTCTCAGGTCTTAAAAGTCATTACCAACACATTGTTTGGTAAATGTGAAAATCTGAGGCACCACCTAGGTTTTTCACATTTTCCATGGTCTAACAAAATAGAACATTTCATTAAAGAAATAATCATAAACAGCAAATTTCACAATACTAAATTAACAGTCTCAGAAAAAGAATACCATATATTCCTAGCCAAAATGACAAAGTTTAACAGATGACAATGGATCAAAAGTAGCAGACAATTGCTGAGGTCTTCTCACGCACTAAGCAGTGGAATGGCATTTCTCAAAGAGCAGTAGAATGACACTTCTCAAGGATAACAAGAGTCTGTTTAATAAGAGGTTGACATAAGTTCAAAATCAAGTTTCAGTTTCAGTAAAAGTCCCCTGAGTCACACAGTAATCACATCTCAGATGCAGAGAGAGGCAAGTGAAGTGCAACTGAGTATGAATTCATGTTAGCAAACTTAAGAAACTTTACTAGATACTTCTACATCTAAACTAGTCTAACTTTATAATAATCAACAAGAAAAGAAATTAACAACCATTTTAAAATACAGTTCATCAGACCACTTTGAGACTGTTCCTCTACAGAAAGCAGCACCTACTCCCTTTACCAAATTAGCCTCAGAGGATGAGCTCAGGTTAGGATGACTGTCAAGTTCTTCATCTCTTTTTAAGTCTTTCTGAGCTTACCTGGTTTGGCCCCAGACTCTTTAAGACCAATAATTCAAACACAAGATTATAACTGTCCATTCCACTGAATTTAAAGTGGGCATACTAGAAAAGTCTAGATTTGGGTTTAGTACACAGGCAACATGGAAAGGCTGGATGGCTACAAGCAAACTGCAAACACATCTTTAGTATCTTATGACAGCATAAGAGAACTTTAGGAAAGACAATTTAGAATGATGGTGAATGTAAGTCTGGCACTGAAATATATAATAATATATTATTTTATACAACATGCATCTTAAAAAGATAATATATACTTGAAAGTCTCCTTTAATTTAATTATACTAGAACAAATGGATGCATTTTTAAAAATGCAGTAACCTTTAGTTGTACAATAAAAACAGTAAATCCCTGGTGAAAAAAAAATCTTTCCCCATTTTTTTTTTATTTATTTAGAAAGGACTGTAAGTGTTTTTGCTACTGAGAGGAAATGAAGATCAAGGTATTTTTCACCCCTCTATTAGGGTAAAAGAAGATGAGCACTCTAACAGTAGTACTGTAAACACAGAATGCCTTTCTACTGCAATAGTAAAGAACAAAGGCCATTACAAGTCACTGCAACATTAAAAGAAATGCTGATAGTGTACACATTCTGAAACTAAGAATAATATTTAAAGAGAATAAATGTTTAAAATCCAGGCCCATTTATATTTGAGTTTTATTGGTAAAAGCACTAGTACTCATAGCTCCTGATGTATGCCTAACAAAATATGAGAAAAGCAGCTAAATGAAAACAAGAGAGGAGATGCAATATGTTCCCCTGGGAACACCATGATAAAGAACAGCAAATGATCTTCTACATTTGCAAGTAAGTAAAAACTTTTAACAGCTCTAAATTCTGTGGGAAATGTTGTTCCCCTCTGGGCACAATTACTTCATAAAAGGGGTAGGCAATGTTTTTGTGTTTCAGCTCTCTTAATATATCATTAGTAGAACGTATCCCTTAGGAACCAGACGACATTTGTACAGTCTTCTTGAAGGTTTAATATAACCATGGAAATACAGAGTAAGGTAGAAGATATAGAAGAAACAGTAATTAAAAAATTGCAGAAAACTAAGGACAAAAGAGAAGACAAACTCGAAGAGGCTGTCTTTAGAAGACGGAAACACACTGGAAATCTCAGGACCTTGGGTAAATCTAGATCTATTACTACACTTACAAATTCTCAACCCATCTCAACCCAAATTTTAACCCAGAGTTAAAACACTGAGTAAAAATAACTTAAGAAATTTTCAAGTTGTGAATGTATTACCAGACATAGTGTAGCTATTCAATAAGAGCATTAAAGAGCAAGAAAAGGAAACTTCTCAAAATTTACTGAAGAACATCAGCTGTCAGATACTCGTGACCCACTCAAACACATCACCCACTGGTCCCTGCACTGAGGGAAAATGGTGGGTCCTGTAAGTGCCATCCACTCTCCAAAGCACTTTTAAGTCTGCAAGTGTAATACGGGTGCTGGCACAGTTCTGGGTACTCCTGCTATTTAAATAAAGCATGTTTAGGAGAGATTGATGATGCCATATTTATTTTAGACATGGACCTTTTGAAACACACTGGAAAGATAACACTAAACCCCTCAATTTTAGAGCATGCATCTATAAAATGAGATGTAAGTGTCCATTCCCTCTTCTACCATAAACTCAGTCCACTTCAAATAACTGAATAAATTTAAAAGGAGACTACTGATTCTGACAAAATAAAACTGTGGGGTTTTGTCTCCTTCACAGTGGGCTGGACAGGACTTTAAGTTCAGATATTACTTTACTTTTCAATACTTCTGAACACTGAAGAGAGAATGGAAAAATTACTCATGACATTGACTCTAGAAAAAATAGTATCCAATTATGTTGTTTTCTTGCCAACTCGAAGTTCAGAAAGAGGAAGAAAAAGCAATGGTCATCTATTTACTCATCTGCTCAAGTGCTGCCTGTATACTTCCAGGGAAGGCACTACAGCAGCAAGATATAAGGGGGGAAAAAAACCACTTGTGAAATAAAACTTAAATGGTAAAGGAAAGTGCAATTATCTCCTACCAGACTGACACAGACAGGCAGCAACCAAAAAATAAAAAACCCACAGAATATTTACTTCATCAATAGTTTTACAAATGTTGGTGCCTGGAACTCAGCACCACTGGGCCACAGCATCACTTCTGAGCACCTTCCTTGGCCTGACTGTTTTGTGGAACATGTGAAAAAGCCTCTTTCCATCAGCCAGGTTAATCTGGTCAATAACATTTTAACATAACTAAATGTAAGCTGCACATCTGGAAACCTATTTTGATCACACATAGTGTCATTTGTATTGCAGAAATATGCAAAACTACTAGGGAACACACTGCAGAATATAACCTAGAAATGAGATTCTCATATATGCACCAGATACAAAAATAGAGTCTTTTTATATAGACGGGACCAACCTCTATTCATAGAATTCAGGAAATTTCACTGTTATTTCACAGTAAAACTGTCACTGAAATGTGTCCAGTCCTAACAATCATCATTCAAGGGGAAGGCAACAGGACCTTTTTAAAATCAGAAAGCATAATCATTCTCATTACATATTTTCTATATTTTAAGAAAAGTGTAAAAATGCCACTACTCTACATATGCATGAAAATTGTGATTCTCCTTTATTTATAAATTCCTGCAACTGTGCACAATTTAAATTATTTACTGGAAACATATTTTTAGATTGATAAGGTATCAAATTACAGGTTTCGTCTATAAACAGTTTTCTACTGTCCAGGTTTCTATTGTGGTTGAAATATGAATAATAAAAGTAGGTTTGTTTCCGTTTTCTCAACAGCTTTCATTTGCATATTTATGCGTAGATACTCCTCAAGAATATGAATCTTGGAAGGCTGGTACTAATTCTTGGAACAGACAATTGTAAATAATTTGGGGCTGACCAGGATAAGCTGAAAAGCTGAGCTTGCATTTGCACCTCAGCTTTTCTGGATTGCATATTCCAGCACAGATGCCTGTCATTCCTCCAGAGGAGTCGGAACTACCAGCCCAGGCATGCTCATTGACCTATTTAGGGCAACTGTGAGAACCATCACATTCCTGTACTTCAATATTTTAGTAAGTTAAGAGAAAAAAATATTCCAAAGCAAGCATGCAGGAAACAACTTGAAACAGCAAGTCCCTGAACTGTCACAGATGAAGGAGTAGCTACCCTAGCTGCTGCCCTACATATTTCTCTCTCTTGTGCACTTTTCAGTGCTTAAATCATAGAATCATAGAATTACTTAGGTTGGAAAATACCTTTAAGATCAATGAGTCCAACTGTTAACCCAGCACTGCCAAGTCCAGCACTAAAGTATGTCTCTAAGCATCACAGCTACATAGCTTTTAAATACCTCCAGGGAGGGGGACTCTACCACTTCCCCAGGCAGTCTGTTCCAACGTTTAACGACCCTTTCCGTGAAGAAAATTGTTTCTAATATCCCATCTAAAACTCACCTGGTGAAGCTTGAGGTCATTTTCTCTCATCCTATCTCTTATTACTTTGGAGAAGAGATCACCAATTGTACAAATGAAAAACCAATTCAAACAAACATTTTTTAAAAGCAAACTGGCCATCATGATTCATCGGCACATTAAGGGCATATACATGTGACCGATCAGCTTTTTAGCTATGTCTACACAGGGCAAGAGAATGTTTGTGTGTCCAGCTTCCTTGCAGCCACTGCAGCTGGAATGACTTCTGACCCCTGGGCAATCCACACAGCACTGTGCTGGCGCTCAGAGCACCATCATGTCTTCCGCTAGAAACTGCCTGCGTAAAAAGTCCTCTCAATATGAGCTGTCCTGGCTCTTCCACATTATGTGAAAGTACTGTTTGAAAGAGTTGAATGCTTTCTACCTAAACTGAAATTTATGGTAAATGGTTTAAATTTAAAGCTAACAAACAATCTTTCCAAATCTCCCACAACTGGCTATTGCCAAGATTGAATTTACACATGTGATCAGTTTAGAATTGGTCTGGCAGCCATGAACTTGTCAAAGCTTCTTTTCTAAGGTATCAAATAAACACAGTTCTCATTCCTCTGCTAAGCATCCAGTATTAGATTGAAATTTTTATGGTCAAAAGAAACCCTTTCACCATTGGTTTGACTTCTATATAATACAAGGCATCAGTCTTGCTAGATTTCATTACTCCTCTGTCTGGATAATAGTACTTTAACAAAACCATGCCTCTTTTGTGACCCTTGAACAATAAAACATTGCCTCCAAGTCACTGATAAAGATATTAAACATTGCAGAGCTGAAAAAAAACCCAAACCCTGAGATACCATAAACCCACAAGTATTTTATTATTCCTCACAGAAACACATATTTTTAAATTGCATTTTCTCCAGTAACACCAGAGGCTTGCTTTGCTTCTTCATTAGTCTAGTTTCTTAAGAGAAACAGTAAGAATTCAACTGTCTTTCCAAGGTAAAAAATAAGTCAACCAAAAATCTGTAAATGCTCATTAGACCAGGGTCATTGCATTTTCAATAAGAGCCTTACCTTTAATCCAGTCTTCCTGATTTTTGCAATTCATCCCAGATACACCCAAGAAAAAACTATTACTTCCTCCACACCCAGCTCAGTGTGGTACAGAGAAACCTTTTATCACTTTTTTTTTTTTTTTAAAAAAAAAAAGAACTGACAAAGCATTATTTGAACATTCTAGTTTAATGATCTTGACAAACTTTGAAAGCTTTTTCAACATATTCACTTGCTGTTAATAAAATGGGAAATAGGACTTCTTGTCAAGATAGAAAAAACTTACATTTAAGAATATGTACCATATTTCTAGGGACAATCTAATACTTCCATATGTACCATCACTAAGGAAAAGCATCAGGTGAAACAGAAAACCTCATTCTCATTATTCATAATTACTTTTATTAAGTTACTTTTCTTCAGTGTCTTTTGTTTTTTACTGCCTATAAAGATAGTTTTTGACCTTGGTTTCTACTACTAGGCTTTGCTTGGTTTTATTAAACTGCCAGTTTTCACATCCTAGTAAGCCAGACCAGTTTTTAACCAACAAGGCTTGTCTCAACATTGTTTATATTGTGAGAGTTTATTCACACCTTTAAGCAGAAAACTATCATCACTCAAATTTTGATGTTTAAATGTTTCTCTTTGATCCAGCTTATTTCCATCCTCCTTAAACCATCTCTCTTCCAGGGTTGAACATGTGTTTCAGGTAGATCTCCACTAAACTGCAGTTGTGTTTATCTTGACAATTATTCATTTTTCCTCTACAGTCTATTTCTTTAACCACTGCAAGGTGATTTAACATATATCTCTGCAATATTAGATGAACACTCAGGATCCAGAGATCATACCACCGCAGGTTTTCCAACAACACTTTCATATCAGCACTCAGACTAATGCCTAAGTATGTTTCAATTGTATTGAAATCCCATCTAAGAAGCACCATCCTCACATCTAAAACATACATGGCGACTGGAAAGGCATAACTTTTAGTGAGATTGCCATGGTTTGCAGTAAATAGCTAGCAGTACTCCAAATAATATTTTAAATGCTTTGAATAAAATATTCCTCAGTATTTACTCGCCTTGTCAATACCTTAAGAAAGAGGCCTATTATTTTTGGCAGCAGTCAACAGTGCTTATTTTGGACACTCAGTCCCACACCAACTGCATGGAACCATTTATTAGCTTGGTCACACGGGACGTTCTATAAGGTCAATTTTTTACCCATAAATAAGCAGTTTCCATTTCTCTTGCTTATTATCTAGGCAATTGTATAAAAATGCTCTACTTGCACCTCTTTTCTTTCCTTGACTTTATGAGTAACAGGAAAATACCCTAGCTAAAAATACCTCTGCTAAAACTAACAGTAAGAAGGACTTTAATAACCATTTCAAACTGAGTGAGTTGCTCCTCAAGGCAAAGGGTTTTGCTCCTCAAAGTTAGTGTCTTGAGTTCTGTACACGACAAAACAATATAGGATGAGAGCTTGTCAAGTTGGGGTTTTTTGCAATCTGCTTTAGAGTAAGAATCAATCTTTCTGGAGAACTTGCAGGTTGTGCACCTCTGTATTATAGCTGCCAAAAGTACATTTTTAAAATGTCCTTTGAAACAGGGAGGCCCCCACAGAATGGGAGAAGGAACTAATCTAAATGGAAAACATCTGCACATTTCAAAAAACATGTTCAGCATAATTATTATTTATACATGCACAAGTTCTGAGAGTGATTTCTATTGTGTCTTACTGTGGAAAATCCTGACTAGAATAAGAAAATATAGCCAAAAAAGACACTTATTTGTTCAAGAGGTTTAGCTTTTAAGACAAGGAATTGCAATACAATTCCGTGCCAGCTTGGCCTAATATAATCAGCTTAGCCAGAAAAATGTGGATGCTTTTTGGTCATTTCAGTTCTCTATAGTGACTCATCAACTGGTTACATGAACGTAAGTGTTAAGGAGGGAACAGGGAAGTGCTACTGGATGAGAGGAAGGGTGTTGAGGGAAGAAATTAAGAGAGATGGTGCCCCAGGATCCCTGACTTTGTTGAAAGAAGCCTGGGAACTATATCCAAGCTCCCATTAATGAATACTCTCAGGCCCATGTCAAGTAATCAGTTAAAGCATACAGCAACATAGTTACATCTACTCATATTCCAAGAATTCAGAATTCATTCCCTATGGTCCTAATATAGGAAGCCATATCCCAAGATGAAAAAAAAAAAAAAAAAAACCAAAAGGCATCCTCCTGATCAGAAGGTATTTCAAAGCATCAATAAAACTTTAGGTCACACAAATTTTACACACATTGTAATACTTTGTGTGCCACTCTTTCATATGCATTGAACTCAATCCTTAGGCACAAGAACAGTGACATGAAAGTTGGGTTACTACCATGGATAAGCCTGTTTTGCTGTTGCTGTGTGTATATATAGATTTGATATCTTTCAAGCACATAATATGCTACAAAAAATTTAAAATTACAATGAAACACAAGCAAAAAAGCAAAATGAAAAGCTTACTCAAGTACCAGAAGTAGCCGATGCAATTAACCGCCTAGAAACATACATTAAAACATTCATTAATAAATCAGAAAACTGTCACCACTGCTCCAACGAAAAATAAAAATATTTTGTAGCTAGTGAGACTTGTATGTGATTAGATATGGCTACTTGCTACTTGCTTGTGAGAGGTTCAGATACATCTCTGTATATAAAAGCCTGTCTGCTTTAAGAAGGGGGATCTGGTGGGACACAGAGAAAGGGGAACAGACATTTCTTGTTCAGTAATGCTTTCATCATGCATTGTCTAAGTGACCCCACTGGGGCAGGGGTGAGGTGTGTGTAAAGCTGAAGATGCACACACCCAAACCAAACGATCCAGAAGCCCCACCTAAATTTATTGGTACAGGAATGCTTTGTTTAGCTATAACACACATAAATCTCTGATACACTTATCATGCATAAAGTCCAACATTTGTACCATTTATAATACAGCATCTTCTATAGAAGCATTAATACATTGCAGGTGGCTTTCTTTATAATTTAACATCATTCAGAGTCTTTTTTCAAATATTCTTTCAGACAAAAAAAAAAGGAAGATCAAGGCCAAGTAATTAACCAGTAATCCTAAGAGTACTGGAAATTTTCAACAAGTTTAAATATCTGCATTTCACACAAATGGGAAGCCAAGTTAAAAAGGGTAAGGTCCACTTACTTGAAGTACTAGAACTTCACTTGGGGAAAATTCATAGCACTACAAGGCTTTTTATAACTAAAGGGAACATACAATATAAGTTCATAGACACACCTTGCCAGCAGAGATCAGACTACAGCCTTAAGTAATTTACCAAAAGGAGCGGCGTAGTTATTCTGAAACTGAATTCAGAATTCATATCGGAAATCACTGCAGAGAAATTCTGTGACAGAAGTGGAGAAAGAATGCTGCCTTAATTTTTTTAACTCTCTCATCCTCCTCTTCTTGAGATCAAACGTCCTATACAACATTTTAATATGTACAGTGTGTGCAGCACATTTTTAGAGACAACACTGTCCTTAATTACTCAAACCTTACGAAACAGTCTACAGTGCACGTTAGAATATCTACACTGTATATTAGGATGAGACATTTGCCTTACAACTTTTTCGTTTGCACAGAATCAAAGCCAGCATTGTATCAAAACCCCTCTCTACACCTCAGAAAAGGATTTACCTCATTATCTGTTCCCACATCCAACATCACTGGTAGACACTCATGAGGTTTTACTCCTCCACATGCCGTATAAAGTGCCAGTTTACCAACAGGAATGCCCATTCCATAACAGCCAAGGTCTCCAAGCCCAAGAATACGTTCACCATCAGTCACCACAATAGCCTGGAGGAAGAAATGAAGACACCATAAAAATCACTTCCTTGCTTGTATGCACTAAGTATTCCATTATTTTCCCTACCATCATCTTTTATTTTATATGTAAAAACTGTAACAGGTGCTAACAAATCAACAGTACAACAAAAGTGGAAAATTATTTTATTTTACTGTGGTTTAGTTACACTATTTTAGACTCTTGCTTCACTGTAAATTGGACTTTCATATAAAACTTTTAAGAATACACAAGAGCGGTATTTAGCATTACATTACAAGAGAACTGGCATTGTTCCCACTCACATTCTTTCTGTCAACAGTATGAAAACAGAATAGGAAGAGAAAGGAAGTTATCCACAAAAAAAGAAGAACCACAAACTCCTGGGTTTTGTCATGTCTGTTTTCAGTAGAACCAGAGCCAGTCACTCCTACTGGCCTTTGTCAGGACTGTCTACAACCACCTGGTTCTTACCTTTCAGAGATGTATGTCTTCTTCCCTTAAGTAAATAATACACTCCATCATACTTACACATTTCAGGAAGCATGCACTCTCGTTGGCAGAAATATAACTTAGTAAAACCCCAAAAAACTGTCTATGCTAATAAGAAAGAGTTTTCATAATAAAGGAGAGAAGTGCTCAGGATGGCAAACAGCTGACAACACAGTAATTTTCTTGTCATACTCAGTAGCAAACCATTTTAGTTGGACATTTCCTATTTTTTTCAAGAGAGATCATGAAGCACTGTAAGTGGAGAACTATTAACTCAAACTCTAGAATGGGGTTGACAAGAGATCATGCGGGCTCTCTACCCTGGGAGATACTCAAAACTCAAAAGCTGGACATAGCCCTGAGTAACCTGCCCTGGCTGACCTTGTTTGAGCAGGAGGACGGCCTAGGTGAGTGCCTTCCTACCTCAATCACTCTTTGATTTCCTGAAATGCAGAAAAAGCATTCAGGGTTGGGGTTTTTTGCCCATAATATTCAATGTAATTGACCAATTAATCAGTAAATGATGGCTATAACTAAAAAAGCAAGTGTTTAAATGCCTCAAACTTTGGCTGTAATAGCATTCTTTCTGTTGAAAAAATTAATCAAGAAGCCACCAAAATCTAAACTGATAAAAAGCTTAAAAATAATATCTTAACCAATACATATTTGGGTAAAAAACAGAATCAGCTTTGCTATGCAACTAAACCTGTGCTTACCTTTATGACACTTTCTGGCCAAGATTTAAGCATCGTAGCAATGTGACCCCGGTCATGGATAGAAATAAAAAGACCTCTGCAAATAAAAAAATACTTTTCATACAAACAGGTAATTAAATAATTATAAATAAATGTAATATAATTGAATATAATTGAATCAAATAATACATTAAATCTATGAAAATGTGTTTCCAACTTACATAAATTCAGTTTGGTAATAAGAGCTTATTTTTGTATGAATAAGTAAATTAATTATCTGCATTTAGAAGTCAAAGAACAACCAACTAAGCTAACTGAGCAGAAAAAACCTGTAAAAGTCCTTTCTGAAACCCACTCACTCAGCAATTGATCTGTTCAAATGTGTTCACTGGTTGTCCCTGACCACAAAATGAGTTTCTCTTACAACAGTGATCACTACTGCCCCAGCAGTCCTAACATTTACAAACAAGAATAGGCCAAAGCTTTAAGCTATGAACAAAACCTGAAATAAGCCAGATATTATCATTACATCAAATAAATCAGGAGCATTCAGTTGTGTGTTTAGAAAACAGTCTCCCTATTTCATTAGATTGCCATTTTGAGTTACAAAAGTGGGAAATCTTCTTCTCAACAGTGTGAGAACATCCTCAACACTGAACAGAAAAAATCTTTACTCCAAAGTGTGTTTGAAAATTGACCTTTAGTTCCACCACTATGGAAGAGTTTAGAACAAAGTAATATAAAAATGTAATTCTCAATTCCTTTTCTGTTTATTACCTAAGCAAAATCAATATAGTATCTTATTCTTCTATTCAGCATTTCATTCTTCATTTATTTTGCTTGACAGGTAGATTTACATTTAGGTCCACTCAGAGTCCATTTAATTCCATTTTTTATCTACTTTTTTTTCATGTAAGATAGTGGAAAAATGTCATCTCTCGAAATCCATAAATGCACTTAAATGCAATCTCCCAAAATCCACAAAGAAAATGTCAATGAAGAAGCCCATGCCAAAGATGCCTTCTTGTAATTACATTTTGCATTAGTAAATATAAGGCATTATCTACTAGAAGTATTCTAAAGCATTTTCCGTTGCCAATTTTAAAGTTTTAAGGTAAAAATTAGATGAAATTATTGAAAAGATAATTGAAATCTAAGTCTACCAGAATATGACCTCATATTCATACAAGTGGGTCTTATAAATCTAAATGAAACTAATAAATCAGGAAAATGCTTGTCAGATATGACTGCACATATACCAAGCCAAGCAAAAAATCTCCTGCAGTGTTAAATGTATACTAAGGCAGCAAAATTAGTCTGAACATTATATTTAATTTCACATGTTTAAATATTTCAAATATATTAGATTATGTTTATATATAAATTATCATGTGATTTATATTTCTATGTTGTTTTTTGTATTTAATATTCAAGTGTCTTCTTTCCCTCTTTGATGTCCAGAACATGCACTGGAAATTCTTTACTATTTAGGACAAAAAGCAATGTAAGCCATGCTGTTATTAATCAAAGTATTTAATTTTATGCATTTTCCCCTAGAACTAGAAATTCTCTCAACCTGGCATTTCTAATTCATTATTCTTCTGCGTCCATTTCCCATGCTCAGAACTAACACACCAGATATTAATGTATCTCAGTTGTTTCTTAATAAGTAGCATCTGTCAGCAAATTAATTTCTCCATCCCAGTGAAGGCAACAGGTCTTCAAGGACAGGTGGGTTAATTTTACAACACTTTTGAAAAGTTCTAGAATTTACTGCACACAAGTGTATCTATTTGTGAGCCAGCTACCTGAAAAAAAATGTCCCTTAACAGTGAAATGCCATGAAACAGCAAAGAAAAATACATGATGCCTCCTTTCTGATGTACTGTACTGTGCATCATTTTATAAAATAGCCTGTAAACTGTTAAATCAGAAAGTACATCTTATCAAAATTGCTAGCCTCAAGAGACAACTGTGACAGATGAGTGTGTGAAAGCAAGCACAGAGCACTGGAAGAAAGAGATCTTGTGGGATCACTCCTCTCCTTGTCTCCATTCTCCAATTTACACCAACCTAATAGATTTGTGTTAAATGAAGCAAGATTTCGTATTGATTTTCTAAAGAGTAAGAGCCCAGGCCAGTGTGCCTAAACGACCTCTTCCCTGCAGGCTAGGGAGAGAGGTCACCATGGAATAAATTCCCCAGCAGAGGAAAATAAAGGCAAGGTGGCTGCTCCAGAAGGAATTTTGTTAGAACATTTGTAAGGACCTTTGAATAAGTATTGAGAGCGTATTTCAGAAATCTGTTCAAGCAGGATCAGATTCACGCCACAATGGAAAATAAAAGCTGAAGTGTAAATAGTGATGTCAAAAGCATTTCACTCCCCTCTTTCTCCCTTTCCCTCCATTATTTATGTCCTTTAGTAAAACATTTCTGGACACACTGGCCTGACCAAGAAGATGCTCCTAAATTTAAGGGAACAGAATAAGAGAAGATTTTTTTTTTCTTCTATCTGGATCTCTTTTCCTCATCCTTCATCTCTTTAACTTAAACAATTTTCTTCTGTAAGGTGTTCTGTGCAAGCAGGTACACCAGGTTGGTAAGAGGAACCCTGACTTGCAAAATTGTCAGCCACAAGATTACTCAGCCAGTATTACTGGGACTGAATTCACTGGAAATTCTACCTGCGGACAGCCATCAAAAGGTAGCACTACATGTGTTTTTTTTCTTTTCCATGAGGTCATGCCATGGCCAGGGAAAGTACCAACTGCATAAGGTTATTGTAAGTGGAATAGGGCTGAGAAGCTGAAAAGGTAGCCAGAACTGTCTGCTAGGTGGGCAGACATTATAGCTATTTTGGGAGTGTCATAGCACAGCTACAAGAAGAATGAAGCATGGGGCAAGCCAGATGACTTAAACTGGATTAAGTTCTACATGGATTTCAATCTGGAAATATGACTGAATTATCCATTTGAGTATAATGTTAATCATAAAAATAAGCACAGTCATGTCAGTGATGCACACCCTGCTCTGCTGGACAATGGCCTGCAGGATGTGCACCTGACAAAGCACTTCAGGATGGGAGTGCTAAAGCAGATGGACATGGACAAAGCAGCAAGATACAGGGGAAAATATTATGGGGAAGAACATGCTCAGCACTGGTTGATACCAGCCCAGCCAAAGCAAGCACTGCTAGTGACACCCACTTCAGCTAGCCAGAAAATGTATGAAACTACAGCAGAGGAATAATTAGGCAAAGAAGTAACTATGCCTCCTTTATTCTCATCATACCAGCAGTAAGACTGAAGAGTAACGGGGGGAGCCTACAGGAGGACATCAAGATCTACTCGACAAAGGGTGGATCTATTTTGGGTCACTGAGCTCACTACACTGTCGCAAATTTTACCAGTTATGTGGAGGTCATTCTACAGCACATGATTTGCATCTGTTTTATTAAAATTCTGATCTACGAGAACAAGGTCAACAGAATTAAATGGAGTATTTGTTTATTATGTTTCAAGGAAGCAATGATCTACCAGCAATGTATTTGTCTATTTTCTATTAAAGGACAGTTTAGGAAAATGTGTCATTGTAACAGAATAATCCTTTCTTTCCTCTTCTTATAACAACAGGAGGCAATCTTAACATGTCTCAATGTCTCAGAAAATGCCAAACATGTTTAATGAAAAAAAGTTCAGACTTTTCTCACAACCCTACAACCCTACATATTCAAGACTGTTATTTGAACTATGAACTGTACATAGAGTAACAGTAGAGGTAGAGGTGACTTCACTTCCCCAAGCAGCCTAAACCAACAAGCTTAATAATAATAACAACAACAAAAAAATCTCAGGGGCCAGACAGTTTATTTCTGAGCCTAGACTCTTCCAAACTTCTGCATTTGGCAAGAAAGAGGTAAACTACTTCCTTGGTACCTGCTGAAATCCCTCTTATTTTTAAAATCATAAAAAGCAATACAACACAAACTTTGAACCAGGAACTAAGAGTACCTCTATCCTCCCCAAAGAACATTCTGCTCCTTTTTCACCACATTTCCCATTGTGACTGTTTAATGTGGCCTCATTTCTCCATATAAAACATGCTCAAAGTTTTCATTACATCTTACCATAGCAGGTTCCTTTGCATTGCAAGACCACTGAGCCCTAAGAAATACAAGACATGAGCTGATTTAAGAAATGCAGCTGTTGACAGCTTTACTTTCTTTACCTTTCCCTTTGTACAGGGATGAATTTCATTACTTTGCAATACACAGGTATGTTTTTCAATCTATAAAATAGTTGATGTTGAAATAGCAGCTGCTACTGACTGTCAGCCTGAATTCATCAGGCTAAAGAAACCCGGGCTTTACATTTTCTAGATGTGGCATACTCAAACCATGTTTAAACAGAAAAGTGTGTAAGAAGCAAAAAAATACTAAATCAAAAACAATGATCAAAAATAGGACAGGAGCATGAAGAGAACAGTAGGTACTACTAGAACCTCTGGAAGTGTGGAGCTGTACATAAGCAAGATGTACTTCACAAAAAAGGTAAATTCTAGCAGTATATGAATGACAATGAGGGTAAGAGACTAATCCTGAAAAGACATATAAGTTTATAAATATTATGTGTTATTTCATACTTAGCATTTGGTTTTGTAAATGACTATTCATTATAAAATTATCAAATACTCTGAGAGACAGATGCTAACATCTGCCAACTCCACTTTGCTATACATAAAAAATTATGTATAGCACTATTTTTATAGTGACTCAAAAGCCCAATCTGGCACAAGAGTGTAGAGGAATTATTAATATACAGAAAAATACAGTCTTCAAAATCCCTGTAAATGGGAAATGCTTATGTCAAGGGATCTGAACAGTCTATCTTCAGGCATAGGAGGAAACCAGCCTTTAGTTTTATTTCAGAAATCTCTTCTGAAAAACACTGGTTCGTGACAGTCTTTATCCAGTGTTGGCAGCCTCCATAGCATTCTTTCACATGCCCAAGTCCATCAAAGCTGCTCATCAATCCCTGCTAGTGAGTGTTGTGCTCCAATAGTCACTACAGTTAACAATAACATATACAGAGAAGAGAGAAGTATATTTGGGCCACTTACAGAATCACACAGTATCGAATGTTAATTAGCCTTCAGAGGAGGAAGGTGATAAAGTTAACCTGAAAGACAACAGCTGTAAGCCTGGCATTTGGAAATATTACCTCAGGGGAATGAGGTTTCAGAAAAGAAAGGATAAGGTTTGAAGAAATAAAAGGTACATAACTCTAGTGACACAAAGATTCAGATGCTGGGAAAATCGTTCAGGACAAATGTTAAAACATTATTTAAAAATAAATGATAATGATAGAAATAATTAAGAAAAAAAATCCAGCTGGGGTAGATAGCTACTTAAGATTACCATTTTTCTGATGCAGGCCCCAGCAAGTTGCAGTGCTTGCAATGCTGCCAGAAGTAAATACAACATCCACACTATGCTCAACCCTGCCCAAGATCTTCGAATAGAGTCCATGGCTCTGCCTTGTTTCTTTAACAATGGACACTGTGTGCTTCAAAGAGACTCATCCAGGTGGCACTCAGTCAGAAGAGCTGGTTCAAACAACCCATGGGCTCCAGGAACTTCCTCATAAAACTCCTTCTGCCCACATCTTGGGTTTACTGAGAAAACTGACTTCAGGTCTCAGCACGTTCTCTCTTCCACGTCATGCGGCATTAGGGAAGCAGGGAACCAGGCGGGCTGCTATTCCACAATTTGCAGTCATGTAAGTCATGTAACTTGCTGTAAGTCTTGATACACCCACGGGCAGGGGCCAGACCACACAGACATTACCCCATCTGCCCTCCTGCATCTGAAACAGGCACCAGAACTTGCATACAACATACTTTTTCTAAATTGTAACACTGTCCAACAAACACAACAGAGCAGGTGACAGTGAAAAAAAAAAAAAACTTACATGCCACCCACAGCAGCGCAGACTGAAGGCAAATGACAAAGGAACAGAGACAAAACCTGCAGCAGTCCCATCTTACTACTCTTCTCCAAAAGGTCTGGACTTTTTCAGCCCCTTGAGATTCTTGCTACCAAAGCATGTAATCTCTACATTATGAGTTCAAGTGTACACAGATTTTTGCAAAAAGCACCTCTTTTTCTTGAAACATTTTGCTTTTACTCTTTAAAATGCCCATCAGATAAACTCAGGCTCCAGAAGTGGGCAAAGAAGTAGAGGCTTTTGTACAATAAAAAGCAACCCAATGAAGTAATTCCTCAACTACTCTCATTCAACCCCCCAAAAATTACATTGTAAAACAGTGTAACAGCATTACAAGCCTTACACTGGAAAACTTTAAAATCAATTTTACATGGTACCAAGAGTAATTATAGCTTGAAAGATCGCTAATAATAAAAAAATCTCTAGTTAATTTTGGAAACCATAATGTTCACCCCAAACTATACTAAAAATACTTCATAGTAAAAACTTCATGGACTTAGTCATTGCAGGCGTTTTACATTACTCATATAAAATACTCTTCACTGTATATCTAGATATCTCACACTGTTTTTCATTTAGTGCCTCACCTTCCTACTTGCACAGCATTTTGTGGTTTAAATGTTCAAACTAATGATGCATCCTTTTCATACAGAAAGAGACTAAATCAAATGGTATTTTTATAGTCACTTTTTAAAACATTAATTTGCTGATTTTACTATATTACTAAAGCATCACTAATCTAGACAATCAGTTTTTACATATTGTTGCTTAACCACACAGCAGCAATTCAGTGGGATGTGTTTGTCTGCAAAGGAAAAGGCAGACTCTGCAAAATACTATGGTTTAAGCAGTGGAGCTCTTTTGCTCCAGAAGCTACTTAAATTCCTCTGACAGTTGATCAATAAATAACTTCATTACTTACACTCTAATGGGCACAAATAGAACTATTTGAAGACTGTGAATGAGAGAATGGCTTACCATTCATTTTTAAGACAAAAAATAACCTTCTGTTCTGTTTCAATAGCTATCATGTTTGTATTATTTTATGCTAATGTTAACTGCATTGAAAACCATCAACAAGCAACATCAACCACGTTACCTACTAGGAATCTTGCAATGCTAATGCTGTTTTTCCAAAAAAAAACCAAAAAAACCCAAAAAAACCCCCAAACCCTTTAAATGCTATTTAAACTGTGAAATACTCAAACAAAAAGAGATCACTGTCGTTCTATTTACTTCAACAACTTGTGCTGCCTTGGCTCATTGGAACATGGAAAATTTCCCATATTGAGACAATAATGTCCTTTAAGGCCTGTTAATTGACCTTTAAACCACCATAATTTGCTCTCAGTAACTATTAACCAGGACAAAAGGGAAGACTTATTAAAAAACTGCTTCTTCTTATAGCATATCCTACTCAACTTCCACTTCAATGAAAAAGTCATTTCTGAAATAAGACACTATCTTCCATTTGTAGAGTTGACATATACTACTAATTCATGAAAAAAAAATTAATTGAACAGAAAACAAACCATGTTCCATATTTTAATTGCCAGAGATAAATATCTACATGTCATGTTTAAGAAGCTCCTTTTGGACGACCAAGAAAAACTCTCAGACATACTGTTGCCTAAAACAGGCTGAATGACCTGAATAACCTGACCTCAACATACAGTGCAGCAAACCTGTACATTCATATGTTCTTGAAATAAATCTAAAGAACACTAAGAGAAATGTTAACAGCAACCCAAAATACCCTCTGATACAACAAAGTTCTCATAATACTGTGACTTTTGAAATAGAAATGTGCTGCTGTGTCTCTGTAAGCTACATTACAGCTTCATCTCAGGAACAGGAAGCTCTTCCTTCAGGTGGAAAATTCCACCAGAATGCTGAAAACAACAGTGAATTTCAGTATATGCGAAAACTAAAATGAAGTTGTGAGAACCACTAAAATCCTTTCTTCCTTAGGATTAAACAAAAATTCATGTTAAAAGTAGTCACTTTGGGAATGAAGAAGCAAAAATGAGAACTGGCTTTTGACCATCTTTGTGCCAAACACACGGGTTCTCATTCAGTACAAACTGAAGCTTGCTTTTCTTTCTTTGTATTTTTTAGTAAATGTTTCCCTTATTTCTGCCAGTTGATTTAAGCCTTCCATATCACTATCTCCCTTCAGCAGGAAGTCCATGCTTTTCTTACAAGAATGACTAGCTTTGTTTGGTTTATGCACTTGCATCTATTTGATCTAGGCTCCCAGCAGGCCCTTACCCACCATTCTCTAAAAAATAGTGGGTTTCCTGCATGTGGCCTAATCACCTACTATTCATTAGCTGAAGAAGCAGAACTGACTTTCAGTGCCACCACTTAAAGAGTAGTGGTCAGGATGTCAGATGTGGACCCCTCACAAAACTTTCTCCACCCAGCTGCAAATTACGTGATGTTACTGCTACTCTACAATAGATTCAGTCATGTTATTATGGCCTGGTCGTTCTATTTTTAAGTTTATTGTAATTAACACTGCTGACATTTTTTTAGTGAGCTGTGCCCATAAGAAAACAATTTGATGCAGTGGTAAAACTTTGATAAAAAAAGGCGGAAAGTGCCTTGCAAGAAATAGAAGGGTCCAATTCCATGCCCAAACTTTTTATTCTTGTCTTTTTCAGAAGCCTCCTATGCATATGGCTCTCCTAAGTGTAGTATGTTGAAAGCTCCTGGACCAAAACATCTAGCCATAGATATAGAGAAACACAAGATACATTACAACACACAATTATCCCACTTGTTATCCTGTTAAAGGATGAAAATATATTTGCTTTGTCTTCAGTTCTGATTTTTCATTTTTCATTTTAAGACTTGACTATTTCAAAAGCTTGCAGATAGAGACAGAAAACTATGATGTTAGAACAGCCAAACTACTGCAAAGTTGCAGTGGTTTTGCTAGGGTTTTTTCCTTCCTCTTTCAGACTTTACCAAATACAGTTACAGGAATACTATAGGGTGCTTTTTAAAAGCTACTGAATATCTTGAACTGGAAATGCAACGTTGGACTGTGAATAATGAGAGCATTTTGAACAGAGAAGCTGTTGAATGTGTAAGCAGGGGATTTGGGTGGTGCCAAAGGACATGCAACAAATGTACAGAAAATGGGAGCTGGAGAAACTCCAGTGTAAGTACACCCCCAAAGGAAAACATCCTCTGGGCATGGGCTGGGATACATACAGAATGAGCTAATAAAGCAGTGTAATGATTCTAAATCACTGGCATCTCATCTGAATACTACTGGTACCTTGTTTTGCAGTGTCAGATGATAACATCAGGAATTACTGGGGACATGGAAAACTCTTTGTATAGAAGAGTGTAGTATTCCTCTAAGAAGATCTTAATATTAAAACAAAACAAAACCCTGCACTAGATGTTTATCAGTCGACTGTAACAGTTCTCTGCTACAAGCTCATGTTACCAATGCATACATCCCTACTGCTCATGATACCTAATTGTAAACACACGCAGCAACATCATTTATTTTTAATCCCACTGAAACCTGGAAGCAAGCTCTTTCCCTTCCACAGCATAGCCATAGGTAAGGAGAAAGACACTCAAACATTTTTCTTAGTACTTCCCAACCAGTGAGTTGCAAGGTGTTTGTTATCACTGTTTGCTCATGCGGCACAAGCTGTTACTGTCTGGGTTGTCCTAAATGATTACTAGAATGGTGAATAATCCCAGCCCATGCAAATGGATACAATATGCAAACTACTGCCAAAAGCAAGCTGCAACTTCAGGGCTGTCCCAAGACCACTCAAGGCAGGAAGGGAGACAACCGCACCTATCATTCTGTACAAAAGGAAGGATGGAGTAACTTCATTTGCGGACACTGCATTGGATTTGATAGGCCATCCTTCAAAAGACTTTGAACTAAGCTCTCTTATTGAAAATAAGTGATTTTTAAAAGGTTTGCTTTGGGGGTCAAATGATGTTGAAAATTAGGAAACTAAAAATCTGCCAGGTTTACAGAGACTGTTTCATGAAGGGGAAATTTTAATAGATAAATATGGCTTGTATAGAGTTAGACAGAGCGAATAAGTAGACCCCTCCTGTGCTGTATGACCTGATACTTTACTGTTGCCAGTGGAATCTTTGGCCAAGTAGAGGTGTGAAATATAAATAAAATCTCTGCTCCTAAAGTACATTTCATTAAGGAATATACTGCTTTGGGAAATCAGGGAGCTTGTAACCAGAAGGCAGTACTGCAGGCTGGCATAGAGTCAAAATCTCCCCTAAAGCTTCAGGAAAATAGGAAGACATTGAAGAGAAGCATGGTTATATATTGATACAAGTCGTAGTTATAGATATGAAACCATAACATGCCAAAATAATACTTCCATTTTAAAATGCAGATACATAGTTTATTTGTTGCAAAGGATATAGCCTACCTTTTATGTGGTATTGGAACTAGGAAGAAAAGATTAGTCAGACTAAAGACATTTCACTTGGGATCATGTACTTTTTGTCCAGTCTTCTGCACGTAGATCCACAAGATGATTGTTTTAGTAAAGGAAACAAGAAGGTTCTAATAAATACTGCATTACTAACTGTCACACAAACTGTCTTTCCCATTTAGTGAAAAGCATCTGTATGAAACTTCTTTGCTTCAGAGGACTGTCTCAGTAGGATATAATGAAAAGAGGAAGATAATCACATGCCAAAATCCACAGAAGTAAGTTCCCATTAGCTCAAAGTGCAGATGCCCTTGAAAAGACAAATTTGAGTCCCCCAAATCTGTGGAGAGGGGAGAACATACAGTTCTACCCTCACACAACAGATAGTAGAAATTATTAAAAAGTAACAGTACAAGCTAAATGAGGACAGGGATACCCTGGAAATATCCAGGACTCTGTGAAGAAAGTGAACAAGAGAACAAGGAAGGCATGGCCAGTATTTTAATTTTGGCCCTCTTGCTCAGAAACCACCAAGAATGTCCATAGAAGAGCACCAGATCTTCCTTAGAAAACTGTGTTAAGAATGACCAAACATTGACAGCTGCCAAACATTTTTTGAGTCATGTTTGGAGAAGGGATGGCCTCATTTCCTCCTGCTCACAGCCAAGTACTGTATCCAGAAAAAACAGAGCAATGCACCTACAAACTTAGGTCTGAAAGCCAGAAATTCCATGCTTGTGATGTGCTTTAGGATAAAACTTTTATGACCATGATCAAAAGTTCCTGAAATATTACCTGCAGAAGAAATCATGTATAAAGTTTATGAGAGCAGGAAGAGGCTAATAATAGGTAAAGCTCCAACCCAGACAAGACTAAATGGAAGAACAACTCCAAGTGCTACTTCTGTAAACACCACCCCCTCCAAGTACTTTAGGTTATACCTACATGCAAGCACCAAGTACATAAAAAAATCCCCTAGCACATGGAGGGTGTTATATTTCATAATGCTAGGCTAGGACTACCTACTCTGAGTTTGGCACAGGCTAATCATTCATGATTTTATTCTGAGGTGGAAGTTCAATAAAAATGTAAAAATTCACACTGTACCTAAATGGTAAAACCTATTGCCAAAATATTATGAAAAGTCATGAATTTAACTGTTCTAGAGAGACTAGATGACTACATGCATATAAATTGAGGAATATCATAATGTTTTCAAAAATCAAGACAACTTTTTTTTTCCTTCAGTAACTTCTTACATGAGAAACTGGCTTAATATTTACAAAGCACTCTAAGACCAGAATGAGGACCACCGACATCTTCTGTGCAAGATCCTCACATCTTTCCCTGCAGCAGCATTACTGTCAGCTGACAGACCAAGTTAAATATACCTTGGGCACAATCCAGTCTAAAAGACAGTCCAGGAGAAGAGAGTTCAACACTCTGCTAATTCTCCTTTTCCAGCTTTTCAGAGCAGGGCGAATGTTTTGCTCAGAAGATTTCTATTAGCCTCGCCTTCAAGCCACAGAAGCAACAGAATGTTAAGCTAATTTTTATGCCACGGTCTCAATGGCAAGGCTACACATAGGGAAATAAAAAAAAAAGAGGAGAAAATGCTGCCTGGAATGGGTCAACAATTGTCATCTTCAGAAAAGACAAAAGTGAAAGATGACCAACATGTATTCCAAAATTGCTTGGTGAGAGGTTGCAACTGCCATCATTATGAGGCTTTAGAAGCCATAAAGAGAAAGATTGTCTAAAATCAGAATAGAGGCTACAGCTATACTAATTCTCTGCTGAAATGTTACAAAATAACTTGCCACCCAAACCATGTTGTTAATACACACACCAGGTCCTTCAGCAGAACAGAATTCCAACAGTCTGTTTTCAAAGAAGCATTTTGCTGGTTTTTGTCTTTATTGCAAAACAGTTTGATTTCATATGCTGTCCTAACAGCCAAGACCTTATAAGAAATTGGTTAAAAAGCCATCACATTTCCTTTTTTCCACTTACAGATTAAAATTCTACATAGTTTTCAGAGAGGAAAATACTAGGAGAAATAACTGTGAAACTAGTGCTTTGTTCCATCTTTTAATGTAATTTTATGTTATGCAGTAACTACTTCTAACTAAATGAAGATACTAAGACAATCATACATAGCAACAATTAGATTAATTAAGTCCCTAAATACTCATATGTATACATATATATGCTTTCCTAGGGGACAAAAAAAATCTAGATGTGCTGAAAAAAATCTAAGGGAGCTGTTATACTGGTGAAAAAGTTACGTTACGTGAAATAAATCCAGACATTCTAGTAGTCTCAATCGAGGAAACACCACACATCTGAAGGAGAGTGAGTCAAAAAACTTCCAGGAAAGGAACCTTCTTGGCTCACGTGATCATGGAGTACTTGACAAGTTCTGGCCTCCAGTGAGCCAGATCTGGTTTCTGAAAAGAACTGGATGCCACAGACATCCACTGAAGTTAAGAAAGATAATTCCAATAAAAGCCTCATTAAAATCCACAGAAAGATTATTTAATGTACCACAGGATCAACCTTGTGCTGGCAAGCAGACTGCAACTTCTGATGCCAAGGTCTAACATTTTGCATGTTCAGTCACAGGAAATAAATATTTCCCCACTCTCTCTTTCTTTTCTTTATTAAAAAGCGATGCTAACTCGCAGCTGGCAAACCTCAGCCTGTAAATATTTGTCAATAAAAAAAAGAACTCACATTTGCAACATTTGCATTCAATACAGCACAACTGAATCATTGTAATGTAAATACACAAAATAAATGTAAATAAATACATTCTTTTTGAGACATATAAGGAAAAGACTAAGTCTCAAATCTGTATGTGCTGAGTCAGTCATGCACTTCAGTGAGGAGGAAATCTGGTAAACAATTTCAAAGCTGACATTATTTGCCTTTTAAGAGACCACATCAGACCCAACAGAGCTGCTTTAAAAATGGTTCCTAGTCAGCCTGACAGTCTGTGACTGCATCAGGAAGTTATTTCACAGAACTCTGCCATGCCTGTGTAGCTGCATCAGCTACTCGGGTTTGTCTGATCATATTCTGATTGAAATGCCTTTTCCTTCTAGGAATGGCAATATATAAACAGTCACCGAACATTTTAACAACATCCAAAGTCTTCAGCATAGCAATACTTGGCAGTTATACCTCCCTTCTCTGAAGGCTGAGTTTACAAAAGAATCTTAAACTCCTGGGTGTTCCCTGTACAATGTAAAAGGTTGATTTTGGATTCTTAGAGGAAATTTCCATTGAGTTTTCCCATATTTATTCTTGTTGGATGAAAGTACTGTTGTATTTCAGAAATCTATTTACAGAAATAGATTCTTTCTTTCTTGGTATGTAATCAAAAGCTGTTACATGTATGCACATGCCTTGTGCAATTGAAGAATTTCTTACCTTAGGAATTTAAATGATGGATAGAAACTTTGAACTAAGAAGTGACCTAGTAGAGATTCTGAGATAATGCTTTCAAAGATAGTGTGAGCATTACAATAGAAGCAGAACCCCATCATACTCCCAGCACAAGTAAAGCTTCTATCTGTACAGGTCCAAATTCCTTCTCTGGCCAACTCCCTAAAGGATCCTTTATTCCCTCATCCTCCTTAACAGTTAGGAAGGAGACCAGACAGACTGGTCTTCTAAATTATGTTTATGTAACAATGCGGTGTAGGTAGGTGCATGTTACAGATCTTCTATCAGATCTGTACTGTTTACTTCTACAATAATACTCTTATTCATTAAACTGGTGAATTTAAAGCTGGATATTCACAGTGAGTAATGCAATCTTGAGTTGAGTTTGAATATTACAAGTAAATGTCAGTTACAGAGATGAGCTTCAAAACAGTGAGTCAAGTTACTTTGCAGCTGGTTCTCTTGAGAAATGATGCTTAATCAGATGGTTAGCTGGTCAGCCATGAATGTTTATTCTAAAATTGCAAGCTATTGCTTCAGGATGAAAACCTTTTCCTGAACCACAGAGCCCTTCTGTGACTGTGAGCACATCCTGTGAGCCCATAAAGTCTTCTAAAAAACACAAACGGGAGTCACAGAAGATGATCTCATTTAATGATTTCCACGAGACACCTACTTTTTGAACTCTAAATTAATTTTGTTCCTCCTTGTGAGCCAGGCACTTCAAACTTCATTTCACAATGCAAAGAAGTATAACTGAATATTGAACATCGGAAAAAATCCTTACGGATGTAAACTAAATATGACACTGCTTTGCAAACTGCAGTGAGATAAATACAATCTGCAGCAACTGCGTGATTTTTAACTTAATTACCTTCAAGTCTGTTTCTAATGTGATCTGTATTAAACTATGAAATAGCAAACATTATCTGAGCTGCGAGAAGAGGCATTAAAAATATTCTGAAATAAAAAAACATTGTCAAAGAAAAACAGCCACTTATCTGTAAAGACAGCATTTACATATGAGTCAGCATAAAGCAGATACAGACAGTTCTTACAGATGAGAACACCTTTTTTTTTTTAAGGTATGATCAGATTATGTGTTCTTCCTTGATCGCAACTTCTTGAAAAAAAAATCAATCAAAATTGTAAGATGATATAGCCTGGACTAAATCTTACATATTTTATCCCTTTTTGCCTTCTGAATATTAAATTCAATGTTTATATTTTCTTTTCCATCCACCTCATGGAGGATGCTGTTTATGAGGTATGCTGGCATATAAGGCTTAATGCTAAATGAGTCATGGTCTAGAATGTAATTTCAAATTAAATTATATTGGTTGCTTTGCATAGTTGGTTTTGGAACAATTTAGAAAAGGTTTTTCTTAGGAAAAAAAGTATCTCTGTAACAGCGCAGTGGAAGATTGCATTGTAGGTATTTTTCTTAAACAGGAAAAGTCTGTCAAAGATCATAGAAGCACAGAATGGTTTGGATTTTAACAGACCTTAAAGATCATCTAGTTCCAACCCTGCTACAAAAGAGACATTGAGGTGCTGGAGCATGTCCAGAGAAGGGCAAAAGAGCTGAAAGGTCTGGAGCACAAGTCGTGGGAGGAGTGGCTGAGGGAACTGGAGTTGTTTAGCCCTAAGGAGGCTCAGAGTGACCTTATCACCCTCTACAACTGCCTGAAAGGAGGTTGTAGCCAAGCAAGGGCTGACCTCTTCTCACAGGTAACTAATGACAGGATAAGAGGAAATGGTCTCAAGCTGTGCCAGGGAGCTTCAGGTTGGACATCAGGAAGAACTTCTTCACTGAAAAGGTGGTTAAGCATTGGAACAGACTGTCCAGGGCGTGGGTGCAGTCGCACCCCTGGAAGCGTTGGAGAAATGATTTGACGTGGTGCTTAGTGCTATGGTTTAGTTGACATGGTGGTGTTCAGTCAAAAGTTAGACTCAATGACCTTGGAGGTCTTTTGAAAACTTAACAGTTCCATGACTCTAATTAAACTGGGTGTTTTTCTCCACAGATGCTTCACTCATTTAGGGAGAACAGGAAAAGTACAAGCATGGGCAGAAGTGCTCCTTGGGAAATGTTTTGTATGGCAATGAATATCAAAATGAGGGGTTATGAGACCAGTGTAAGCAAAGACCTAATTTCCAGTCACTTTTAGCACTTCCTGGAAGGCCAATAAAATCACCATGGTGGTAAATACTGAGGCAGAAAAAGGAGACGACTTCTCTTACTGAGGGAGGCACCTAAAAGCCACAGATCACTAAACAGGTTTAAAAATTTATTCTTAAGGTATTTTTGAATTCTTTAATATGCACAGAAGTGGGAATTCTTGTTTCCTGCAGCTGACCAGATGGTCCTGACTCATTCTGTCAGTTACAAGGCCAAAATGATTTTCACATTAAGAATAAAACCTTGAAGCCGTAAGTCTCTCAAATATATCCTGCCGAAGAATTTGTGAGCAATCATTTGTTCCCTTACATCTTGCAAGCTTCTTACTTTTGATCAATGCCTTCACTGTAAAAGCCCTATTTGTGCTAAGAGCTATGCACATGTAGCTCATTTATCTCTTTCTTTGCCAAAAAATTCTGCAAAAGGCTCCAAAGGGTTGTTCTAGTTTGCACGTGAAGGCAGTGATATACACACTGTTCTCAAACAGCAACTACCATAAATCTCAAACACTGTGAGCTGATGCTCAAGAGGCAGAGTGAAACAGAAGCATCCATCCTTCTTTCACACCACTTCCTCATCATTCTATAAATACAGATATTGTACGCAGAATAAAAGCACTCCAGTAACCAGCCTATGAAGCTAGAAATTATTAAGCAGCGAAACAGGCACTTGGATGATTTTTGATAATTTTTAAGATATCAATAGGTACATACGTAATGCATCCTTAGTTTGTATACATACTGTTTTTATATATGTATTTTATATATATCTGCGTGTGCGTGTGTGTGTTTTTGTGAGTCTGTATGTATAAAATACCAGTAACAAATATTTTTATAGGCAAAAGTCTATGCTTTTCAAGTATCTAAGACAAATGTAATACAAAGTTTCCATTCTTCTCCAGTCTTCTAATATGCAGCTAGGATTCTATAACAGTATAATAGTTATACTATACAGTTTAATAGTTAAAATCAGTTAATAAGATTAAAAATATATTCATGTTTTAATGCAATTAAACTAACAATTTGCCTTCTTAATGCAGATAAGAAATGCACAAATTATTGTTTAATGTAGACCAAAAGTGTAGCTTGAATTATCTCAATTATTCCAGTTTTGGCTTACATGCAGCTGTTAGAAAACCTCTGCAGAAATCTCCCAAGAGGAAAATAAGATACAATTATTTTTATTTGAAGTATAAACTGACATACCTTGGCCTCCGGAATGCTAAACCATATTGTTGGCAAGCCAGTCCCACAGTGGGAGTATAAACAATAGGCATGAATTTTTCAATGTCAGAAGCCAGCACTTTATAGAAAAGCTTTTCATTTCGATCCTGAAGACTCATTAGCAGCATGTATCTGTGGAGAATTACATAAAATTAGACAGACATTAAGGGAACATATAAAGTAGATTTAGAAATATATTTGTGTTTGGATAATTAAAATGTTCTGTAATAGCCTCTCATTGAAAGTATTTCAATTCCTCCTAGTCTTAACAGTAAAAATGGCTCGAACACAAAGCATAACAAACTGGTTGAGACAGAGAACCTGAAGCCATCACAAAGTTTTCAAACTCTGCATACTCAGGAAGCTAATCCCTCTCAGGTATAAAACACTGTGCTGCAATTGAGGATTTGGTCTGTCAGAACCTTATCTGTGCATATCAGTTGTTCCACTTGAAATGAGACCAGCATTAAATACAACTTAAACAAGCTTACTCACTTGCCCTAAGAAAACAGAACTAAAAACATTAAGCTTTGCATGCTCTCTCCTTGGTAGATATTTATCTTAAATCCAGACTAATACTTCAAATAAATACTGAAAAACAAAGCTTTTGAAAACAAAGCATAGCCTTTCATCCCTTAGGTCTATGTTTGACATTAAATCTGTCATGTTATATCTCCTAACTAAAACCAATTTTGAGGAAGTTCTGTATTTATTGAAAAAGAAAACCAATGAGAAAAAAGAATCATAAATGAGAGTGAAAAAATTGTTTAGCTTAATCTACTTTTGACCACCATCACAGTTACATTGAATAATTACCTTACTGTTTCAAGATAACCAATCAGGAAGCTAAATGGCAGTGCTGGGTGTGACAAATTATATGAGTCTATGAGTGACTTCAAGTTATACCAGTTCACAGAGTACAACTGTCACTTTCTGAACACTTAATATTTAGGAATTTAGTGATCTTAAACCTTACCTGTCTGTTCACTAGTTTTAGCAATGCTAAGTATTGCTGTAAAAAAAAAGTAGTCTTTTATACCAATAGGCTTACACAAAATCTTTAACTTACATATACAATTTATGTAGGATTTTTTTTTTAATTTGAAATGGATTACTATTACTTACACTCATAAAGTTTAATATGCTCATCATTTTATTACACAAGTTTTGAGGATATATGTAGAACACATCCATTCCAAAAGCCTAGAGACTGTGTACTAAAATATTATTTCCTTCTGCATAGTTAGGCATCATATGCCCCAATAAAATCTAGTTCATTCTTTAGGAAGACACAAATGTAGTCAGGTAACCATCTGACAAAGAACAGCTCAGTAAATCTGAATGCATTCCATTCAATCTTAGCTTGCCTATCCCTGTATCAGGGGAGCACTTCTTTTGGGATCTGTTATGTAAACCTTTAATGAGCACTATAAGCAAGGCAAGTGAAGCCAGTTTGGCAGTTGGTGACTGTAATGAGGTGACAGATGTGAGGCAAAACAATATCCCTGCCCCTGTGTCATGAAGGGCATTTTAGACCCTAAACAGATAAAGATCTAGAAACAAAAAAGTTGTAGTTGTTCTCTAAATACCATCACTGTGAGGCGATAGGAACCACCTTCCATCATACACATTAGTTTTGAATGTCCTCCAAGGTTAAATTACATCCTGCTCTTGTAGTTCTCAGCTACAAACATATATACATACATTCTAATTTGCTTTCATGTCATTACATTTCCGTACAGCCTTTCATTTTCCCAGTATTTCATTATGATATAGCATATATTTCAGTGTCCTTGAATTCTCAGAGAATTTTCTTTATTAAAACCTTTCTTTCTCCTGAGATGACTATCCCAATGTTTATCTTGAAATACAAGTTCTTGCACATGTAGTGAATACATAAGAAGACATTCCTTTTGTTTCCAGAGAACATTTCAAATGATGTTAGAGAATATCATGCATATTTTTGGCCCCCACTCCATACTGGACACTGCAAGCACCATGTGAGCCACAGCACCATTCCAAAGCAGTTGCCAGTATTTTATTTTTTTATCATTTTCTTTTAAAATGAGGTGTGGCTACCTAAGAGTATAAAATGCGTTTTCATCATCCTTTCTTGTTACTCAGATCAAGCCCAGATTTTGAACAGGGTAAAGAAATCTTTTACAAAAGAAACTAAAAGCTTAGCAAAAGGCTTCCCCTGGGGCTTCAAATGAAAAACCTGTTTGTTAAAACTCTACACTTTGTTTTTATAGCATTAAACTGGGGTTTCATTTTCTCACCTGTATTTAACATGCCACTTTTACATTCATGATATACTAAAAAACTTGCAAAAGGAGTAACGGCATACTACTTATATTTTCAAATATTTACACACTTGATCATAATTACATCAGTATAAGAAATATTATTATAAAATGGAAAGTATTTCTAGAGAAGTGCAATTTTTATCAGAAGGTCACTTTTCCAATGGCAGGTATATGTCTTTTCTCAGCATTGAAATTTGCTTAGTTAAAGATATCAAATTTCTCAAAAATTCTTTCTAAAGGGAAAACAAAAAATGCTTCATACTCGATGTGGGGTTGTTTATAATGCATTAGACAACAAGTATGCATCTTTTAGCAATATCCAAGTATCTCCACAACTAAAATCATGGCGTGTTCTTCAGCATTGTGTTTAAAAAATATATTTAAAATTCAGTATTTAATGGAATATTTTCCTGAAGCCCACATTTAATTGAAAACATAATGAAACCAAGAAATAAAACAGTGAAAACAATCATTTGTGCTATAAAAAGGGAGAAAAAATATTATCTGTCCTTACACAAGGAGTCTTGAATGAAGATTTCAGGGAAGAGTTTCAGAGGACAAAAATCAAGGTCTGGCAAGTCAAACAGAGGAGACTGCCAAGCATTCAAATTTCAGTGTGTCACTCTTCCCCCCTTGTCTGTTTCATACTAGTTTGCTATTATGAAGGGAATTAAATACAGTAGCAAGAAGAGGATATAACCACATATCATCCAAACCCCAAAAGAAAACTGATATAACTACCGGAAAGTTACTGATGATTTCTTAGGATAATTGGCCCAACTCTCACTGGCATACACTTTACAAGGCAAAATGGAAAGGTGAAAACAGAACAAACCCCACTTTTTTTTGCTCTTATCCTGAAAAATATGAGAGTAAATACAGAAGGTGGGAGGAAAGGCTATTATTTTTAACCCGTGTAAGACACTTAACTCTATTACTCTGCATCATCAGTATCTATACAAAAACTCATTGAGGATTTTAAGATAAAACAAAAATAAGATGGCCTCCTCTGGAAAAGCAATTTGATGGCCCCACTCCTAATGTTAACACATCCCATTTAACATTTTACAGCGTGACTCTTCAAAGAAAGAAAAGCTCAGGCAGAAGATGTCACCATGCCAGGAGCAACAATTTCAGTATCAATACAGAGCAAGGAGAAAGACAATTAAGAACACAGAGGGGAGGAAAAAAAAAATAAATTACTTGCAGAATCCATCACAGCTTTTCCAAATTAAGTTAAGTTAAGTATTGTGTCCCTTTTGCCAAGCATACAAGGCAATTGATTTGCTGCTGTTCCACATTAATTTTGTGTATGAAGTCTTGGTATTTCAGAGTAAAACAATTTCATGCTACAAGTTCACAAAGGCGTTTCAGCAGTGCCAAAACATGTCATGTCATGGTACTAGCTATCAACTTAGCTTTATGAATTTACACACACCCTCTTTCCAAGCAAAACCAGGCCAATCCTGCCAATGTAAGATGCTGTCATACACAGCATTTATGTTTCATCAGATGAAACCCTTCTGTCTAAGGTCTTTAACAGCTTCCACTTCTGCAATATTTAAATGACTGTACCTAATCTTTTGCATTTAGATGTAAAACACAGAGGTATACATCTACTGCCAAGCTCTAGACGGAAAACAACAGCCTCCCTTCACCTCTTTTCAATCACTGTTTCTATGGGGGCAAATACTATGCCGGATGCATACTGCAAGAAATATGGGGGGGGGGGGGGGTTCCTGGAATTAGGACATTTACACTCAGTAGAAGACAAAAACTGCATGCTCTTATACAAGATTGTCCTTGAGTACCTGCCTTTGTAGGAAACACTTGAGATTTCAAATTCCAGTTAAAACAGTGAAAACTTCTGACATTCTTTATCAGTGAAGTGATTCAAGGAGTAACTGTCACAGGATCACATCCACTCTTCTTTCAAATTCTTTGATACAATTATAAATATCGGAGACCAGCATTTACATATTGCCTTAAGGACTGAGCTCACCACATGTAATGCACATACTCTCCAAGCAGGCTCCTAATTGACATACTCCAATGAAATTGTCAGACACTTGACTTATAAACACCCCTGCAAACCACATTTTGCACATGCAAATTTTTGCACAATCAATTCACAGAAAAATTTTATTTGCAAAGGAGCCCAAGATGTCAATGTTTACATTGTCTTACAAAGAAGTATCTTCCTCATGTAAATGTTACCAAGTCTTTCCAGCAGTGGTCTTAAATGTAGACCAATGCATGTAACACAGTTATTTTGCTAAAAAACAGAGAAAACATCACAGCTATATCAAGGCCCAATTTTGATAAAAAATGAAGAAAATATTTTTCTTATCAAAACACAGCATAGCACGAATAGTCAATTTAGACCTCCAAGGTGCTCAGACAGCGTATAAATATGATTTCTTAAAGAAAAAATCCGTTTGGGGGGGGTACTTGTGGATTTACATAATTTAATATTCTTAAGAGACAACCTGACTTAATTTACACAATTTGCATTGATCCAAGATTATCCCTAAAAACTTATTTCTTAAGTACTATGGACTTGTGTTATGAAAGCATACACTAGCTCAGGTTGGAAGGGACCTCTGGAGATTGTCTCATCTGCCCTGCTCAAAGCAGAGTACACTAGAGGAGTTAGCCCAGGACCATGTTCAGTCAGGTTTTAAATATCTCTCATGGACGGAGATCCCACCACAGCTTCTCCAGCATTACAAATGGGGCCAAAATGTTTATTCGCACTGTGAGGGGAAGGAGAAGATTCCAATACCTGGACCAAAAATTACAACTGAGAAAGTAGCACAGATACACATCACAGAATTAAACTGAAAAATAAACACAGCTATTCACTTTTTTAATATGTTAATTACTAAAATATTATTTGAAGTATTCTGACTAGTGGACACATTAGTGAGAAAAAAGCTTAACTTGTAACAGTTTCAAGCTATTTCTGTGAACAGCAGAATTGCTAGTTTTCTCATTTGAACTGCATCACTAAAACCAAATTAACAAGAATAAATTTGTACTGCAAAGCTGCACAGTACAATATAAAGCTTTATACTAAAGCAGGCACTCTAATAAAAGCTGGCTTTATAGTATAAAATGGCAAGCTACATTCTAATGCTCAAGACACATGGATGGAATAACTTAATGTCAGCACTTCTGTTTTACAGATGTCTGGTCACAGGAGCAGGAAACAAATTTCTTCCTTACTCAACTACGTATTTGGAAAAGAGAAAACGCCAAAAAAGACTCATAGGTGGGAAAGAATGACACCAAGTTTTTGTTTAATTAAGTATTTAGATATCTTAATGTTAATAGGGGCAGTTTTGGAAAAATATTCTCCGAAACAAATGGCTTCTGGAAAATCTTATGTTTACATTTCTTTGTAAACATATTATATTTCTTTATACTTTTGTATTGTTTGTGTCTATCATACATGGATTAGTTGTACTTTAAAAAAATATTTCCTTCCCCACCCTCAAGACAGACAGATTTCTCTTTCCCTTTTTTTTTTTTGACATAATAAAGATAGCTGCAAAGTATTCCCACAGTACTTGGAGACAATTATTTTTATTTCATTATTCCCGCTGCAATCAAAACTTCAGCATTCAGTGTTTTATTGCAGTTCAAAAGGCATGTCATTCTAAGTTTTAATACTCCGCCATTTAAAACTGATAGATTAATTCTTTCTTCCTTTCCTGAAGAAATTTTTCATTTTAGCAAAAATCCACTTGAATATCCACAATTTTTTGGCTAAAAAATAGAGAATTAAGATTTGGAAACTCTGCTGATCTTCTTTTGACTGTTGAATAGCTAGACCTGTGGTGTTCTATCCGTGATCTTTTGAGAAGTCAGGAGCATTTTTCTGCTATGACTTGAAGTAGGAGCAAAATCTTTTCCTAGTTAAAAAACACAACAAGAAAAGACCTTTTTTCTTCTGGTTTTCAAGCTATAGGTGAGGAGAAATTCCAGCAATTCAAGCTGAAACAAGCAGTTGGAACTGCTTTAAATGTCCTGAAACACATGAAACAACAAGCTGTATCGTGAAGGGACTACCTCAAGACAGAGATAAGGGGGAGATGGGAACAGAGAAAGTTTTCTCCTGTGGTAACATCAATGGTTGAATCAGGGGCCTGCATGAAATTTTACACTTTCCTGGAAGAAGGAACTCAGACTCATAAACATTCTAGCCTGGGAAGCTACCCCTCTGTAACAACTGATAATGGTCTTCCTGAGAGCACTGGAGAATAGTTAACCTACAAAAGACACCAGAACTGCAAGCTCTTCACTTGCAAGGAAGGCTGTCCTCACCCTATTCTGACTCCATAAAAAAACAAAGGTTGTAGCAACTTTAAATTATAAAAAAGCCTTGTCACCAACAGATGGGTACCTAGAGGCTATATATTACATAGTGATAGAAAGACATCCCACAACAGAGAAGAGCAAGGCACAGGAGGAGGAAATGAAGAAAGAGTTTTGTTCTAGAGCTTATCAAATACATTTTTTTTAGGAAAAACTTTTCGTTTCATAAATATTTAAAGCCCTTCCCAGATTTTTTTCTTTAAAAATACCCAAACACAGCAATACTATGTTACATATTAGTTTTATAACATTTTACTAATTTACTATGTTTCAATGCATATGTATGTATATGCATGTAAAGTCATTACTAACTTTTCGTTTCACATGAGTTCATTTGCTTCCAGTGACCTTTGTATCATTTGGTTATTAAAGAAAATTCATGTGAACAGCTCTGGAAGATTACAATTTTAAAGCAGGAGTTGATCTTTTAAAGAAAACACTCTAGCAAAAATATGTATTTAGCTTGATGATTCCCAAAAATCAACAACTACAACCTGAACAAATACCCCAAAATTTCATCTGTACTATCATACAGAAAAAAGTAAGTGACTCATGAATTGGTGAGTAGGATAACATTTCATCCCATACTTTACCTGTCTAGGTCACATGTCAGTCTCTCAAAATTCTTAAGAATTGTATAAACCTGAGCATCTTGACCAAGAAAACAAGGTGGCAATAATCCATGAATATTCAATTGTTGCCTCTCCTCCAAGGTAAAAGCCATGCCCTGAAAAAAAACAAAAAATAAAAATAAAAACCATGTATAGATGTACACAAGAGATAATTAATTTAAGAAAAATTTTGCTGCAAATCATAGCCCGGGTAGTCAGCACCAGAAAATCTATTTAAAAATAAACTAATTTTAAATGTATTATTCAAATTTATTTAAATTATAAGAATTTAGAATTGTGTCGTTATTTCAGGGAAAAATTTCTTTGAGCCAGAAGAAGACAGGCCTGTACAGATACAATAACTCCATCCCAGCACAGAACAAGTTAATGTCTCCTGACACCACAAGAGTACCACCTGCAAAACTGCTAAGTTACAACTGAAGAAGAATGCAGCTATATATTCACTCATTTTCGACTTTTAATGAGGTCTGTCTGTATGAAACATCTTCAGAAATTACCCAAGCTACTGTAAGAAAGATGGTGCCTTTACAGCAGAATCGTGACTGTGGGTTTGGCACACCAGCATTGAGCACTCTGGCCACTGAAGTTTTACTCTGCTGTGGTAACTACAGCCAGGCAGGACTGATGGACAGGATCAGACCTTTGACAGCTTTAGGGGATAAGAAGAAGAGTCAGAGGAGTTTCTTCTATATATGAGCTAGGAAATGTATGCACTTGTTTGACACTACAGCCCCTGGCACAGACATGCAGCTCTCCTCGGTCACCATTCTGCCGGCACTGCTTCTGCTCCAGAGTCAATACTGGCTGATCTGCACTGGCTGATCTCTCTTAGGTTAACACCAGAACTCTCTGCATCTTTGCAATATGCTTATCATGTAGCTTAAACATATTCTAAACCCTAGAGCTTATGGAGCATGTGTTACTCTACCGAGAAGACGTCTGTGTGTGTAGACACATATAAAGAAGCTATTGTACAGCTGCCTAATATTCAGTATCTGTGATACAGCTACATAAAAAATACAGTTCCTAATCCAAAAAAATACTTGAGAAAACACCTTGAGACCCATTAAAGAGGAGAAATTAGTAATATAGTATTTCTGCATTAATTCTCCTGTGGAAAATAAGTACTACTGAGGTACTTTCACTACCACTTCTGTAAGCAGGCTTTTAAAATGTCTTTGTTTATGTGATCATTAGAATTAGCTGGGTCAACAAATGACAGGAAAAAACAGAGAAAACAAGAGCATAAATACAAAAGCCTTCCTTCAGTCTACATTTTCACTGTTCTTGTCTTTTCAAGAGAACAAATTCAGTCCTTTACACAACGTACTTACTGCCTTTCACAAAAACATTTGGTGAGTGATACAATGTGATAAAGTCATGTCAGTTAGTTTGGTTACCTAGACAGGTTCTTCTTTTTTGTTTCTGTTTTTGTCGGGTTTTTTTCTCAGAAATAGTCACCTCATAGGGCTTATTCTTACAGAACAAAACCGTATTACAAAATCTTTCTCTATCTTACTAGTCTACATTTCTTACACCATTTTTAATCTAAATTTTGAAGTGGTTATGTCACTATGACTTCAAAAAAAGTAGGAAAAAAAGCCCTAAAGCAACCCTACCACACTATCTGCTCTACAATGTCATTAATCAAGTTGTTACCTTAAGCGAAATGATGACTCAAAAAAAAAAAAAAATCTTATAATGAACACTTTACAAAACATCAAACATTTCCAAAACGTGCTTCTCCTTCTCTAGACAGGAAATGAAGGGAAACCAAGTTTAATACAGATCAGTAACTGTTTTGCTGTAGTTCTGCATGCATTTGAGATTTCAGAGGTTTCCAAGTACATTTACAAAGGCTGCATTTTTTTTCCCTAATGAACTTTCTGTGACCAGAAATGTCATGAATGTCTGCAGCTGCTATCCCATCTTGAAAAACCATGGAAGAAGGAAGAGTCAACACTTCTCACAAGTTTATTCAATGTTGATTCCTCTTATCTCCACTAAACGTTTTTGGGCCTAAAGAATCCACATGTGCTCGTGCACACTTCCGAATCAGTTCCAAGTGACTGGATTTCAGGGAGCTGTACAGCTTTAATGGATCTTCTCATGCTTGTAGTAAAGTGACAATTCAGTAATTCTCTGCAATTCTCCTTTTTCCCTGTTTCCATTAGTCAAATGGAATGAAAAAAAAAATTCTGAATGTCTGTGTTTGGCTTTATACTAGGAATAAAAAATGGACTTTAATTACTATAATAGGGTTTCCCCTCTTACTGGAAAATATATTTTATTGTAAAACAAACACATGTGTTACATCTTTCCAAATGCCTTTTTAAAAAGTACTTCATCTTGAAATAGCGTATTTTCCATGCATTACTACAGCTTTAGAGTAAGTGTTAATTTCTTTGGTTCATTACTACAAAAAACCAGCACCCACCTACACCCTCCAGGACTTACACGGTTAGAAAATCCTTTACTTGAATATTCCTCTTTAGCAAAGATACTATGAATTTTTCAAATTTCTAAAATGAAACATTAATTCTTTTTTTCCACCCTCAGATCCCATATTTGCTCAGAAGAAAAGAATTATCATTAAAATATGTCACCTGAAAATTTAATAAGAGAAGGTCATTTTTAAGAAGTAAGTCCTATCCTATTCCATCTGCTTATAACAGGGAAGATTTCAACCATGTAGGATTTATGGTGTACATCTAGATTTTTTCCACTAGCCTCAGATTTTCTTTTCTACATAAAAAATCTTATTTTTTCCTATCTGAAGTGTTGTTTCCAAGCCATCCAGCAGAGAGGGCTCTAGGTCCAGCTTGGTTTACACGCTCCTTTCCTTTCCAGAGAGGCATATTTCATGCACACCTGGATGGGACTGACTTCCCTCATCTAGCATCCAAACTATTATAAACAACATAGATATTTTTATTCTATAGCTTGTATTACAATTAAATTTTTAACGAAGAACAACAGTATGACAATCTAAAAGCAGCATAAGGGCGACAGACCACAGTGATAAATATTAACCTCTGCCTAATTAGTTTTGATTTATTCACTGCTTTATATACATCACAGAGGTGAAAAGTACAGTTATTATCAACCCTCCCAGTTAACCGTTTGCAATTCTTCTAGAGTTGTGTTTCATATGTTTCATTATATGCTCTGGTTTGCTTTTGGCAAAATCAAGTTGTTCTTCAGCCACCACATTACCTTCCTTTCTCACAGACCTTTCGGTCAAATGTTTGGGTAGGTTTTTTTTCTTACTGCTCCTTAAGCATACATATCCTTTCAGACTCTTAGCTGTACACGAAAAGCTGAGTTTTCAAAAAATTGAACTCATAGCAAATACATATAATTCTGAATTTGTCTCTCCAATTGCAATGTTGTGAAGTTTTGTAATTGTAGCAGTGATATCTATTACTGCACATCATTCAGTATTCTTGCATTATTTAATATCTATCAGTTTATCAACTCCACTCTTAACTATCTGTCCTCTGCTCATAATCTCTAATCCCCCAAAGCCCCTCTACAATGTTGTTCTAGTGAAGTTACATATACATCAATACCCTTCTTCAGTTGCAATACTGAAAAACCACGTAAGAAATAAACAGCACAGCACCATCTTGTATCAGATCGATCAGCTTTTTGCATTGGCTTTTGACCGAATTTTCAAGCAGTGCTTGAAAAGACAGAGAGCACATTCAAAATAGTTCAAGAGCTGTCTCAGCCTCTATTCACAGTCAAGAGACAAATTTTCTCTCTCAATACAAACTAGATTGCACTGACATAGTTTTTCTTCCGACAGAATATCTGAAGCTCATATAATTGCTTACATAAACCTCTCTAGAAAAAAGAGTGTACTAAAGCAATAGGTGCATCCCGTTCCATGCATTAATGAGATCAGTCTTCACCAAAGGTTGCCAGTATTCATTGCAGGGACCCTTCTCCAATTTCTCCCAAGACCTAGCCATCTTTTGTTGTAGTAGTAAAAACTTTCATTTTTAAAAACTCTAACTCATTTAGAAGAATAGCTCGTTTCCTCCTGTTGGCCTCGCTGCAGATGTGACACAAAAGTATTGGCCTAACAGCATATACAAGGAGGCTGGCTTAGAAGAGGAAACCATGTCCACATCCAAGGTTCTCTATCTCAGTGACTCTTTCATCAGCCTCTGGAAGGAGAAAATCAAGGCTCATAAGACTTCAGGGGCTCAGGAGACAACCACCACCAGCAGTACTCAAGCTTAAGTACTCACATATATCTGAGTATATCTGAGGCTCCTGTATCCATGAAGGGCGAAGGAAGAAATGAGGACGAAGGTGAAAAGGTACATAGCAAGGATGTATATCTAGAAGTACCATCTATTCTATAAGAAAGAAATCTCTGAATTGCTGGTCTAATATACTGCAAGTGGAAAATTACAGTCTCTAGAGTAACTTGGGGATGGACAAGTAGGTTCATCACTGTCTCAAAAAAGCAGAGACAAAGTAAAAAAGTTTAAAAAAACCTATCAAAAAGTAAAAAAACCCTCTGTTAAAAAACTCATTCTCTACACCCAAATCATAAAAGTGCAGTGAAAAAATTTCCATGGTATCATGAAAATAGCACACAAGTCTGAGGGACTCAGATATGCTCAACATCTGCTGCCATGGCTGGAAAGAGGAGAGCTGGCACCTCACCACTCCTTGCAGGCTCCCACTGCAGCAGTTGGTATCCCTGAGCTGAGGCCAGGGATGAGCTCTGCCAGACAAAGCTCTGAGAAAACCCCACAACTGCCTGCAATACTCATGATCTGAATCAATTTTCTGAACAAATGAATTAAAGAACTCCACTATTCCATTCTTAAAAATTCCATTCTAAAATAAATAAATAAATACACGCAAACAAGACAAATGTTTCAGGCTGAAAGACCAAAAACATTCTCCAATACTAAGGAAGAGGGTTTTTTTCCCCAATACATCCCAAATGAAATATCAGTGGCTTCACTACTAGTTGCCAGTCACGCATCATCCCACGCTGCTCACACCACTTCACGTACAAGATTTTCTCCAGAAGAAATTCAACTGCAGAACTAGATACAGTCCTTAAGAAACCATGATCTTTGTTATGCATGACTGTTTGCAGGCAATTCTTTTGCTGATCAAGCTTTTGCCTTCAGCAATTTTGGCTTTTCATGCTACGTCAGTACTGTTAGGGATGAACCCAAGTCAAAATTAATTTCTTTTAAGGAAAACTTCTTCGGCTGAGGAAGCAAAAAAATGTATGTATAGTCCTGGTAGGTATGAGCTACATGAAAACAGCTGCAGGTATCTAATGTCATAAACCCCTTTAGGATCAGAATGTTAAAAAAACAAACAAACAAACAAACCAACCAACCAAAAACACAACTGCAAAATTTTACACATAACAAAGAAATTTTTATAAAATCTCTACAAAAATACAGAACATATGGGTTTTCGAGCATTTTAAGCTACATCTAGGAGTTTAATGATCTGCAAATCCCTTTGAGCTATTTCATATAATTTGTGTTTTTTAAAACAGTCACCTTACAAACAGGCAAAAAGAAAGTTTTACAAGCACTTCCTCTCCATTTTCCATTTTTATTCTCCAAACATGACTTCAGAGAAACCTGATAAATACTTCTAATACTCCATGTCTATCATTAATGTCAAGGCAGAATACACCAGGAAATACTTAGAATAACTAATATGAGCACAACACTCCATAATGAACTCATTCTGCTGGAAACAAAAGTGGTTCATGTCAAGAAATTGGTGTTGGAACAGTACATATGGCTAAAGATGTTTCTTCTGTTTTCTCTACCCACACTTGTGATTGCCTAAAAATATTACAAGCTAATGCAGGTATTTGGGCAAACATCTCTTCTGCAACCAGGGCTTTAGGCCACACCAGTCACAGTAAGTACCCCAGTAGGTAAGGAAAGGGACTAGTCTTTTTTTAATGGTGCAAATTCACACACAGTTTTCTGTTACGGTGGTTTCTTTTGGACCTGAAGAAAAAAATACTTCTGCAAAATGTCAATTCGCATTAACTTAGATATTCCTGTTTCTTCCTAAGAATATCTGCTGTAAAGACTACACACAAAAGAAGGTTTGAAAAGCTTAATCTACTTCAATTTGAAAAAAAAAATTGGAATTACTAAAAATTTGGAGGAAAAAAGAAATCCTTTCAAATGGTGTATATGAAGGCCAGGGAAAAGGATGACAAATACAAATTGATAAGAAGAAAAAATACGCTCAACAGGCAGAATGCTATCACAGTTCAAAGATGAATACCTTAGAGTTAAGAAATGAAAACTGAATATGAAAATGTAACTTTTCTGTTGCGATCCTCTGGCAACACATACAGACAACAGTTTTGCTTTCAGAAACAAAGAACATTGATTACCATTTACAATGCACACATTATTTAAAGTATTATTAGACTGCAGGTAGAAAAGTCACTGTATGACAGACCTGCCATCTTCCAAGAAAGTTACTTTTCCCCAAAACTATGCTCAGATTCTCTATCAGGCATTTCATGAGGCATATTGGTTAGCTCTGGATTATGTATCTTGGATTAAGGTTTAAAAATCAGTATACTAACTAGTGATTAACAGCCCATTAGGTTCTCTGGCAGAGAAACTGTGAGGTTTTTGCCTGTCTACAGTACCTAACACACAGATCTTGTAATGGTCTTGGCCTGCAGCTGAGATCCCTGAATTAGCAGTGAATCCTGCTAAGTGCCTTCACTGGAGTTTGCAAAACCAGACACAGACAGGCATCTACCCTGGTTAAGATAAGGAAGGTGAAAAGCTAAAGAAGGAGGACTGGTGAAGTGTAAACAGCAGAACCCAACTTAGATCCAGCACCTGTACTCCTTTGGATAAGCCCTCATGCACAGGCATCCATCAGGACTTGTGAGACCGTGACGCATGCTGAAGGTACAATAAAAAAATATACAAAAGCTGATGGGCACAGTTCTGAACATACAAGAAAAGAAGAAACTGTCCTATATAACTGTCCTATACAAGGTATAAAATGCCAGAGGCACAGGTTTTATGCATTTTTCTCTAAACACAGCTTTTTAACAGGTACTTTAAGTTGAAAAATTATATTGTGACATTTGGCATTTATGCTTCAAAGCTGTTTTTCTAGAGTTGTGGTAGATCTGCTGCAGTGTGTTGAACACACGAATTTTTTTCCCAGAAACATCAAGTGACCTGAAGCCTACTCATAGCTCAATTCTAAGTCCACAGGATTTTCAAAAGAAAACATAAAAAGTAAAGTCAACAGGGGAAACTGAAACAAAAGTCAAAACCAGCTTCCAACAAACAAAGCCCAGATAAATACAGTAGCTAATACACACACCCATGGACATATGACTCAAAACAAATGCAGATGGCCAGAAGGAGATCAGACTTCTCTTGGCAAATTCATCATGGGAATGTGTGGGCAGCTTGGCAGCCATGCCATGAGCTGATACAGTGATTGCACACAAGCATGATTCAGACCGCCGTGTTAGAAATGACATTTCACAGCATCCTTATTTCAACAAGCCTTTAAGCTAAGGCAAACAAGTATCTGAACGTAAGCAAGCAAACCAATTTTAAGAAACTATTTCTATATATGTGTTTTATTATACACATACAGAGTAAAATCTTTTTGCATTGCATAATCTCCCCTCACCCTAATGTTGAAAAGACTGCATTACACAAACCACAGACAGTAACATATAAACAGTGAAAGAAGTCACCAAGATAACAATGTATAAAAATATATTGCATGCTGTGCTTTAATGTAAGATGATGGCTTGGGTCTAGTTAAGATTCTAAATTTAGTTGTTCATATGCAACATAGGCACCTATCCATCCATGAAAATTATAGGTTAAAGTTAAAGCTCACTCTAGAATAGGTACCTTGCAGTCACTAATCCAAATTGCTCTAATTACTATATTGACTACAGACCAAATCCAGATTTGCACACATAAGTACTTACTGACAACTGAGAAACTCGAAGGTATTGGAACAATCAACATTGCTTATTAGGCAATAGTATTACCAACAAATCCACTGCACAGCAGGCTATCACAGCACCAGACAACAGCCAGGCGCAACATTCCTCTGTATCTCAGGAGGGACTAATTGCCTACATGTGGCTGCTACATCAAACCTCTACCATCCTTCTGACTTCCCAATCCACGTCCTATTGAAAAATCATAACACCCTGAATCACTCATATTGTTACAGGGATATTTAATCCCAAAGCAACCAGAAAAATTGCTGGAGCTACATTTGTAAGCTTTCAAATCAGAGCTGGCTGTCTCAAAATCTAGCTGTCTCCCTATTGCTGCTCCCACCTGGGAGCTACAATGAACACAGGCATAAGCAAACTGGGGCTAGATCAATGGACATGGTTATCTTTCATTAACAGCAACACCCTGATTCTGCTTGTAAGAGCAGCTAAATTAGTAACAGGCTCACTAACGAGTATCAGCCGTGGTCTGAGTGTCCCCTGACTCAATTCCCTAGCAGAGGTATCCCATCAGTGGAAAGCGACCTATCTTGGCTCTCTTGGTTGTCCCTAGCAGACAAGACCAAACAGCAGCCTAAAACACAGATTAAACTATAGAGTCAGAGAAGCTGAACAGATATTCATATCTAGGGGCTTGGGATTTTTTTTGTCCCTGCCTGGATATTTCTGAGTCATTTTTATTCTTTTATAACTCCTTTGGATGTACTGACCCTCAAAGATTACTACTTGGGAAAGCTCTGGCTATGGGAACCAGAGACAAGTGCAGTTTACCACATCACTTACAAACTTGTTGAGCATGTTCTTATGACAGATTTTAATTTTCAATACAACTTACCTATGCTATAAATTAAAAATACTGGATGCAGGCCACTTCAGAGCTCTAGCCCTCTGGATGAATCATGGTACCAAAAATAATTCGGTAATTCCCACCTTTGTTAATACTGTTTGTCTTCTAAAGATGCGCCAATGAGCAGATTTATTTTTAGATATTAAATCTATATCATAATAGCATATTAAATTATCATTTTAATGATGTTGTTTTCTAAAAATAAAAATGTAAAAAAAAAAAAAGAAGTTTTACTAGATACTATCTGAAAGTCTACTTAAAATAATAATTTACTTGTATAGTAGATGCTATGAGTCAGTACCCTAGATCTCTAATATGTAAGTCTAATCACAGGATGCTTGTACTGCTAGCAATGGAATAACTGACATGGAATCCCCATTTACGAAGGGAATTTAGATGAAAGTAATATCAGCTGACCTAAAATATACTGTTAACCAGACTTATTCCAAACAAAACGCCAAATAATAGCTCTCTAATTGTAACAACTTTACAAATAAAGCACAGTCGCCAGCCATGCAAACTCCAATATACAATATTTACATTTGCAAAATCAGGTGTTATTTGAGAGTCAGGCATGATTTCCATGTAAGTAGGAGAGGAATTTCAGTAACTGCCAAAAATTCCATCTGTCTGAAAGAAGTACTTAACCAAATACAGGTTAGTAAGCCCTGAAATCCTGAGGGGATTTGATGAACCTGATATGCTTAACAGATTTTATTGTTGCCTTTCAGAGACTAAACAGATTACCAACTACTGCATTCTGGGCTTCTGACAGGACTAAGCAACTAATTTCATTTCACTGGCATAATAAAAAATTAACAAAAATAAGTATTTTAAATACTGCAACACAGATAAATACACAGAGTTGTGTAGAGCAGAGAACAATCTCAATGCTGTGGCCTCTGCTTCTACTACTACAATGGTACACATTCTCCCTACTGTCCCAAGCGGTGACAGGGGCACTGGCCAGCCTGGTGAACTACAAAGCTGTGACCTGAGAGCTGATGGCACTGTCGTGTTGAGCGACACCAGGCACACAGATTATCAAGTTGCTCATGGGCAGTGTGCTGTTTTACTGTGCCTAAAGTGACAGGTCTACTCAAAATTACTCCTCTGGGCACCCTCCACAGACTGAGGCAAGTCTGAGTGGTACCCTAGGTGCTGCCCTTTTCTCTTCTTTAGGATTATAACGAACAAAACAAATGAGATGAAAACTTTCCATCGTCACAGGTAATCCTACAGTTACAGTATTTCTATTACTACAGCCTGGTAATATGATCTGTAAACTGTACTGTCATACACACTTACTGCATATATTGCATACCTATCAAGCATTTCTCATTCTGCAGATAGAAACTTTCCTTTAATCAGTCTAAGGAGTGGTGGTACATGTATACAAGAAAAAAGCCTACCCAAATCCTTAGTTTCAGGAGCTTGTTACACCCAATCTTGGCATTTTTTCTCAGAACTGGGCAGTACTCTAAAACAAAGTTTAAAGCAACACCCAAAATTTACACTCTGCACTTGATCTATAAGCACAGGCTTAATTGCTATCCAGCAGGTAGTCATTCAATTTTTGCTGTAACCATAAGCATACTACTCACAACATTCTCTTGTAAATAAAAGGACTTTCCTTCTTGCTGAGAAGCCACCGAAAATTCATATTATCATGAACAAAGTGACAAAGAAAAATTTGCCAACTTAACACTTTGAGTAAGCTCATTATTATTTTTTCCATTTTGAATTCTTGAACACTCAGAGTAGTCATCAGTAGCCACAGTCATTACCAGAAACACAGGCTGAGACTATTACAGCAGCTGAAATAGTAGCTACAGAATAGAAGAGTGCATATTGTCATACATCATACACCTTTCTGAAAATTGTAATCTTACCTGAACTTTGCTACAATTTTGTACAGTTCTATCCCTTTAGATTAAGGCAGGAGGAAAATACAATGAAGGGCCAGACTGACTGGGAAGGCAAACTCTTTAAAACACAACAGGGAAAATAAGACACAACCAGTCTAAAACTTTAGTGTGAGCTCTGATTTTGTAACCTAAAACTGTTACTTAACCAGTTATACAGAGACAGCAAAGTCATGCAAAGCCTTCCAGAGTATGCAAAAAGTTAGTTGATTAAAAGAAGATATCTACTAACAGCAGAAAAATTCCATTTAAAACTGCTGCACCAGCTGCATTCATACAGCTCTGCTTTTGCAAAGATACAACCTGCATATCAATAGTATCTGCTTGCATAGAAACGATTGGACTGAAAAAAATCACGGAAAAAGCTGTGATAAAATGGGGTATATCACTTTTCTTTTTATTTGACGGCTCTCCAAAAGAGCTTGACTCATCAAAGCAAACAGTAGACTGAAGGAAAGCGAGCACTATGGAAATAAAATCTGAGTGGTAGTTAAGGCAAACAGCCAATATAAAACCATCTGAATTTGCTATCAGGCACACAAGAGCTCTACCTGAAAGAAAATTCACAAAGGTGAAAAAATGACAAGAATCTCCTCCCAGGACACCCGATTCATTTCAAGTTGCTACTGTTTTCAAAGCAAACCAAGGATTAGTTGCCCTTTTATCTAACTGTGCCACACACAGAAATCTGAGTCTAAAACAACATGAAAAGTTAAACTAAACAGAAAAAAATCTACAAAAAACCCCTGCAAACCATTATGTTAAAAAGCAATTTTCTATGTTCATGCTGAAAAATGTGACCTGATGGTAAACATCAAACACAAGTCTATTTGAATCTGAATGAATTATTGCTCCTCTATTCTAACTTTTCACATTTCCTAGAATCTAATTACGCAGACCCATCATAAACTTTTTCTAGGTACATAACAGAATAACTGCTCTTTCCTAAAAGAAACTATGATGCCAGACCCATCGCTTGTACAAAATGAGAATATCTTGTTTAAACCTAATTAATCTGGAGTTGTCAGAGTCTAGGGCATTCCTTTGGTCGCCCTGGAAGGCCACAGACCTCGGCAGAGAGGTCTGGGACCCGAGCAAGAGGGTTTGCGATCTGTACGCGGGGGGTGAGAGCTGTACAGGGGGTCTGGAATCTGTACGGGGGGTTGTAGTACACCCTGGCACAGAGCCCAGAAAGACACAGTCTTTGATTTTAGCCCATGGGAAAAACTTCCAACATGGAGAGAAGAATTACAAGTCACAAAGGCGTGATAGACAGCAGTGTAGTTTATCACCGGGTGGAAAATTTTGTAGTTTTGGGGTTCTTAGAATGGAGGTAAATGCGACAAGATGGACAATTCTGGGCGGTACCCTGGGTTCTTCTTCTCCCTTGGCCTCCGTATCCTGCTGTGATGGTGGAACAAAGTAGTTCAAGGAGATTGGGTCAGAGTAGAGTTGACCCCTTCAGTATAGGTGATAGGCATTGGCACATAATTGTAAATAACAGACACGTAATTATCTGTATAAGAAGGTAGAGACCTCCTATCGAGGGGGGAGTCATCCTGTGTCCCAGCAGCAGAGCAGACCTCAGCCGGGCACAGAGAAAACTGTAAGATAAGAAATAATAAACAACACGAGAAACCTGGAAAAACAAGACCTTGAAGACTCTGTTTCATTCTTACGTCTGGCGTGGGCTTTCAGAGGGCAAAGACTCTCAACCACCTGAATCTCAGGTGAGAAAAAACTCGAGATGGAGTGAGCTTTAACCACTGTCCTTGGTGTAAGCTTGCTCTGGATACACTGAGTTAGCCGACCAATAAACACAGCATCTACACAAGACAGTATGGAGCAACGAGAAACACAGAGAAGGAAGAAGTTTTGAGACAAACTGGCAAAACACAGTATTTTCAGATTAATAGCAAAGGCATTTCACAAAAAAAAAAAAAAAAAAAAAAAAAACAAAAAAAAAAAAACAAAAAAAAATCATTTATGCAGCGATGCAGAGTACAAGAATATGACAGATCCAAGGAAATACTTCAGACAGTATTTTTTAAGTCTTACATGGGGTCCTTAAGCTTAAGATACCTATTCGCAACATATTTTAGGCAACAATACGAGACGCACTCAGGTTAAGAAAGATGAAGGATCATTAATTTTCACCAATTTTATAACCAGTGAACTACAAAGTAAGTCCTTCCATTTCTTGAAGCCTTTCAACAATCCAGAGTAATGTCAACATGTCAACCAGACCAGTAACACCAATTTTAAGCCCCTTTCATGCAAAATTGAACAAAAAGTACAGTAACAAAACCAACTCAGAAAGACTCTTGTATTCTATTTGCTTATTAACCTCCACATTACAAATCAGCACACTAAACTTATTTTAATGGTTCCTAAAGTTCAAATAGTATATTCTCATTACAGAAAATGGAAATATGCAAAAAAGCCCACAGATAATAAGGGATATATTAAGAAAAAAATTCTCTCCAACAAATCCTAACTGAAATCCGTGTCCCAGTGGATCCACAGGTCTTGAGCAAGCATCACTTCCAGCCCTGATCATCCAAGGGGAAGTTTCCTATGGGGCACATTAACTTTCTATGTACTGTTATGAAAATGGAGGGGGGAGTGCTGGTTGTTTCACATGGAAAGCACAGATACTTCTTTGCTGCTTTAAAAAATTAAATGAATTTTAGTCAACCTGGTGGTTGAAAGACCAGCTGATGAAAACCACAGTACAGAAATATTAGTTCATCTAGTGCAGGCAATGTAGCCATAGCCATCACTCGGGTTTTATTAGTTTTATTATTTCTACACATTTTTGAGAGTATATCTTATTTCCAGGCTTGCAGTAAGTAGATATCTTCAAATGCATTTGTTGCACCCTATTACAGGAATTCCCACATGAGAATGTCAAGGATCTGCACTGTCTTCAAGGGCAAAAAATAGGAAGATAGAAAAAGAAGCAGCCACAAGAAAACCTAGCACACAGAAATTTTGACACTAACACAAAATTTTCCATTTCTAGGTGTCATGCTTTTTCTCTAAGAGATTAAAGGATCACAATAAAATGGCTCATATAACAAAACACATACTTATTTTCTGAACTCAAATGGCAAAACAAATTGAACCAACAGGATTTCAAAGAGCACAAAAATCTGCTCTTCAGCTTTAGTCAACCAAACTGCCTTTGGGGGGTTTTAGACAGTTTATGGTAGGAACTTTAAATGGAAAAATAGACCAAATTCATTGTGGTTGTTGTACCTTGGCTATTTATACTGTAGTGACACTGCCAGATGCTATTCAGACCATTTCACGTGAAGGCTAGGAGCTTCATATATTCACAATCACTCCTGATGACTGTGTACTGAGAGCTTAATTGCAAGCTTCACAACAAAACAAAACCTTTTATTTCACCACTGGTCTTGACTGTTTTGGCAAAGGTAACACTACTTGCTGTGTGAAGTGAGAGTGGCAATCTTCCAAACCAGGATGACTGATTTCAAGAGGGACTAGTTGGACTCTCCTTCCCCAAAAGTGCTGGTCTCAAAAGCTGTTTCTCCTGTTGCACAGAAGCATCGGTTTTAAGTCTTTCAGCATAGCAAAGCAATCCTTGAAAGAAACAGATTTCTTTCACCAGTACTGGCATGCAAAATAAGACCATATGTCTAAGCTATAATATGCAAGATTTTCCAAAGGCAGCTTATTTTTCTAGTAGGAAATGTAATTTACATAGACTGAACTTTAGGATTCATTTACAAGATTCATGAAAAAAACTGGCTTCCTCATAGTATAGAAAAACCACTGCTCACAGGGAGCAAGATTTGATACTGCGAAGTCACTAGCCCCACTGGGGACACCAACCCAATTTAGTTATGTCTACCTGCCTCTCACAGCGGCCAAGAGAAATGGCTGACTTTTCTAGAAGAAAAGCAAGAACAGGAAAGGCACAACAAGGAGTGACTTGGAGCTGCTGAAAGAGCACGACAGTGAGCAGAGAAAGCAGGCCAAACTGATGTGGCTGAAAACAATGGGAAGGGAAAAGTTAAGCAGAAGGCCCAAGAAGAGGGGGAATGAAAAAGCAAGCAAAACAGTAACATGATTTATTTTCAATGAATAACTGAAAAAGAGTTCAAAGGTAGGAGTCATGGACAAAACAGAGAAAGTCCAACCTGTGTAAGGAACACTAAGAACAGAGAACATACACGAATGCAAATGTGAAGGCTGAAGAAATGAAGCTCAGACGAATACAAGAAGGAAAAAACAGGTGCTGCAAGTAATTGTGCCAGAAGAGCTTTGGACTGCTGCAATCTGCTTCACACACACTGCGCACACAAAGAGCCTTACTTTGCTGTCTGTTACTAATTATGCCTGGATGGAAAGCTCAAATCACACTGCAAAAGGCAACATTTCTTTTCCCAGGCAGGGGTGGGCAGCATTAGCTCACTGGAAGCTCACAAGGAGGAATCCAGAACCCCAGCTGGCTTTCAGCGGGAATTACAAATCGCACAATTTAGAGGGGATTATGAGGGTCTCTCAAACAAAACAGTTATCCAAAACACATCATCAATAGGGAAAGCATCTCCCTGTTTGGCAAGTTTTTAAAGCTGGAATCTTTAAATTACTGTGTTGAACCAGAACTATTTACTAGTCTTCTGTAAAATGAATACTTTTGTTTAAGGTCTTAAACTAGCCTATTATTAGTAGTACTACAGAAAACATTAAAAATCCCTCTACTACATACTCTTAATTTCTTCCACATGCGGGAGAATGAACTGAGAGGCATTTAGAGATTTCTAACTTTTACGTCCTAAAGTAGGGACACAGGTTGTCAAAGGTACAGAAGCAACTCCAATAAACAAAGATAATTTAAAAATTCTGAATTTACGTGTACAGAATCCACATTCATCCTGTTACACATACAGACATATTTTTGACAAACTAGGTAACTTCCTCCATAGACTACACAATTTGCCAAAGAAACATCTTCTGACACAAACAATGGAAGGAAAATACAATTTTAAAGTAAAAGTAATGAAGTCCCAAAGGTTTTAGTTTGGGTTGTTACCTATGATACCATGGTATCTACTGTTTGTCATTTCTCAAGTGTCAGTGATAGTCAAGTTTGTTACCTAAAAGTAGGTCAGAAGAACTTCTTGGCTGGGCTCATGCAGCTATGCAGATCAGTAGATCTTGTACTAACAACTGGGTCAAGTTTGAATGCCTTCTCATTCTTTGCTATCAGTTACACTGTTAAAGAAATCTGCCTGTTCAAAACCAAAAACCAGTCAACTCCCCTCCTTCTAAGAGGAATTTTACACTACAGGAAATTCAGAAACCTTCAGAAATAAAACATTTTTGCTTGTTTATTTTTTTTTCAGATGAAACCTTGAGTGAAAATACACAGCACTGGCAGAGGTCCACAATAAAATTCCAGAGATTTTGGCACAACTTCTAACCCATTAACACAAAACTTATCTAGATCATTATGTATATTTTTACTCACTTCAGACGAATGCACAACAGTATTACAGAAATCACCATTGCTTATTCTGTTTAAGAAACAACACTTATTTCTGTCTGCTCTTCGCTTTCCATAAGCTTCCCAAGCATTTGTACTGATTTTAGCTGTATGGTCTGACTTTAAAGGTGGATTATTTAATAAAGGAATGGCAACATCCATAAATAATACTGCAGGCAGCTTGACTAAAATCCAAGTAAAAGAAAACACATCATTACATAAGTCTTCTTCTTCTTCTTCCATCATCACTCCAGAAATCCAACCACATGCTGGGCATTGAAACAGCTGACTAGAAATTAAGAATATCTGCTCAAGTTAGCACTATTTGATAAATAATTATCACTGGAGAGGGAGCAGGTCTAGACTGCTTCCTATTATTCGATTTTTTTTCCTTCTAAAGAGAGGAAAACACTAAAATACATCCCGAGCTTTCCTCAAAATTAGAGAGAAAAAAAAGTCATGCCAGCATCAGACAGTTTTAAGTGGCCACAACTGAGATGCCCTACATAGGCCTGTTCTTAGAGGCAGATATATATCAGCTGAAAAAATCCTAAACTTGTTTCCTGCTTTGACAAGAGCACTTAAAAAAAAAAAAAAAGTTTTAGTTATAACTTTGTGGTTGTAATGAACTCACATATCACTAAATATTTTCCTGGCAGCTAAAGTCCCCATTAAAGCAATTATAAACTTTACATCTAAAGTATTTGATTTATAAAAAATTTTGCCCTGAAGTGGAAAAAATGTCCATGAGAGATATAAAACCACAGATGACAACACTCTACACTAGTCTCTATTGGGTTGAAAAATGAAAAACAGAACAGATAAGAAATAATGGGATTTCTTGCATTAATTTCCTTCAGTAGCACCTAACCTGCACATATTTGGAACTATGGCTGCATCTAAGTGAAAAAAGAAATGCTGGTTTTAACCAGAAATTTACAGTCCCACCTAACTCATAAAACCATTGCATACTTAACCATCTGAACCATGCTTACCCATTTAAATCAGCTTTCATTTCTCCCTAGAAGTCAGACATCACTACTATGAATCAATTTGAACAGTCTCTTTAAAAAATAAAGGAAAACAGTTAACAACTAGAAATAATTTTAAGAGAACCAATGTTTATAATGTAGTTATCCATGAAGTCCAAAGCATTAAATGCACAGAGTACACGACAGCCACAAATAAAAGATAATCGCGCAGCTTGGAAAGGCCTTAAGGAGGCCCACTGGTCCAGCCCTACTCAGAGCAGGTCCAGCTGGGCCAGGATGCTCAGGGTCATCTCCAGGTGAGACTGACTCTCTCCAAGGTTGGAGATTTCACTTCTCTCTAAGCAGCCCCCCACTACACTACTCAATTTTTCCTATTATTTTTCCTCAGAACTATTTCAAATTTCCCACACTCAAACTTGTCTTCCTGGCGTCCGACCCTTCCACTGTGTCACCAGGTCACACAGGTCTTTTCCTACAGGCCTTCTGTCTACTTGTTTCCCAGCCCATTCTCTTACACAGCTATTCCATCCTAATTGCTGGGCTGCTCATCTGCCTTTATCTAAATTCATGACGTTCCTGTCAGCCCATTTTTCCATTGTTTCTAGGTCACTCCAAAAAGCAGCCTGCCTTATAACACGTGCAGTCCTCAGGCTTGCAGATAGTGCAGTCTCTCTCATTACACAGCTTATTCATACAGATGCTAAATTGTTCACCCCATTATGCTTTAACCACAGTATTTCGTTATCTGAAATAACAATTTTGTTCTGCTTTCCAGTGGAACAGAAATCATAAGTAGAGCATAAAAGTAGTGGTCTGCACTGAGCAGCTCTCGGCGTTGCTCCGAAGTCTCCTCTTATACAAGTAAAATTCAGAATGAGCCATGTGTAATTTCTGTGATACTCATGTGAATTTTAACTTTTTCTTTTAAGGCTTTTCCCCTATTGTTGGATATGTTTTCTTCCTTATCTTCCCAGGGCGTTGTTGGCTTTCCTTCAACCTCTACTCCCCTGTGGTCCTCAACAGGATTTTCTGGATCATGGTGTTTGTTTGGGTTTGGATTTGTATTCTGTTTTTAATTCAGGTTTTTAGAAATTGAAAGGATAAGTTTGCAATAACTCTTCAAAATGAAAAAAGTTGCAGCAATACTTCTTTAAAGATAATTTCAAATATTTATTTTCACATTCTCATTTTAGAAAATGAGTAAGAGGTTTTAAGAAGCCTCTTCTAACTTCTTCCTTTTCTGCACAGAATACAGCAGCTAATTTGTTTCTCTGATCAATGGGTGAATACTCTGCAACAAAAGAAAGCATAATAATTATCTGATAGTTACTAACAGCTTCACTGTGTTTGAATCAAACTTTTCAATTTTGAGGCAAATTTTTGTAGCATCACCTACTGGTCTTCTATGAGAAACTTTTATTTAGGATTATGAAAAGTGGGAAGATTAACCTAACTTCATTTTCTCTAGACAACATCATGTTATACATAGTTTAATTTAAATTAATGTAATTTACTAATGGATGAAAGATAGACAACTCCTGTTTTTTGTATTGTCCTAATTAAAATTAATATTGCTTCTAAGCTACATCATAGAAATATTTATAGCCCCAAACACGATTTTTTTTTTTGTTTTAGCATTGTTCTTAGATAGAGACAGACTTTTTTTTTTTTCTTTAGTACTTATATTGCATTTACTCATATTATTTGACAAATTAGAAAAAAAATTCCAAAGCCTGACTTGGTAAAAAAAATGACTTTGCTGGAGGGATTTTCTAGGTCAATTATGAGCCTTGAAGAGTTTTAAGTAAAAAAAGAAACAAACAAGCAAACAAGCCAGTGGACACTGCAGACACATTAAAGTACACTGATTCTGAGAGGATTATCAAACCTACCAACACTGTATTGTTAAACAGCTCCAATTATCACAGTTCAACAATAAATCCCTACAGTATCTGTTAATGGATCAAAACATTTTAAGGTAAAATTCCAGAAGGGATCATTTTCATCTGCATACAGAAAATTCAGAATACTATTTTTTTAAACACTACCGATGGTAAGAAGCATCAGCAAGGGAGGGGTGAGAGGGAGATCCCTCTCTCAGGGATGTTGCTTCAGCTCAGACTTCTGTAGATATCAAGACCTGGCAGACGTCTATGTCTGCTCTTGTCCAACACAGGACCAGCCCACATAAAGCCCACAAAGATGTGCCAGACTGGATCACATGGAGGAAATCACAAACTCCAGCCAAGCAGTTACATGAGCAACAGCTCCGCTGTGGCGACAGAAGAATGCTTCTGGAAGATCAGTTCCTGTTGTCAAAAATAGCAGCAAAGTTATGCTGACAAAACACTTGCTCCTGCAAGGCACACATCCCATCTCCATGAGAGAACTCCACCGACATGGCTGCATCAGCAGAGCCTCTGTTTAGCCCTCCACAAAGTCACCACCCATCCCTCCCCAAGAGAACTTTTAAGAGCACTTCACATCATTGCCATTAAAAAAAAAAATCAAGTCTGGTTAAACTATTTTGGTCTGTATCTTGTTTCTGCTCAACAGCCTGTGCAAACTACACACAAGAAAATCTGCTTTGATCTGATCATGCATTTGCAACCAAATGAAATGGAAACTAATATATAACTCTGGTTAATGCAGTACCATGTCTGAAATTAAGAGCAATGTTACTCTCTTTGCTAAGGGAGAGCTGAGAGCAATGTCACATGTCATTTTTTGAAGCAGGGAAGGGGAAATGGAACATCAGTCAGGACACTTTCCCAGTAAAACACACTTACACAACCTAAAGTGCTCCAGCCCCTTGAATGAAGTGATTCTTGCAAGCACTTTTTCAGCTTTCTCTTCTAGAAACACAAGAAAACATCTAACTACTCTGACGGTAAAAAACAACATTCTGGAAACCTTTCAGGCTGGGACACTTAGAAATGCTGAAATACACAATTTGTATTCTACCTTGGTTTTCAAAACCCCTATCCAGACCTGCTCTATAGCCTATAAATGAATGCCTTGCATTTTGTCAAGGATTAGTGTCTAACCATCAGAAAGATTTACAGAACCATGTAAAAACAATTTTCCAGGTGATCGTACTAATATAGGACTTTTTACCTCTGGAAGCTTTTTCCTAGGTATACACATATCAGTGTACCAAAATAAAAATCAGAGGATACGTCAGCAATGCTAATGAATACAAACACTGTTGTATGTTCTTTGCCACACTTCCTATACTATGAGAATTCACAGGAAAGCCGGCCTGCAGATGGTCTTACAAGCCATCAGAACATGGTTTACCTAAAAAGCTGTTCTTTATTCAGTTCTTCAATTCCACGTTTTGGTAAAACAAGCTCTAAGATCCCTTTATTGATTTGTTTTATGGGGTTTGTGCCTCAAATGAATATGCAGAAAAATGTATTAATGGAGGGCCTATAAAATTTTTTGAAAACAGTAGAGTTTGAGAATTTAAATGCTGTATGTTCCTGCCAGCATGAGGAGCTGCAGACAGATTAGGATCCTGGCAGCAGGTCAGCAATGGGTGGTAGAACAGCCTTACTCACCCACTGAACCCTAGATTAGATGCAACTGTTTGTATCTGAATTGGCACTAAGCAACAGCAAGACAGACTTTATAACATGATACTACCACCTTAACAGTATAAAGGCACTTAGCTATATAATTCTTTTCAAAAGCTCCTATGAAATAGTACTTTATTGAGACATTAGACAGGAAGATAGCAATAGCCATCCAGCAGCGGTAGGAGATACAGGAATTTGAGCACTTGATCACTGTATGTCACTCCATGCATTTGTTACTCATAGCTATGGGCATTGGACCCCACCTAATTTTTAGAACACTGGTTAAAGAAAGCGCAGCAGAAATATTTTCCTCCCTCTGACTCAGAGACCTTATCTTATATTCACACAGAGCAAGCATTGCACCCAAGTGAGAAGGTTTTCACAATGTATAAGTGAAAAAAAGCAAAAGCATGTTGTACATAGGCAGGTCTACATGTCCATTCTTACACTCTTTCATTACTTCATTCTATGAAACCATGTACTTCTCTCAACTACTCTCAATAGCAAACTATCTGTAGGTAGCAAGACAATTGCATTTTAAGTAGCCTTTGCTAGTTATAACAACTCACTTAGCTCGGGTAGATGATAGCTTGGAAGAGAAATGACAGGACACTCTCAAGAAAGTGCTGCCTGCATTTTGGTGCATGTCAAATCTCACTGATCTTATTACAGGTGAAATTCCCTCACTTCCTTGTTATGAGAAGGATGATTGCTCAAGCAGAAACAAGCCACAGTATACCAGCACTAACTTCGAGCCCCAGCAACATCATAAATTGCATCTGATAAAAGTGAAATTTGTATAAAGGCTATTGTCTTTTCTTGCATGGATTTAAACCACAGCATACATCTATGTATATTTAAAACACACAATGAAACATTTTTACTGCACTAAAACATGTTGGGGCCTACAGAATTGCCTAAAGCCTGACAACTAAAGGCTTTGAATCCCTTATTTCTTAATGATACATTAGGTACATGCACATTAGGTGTTTTGCTTGAACTGGAGGCAGTTTTTTGAATCAAATTTCCTGGCTGTCACCACTCACTGTATTTCCCTCACGTTCTGGAACAGTCTTGGAGCACTTGAAGTGAATTATTTTGGGATAAAAAGAAATTAGGATATAGGTTCCAGGAGTTTATCTAAGATGCCTGAGCTGTAAGCAGACATTCTGTTCATGGGATCAGACTATAGTTAGCTCAAAAGTACAAAAAAACCCCACAAAAACACCAAAACCCAAACAAAAAAAAAAAATCAGAAAAACCCAACCAAACACAAGACAAAACCACCACAAATATTTCGCTCCCTACCAAAGAAAACAAAACAAACAAAAAATAAAACAAATTTTTAATAGCTCCAAGACTCAAAATCTCATTAAAAAGTCCTTAACATTGTATACTGTGAGCGCCTGATCTACAGATCTATGCCATTTGCTATTGAAAATAACGGCCAGAAACCTCAGCATTTACTACTTGCATACTGTTTGCAAATCTATACATGTGAGCACATAACTTTAACTAAGATGTAAGAGATTGGTATGGAAACTATCCTAATATTTCCACAGGCTACAGCAAGTGCTGTGTTTTTTCTCTCCAACAGAATAAAGAAAAATGTCACATTCTTTTTTATTATGCACTTGTTAGATTTCCACTGACACGTTAACATAAGCAAGAATAATATGATTAAATTATTCTGAGTTGTGCAGTCATAAGAATTGCACATGACTCAGAACAACTGCAAATTGGGAAAAAAAAGCCAAGAGGAACTACAGCAACAGATTTTGGCTTTCTCCCTGAAGAGGTTCCTGATCAGTGAAGATGTGGAGATTCTGACTCATGTAGGCTTTTTCTGCGCTAATTCTACTCTATTTTCATTGATAAGGTCAAGTGCAGCCCCAATATGTCTTCTTTATTGCCAGCCAAACTTTACAGTTTACTTGTATCTCTTGTAACTCCACAAGAGTTAGCAAATCTCTAGCAGACAAGCTTCTTCTCTAAACACCAAGACTACTGAGTCTGTAGAGCTCCAGCTTGTTTGAGGGTCTAGACCAGAACAAGGAAGGTGGCCAGTTAGCCAGTAAATACCATGAAGGTTGCTTTACACTTTTGAACTAGACAGCATATTCAGCAACCTTTCAGTGCAATGGGACAAGCTTTTTAAGGAACTCAAAGGCAAAAGTATACAGGTGGAATTTCTTTCCTCTTTCCTCTAGGCTATAGGTTCACAAAGCTCCTTTTGATCTGGTTTCATTACATTCACACACATTGCACTATTTTGAAGCTGTCCCTGCCTTGAGCAAAAAGCTGGAGTAGATAAGCTCCAGGGGTCCCTTTCAACCTAAATTATTCTGTGACTTTGAGTCTCAGTTTCTAGGCTACTATTAGTGCATCCAGAAAACACTGAGAATCCAAGCAAAATCTAAAGCTGTAAAACAGCTTTAAGAAAGGTACTTGGCATGGGAAGAGCTGAGAGCTGAAAACAGACAGGAAAAACAGAGAATGAAAGATTCCAAACATCAGGGGCAGAATTCTAGCAAGACTGATTATCCCCTTTTTCAAGTGAGTGAAATCAGTTACGACAGCAAAACAGACCACACTTTGAACTCTTAACTACATCAACCTATCTGCAGGTTGCTAGCCAGGAGAGTTTCAAGTTGCCCTTGCTAGCTTTTGTATTACTTTATTTAGTAACAGAGGTAGTAACTACTTCTATAATTCACTCAACTGGAGCTTGACACAGTTTGTGTGGAGGCTTTTAAAATCTGTCCTTTATGTCTCCTCTGCAGCACACTTGGCTGTGGCTTGCAGTTTAATTTCCAAGCACCAAAACCTAAACGAGCTGAGGAGAGTAAAAACAACCAGGGTATGGGAAAAAAAAAGAAATAAAATCATCACAGCTTAGTTGCTCTGTAGACCCAGCTAGAAGGTTCTCAATCTGTGGAATTAAGTTCTTTAGTGATGATTGGATTGTTCACTTAGTATTATTAGAAGAATTCCTTGAAACTACTTTGAACAATTTTGCTTGAAACAGCCCCAGATGGCCTCCTCCCTGACCAGAAAGAACATTATGGGATGAGAACTAGAGGGCTCTGATAGACCTTCCCCTCACAACAGCTATTTATGCAAACAGAATGAACATTTCCCTGAGTAAGTATTTCCCCAGCTTCTCGAGGGGCTGCCTTAATTACTCTGTATTTCCTTTACAAAAGTGCTGATTTCAAAATCACACACACACACACCAAAAAATCACACTTTCAAAATCCACAAATAGCAGCAGGGGAACCAGAAACACAACAACTTCTCTTTTCTTACAGTACTCCAAAACTTGTACAATATTGCTAAGAGACTCCTATTCAACAAAATGGACAATTTTGACATAGTGGTCATGCACATAGGCTATATGTATCCAAATATTTCTTCCTCCTGCTGCTGTTTTTATAAGAATAATATAAATGCTTAGCCAAGTAACTAAGATCTCTGACTGCAACAGGTAGCACTAATAGTAACCACATATCAGGCTGACAAACTGTTCTTGCTCCTTGAATACATATAAGGTAAGTCTCTAGATCATGGTTCCCTGTTCTTATAATAGTCTTTAATCTCCTTCATTTCTGCCAGAAGAACAACATGACAGAACACAAACAATCCAGGAGATTACTGGGAAGTGTCAGAGATGATATAGGAGATTTTGGGTGAGCTAGTCAGGGGTGATGCAAAATTGGATTGGCTTTTCACAAATTAAGACCTGACTGGGGACACAATGATCAATGCCAGCCTTAGGTGTAATGACCATGGACTAGTACAGCTCAAGATCCTACATGAACAGAAGAAGGCAAGCAGGAAATCACAAACTGGCCAAGGGTAAATCATCCCTGATCAACCTGACTGCCTTCTAGAGTAAAATGACTGCACTCATGGACAAGGGAAGACAGAATATGTCATTTATGTCACTTTAAGCAAGGCTTTGACAACTGGATCCAAAAAAAATCCATGCACCCAAGCTGGGATATTACAGTGTAGATGGGTGGACAACCAGATGGGTAAAAGGCTGCTGCTGGATGATGGAGTTCTACTGCACCTCCCAGTAAGTAAGAACGTTGCAGGAGTTTGTAATGGGACCTGCCGTGTTTAACATCTCTATCAATGACCTGGAGAGCGCAGTGGAGCACAAAATCACCAGGTGTGCAGGTGACACCAAACAGGGGCAACTGTGGATATACATACCCAAGAGCAGGGCTGGCATCCAAAGGGACCTAGCCTGGAGGAATGGGCTGACAGGAACATTATGAAATTCAACAAGGACAAATGTAAAATGCTGCAATCCAGAAAGTAAACAATACAGGCTGCAATGATTCAGGCTGGTGAGAGACTGGCTGGGAAGAAGTAGGTCTGTCACAAAGGACATGGTGGACAGCAAACTGAGCAGGAGCCACCGGTGTGCACAGGCAAGGCAGCCAATAGTACCTTGGGCTACATCAGCAGCAGTATGGTATGACATGGGCTGAGGGAAATGGTCATCCTGCTTACCTGGCACTCATTAGACTGCAGAGTCCAACTCTGAGTCCCTAACATTGGAAAGACATCAATAAACTGGAGCAAGTTCAGTAAAAGGCCACCAAGATGATTTGGGCTGAAGCATATCCCCAGTTAGGGAACTAGACTTTTTCAGCCTGGAAAAGAGAATGTTTTGGGAGGAACCTAAGAGCAGCCTTCCAGCACCTATGCTGAGGCTGTCTAGAAGACAGATCTAGGCTCTCTACAGCAGTACGCAGCAGAAGGACAAGAGACAGTAAACTTAATATTAAAGAGAAGCTTAGACTAAATATAATGAAAAAACAAAGTCCTCTTGAGTACAAACACATACACAGGTTGCCCAGAGACACTGTACAGTTTCCATCGTAGAGATTTTCATGACCTGACGGGATACAGCCCTGAGCAACCTGTCCTGTCTCCATATTTGACCCTGCCTTGAACAGGAGGTTGGACTTCTGAGATCCCTTTTGACAGGAACTACACTATGGTTTTATAATAACATTTCACTCACATTCCCTGTGACATTACAATCTTCAGTAAGCAGCATTCAGACAACAATCTTCACAAAACAAACCAAAAAAAAAAAAAAAAAAAAAAAAAAAAAAAAGATCATTTCAAGAAGCACTGCAGTTTTTAGCAACAGATTCATGAATCTGGGACAAAGCATTAGAAAGCCTCACTGAGACAGGCCAATTGCAGTGCAATAAACATACACCAAAAAAAAAATTCCCCAAAATTAAACTAACATGCTTTGACAAAACTTACTATACAGATAGAATGTCAGAGCACTGACTAAATTGGGTAAGTTAAATCATGGAAAATGTTCATAAAAATACTCTCTTTCCAAGGTCCTTAGTATGAAAAACTGTAAGAGGAGGAGTACTTTTGCTTAGAAGGTATTATTTTAAAACCAAGACATGCTGTGATTACCTCAAATACTACTGTCCCATATGCCACACATAACAAAACCACTCTATGGTTAACTTGCATGTTCCTTTAACTACTTATTTCAAGGCAGAGTCAAACAGCAGCAAACACAATCTAGAGAGGCTGAGGCTGTCTTCATGCTATAACTCAAAAAAAGTTTCCAGCCAAAACAGGTTCTGCTCCTGAAAAAATTTATTTTGTGTTGGAAACAGAAATCCATTTGCCTATAACAACATATAATGTGAAGTGAGGAAAGGACAGGACAGGTAGGAAAAATTTCTGTTCGTACCACCTTTAACCCAAGCTGCACTTCTCACAAGGCTAGCACAACATCCACCAACAACGTCCACATGAGATTTATGACGATTTTTATAATTATTATTACTATTAATTAGATTAGCTGAGGATAACGGATTCAGGGAATGCAGCGCACTCACCAAAACAGATCCAGCTTTGGATGCCTACAGCTGTATGTGTAATACTGCCCTATTGCTCTGCTCTCCACATGGCAGCTTTGCCTATGTAAAGTAATGAAGTGTAAGTAAAAGGGCAGTACAAAATAAATGGGGCTTTTATGCATGTGCCACATCTCCTCATAGCAGCTGAAAGATTATTTCTTTGTATTGAAGTAAAAAGATGCATGTAAGTATTTTCAGGGACAAAAAAAAATGCTTACCATGTATACTTTGAGAGTTGCACTGCTGGCAAGTTGGAGCACGGCCAGGCAAGCATTACCTTTCTGTAGCTACTTATATAATTATTTTCAGGATTAGATTCACAGATATTAATTTGTCACGTAGGCTTTCTGAAACCCGTAACATAAAAAAGGAATCTACTTTGAATTAAGAAATTATTACAAAATGGGAGAGAATTAGGATATAATTCTATATTTTGATGGGCAAATAGATTCATTTTGCTAACTGTTAAACCTTCATGGAGCTGTCTTTCAAAGAAAATCTTATTTTCCTGGGTATTTACACTACAGAAGTGCAATTTCCAAGAATATCATAAGAATTCATATCTAAAGAAAATGTATGCAGCTCCTTCTATTTAGAAGACACATCCACGTATTAGTTTTGCACATTTTAGGAAAGAATCAAAATAATTTTAAAATACATCTTTGACAGTAATAGCTCCAGCATACAAGGTGGTTTTATTCAGCCTTTATACGCAATTTCTGTGCAGGACAATTTCTCTAGGGAATCAACATCAAAATTCCTAAGTTTGGGAAAACAGTGGGTGTCAGATTTGTATCACCTCTGCCTATTCAATAGCTAGCAAAATCGTCAGACAGCTAAATATACCCTTAGAAAGTCAGCCTTCATTCACATCATGACATGCACGTAAGTCCTGGAGACATGAATTCTAGCTTCTAAAGTAAGTGAAGTTTCATTGAGTTAAAATCTACCGAATAGTGCCTAGCTGGAGGTTAAAATACCTTTTCTTGCAGAAAGTATTGACCTGAGTTTCCCCAGGCATTCAGGTGGCAAACAGTGAACACTTTCTCACCTCTTCTCCCCATTCAGATGGGAGGGAGGCGAATGCTGCCCAGGACCAGGAGGCTTAGGGGAGGCAGCCAAGGGTCAGCTACCACTTCATCTAATTGGAACTAATATGCATGCGGCACAGCTTGGCCTGAAGCCAGGAGCAGGTTCAGCTACACAGATGGATGAATTCTTCCTGCCTATTCAGATCTTCATTTTCCCCCCACAGCATTCAGTACAGGCCATGATTTGCAGTCCTGTCTAATGGATTTTCATGGATCTAGGAAACTGTATGTTCAGGAGACTGCATATCCATTAATACCCTCTCTACTTTTAATTGGAATACAGCAGAAGGTAAAAAGACATGGATAAAATATGTCAGGACTATACAGATTCAACATGGGTCTACTTAGATATGACTTTTAAAGAACTATCAGCTTGCTGACACATTACTGCAAAAACTAGAAGATGATTCCCACCACCAAGGAAAGAAATTGTACATAGAAACTAGATTATAGTAGTATAAAGACAACAATGTAAATGTTATCTAAAAAGACTAATTATACAAGACCAAGTACTTCATACTAGTTTTCATCCTGAACACTTCTTAAATGCTGTTTGCCTATTCAGATGAGAAAACTAAATGACTAAGATTTAATATTCTTAGTGCATGACCTAGTTTCCAGTCCAGTGCCCAATCTACTACAATATTTTCTCTCGATGAAGCAGAGCTCACTAATTAAGGGGCGAAAATGTGTGTACTCATAGCATTACATAGTTCTGAAGTAAGACAAAGAAAGCTTTTGAAGACTTGTCAAGTGTACCTCAAAGCAAATGAGAAAGGGTGTCTGTCAGCCACACCCCCTGTTTAAATTGCTGGTGGTACAATATGACAACTATATGATGCTTTCCAATATTCATCTAATCTTCTTACCTGTGTTTTACCCACTACTCCTTGCTGAAGAATAGTTAGATGACTTGGTAACTATAAAACCATAAGAAAGTTACTTCTTGCCATAAACGACACAAAGTTTAGAAATATATTATCATTATTATAAATATTTAGGAAATTATGTTAGTTTGAAGGATGAGTGTCTTTAACCTACAGAAGTATTTCTTTTCCCAAGAATTACACCTCAAGAAAAAGCACTCACTTTTTATTTCCTACTTGGAGTTTATCCTTGTACTCCAAGAAGCACAAGAGCTCAGTACCACAAATAGGCTGGCAGGAGCTCAGAGGCTCCAGCTTTGCGCAGACTCCTGACCTGGAACACTTCTGCTCTTATGGCAACCACAACACCAGTGGCTAAAAGACAGAGCCACACTGGTTATGTTTCCCCAGGTAAGATGCAAAATGAGATGCTCTACTTTTTCTGAGCTTAGATAAAGTGTTCCTTTCAAGCAGCTGCTGAAGATGAGTGCTGCAAACCCTCTTAGTACTGCAGTACACAGAAAGACGTTTTATCATACCTCTTTACACACACTCACCCAGATTTATTTATTCCCACCTACAATAGATGCATTTAGTTCAACCACACTGTGTTGTGCTAAATGTAAGAATTTGCATTCTCTATAGGAATTAAAAAACATAACTCAGAATTAGCAAGCTATTTTTTTTACCTGACCCTCGACTGACCTAAAAAACAGAGAGATGCCAAATCCTCTATTACATGAACAAGAGCGATGCTTTATCCAGACTTAACTTAGAGAAAGCTATGCAATTGGTAAGCCTCAGAGAATCTGCCATGAACTCTTGTCTTAACAAAAAGCAACAACATAAAAAGAGATAAACCACACTAATTTTATGCTCTCTCAAGACTATAGTAAGTCATAAATTTGCATCACTGAACTTCAAAACACTCCTGGGACAGAGGCAACTGGAAACATACCGAGGTGATGTCTTGGAATTGAAAGGACAACTGTCCCACATGAGCTCCAGAGAAAAGCAAGGGAAGAATTTCAGAGAAATCTTTGGAATTAACATGTCAAGCAGTCACCTAAAACATATGATCTGAGGAAGACTGAAAAGACTGGACAGAGATAAGAACAAACTGCTGCAAGACCTCACTCCTGCAGAAGGTCCAAGAGCCTGAATCCCAATTCCCTGAAAGAAGGCTCTTCGTTCTTCCCTAGCCCCTTCTCCTAGCACATGACTCTAAAAACTGGCTTATGCTTGGGCAAAATCAAAGCTGTGCAAACCTAAGGACCTCAGGGAACTACTCCAATAACTTCTACAGCACAAAATCAAAACTTTGAAATGAATTTTCACTTTTTTTTTCCATTTTCCTGTAAATAGCAGCAGATAAATTTACCTTTCAATAGTAGATATGCAAGTCAAATCAAACCAACATTAAGTGCTTTGGCAAACCGAGTTACTCATTTTACTTGGACAATACTATGTTCTTCTATTCTGACTTTTATCTGTAACTATTGAGCTCTCTTTTACTATTTAGGTAAAGAGGCTTTACTGTCACATTCGTAAATACATCCCACACACATAAATCTGCTTTGTAAAGTCAGGTATCTGGAGGATGAAATCCAGTAAGTCAGCTAGACACCAGTACCATAAATGTTATAGCATGCTTCATAATCACCACGATGCACTTCCTTCCAGGACAGATTTAAGGCAAAGATTTTTTTTTTCCTGGCCATTAAAAAGCCAGAATTATTTTTGCCTTTGTGGAAAAAAGAATTACGTATTTCAAAATAATTCTTGTTCTTCTCATGCAGAGCAGTACTATCTAAACTTCATGCCAAAAGAAAACTTAAAAGGGTTTCACTCACAAGGGACAAGAGGAAGACAACTAAACTATGATATCCAGTCTGAATTGGATACCAAAATGATTTCATACCTCATAGCCCCTACTCTGATCCAAAGATAAGCACAACTCATTAATAAGACATGAATCAAAAATACTAACAGAATACTCAAGACTGCATCTATTTAAGCAAAGTTACATTGAACCAAAGGTGTTTTCAATTTTTCAAAGGTATTTTCAATTTTTAAAATCACTTCTAATGATAAGAGGGATCAGAAGAAGCAGAACAGTGATTTAGTCTAAATATTAGACTTTGTTTTTTGAGGGGAAAAAGAAATTTTTCTAAGCTAAATTTTTCTAAGCCAGAAATGGGTAACAGCTGCTAGTCAAACAATAAAGTAAGTAAAAACCTAAATACAAACATGCAATAATAAAATTCATGGTTGCTCTATGCCTCATTTATATCTCAGGACTGACAAATGTGCTTTCTGAGTTCCCACACCAGACAACTACATCTTGACATATTTGCACATCTTTGGCTGAAAGTCAAAACTATTCATATCATAAGAGCTTTTTTTTTCCTTCAGCTCTAATTATGTGCTCTTTATACACACAAAAAGTGTTTATAAACACAAAAAGTGTTTACTCCGCGCTTCCTCTGCTTCCTCTATATTGTAAACAAATTCAGGTCCTACTCAGAGGATTGTGTTCTACACAGAAATAGGCACTAACAGTATTCAAGTAAATTACAAACACTGATTTCAAGAGAAAGTACACAGTGCCCTTGAAGGAGTGCCTCCAGGGTGCCCCGTGACCTCCTTCTTCTAAGGCAGGATTTTTGCTTCCGGAATTATGCAACAAATTACATTAGCAAAGCTTAAGACCAAAACATGTTTCCTTATGCATACAATTCATGAGTTATTTTTCATTAACTCCTAAAATAAACTATACCAAGAAATACGCATAACTGATTCTCAGACAAAATTAGAGACCCGTTTTTAACAGAAATAAATTTAGCTTTCTCCACAGAATTTTTTTCACTGAAATCACCCAAAGATTTGGACTATTAAAGTCATATTAATTAAATATAAAATGAGATAATATTCATCACTTTAGGCAAATTAGTCAAACTAGCCAAAACCACTTACCTTGCAAACTATGAATATTTCAACATTTCTTTCTACGCTGGCTGCTAGGAAACAAGCTTTAGAAATCTGCGAAGGTTAAAGGAGCTCAAACTCTCCAAGTGACAACGGGCTGGTTTTGGGGGTATTTTTAAGGATTCATGCAACAGGATTAATGCACGATTAATTTCATGGCAGTTTTGCAGCAGCTTCCTCCCTTGAATCCTTCTACCATTCATTTACTCTCAGCTTACACCACTAAAACTGGCATTAGTATCACGTTCTTAGGTCTTTCTCTAATACCTCCTACACAAATTTATCATCCACATAAAGGCCATGAGCTTATTTGTGAGTATGGTCCAATCCATAGGTTTCCTGCAGCTGGGAGATCCTGTCACTTCCAGCTCCTGGAGATATCTGGAATGTGTGTCACACTGACAGTCCTTTGAGGCAACCTTAAAATTCCTATCATGCTGCATGCCACGAAATCAAGAAAATTAGTCATAATGATAACCCAGTACATAATTACACAAGCAATTTTCTTATTTCTCTGGAAGTATATAATTTTATTCTAGAAAAAAAAATAAAAGATATTTCTAAAATGTAAATTCATGGAGATTCAGTATCAATATGCCTGACAGCAATCATTTACTTCTCAATTAAAGGTATAAATTTGCTACTCAGGGGAGAAAGAGTAAGATAAAGAGTGACTGACATAGCAGCTCAATCCATGCAGGTTGCATAGGATGAATAGTAATAAAAATTACTTACTTTGAAAATTTCTGAAAGTACCTATTAGATGACCTCCCCTATCTTCCTTGCCTTCATCCATGACTTTGATTTTTATTTTTTTTCAAGATGAACAGACGTACAACACAATCCACAGAGAGCTTGCACAGTTACAATTTCAGAACCACACATCACTTCATAAGTTTTGAGAACAGGACACCAACAATAAATAACACTCCTTAATATTTCAGTTGGGTAAGGTAGATTTCTCATGACTGCCAGCCCTTCCAGAAAGCAGTGCTGGTGACTGTGTATGATACTCTTCTGCCTGAATGGTATGGCAGAACATTTTAGTGTCAAGATAAATTCATCCTCTGCCTCTGAATAGAAACCATCAGCAGATGCTGATGTAAATATTTGCATTCTTATGTCAGGTATAAAGCTTGGAAGCACCAAAGCCTTTCCCCAGTCTCTTGCAATGTAGTGCATAGCCTTGCTACTTCTACCTGTCCAGGGGGAAGTTTGTTCGAAGTCCCACCTATCCTAGTTTGTAGGTACATGGTTGCTTGTCATGTTTGTCTGCAGTTTCCTGTACAAAATTTTGGCTACCATATATTACAAACTGGTAATCCTAGCCACATTCCATTGCCTTTTTCCCATACCAGATTTAGCTCCTTGGTGCTATGCTAAACCAGACAATGGAGATAATTTCTGTAAAACTATTCCCAGTCATGGGCCAGGCACATACAGAGAAGGCATCTCCATGAACGACAAGAACATTCAAACAAAGCTTAACTAATGGCCTATTACCTACAAACTTTATTATTGTATAACCACTCTCATTAAGCACACACACAAACCAGTAGTGTCAGTAGTGTTCCTCCTGTTCTTTTCTGCCCTTTTCATGTTACTCTTCCAGCCATGATGGGCCACAGACCACACGGGCAACCTCCATACCTTTGCTCCAGCCAGGAGAGCACAAAGGACATCTTAGAAGAGGTCTTCACATTTTCAGGGAGGACAAACCTCTTGCTATTGTGGCTGAAATCCCAGGATCACATTCTCCACTAAATGATGCTTTTGAAGCTTCTTGAAAACAGCTGTTCCACTAAAAATTCTCAACTATAAACTGGAAAAAACTTAATGGAGGACCTAATTGAAGGGTGTTAATACTCCCTTTCAGACCTCCAGAGCCTGGAGCAAGGAGACCTTTGGCATGAAACTCTGCATCAACCCCTGCAGGTGTGGGTAACAACAGCCAGAAGCAAGTCATGAATGAAATACACAGCCCACCTGAGTGGGCAAGGAAGGAAAGCATGACAAAGCAAAGACGGCACATTTTAACCTCTGGTCATTGGTTAATAAGAAACATTGCTGTCACATGCAGTTCTCTTCCTCCTCTCCTCCACAAGGCAAGCAGGGCTGGGGGAGAGAACCTTGTGCCTCCTACGGCCGCAACTTCTGTTTTTTTTCAGCAATAGCTTGCTACAAGACACTGGTTCAGCAGAATTATACATCTATAAAGTGCAGAATGCAAAGTAAGAACTTCTGTACTCCAAGATACTCTCTGCAGTTTATTTTACCTAGACAGAAGTAAAATTTCTCAGTGAACTCTACTCCTATTTATTATCAGCATCCATAATTTAGATTAAAAAAACAACACTCAAGTACTCTGGCCAGCATCTCTATAAAACCTACTGTTGAAAGGCACATGTAACACAATTTAAATACAGAGATCCTGCTTACAAGATGCTCTGTTCCAGGATTAATGTTTCTATTCAAATATCATTTATAACCAACGGCCATAGGATTCCTCAATCAAAAGTTAAAAGGTCAATTTTGTATTCAACTACTGAAGTTCACAAGAAAATCACACAACTGAAAATTGTTTTTAATGCCTGAAGCAGCTTTGCAGTAAAACAATTCTAGGTTTCAGCTTCCTGTGACAACTTATACCACTATTCAGTTGCTATTACTGCTATTTAGCTTACTGCATAACTTCTTCTCCATCATTTTATTTGCTTTTAATTCAAGTCACAGAACTTTGTTCCCAAGTTGCTGTCTCAGCACTCTGTTTCATAACTGCAAGCAAAGAACTGGATGCCAACAGGAAGAAAAGAACATAACACTAAGCACAGCAACTTACCTAATAGGTCAGAAGAAAATTATTGGAGGCAATGAACACTGTGAGCTGTATACATTAAATAGAAGACAGTGATAAAATAATCTGATTTGAACACTTTGTGCTTTTTCCAGTATTTTTTCCTTACTAATAGTATGCAGACCCAACTATCTTAAAATAGGAAAGGTGGAAGAAAGCACAGAATTGATTTTTAAAGTCCCTCCATACATACTGAAAATAAAAGCATTCATACAAAAGACGTCCTGCAGGACTACTCCTCCCTCACACCTCAACAGGGTGTTTACAGGAAGGAAGAATACACTGCCAGTGTGTCAACCTCCTCACCCAGCCCACCAGTGGTACCCACCAGTGAGCCACTGTTGAGCTCACACCCTGGCCCAAAACCCAAGCAAACAAGGTGGCTGCACTTCTGGCAGTCTCCAACTCATGATCCTGACTGTTAAAGAGCAAACAGTTCTTGTATGAGCCAACCTCACACCAGAAGAACCTCCTGGTTTAAGTTGCCATTCCACAGAACAGCAATTAGTGTTGAAGATCACAGTAAGAGATGAAAAACGTAATGCTTGTCAAACAAATGGGTGAAATCGATAGAAGTTCACTCCAAAATGCTTCAAAGATCAGATTCATTCACTTTTTGTGCGAGTACAACCACTATACCATGTACTCTTGTCAAAGACCTGAAAAATCACGTGGTTAGCCCTATCAAGATCTGAATTGCTCTGCTATCTAATCTAGCAGGGATAAGAACCAAGAACTATTACCATTAAAAACTTCGAAATTTTAAAGGGCAAAAAGTTAAAGGAAGTAGAAGACAGTAAGTGATCAGTAACTATACTAAAAAGAATTCCTCAAATTATACCTTTACATTCACATGGAGCTGACAATCTTCTCATCTAAAAAACACTCGCATACCTGCTACCACTTAAAATTAAATAATCCCTTGCAATATGAAGTGACCTCCAGAAAATCTATCTTACAAATTAATTATGAATTACAGATAATTTCAATATGCAATTTAAAGTAGAGTTTTCCTCCTCCATCCCCAATATCATCAGCTTTCCTCCAGAACAGGCAAAAGTAACATTCACGGAGCACTGGCCACTCCAGAACACCCATCACGTGACAATACGAACTTTACCAATGGAAGGAAAAATAGTCTTCTATTGCTTGGTATTTGATAAAGGAATACATTTATTTAATGGAAGTTCTTAAATGCTTCTTCTATTTAACCCATCAGACAGAGAAAATCTCCCTGGAACACTTCTGATTTTTTACTGAGGTTTGGGTTTTCTGAGACCTATTGCAGGGTTGCCCACTAATGTCAAAGTCATAAAACCGTTTTTTATATGTCACCCAATTCAATCACAGGTTTATACTTTGTGAAAATCAAATTTGCTTTTAGAGAGGCAACCAATTGTGTACAGAACAAAATCTGTATTTCACAAGCATTCTCATCCCACTGTCTGAAATGTAGAGCAAAATGGGAAGCCCATGAACTCTCTCTAAGAAGTTTACAATTGATTTTTAGTAAATTAGTACACCTAGCATGTGTAAACTGATAAGAGAGACATATGTTCATATCTTAATGACTCTCTAATCACATGCTTACTCCCTCAGCCTGGAATTGATTACTCGCCAGAGGCACTGCCACTCTTCTGCCTCTCCTGAGGGCTCCAGTTGAGCCACTGTTAGAAATAAGAGACTAGGACAAATGGATCTTTGTTCCAGTATGGTCCTTCTATAGTAAATCCCATAGTAAGTCAAGGCACTGACAATCAACTCCAGCCAGCAACTCATATCACTTAGTGAGAACCTGCTAAGGTTCAGGGGCATCACATCTGGGAGATGTAAGGGTTAAAACACCAATGCAATTGCAGGTGGCATGGACACTGAGAGCTCTCAGACATTCAGCAGCCCTATCAGACAGTCTGTTCTGAAATTCTACAGGGTTTTAGTGCAACCTGAATAAAGAGAAAGGAAAAAAAGAGGGACCAGCAGTTTACAAGCACATTATACACTGCAATGACTACAGCAGTCACTCAGTAGAGGAGTTAAAATTAGGCATCTGAGGAAGAGAAAGACCCCTCCAGCACTTAGATTTAATAGAGTCACTTATTTACTGCTCACTGAATTGCTCTGCAAGAATACAAAAGCAGCCTGGAACCAAAGCACTTCTCCAATGGCAAAGTTTCTCAACCAGGGAAGAGTTTACACTTGGCAACTAATACAGGCTATTGGGAAAGTTTTGTATTGAAATGCATGTTTGTCTATCTTCACACAAAGATTCTGAAAATAAGCAACTTACGGGAAAATGTGATTTCATTAAATACCAAAAGGTAAAAAAATTAAAGATGAAACTGTAGTTAAACTGTTTGCGTGCTTTGAAATTGCAGACGTAAAGCATAAATTAGATTTACAGTAGGGAAAGAGCAAATTACTTCCACACTTCTGTAGCTCATCAGCTTGAAGAGCGTACAACTCCCAGCCAAATCTATTTCAGTGAAAAGAAGTGAAACTGTGTTTGTTTTCATTGTAATTGCTATTTACAATGTATTTGGCTGCCTGAGGGAAAAAGACAGACAATTACCAGAAAGGTTCTAAATACACTTTTAAACACTAACAGCCTAACATTTCAGACAATAAACTGAATTACAATTATTGTCCATAGACTTGGACACACATCCTCAAGTAATTAAATTCAGTCTGTTACAATCCACTGTTTGTCATGTGTTTTGATGTATCATTGCTGCTGAGATGGCCCAAACAGCTCAGGGATCCAAAATGCTTTATCGGGGGTGGGGAGGGAAGGGAGGGGGAATAAATCACAAAACCACCAAACATTTTTTTATTGAACTTTTTCCCACTGAAGGCTGCACATGTTTGTAAATTTCTAACATAGTCAAACATAAAGAATTTAAGAATGGCAGTGCCTAGGGAGTCAATTTTGCCATCTCAGTAGAAGTAGAGACCAAGCAGCAAAGAAGAAATTTGGGTGTTTACCCTGGCATTCACACAGCCTTTTCTCTCAAAAGCCAGGAAGGTTAAGTATACAAAGCACTGGACAAGTGTGCAGAAATCCAGTTTTATTGTTGAATGAGTGGGGCACTTAAATGGAGCACCAAAACGGAGATATGATTTTGAAATTGGGTTTTCTGTTTTGGTTGGGTTTTTTTTTTCTTTTTTGGTTTTAAATCTAGCACTTATTTCTTCTTACATCTATTTTTAATAATGTTCAAGTATAAATGGTTCCATGTAAATTTTTCAACTTGTCTGAGAAAATGAATGTGTTATTTACGGACACAGGCCCCAAGCTTCCATATATTGAAACAATTTAGTTTTATCTGCTTGCCAGAGTATCGGTCTTAAGGCACCCTGAAAACATCTTTTGCCTTCTTTTCCTACAAATCACTGCTAGATACCACTATTTAGTACTTACAGTCTACTTTTGCCACATACATGCAAATAGCCTCTTAAAACTGGCATCATATCTAAAAGAATGTGCTGATCCTGAGAAATTGCAACTCCTTGACAGGCCCAAGATAGCAGAAAGTTCTGGAACCTTGCAGGACTGCAAGAAATCCCTGTACTTTAGAATCATTAAAGGAGATACTTTATCTACTTTAAATTGAATTCTCAGCAACCTGATGCTTGTTCAACAGCCTTGACAATAGAAAGTGAACTAGGAGTAGCAGCTTCCACATGCGCAGGCAGGCCACAAGTTATCAATCTGGCAACCATATGGGCAGTCCTCAGTATATTTAAATTTAGTGCACCTATACAAAATCAAATATATACATATTAGGGTGTGGGTAGACACACATATATTAGGATGCAGTCCATCTACACCTACAAAAACATCACCTGTCTCAGTCAGAAAACAGGATTACCTATCCTTGACCAGACCAGGACCAGACTTTTCTCACAGTCACAAAGACCAGATTTCTAACATCAAATTCTGTTCACTGGGTGGATGTGGCTGGTAATGAACAACTATCTTTTCCTGCTTCTCTGCTTTCCAGTACACCCGTGCTGTACCACAGCTGAGAGAGTATGACAGAAAAAAGCCTAACCCAGGAAAAGCATGGTGCTAACCCACCACGGTTGTTAGTCTGATCTTCACTCAGGTCATTCAATTAAGATCTGGACTTGACAATCCTTGTGGGTCTCTTTGGACTCAGAATATCCTGTAACTCTTGTCTCCTGTAACTTAAAATCAAGCAAAACCCTTCCTCTTTAGCACCTCATCTGTGACAACCCATCCTTACAGTATGCTGTTCAGAGGCAAGATGTAAGGTGTGAGAGGGGAGAACCATTGCAATGAGCCTGCTGCTAACTGCCCTTCAGTCAGTGCATTTTAGAACAGGCCCCTTTCTATTTCTTAAAACAAGGTGAGTTTTCTTTTGGGTTGGCCTTCCTGGTTATGCTGAATCAACTTTTTCCATGAATACTACAGCTGCTTAAACGCAAACCCTAGCAAAACAGCCTCTCCTTGGTTTCTTCTTGGGAGTTTTATCTTTAAAGTTTTAACTTGCCTTTAACCTGACCTCAGGAGACCTTCTCGGGCCTACACACAGACTTAAGACAGCCTCTAAGGAAACTTTGTAGTCAACCACCAAGACTAATAAAAGCACTATTCATCTAACTAATACATGGAGCTTCTAGTGATGAGTCAGTCTTCCCAGTAAAACTAAAGACACAGTTTGTGTGAATTTATCCAACTCAGCAATTAACAAAATGACTGTATATACAATCCAATGCAGATGTACAAGACAGAGCATCATTCCAGGTACTGTGCAAGATGGAATTTGGAGGTAAGAGTCTGATCAAGGCTTCTTGTGCTAGGTGTAGCTTATTATCTACCTTCAACCCTTTTTCATTTTGGCAGCAAATTCAGGGCTTGTCACGCCAATTTAATTATTTTATTATTTGAACTTTGCATCTTTATCAAGGCAATTGTGCAAATACTTCTCTATTCACCTCTATGTTTCCAAGATTAGTTTTACAAGTTTAGAAAGTTTGATCAAGCTGAATTACCATTCTTAGGCAAACTGAAATGCGTCAAAAAGGTTTCGCTGTGCTATGGCATCTCTTAGAAAAGCTGACGGCATTCGCTGATGCAGAGCGGGGAGGAAACTGCAGTTGCATTTTAGAGCTCCAAGAGGAATAGTAGTGATAAACACATTTCCCACCTTCCTAGGGGAGAGAAAACGCAGGACAGCACCAACAGCCACTTCTGCCCACAGGAAACGAGGTGGGGCATCCGTGGAAAAGAGGACTGGAAAAGAAGGAGGGTACCGGGAAAACAGGAGCACGGCAGCAGGAACTCGCATCAGAGCGGCGTAACTTTCAGCAGCATCCTCCTCCCCGCGCTGCTGCTGCAGCTGCTCTCCCCTGGGGGCTCCCGGGGGGCCGGCTCCGCGGCCCGGGCCCGCTGGGGCGGCGGCGGCAGGGCGCTGGCCGCCCCCCGCCGCCCGAAGGAAGAGGAAGCGGCGCCGGGCCCGCAGGAAGTGCGGCTGCCCCGCGCCCGCCGCCCCCGGCCCGGCGGCCGCTGCGCCGTGACAGGTGGCGGCGGCCAAGAGGCGGCCCCGGCTCCGCAGGCAGCGCCCGGCAGCACCGTCCGCCACCCGCGGGGGCCGGGGCGAGGGCTCGGGCAGCCGCCCTCCTCGCCCAGCGGCGCACCTGCCCTGCCCGCCCCTACCTTGTTGAGGTGGGGGTCGCGGAGCACCTCGTAGCCCCTCTTCATGGTGAGCTGCAGGGGCCGGGCGGCGTCCCGCCTCTTCTCGTCTCCCTTCGCTGCTTGCATGGTGCGGCGCGGTGGGGCTGACTGCCGTCAGGTCGCTGCGGGAGCGGAGGCAAAGTGGCGGTGGCTCCTCCTGCTGAGGTGACCGCCCGGCGGGGTGGGATGATCCTACCGGGAGAGAGGGAGGGGGCAGAGCCGCGGCGAGGCGCCGCCGCCGCGGGAGGGGGTCACCGGGGCGCCGCTGAGTCACCGTCGGCTCCGCGCACACCCGGGCGGCCGCCCAGGTGCGAGGGGCAGCGGCGGTGCGGACCCGCTGCCCTGCCCTGCCCGGGGCTGCGGGCTGCCTGGCGCAGCGCAGAGGCCGCCCGGAGCCGCAGGCCGGCCGGGGATCAGCTGCTGCGGGGGGCTCGCGGCTCTGCCTCGTCACGCTGCGTTTGGCACCGCGGCTGCCGGGCACCGCGCCCGCACCGAGCCGGCCGGGACCCCGCGGCCCTGCCGAGCCACACGCCGGAGCCGGGCCTCTGCGCTTGAGTCACGTTCAAGTTTCACTTTCCTTCTGCGATTTAAATGGCCGTGAAATCCAATCTTTCCCGAAGGGGACGGACTGCATAGCTTCGTACAGTCAGGAGCACATGTTTGATGTAATTAGCTGTGGGTTGGCTTCAGCTGTGGTGGTTGGGGTTATGCCTGGTCAGGATGGAGAGCACTGAGGTAGAGCAGGTGTTTAGCTGGTTTGTACTGCTAGCCCTGGCAATTTTTTTCAGTATTCTTTGTATACAACCCATTGTGTACTGGACGACTGTGGCTTTATTCCTCTAAATTCATGTATGTAAGCAAAAATAATTTCCATATGGATGCTGTAGTCCTGCTGGAGAATTTACATGGCTTCAAATGTTTGACTGGAAGATTAATTTAGAAGGGTTTGGTTTCTGTTGTCAAGCAGCAGTGAGCAGATACAGAATTTGCAGCTCTTTCAAACTTACCTCTTCACATTTCATCAGTAGGCCTTGTATCCGTACTACTACCTAATCTTTTATTAAAAAAAAAAAAAAAAGACTCCCACAGAATCTGGCCTTTACTGAACTTCTTATTAAGTAGCTCTGGGAAGTTTATTTGCAGTTAACTAACAAAGGAAAGTTGGAAGCATTCCAAGTCTCTATTTCTGGAAACGTGACTTGCAAGTCAGCAGAAAATTCAGTAAATAGATTTCTCCCTTGCTCCACCATCTCAGTATTATGGAAAGCAATAAACTAAAATAAAAAGTTTCTTCAAAACTTTAAACCTGGAATCTTTCTGATCAATTATCTAGCTTTCCTCGGATTTGTCTGGCTAGGTAAATACCTTCCTCCCCATCCAAGTCCTGAATATTACCTTTAGTAGGTATCAGGGATATGAGGTTTTATTATTTATATTTTTTATTTATTTATTTTATTATTTATTTTAACTCTTTCTTGGTTATAAAATTGAAAAGCAACATAGAAACCTCCTATCTCCTTTCTTTGTGAGTACACTGAAACCATTCTGATAGAATGCTAACCTAATGCAATATTTTGTCTAAGACTAATGTGTACTGATGTAATTTTTATCTTCATGTTGCAACACTGTTTACAAAAAAAACTCTCTTTGATTTATGTGAAAAGTCATTGCAATCATTGTGAGTACCTGTTCAGAGATGAGCACTTGTCCTGACTCCATTGTCCCAAGTTATAAAAGGTATGTAATGAAACAGCTAATTAAATTCAAGTTCATTGGGATATGTACGTATTTTTTAATGTAATCATTATTCAGAAACCATTTAATACTGTGTTTTAAGTGTGAATTTACTCCTCCCTATCTTCCTACAAGTACAATTTATTTGTTTGTTATGTTCAAACACTAATAAAAACTAAATCATAACTATCTTTTGAGATAAATGAGTTTTAAGAATGGCAACAGATCTTTTCAGCTCAAAAGGAAGACCAAAGAAACAAGAAAAAATGGTGTCATGTGTCACCTGTCACCTGTAGAAATCTTCCACTTGAGACTTGGAACATTTTACCATTTAATGAGATTAGTAAGGATTCATTTGTCCAAGTCTACTCTTAGTGATTACTTTTCTTCTAGGCTTTATACTTTCCTTCAAATTCAGTTGTGCATTTGTATTGGCTTTACAGAGTATCTTTGATCAAGAGAAATTTTAGAGTGGCTTTTCTAGGACCTCAAAATATTCAAACAGTAAAAGTAATTCAGAGGTCCAAAGGAGTAATGCTCAGCAGTTACATCTGCAAAGGTTATTATTCCAAAAGAAGACTGCACTGCATAACAATTGCATAATATCGTCCTATTTATAGGACTATAAATAAAGCCTTTGTAAGTGACCAAATTATTTGTAATGGCTGTGTGCACAATACAGATTTTTTGTAAATGTTAGCCCACATTCAGATTACCAGTGGGCGTTGTCTACTATTGGTGTGTTTCTGACAGAAAATACAGTGGTTTTGCCCTTCTGTCATTCTTTTCTCAAATGGTTTCTATATGGAACACTTTTAAAACTCTTAATCATGATTTTTCATAAGTACTTGTGGTTTCTTCCCCCTTCGGTATTTCTTGTCTCTCTCAAGTCTTCTCAGATGTTCTAAGGATATATGAAAAGCTCCACTTGAAACAGTCTTTAGGAAAAAAATTAGACTAGAAGAAAGATTGGTGGTGTGATTTAAGCCCAGCCAGAAACTAAGTACTATGCAGCTGTTCACTCACTTTCTGAGTGGGGGAGGAGAACTCAAAAAAAGGTGAAACATATGGGTTATGTTTGATAAACAAAATAAAGTAAAATACAATGTAACAATAGTAATTAAAAGTGAGGTAACAAAAAAAGAGGAGTTAAACTGAAGAAAACCAAGTGATGTGCAGGACAATTGCTCACCACCTTCTGACTGAACTCCAGCCCATCCCTAAGCAGCAATTGGCCCCTCGTAGCCAAATCCCCTGATTTGATTTAATTTAATGAGCATGATGTTGTATGCTATGGAATATCCCTTTGTGTCAGCTGTCCTGGCTGTGCTCCCTCCCAGCTTCTTTTGTGTCTCCTTGTTGACAGAGAATGAGTGAATGAGAAGTCCTTGACTGGGGGTGAACACTATTGAGCAACAGCTGAAACATCAGAGTGTTATCGACATGATTCTCCTACTAAATCCAAAATGCAGCACTGTATTAGATAGTAGGAAGAAAATTAACTCTGTCTCAGCCAGAAACTTGACAACCTGCTTTGGCAAGCCAGTAGTAAGGACAGATAAGTACAGGGAAAAAAATGTTTTTGTTGTATTTAATTAAGATGACTCACTGTGTTAAATATTTAAGAATGGAACTTCGGAAATATCCTTGTGTTAGGCTATGAATGATTAGAGGATTTGGACTCCCTCAAACTATTTTTTGTACAACAGTTGATTTTTGTGAGCTGCATATCATTCTGTGATGCTGGGGAGGGTTTGGCTTTCAGGATAGCAGTTTGGAAGAAGAGAAAGGGAAGTTTTATGTCCTGATGAAAACATCCAGTTAACTACTTTTAGGGTGGTACTTTTGTGTTGTGTCTGACTTACCCCTTTAAGATCTGTATTCGAACTATTACCAACTGATGGTAACAGTTGGGTGCTCACTGTGGGGTTCTCCAGGCAAGACCTCATCAGCCCTGAATCAATGGAAAGCTTTACTTCATGTGTTTGAGCCATACCAATGCCACCCATACTTGTCAGCACAATGTTTGCTTTTTTGCAATAGTGCAACACTGTTAACCTCTGCCGGGCTTGTGATCTGGTATAACCCCGGGTCCTTTTGTGTGGGGATGGAGGCTGGGTGAATTTCTTGGAAGAGACTTCTAAGATCATTGAGTCCAACAGTTAACCCAGCATTGCCAAGTCCAACACTAAACCATGGCCCTAAGTGGTATGCCCACACCACTTTTAAATACCTCCAGGGACAGTGACTAAATAATGGATGGAGATGCTCCTTTAACCTGCCTTTTGCTGCTCATGTTTTCATAGAAACATTTGTTTCTATGCTTTTGTTCACTGAGTTACAAATTTTTATTGAGTTATAAATTTTTTTAGTCGGATTGGCAATACCAAGTCAAATTTGGCAGGGACATGAGGTTGGTTTTAGAAAAGATTAATTGTTTCATGATCTACAAACAGAATTGAAGTATTTTTAAAGTCTCTATAACATAAACATTTTACAATAGTGATAGCAATTTAGGTAATTTAGAAATGAAGTTGAATTTTTCATCATTGGGAGATATGTTTTTAGTTAGGCTGAAGGAGAAGCAAAAATTGAACTGTATAAGCAGTATGAGGTTATTGTTTAATCATTATTTTTTCATTATCTATAAGTGTTTTTTATACGACAAAAGTGAACTTTGAAAAAGATTTATTTCAAGGTAGACAATGTACTCCTGAAGTTAAGAGCAGAATCTACTAGAAGGTTTGAAATGCCCAGGTGCCAGCACTCTGAGCTCTGCCAGCTTGCCTGTCCCTGCCCACACTCCCCGGGCTCCTGCCCACCCTGCCATGGTTCAATACCCCATATCAGCTCTCAGGGTCATCGATCACTGCCCAGCAGCACCACAGCCCTGCCTGGGGCTGGCCACGGGCCCCGCTGTCCTGGACCCTGAACACCTGACTGGCCAGCCTGGCCTCCACAGCCTCGTCACTACTGAGTCACTCAGCCGTCAGGAGGCTGTTTCTGACCCTGGTTACCTCACTGGCCTGACCCTGCTTCACATCCTGAGCTGAGCCTCAGACTGGCCTCAACAGCGCAGCACACATGGACAGGGCTGCCCTCAGCTGTCCCAGCCTGCCCTCTTCCTTCAATGGAGTTGTGGGAAGAGCCATGGCTGGTGACACCTTGCCTGCCTTGCTGGCCCCAAAGGGACCCCCCCGGCCCTGGCCCTGGCCCATACAGCACCCTGGCCAGGAGACAGGTATAGAGAAGGCAGAGCCAGGCTCTCTTCACAGGTGAGGAGTGCAGTGCTAAGAGGCAGCGAGGTACACCCAAAGAACCTCCAGCTGGGTTTAAACACAACATTTTCACACAGAAGGGTGGTGAGCACTTGAGCTCTCTGCCAAGAGAGGTTGAAGAGTTTCATACCTGGAGCATTTCAAAACTTGACAAGGCTGTGAACAATCCAGCTTTGAAGTTGAGTTTGTTGACAACAGAAAGTTGGGCCAGATGAACTTCAGATATCATTTCCGACATGGACTGTTACATGATTCTACAGGTAGTAAACTGCTAAGAGTGACAAATTCTCTTAATGTGCAGGCATTTTTACAGGAATTTCATTAGAGCCGCAAAAAGCTGTTCCTCCTTGTGAATTCACCAGCTTTCTTTGATCTTGCTCTTCAGTTTCTGACTCTCCTTCTATTAAGGCTTATGTCTGTTCAACCAGTGGGGTTTTTACTCAGAACTTGCTTCATACCTCTCATACTTCATCCCTTCCCATGAAGGGTTTTATCCTATGTGCATCAAATTTAGTTAAACAGTTGAACTTAAACAACTCTTGGTAAGTGTCCTAAGACACCATAATTTTGGAATCCATTGCTGGATTCATAGAAATACTAAAATTATTTCAGGATAGCGCATACATAATATATATAAAAATCAATAAAACATTAAGAATGCCTGTTAACATTTCTGTTAGTCAACATTTCATTGTCCAGATGTCACAGAACAATAAAGCTGGCCCAGTACATGTTGTTGGAGATGTTGAAGCACTGTGAGAGCATGTCCACATACACATGGTACCATGAGGAACTTCCATCATTTCTCAAGTCAGATTAGGAAGAGACATATAGAAGTAGTTGCGTGTCTACATAGCCACTCAGTTTTGCTTCACAGTAGGCCTGAAGTAGAATGAGACTTTAATTTCCCCACATCCCAGTGTTAATGTTTTGACTGGTAGACCATGTCCTTGTTATTATAGTAAATCTAGCATAAGGCAAATAAAATATGCATGCCACAGTGCGGCATGTTCTCAGAAGATACTCTGGCTATTTATGGTATTTATGTTTCAAGAAGAGTCCATAATGCTCAAAATAAGCATCCAACCCTTCTCCAGTGTTTATCGAAATAGTTCAGTTTTCTAAGAATTTTTCTACAAGGGAAAAAAAAAACCCAAAACAAACAAACAAACAAAACCCAAAAAACCACCCCAAAACAAAAACAAACCAACAACAAAAAAAAACCCCACAGAAAACAAAAAAACCCACCCCACCATACTGCAGACACCCAACTATTCACTTGTTGTTTTTTATTCTCACAAGAACAAAACTAATGTGAGGTGTAATAGATTTCATAGGTGATTGAAAATGCCAGTGTTTTAAATATACAGACATTCTGGAGTGACTCAAATGATCTACATAAAGGTGTGAAAACTCACATTCCTTCTCTTCAAACTATTCAAAATCAAGCAAGTCTTCATTGAAATATCCGGTTAAAATTAATTTCCTGAATTGGCTGGGGATGAGGAACGTAAAATATTTCTATATTCCAAAGCGTGCTTATCTGAAGGATAGTGTTATCTTTTCATCACTAATGCAAATGCCTATATTTAACATTGCACATAGTTTTAGAAATTTAGATGTGCACATTTATTTCCATCTCAAATCTTTTAGAGGGATTTTGTGGAAGAATGTTTCAGATTAGGAAAATTTAAAATGTTTAGACTGTTTGGTTAACTGTCTCAGAATTTTTTTTTCTTGGCTTCATTTTAGTTGCACTAACACTGAATTCAGAACTGAAGATTTTTGAATGCCAGAATTAAATTACTATGACTTTATGGTATTATTTGTATCTTAATGCTGGGAGTTCACTGTGTTGCTAGGAATAATAGGATTTAGAAAAAGGCCCCAAACAGCACTTTTACTTAAATTGCTGTATCAGATCTATGTTCCAGCAATAAGAGTGGCAAATCTGCAAGACTCCTTCCATTGTTTATAAAAAGGGGGTGAATTCTTTCAGCTCTGCCAATTACAGACAAAATTTCAAACAACTTCAGCACCTTTAGGATAATTTTGGAACAGTATTAGTAAGTGCACTTCCATTTTTTGCTTCCATGGTTATGTCTGGCAGAGGAATTTTAACAGTTTAGCAACAGACAAAGCCTGCTAAGAAGTTTTCCTCTTTTAACTACTTCGTCTCCTATACACAGGAGCCCATGAAGGGCTTTTTCTTTTCCACGTGTTAATTACCATAAATATTTTGGAGATTGTTCTACAAACTCTGTTTTGTCTTCCAAATCATTAGCAATGTTAAAAACAAACCTTCTGACAAAAATGTTGGCAGAAGCTCAAACACAAGTCCTAGTTCATCAGAAACCCTTCCTTATGCAAAGGGGACTGTGTGGGGTCCTTTACATGCAGTTCACTTGCTAAAACATGTGAGGTTTAGTGCATGAGATTCCAGCTGTGCTTTGGTTTTTTATGTACAAATCATTTAGACAAGACCAATTAAAAGTTAAAATCAGTTAAATCATCAGGGAAGAAGGATGAGGCAGTACTTTTTGAGGTAGAGAATTGCCACTCTGCTTTAACTGTAGGCTGTAAGGACTAGGTAAAGGGATCATGGGCATCAATGGCAATGACTCTTGGTTTGCAATTACTTGTAAAAGGCCTAGACAGCTTCAGCATGAGTACAAAACACAAGGGCAAAAGAAGTATCATGGAATGGCCTGGGCTGGAAGGGACCTTGAAGATCATCTGGTTTCAACCCTCTGCAATGGGCAGGGACACCTCCCACTAGAACAGGTTGCTCAAAGGCCCATCCAGCCTGGCCTTGAACACTTCCAAGGGCAGGATATCCACAGTTTCTCTGGGCAACCTGTTCCAGTGCCTCACCACCTTCACAGTGAATAACATCTTCCTAATATTTAATCTAAACTTGAAAGAGTTCAGTCTAAAGCCATTCCCCCTTGTTCCACCACTACATGACCTTGTAAAAAGTCCCTCTTGGTCTTCCTCATAGGCCCCCTTGGGTACTGGAAGGTTACTGTAAGGTCTTCCCAGAGCCTCCTCTTCTCCAGGCTGAACAATTCCAGCTCTCTCAGCCTGTCTTCATAGTGCAAAGCCCAGGATGTGGTTGCCTGTCTGGTCTGCAAGTAGACTTTTACAGCTTATGTTGAGCTTCTTGTCAACCAAACCCCCAAGTCTTTCTTCCCAGGACTGCTCTCAATCCATTCTCCACCAAGCCTGTATTTGTGCTTGGGATTGTCCTGGCCCAGGTGCAGGAACTTGCACTTGGCCTTGTTGAATTTCAGGAGGTTCACGTAGGCCTGTCTCTGAAGATTGTCCCTCCGGATGACATCCCTTCGCACCGGCATGTCAACCATATCACACAGCTTTGTGCCATTGGCAAACCTGCTGAGGGTGCACTTGATCCCACTGTTCATCATTTTACCAAGCTTAACACCTGAAAGAGAACAGCCAAGTAAGGGCTCATAGTTCACTCTTCACTAGAGCATAAAGAAGAATGTTTCTCTCCAACCACTTTTAAGATGATTCATACCTCATGGTTACTCAGGTAGTAGCAATCAATGTCCCATACACTAATTCACTGATAGATCTGTTCACCTTGTCATCCAAAGAGTCTTTCTATACAGCTCTAAAAAGGCCCTCAAAGGTCTGGAGACTATAGCTTTAGTACAGTGATTCTGCATACCATGAATTCTTAATATGAAGCTAACAAGCAGCTAATGAAGATTTCTGCAGAGATAACAATAACTTCCTATACCATAACCCCAAAAGAGTGCCATATTTCTAAGACAGTATTTTAAAGATGAACTAGCCTGGTCATTTTGAAGTTTGACAATATTTTCCAATAGCATTATGTCCTTTCACAAAGTTAAGATTATTTCTTCTAACCTTAGTTTGTAAAAATGTACAACGTTATTTTTTGTTGTGCAAAAGAAATAACAGAGACTTTGTTTAAACAGCAGATTTTCTAGTTTCAAGTGGTCATGTACAAGATAATTTACCATTACTGTGGATTTGCAGTTACAGGGCAAGAATGACAGAGTTTCAGAAATAATGTGGCGTTGTTGCCTGTGCATAGCAATTAGTTGGTGGCCTAGTTCAGATGAGAGTTTCAGTGTCTTATAAAATGTCCAAAGAATAGCTGTCCTAGTTAATATAATTGACTGCAAGGGACAGTTGAAGGCCACGGTTTATTTATTTGAGGAAACATTATCCAAAAATTAAACAAATTTGGGCAATAAAACAAGCTGTAGAGAGAAATATGATTAAATGAGAAATTTTAGAAGTAGACTGATAAAAACATTACTGCACAGCATTAGATATCTTATCTAATAATCATTGGCAAATAATCAATGTCTTCTTGCTTATGTTTGTGAGCTGTTTTATTGATTCATTCTTGTAAGAAGAGACTTCTTGAAGAAAAAAATTACTCAAAATGTGTTTAAGTGTTTACGTAAAACAAATAAATACTTAAATAAACATACCACCACTTGTTACTCTATCCTACCATTACTGCTTGTACAGTTCTCATAACTCTTTTAATGAATGCTCGCACCACAGGTTTCCCTTATGGCTTTACCCAGAACCTCTAAATCTCCATTAAAAAGAGAATGTTATTGATTTTCAGCCAATCCCAGCTCTACACAGCCCATGCAATCTGTGCTGTGACATGCCTCAAAAGGAAGGCACTGCTGGGGGAAGTACAACAGCTACAATGACTCAGATGCCTCTTTCCTAAGTGGTGCTAAGTAAATTAAAGTAATCCATTGTGTATGTTTAATATTTGGATTGGGTACAATCTGCCATTTCATTACTCAGTCATTTGCTATTGAAAGGACTTTTGAAACTGCATCTCACTCTGCCTCCCTCCCTGCAGCTGTAAGCATACAATCAGACTTTCTTTTGCCAAGCTCTATTTGGCAAAGAAAACAAGTTTCATCAGTCAGGAAAGACAAGACTTTCTCAAAATCCTGGTATCATCTATCTTTTCTGTATGGAAAAGTTCTTCTGTGAACTTGCTCTGACAGTTAAAAATTGCTGCAGGTGACATTATTTGTGGTAACTGAACTGATGGTACGAATATTACCCTAGTTCCCTACGCAGAGCGAGCTCCCTGTTCTCTGAAAGCCAGAACTTGGTTTATTTCTGATGCCTGTAATCAGTGGCCAAACCAAAGAACCTCTGTTACCCCAACAGTTTTAGTGCTTAGTTGGCCAAAACTAACCAGGCTTGCAGGAGATGGATACAACGTGCACAGAGTTGTACTGTGGAGCACTAAGGCAATTCACTGCTGCACTACTCAGCTGCTCAAATGAATGAACCAACTTGTCATTTAAAAGCATAACGGTGGTCCTACTGTACTCTGCTAATTCCATGTGTTAGGAGCACTGGTCTGCAGAGAGGCAGGTATGGATTTATTGTGGCTGTCCATGAAGTGGTTGTCATATTCAAGCTCTGTATGCTGCAGCTTCTCTAGGTGCTTATTCCACCATAAATTTATCAGTGGGCATAGATCACAGCAGCTTACTAGCTGATGCTCTAGCAGAAACTGAAAAAAGAAAATAGAAAACCAAACATTAAGGGTTTTGACAAATACCTTCAAACACATCTGCATGGAGGATGTGATGGGGCAACAGTCTTCTAGCAATGCAGGCCTATCCCAAAACAAGTCCAGTCATTGTAGCATAATGAATGTGGGCTATGTTCCCAGAAACCACAGTGTGGCAGAGATGCCATTGGTGTAAAGTTTAGTATCCATTTATCCTTGGTAATGCAGACTGCAGGTGGTGGGTTTGGACATGAGGAAAAAGAAAAGGGATATATGTGGTACTATTAGCATATTGTCTTGGTTTAGGAAGACAGGTATCTGCTAGGTAAAATTACAATCAGAGGCTCTTTGGCAAAGATTTGGGAAATAGGAATAGCAGTTCTTTACTAGTATGTAATACAAAGCAAACAAACACAAAAAAACTCCCCCCCCACCAAACAACTACAGCATTAATGACAAACGACAACAGTACCAAGAACCTTGAGGGCTTTGTTTCACAAAACCCAGGGCAGTTTGGTTTCGGTGTCCCTGCAGGATCCTCAGAGCACCAAGCTGGAACAGTGGAAAAGTCCCGGGCTGGTAGCTGGGATGGCAGGGTGTCCCGGCAGGCAGGGGCAGGATGTCCCGGCAGCGCAGGGGGTGCAGGGTCACGCTGCAGCAAGAGGAGCAGCGCCGAAGAAGCCGAAGGCGAGGCAGAAAAGCGGCCCAGCTTCTGCTCGGCGTGCTTTGCGGCGGCTGAGATCCTCGAGGAGCGGCCGACACGCGTCTCCCGAACGCCGGAAGCAGAAAAGCACGCAGCTGCCTCAAGCTGTGTCTTTTACCTGCGTTATCTCCCCCTTCCACCTTTTGTCCATCTCTTTGTTTCAGCCAAGCACTCTCAAGTATCCAACACCCGGTCCCCTTGGCAACCCGTGGGGAAAAAATTCCCCAGAGAAAGAAGGAACAAACCCAACCCCCAACACGTATGTTGAAGAGAAACGTCAGTATTCTTTATCACATGAAATAGTGCTTCTCCATCATAAGGTGACAAATCTTGCCTCATTAAACAGCCACCTAAAGGTGGTGCGCTTTTTTCCCCTTTTGTTACTAGAATTAAAAAAAAAAAAAAAAACAAACTTAATACTTGTCTCCAGTGCAAGAGTCCCCATTTTTTTTTCCACTGTGTGATGTAAATAGAGCATTAACTAGTGAAATGTAGATGGTCTGGAAAGGAGTTTTGCAGATGGCAGGAGCTAATGGTCCACACAGTGCTTCCATAAAGTAGGTAACTGAGTAGGCAGCATCTTTCTGTTATTCTTGTAACTGACTATAGTCAGTTTCCTTGTAATGAAATCATACTACATACTTGCTTCTCTGATCATGAGTGCCTCAAAACTGAGTTAATTTGATTTCTTTCCTGCTAGAAATTATTTATTCCAACTGATTCAGAATCCAGTGAGTGTTTTGGACCCCAAAGGAATTGTTTGTTCTAAGAATTAGCTATGTGGGATGTGCAATGAGTCCAGACTCAGACCCTTGAACAGATTGTTCAGCTGAAAGGGGGAGGGTAACTTCCTTACATTGCAAGACATCAATTTTAACTTCTCTTTAAAAGATAATTCAGATGGTCTAACATGGTTGCTCTCAGGCCAGATGTTGGTATGTTCAGTTTTAGCTGTAAGGTCACACAGTATGGTTGGGTCAGGAACAGAATCTGTGAGAAATGTAATCTCCCTCTCAGAAGAGCACCACTGTAATCACTGTGTCCTAACAAGCATGACTGTGCCAAGGTGCACTGAGACTATGTTCAATTACATGTAGCATTTGCACAACATTTAATCTACAAGCTATTTTGTAAAGACCAAGTGAATAATCTTCATGCCACCTAGCTGGAAACATGTAGTTGCCCGTTTTTACTTTCATTTTGCAAAACCTTATGCTTAGTGTTGAGTATCCTGAATCTCCTTTGGTTTCCAGAAAAAGCTAATGGCTTTTCTAGAACTGTGCTTTTAAATGATTTTGCAGCTTTCAAATACACGTAGCTAGTGTATATATAAAGACATAGTCCCTTTCCCCTCTGAGTTTTAAATCTGAGGTCCTTATCCAGCAAATAATTCTCTGCATATTATATTTTTATATGTGTGAGAGGTTCACATTAAACTTCCACTGGGAAATATTTACAGAAAGACCACACCTGCTGAGCTTCAGCCTTTTGGCAAGTGCACTATAGAGGCCTAATGGGAATTCATGGGGAAGAAACGTTGCCTGCATTTAAAAAGGGTGTGAACCCTCTAAGCTCTGAAGCTATGTGCAAGTTTCTATTTAGATAACCTGAAAGCTCTGCCTGTAAATTGTCAGGAAGACTAAAGGAATGGTGCACGTGCTGTACATCAAACATTTGGTGTCTCGGCCACAATTTTCATATGCCCCAAAGTGCATGCGTGTTCTTTACAGATGGCTGTACACAATAGACATGTTTAAAGTTTAAAAAGACATATTATTTGAATGTATCTGAATGAAGAAACCAGTGACCCACTTTCTTTAATATCTGGGAAGCACTTTTTGTGTTCCAGCAAGTATTTCTAAAGGGGTTTGTGAATCAAGCAGTCATGAGACAGTTCATCCTAGAATATAATATTTATGTTTAAAAGAAATGAAGTGCAAGTTCTATTTCAGCCATGGCTTCAGTTTCTGATTTTTTTTCCCTTGGCCACATTTTTTTCATGAACTCTACTGTAATGTATTTTTAAGAAGCTATGTGACATTTTAGAAAAACACTGTAGGTGGAGTATATATTCTTTATCTTGTCTGTGGACTCCATGCTACAGCTGTAAATCTCATATTTGTTCTTTCTTGCTTATTTCTGGTGAGAGACAATATGAAGACATCAATGGCTTTGAAATGGTATGTATTATTTATTTACATCCCAAATTTTTAGCAGTTGTCTTAATAAGACTGAATGCTCTGCAGCTCTTGCCAGCCTTGTAGTAGCTCCCAGTCCCCTTTCCCTTCTCACCCCAAGCTCCTTAGTAGGTCTATTATTTCATTTGGGGTCAAGGTACAGCATGCATCATAGTTTTAACTCCTGAATCTTCCTCCTTTCACCTAGAGATGACATTCATATGAATGTGTAGCATGATGAGCCTTTCCTCATGAGCCTGTAGTCTCTAAAAATACGTTTTCTACCTCAAAATACTTTCTCTCAGATGGCGATCCAAATTCCTGGACACCATAGGGTTAATTCAAGATATATTAAAAGACTCTGCATGAAGTGAAGACTAAATCTACCTTTATATTTCGCTTCTTTTTTTTTTGTTTTTCCCACTGGTAACGGAACCATGTGTTGTAACAGCCTGCTCATTTCTAAAGGGCAGTGTCCTGTCTCCTGAAGAGGCTGCTTCTCTTCAAGCTCCCTCCTGCAAGATGCTGAGTGCTGTGGCCCTCATTCATCCAAGTCATTAGCTACTGAGCTGCTGGACTAAGACCAGTGCATAACACTTTTCAGGATATAGCTTTGTTTCAAAAATGATTGTTCATCATTAGCTCCTGTCAGAGGATGGGTCCTAAATAAAGGAAATAATCTTGTCTTTCTCTTTTGTTTGTGTAGCAGAAGAGAGACTATTAACCTAGACTGGAGGACTTTAAAATCAGCTCAACTTACAATATTCCATCTGTTTTGCTCTAATAATGATGTTAAGGTTATGATAAGCTGTATATTACAGTGTAAAAGTTAAATTAATAGCAAAAATAAATTAATAACAAAAAATAATCTAACACATTCTAACTTTGTTATTATTTCATCAAGCAATAATGGACTGGGAATTTGGCCAATATATTAAAAATATACTTAATAAATCCTACATTATACTTGTGGCTCCCTTCCATATCAGCATATTTTGTGATTCTGTGAATTAAGCACTTAGATGTATGTGGACTGCACAGCAAAACAGTGAAATAATTGATTCATTTATGTGATTACTAGTTTACCAATTAAAAACAAACCTTTTCTTGGAAGGCAGGAAGGCAGTGCAACTTTGACTTACAACTTAGTAATTCAGCCCATGAACTGGGAGGAGAGTAGAAAACTGTCTCAAACATACTAGGCACATGTTCTTTAGGAAAGGAAAAATTTTGGATCATCTAACTGGCACTCAGAGATACACTAAATTTTAGTGTGAAAAAGGAGAATAAATTTTAAATGTGGCAGTGGTGCCATTCCAAGTCACCCACTTCTGTATCTGCATCTCTTTGTGGAGACAACACAGTAAAGCAGATTGGCAGCTTAATTTAAGTAAAATTAACTATTTTCCAGTGAATTTTTGCTAACCAAAGTAATTATCTGCACTCCGTATGATGCACTCAGAGCTATATACCAGCATGTAGAGGTGATGAAAAAAGGCTGGAGGGGTAGAATGTCAGCAATAACTTCATGTGGTAGTTGCATCTGTCCCTGAGATACCAGCGGAAACCTGTAAATTTGTTCTCAGTGTAAATGGAAAACATTTTACAAGTACTAAAAAGACCTGTTCTAGGTAGATAAAAGAGCTTTGTAGTTGACTCTGAAAAGAACTTGACCTTCTGCCAGAGCCCCGCCTGTGGACATGAGGAATCTTGCAATTACTGGCTGTTCCGTTTGTCAGTAAATATATTGTTGTAGAGAATGTTGTGAAGATAGGTTTCTTCAGTCTGTAAAGTGGTTGCATGAGAAAGGTGAGCCAGGCAAGAAGGGGTATAATGAAAAGCAAAAACACTCAAAAAGCATTGAAGTTATTAAGGTATAACATGCTGTTAAAAATACAATTTTGTTTCGTAGGAAGTGACTTGCAGGTGTTTGGAAATACTATCTACTAAATATTCTGCAGTAGTTGCACTACTCCAACTAATTAATTTCACTATTCAGTTTCATTTTGCATGTGATTTCACATTTCCCAGGTGCTGGAGCAGAGATTCCCCTGCAGCCCATGGTGCAGATCATAGTGAGGCAGCTGCCCCTCAGTGGAGGTGTACTCCATTGGAGCAGGTGGACCTCCATTGTTGGAGGAAATATCCACTAAGGAGCAGACATCCCATGGAGGATCTCACTCTGGAGCAGGGGGATGCCTGAAGGAGGCTGCGACCCTGTGGGAAGCCTGTGCCGGAGCAGGCTCCTGGCAGGACTTGTAGCCTCACACAGAGCAAGGAACCCACACTGGAGCAGGTTTTCTGGCCCCATAAGGGAACCACTCTGGGAAAATCTGTCCCTTGAAGGCTGGACCCTGTGGAAGGGACCCACACTGAAGCAGTTTGTGAAGAATTGCAGCCTGTGGAGAGGATTCACGTTGGAGAAGTTAATGAAGGACTGTCTCCTGTCAGAGGGACCCCATGCTGGAGCAGGGGAAGAGCATGAGGAGTCCTTCCCTGAGGAGGAAAGACGGGCAAAAGCATGTGAGGAACTGACCAAAACCGCCATTCCCCAACCCCTTGTTCTGCTGGAGGTGAGCAGGTGGAGAATTCATAAACGAAGATGAGTCTGCGAAGATGTAGGGGTGGAGGGAAGGTGGATTTTAGCTTTGTTCTTATTTCTCATTATACTACCATGATTTGATTGACAATAAATTAAATTAGTTTCCCTGGGTTGAGCCTGTTTTGCCCATGACAGTAAATGCTGAGTGATCTCCCTTGTCCTAATCTTTACCCAGGAGCCTTTAGCTGTATTTTCTCTCCAATGTCCAGGTGGGGAGGGGAGTGATAGACTTCTGTGGGGACATGGTGTCCAGCTAGGCTCAATCCACCACAGTCAGTAAAAAGACATTTTGTAAGTCCAATCTTTGGACATGTGACAAGACGGCATTTGTAATGTTATCCAGATAATCTGTAGTGATTTAAAATCCTATTGTAGTTTCTGTATCACTAGTTTTATTATTTGATTAAAATCCAGCAGAGCATTAAGGATTAAATTTGTCTGAGGATGAATGATTTACAATTAGTTAGAAAAAATGAAGGTATTAAAGAATATGCTGGGTTAATTTATTTGACAAACGACTGTAAAGCTACTTACACAAACATTTCAGAACAGAGCAGCACCTGGTAGGTAACAAACTTTGCAGAAGAAATGAAAAACATAATTAGTTGAGAGCTGTAAAAACAATGCCAGGAGGTATAGCTAAGTTCTATCTCACTACAAATGCAGAGTGGAGACTTCCACTGCACCCCACAGCTGTGCTGGGTCCCTCCAGTAGGTGACAGTCTGTAGGCCAAGGGATCCACTGGTAGGGAAGATATGCTATACTTGGAAGGTAGGACGTGGTATGGTGATATCCAGCCTGAGATTTGTACAATTAATTTGTATTACAATGTCTGCTAATGCCAAGCTTTTAGCGCTTTCCATTTTAATGTCAATAATACTACAGTTATGTTGACATCTAGCTTTCTAAAACACTACTTGTTCTTAATTTGTTTATGTTGGCAACATTTGTTCTTTTACAGTACTGTAGGAAACACCTAGTGGTGACTGATTTAAGCCACTCGCAGTCTGTTTGAATTTGGTTGTTACTTTGCCGTCGTGACAGGATCAATAGCGTAATTTGAAGCGCTGCAAATGTAAAGAAACAAACTGTTCCAAAAAGTCTAACTCTGCACATTTATATCTGTAGGTATCATTACCTTAGGTTGTTGCATTCAATTATTGTGAAGTGTTCACATGTTCCATATCCGTTACTTCACATAGATATTAATTGTATTCCATATATTTTGACAGTCCTAAGCATTTCAGTTAAACTTCTAAACTTTGAAGAAAAGGTATTGCTAGGCTTCTGGGCACACTGAAGTGGGAAGACAAAGAGACAATAACCTGTACAGCCAACAATATTCAATCATTTCTAGCTTCCATTGAGGACAATGTACTTTTATTTGTTGACTTCTTCAGCATAGATGCTATTGCCCCTATATCTGGGGTTTTTTATAAATATCTTCTTAGCAGGTGGGCAGGACATGCAGATTATGGGAAAGGCAGTACAAATGGAAAGTGTATCAATGCTATAGCTGACAAACAAACCATTATTTAACTATAGGCTTTCTCTGCCCTGCTGCTAGTGTTACTCAGTCTCTGCAGACACAGGGTCTGAAGCCCTGCTTCTCTCTGTGGGCCTCAGGGCTTGGGCATGGTATTCGTTATGACTCCCTAAAGAAGATCGCACTTCCCTTTGCAGTCACTGACTCTAGTGGGAACTGCATTTCCCCCAAGGAGCAGAAACACCTCTTTTGTTGAAAGAGCAGTGCCCCACTAAGAACATATCTAGGGAAAAGCCACATAACTTCCCCTGAGTAATGTATATTTTCCCCTAATTTTTGCTTTACAATTCTCATTACTAAAAAAGATAATGATACAGAACGTCCTCTAATCAAAGGTTCATCATTAAAAGCAGACATGCAGTGAGGAAGGCCAGTCTGACTCCACTCTCTGAACTTTTGTCTAAACTTGCAAAAGCTCCCCATTGTACCAGAAAAGGTGACAGGGTGGTTCTGGCCTCTCCCAGAGCTATACCTCTCTGTCCCTGGGAGTGGTCAGGCGAAGTTTGGAAATTAGCAACGAGTGTTTTTCTGCTTGAGTCTTCTGAGTCCAGTCAGACCTACAGTTTTGGGTGCTCCTAAAATGCAATTGTATATACTCTTTTGAATGGTGTTAATATTCCCTGTCCACATAATATCCTAGTGGTCACAGTAGGTACCAAGTAATTTGGAACCTGTTCCTCACTTCTCTTCTCAGCCTAGTGTGGCTTGATGGCTTCATGATCTTTCACATCTTCCATGTCTCACAAGAGAGGAGGTGCATTTACTGGAACAGATTTTGCTTCCGTGAGTTTGTCCAAACCACTTTTGATTTACGTGGACTTTTAGAATCCACAACATCTAGGGAGATTCAGTGGTTAGTTATGTATGCATGCAAAGGTACTTCTTTTGTTTATTTTTTTAATCTGTTTCCCGCTTGTTTCATTTGAAGTTGCTTCTGTTGAAAAAGACAGTGAAAAATCATATCTTATTTCCTATCTCCATTCTACACAGGATATTGTAAACCTTTTTTTTTTCTTCTAGATCAGCTGTTATCCAGAATGACTTCTCCATTTTCTCATACTAAACCTTTTTGATACTCTGCACCCTCTTTATTGCCCTTCCCTTGATTTATTTTATAATTTCTGAGATGGATGAAGAAAACTACACATCATATTCAAGTTTTGGGGACACCTTAAATTTATTTTATGATAGCATGGTGCTATTTTGGGGGTTTTGGGGGTTTTTTTTTTTTGGTTGGTTGGTTGGTTTTGGGGGTTTTTTTATATTCTTTCCTAAAAAATCCTAACTTTCTGTCAGCTTTCACAGCTGTTTAACCATGAGGTGGTATTTTCATAGAAGTATCTACTTATATGGTATGATTTCAGGCCATAATGGTAATTATCTACTCTAGGTATACCACTGTATATGTTAAGTTGAATTTTTTCTTCCCATACATATCATTTTATAGTCATCTCTACTCAATTTTATCTGTCATTTTGTTATGTGGACACTAGTGGGTATCAATCAATAGCACATATTTTTGCAGCTCTTCACATTGGCCACCATTTTTAATTTACCTCCGTCACTTAGTATACCTGCAAATATTTTCTGCGGTACCTACTTTGTCCTGGAAGTCTTTCTTGGATTTGGCTTATGTAGTAAGAGTTATGTAGTAAGAGTTTTGAGTCTTTGTAGTAAGACTCAAAAGTCTTATGTAGAAGAGAGTGTACTGAGAGAAGAAATCTTCAAGAAACTCATGCTCATGGGAGGAAACTGTTTCCTTTTTCCTTCTCCTTCCACACTGGGCTGCTGTCAGCTACTTTTAGAAACAGAAGACTCACAAGGCTCAAAGGGGCATGCCCAGGTACTAGTGATACCTTTCTCATGTCTTGCCTACCTAATTGCATGTCTTCTGCAGTTAGAGAGACCTAATACATCAGCCTTCATATGTCATCTACATGAGCTCTGTTGCCAGGAAAGTTTATTATCTAACTTCAGAAAAATTCCCTAGGAATTCAAATCATTTTCCCCGATGCCTAGACTTGAGAATGCAGAATTCCATATTGAGAGTAGGTAGCAAAAGCTAAAGGCTGAGGTTATATATTAAAATCTGCTCCCAGTGATTTAAAAGGGAAATTGGCTGTTTCCTTTAACGAATGAAAAATGCAGTGGTTAGGCTTGGGAATGATGCCCTCTCCCAGGTAGGCACAAGGATGCTGGAGTGGTTTCTTTTGCAACCAGGTTCCCTGATTCCTTACTTACTCTTTGCACCAGTCTTCTCAGTCCTCTTCCCTTCTCACACAGAATTGATGCTGACCTTGTACAGAAAAGCTGATTCCTCATTCATCTTCTTCTCTTATCCATCAACAACTAACTCTAAACACTACGCCAAAGATTTCTAGTACTGCATGTCCTCTTTCCTTTGGGGGCAGGAGCCCAGTGGGAATTTCCTGCCTCTTCATCTCAAGCAGGCATGGATTCTTATTTACTAAATCTGTCCATGTCCTCAGGCACATATTCCCAGCTTCGTGGGTTTTCTCTGATTGCCCTCTGCATTCAGTGATTGATCTTGTATCTCATTTCACTAGTCACAGTTTTCCTTGGCAAAACTCTAAAGGGTCTTAATCTGCTGATGTCATTTGTCTAGTCAATTATTGGGTTTGGGTTTTCTGTCGTATGATTGATATCTCTGCCAGAATTGCAGTAGCTATTATCAGAATTGTGATTATTTCATTAAAATACAAATTGTTGCATTATGACATTATGCTTTTCCCCTTAATTTTTAAAATACTTTGTATACTTTTGTATCATTTATTATTATGAGGAATTTGACAGCCAGACACAGTAAAAAATATGAAGGTACTCCAAAATCAGATCAAAACCCAATGCTATTTTAATTTGAAACCTGAAATTATTTGTCTAAGTTTGACAAGGAATACTCACACAGACAGCTCTAGGAACAGTGTAAAACAGTTATATGATTATACCAGCTCATTAAATTCCCTGTACTTATTAATTTTGTGTCTTGTTCTCAGCTATATGTGTTGTAGCACAAAGATATGACAAAATATGATATGAGTATCTTAGTATTGATGACTGCTAAAAGAAGAGTGCTTTGCATGGGTAGAATTCAAGTAAGACATATTGCAGATTTCTTTGTTACTCCAATTATGTAAGAGCAGGTCAAACATGAATGACATTTATGTGGATTTTTTACATTCTCCAAAATCGTGAAGGGATAGGATAGGCCTAAAAACTAAAGACTGCTGCTTAATTGTCTCTGTTTTAGCAGCTGGAGGTTCTTACAATTCTGAAGTTTATATTGACCTGTCATATTTTTTTGTGCATAGGATTGTGTTGTACTGGAATTGCAGATCAGTGGAAAACAAGGAAGCAAAAGAAATACAAAACTGTCATGAGAAATACTGGATAAATAGAGGGAAAGGAAGAAAGGAAGAAAGAAAAAAAAGAAAAAAGAAAAAGAAGAAAAAGAAGAAGAAGAAAAAGAAAAAAGGAAAAGAAAAAGAGAAAAAGAAAAAATGAAATTTCTTCTAAGCTAGCAAATATAACAGCTCAAAAGTCAATGTTCTTGCAACTAATTTGGATGCATGGTTTGATAAGGAGTATGACAGTACAGAACACCATCGTCTCTTCTTTATAATTGTTAGAGTGGAGAAAGGAATTTGTGTAAGCAACCACTGCCCAAATATTGGAATTTTTCTCCTCTTAATCTTTTTTTTCTTGCAGAGAAGTGTAAAGCAGTGGCATGGGAAGACAGAATGATAAAATTTTAAGCGTATTAATTGTGAGATACTTAGTTTCAAGACACAATACATATTTTGAAAATTATAGAATAGTGTGAATGTGGATCCAATCTTCCCATAAAAGACGAAACTCTGGAAATCTTGGAAAGACAGATTCTACTTTTAATAAAGATCTGGATTACCATTCCCATTTACAAAAAAATTTCATTATCAAAGTGTCCTAAAAAATCACAGAGGAAGCATTAGGATCACAAACCACAAGCTTTCAGATTTTATTCTAAAAACCTTTGGACTTTAATCCTTTAATTAAGGATTCATAGTTAATTCCCTACAACACAAGTATTGCTTGGAGGATATATAATCTAAACATCTGGACAAATTATGACTTCACCATGCAGTATTTTTAGCCCACTGATGTTCTGAGTCAATATTAGTTTAAACCTTGATGTTTAAATTATCCTAATTTCCACATAGAAAACTGGCATTTTTAGAACTTCAGGTCTAAGCAGTAATTTCAGTTTTGTAATGTTTGCTTGTTGCAAAACAATGAAATTTGACTTCTGCAAATATTAGCAGAACTGATTTGTTCTTTGGATAGCAGAACTGAAAAATAAAAACTACCTAAATTAACAGAGGTACATAAGCTTGTCCCACTCTACAAATGAAAACCTTTTTCCGGTAGCATTTCACACTTTTAGTAATTCACAATGCTAATTAATAATCTTTTTTAGAATTATGTCTTAGAAGTAAAAAATATATTTTGTTGAAGGAAAATATGAATATTTCATATAAGGAGAAATTTTCCTGTAGTCATCTCAAAAAAGACTCATTCTAGAATTAATAAATGAGACTAAACAATTGCGATTCAGTATGTTTTACAAGAAAGAGCTGATTCAGTGGAGCTGAATGCAGTGTTTCCTATTCTTTCTGGCGAGTACAAGAATAAAGAGGTAAAGAATAAAGTCAGGATCACGCCATGGGAATACCATCATATTTTTCTAATTAATTCCATTCAAGAAAGCCTTAATTGAATATTTTAGAGTTAAGATAATAATGCTGCTAAGCAGCAATGCAATTTGCTGAAGTCAACAAAGCATGACTGTGATAATGTAAAGAAAAATTAAAAGACAGTGAATTTTCCCATTAGTCATATCTTATTCCCTTAGGATTTTATTTTCTGTGCTTTAGTTTTTAACCTCAGAGTCATATTCATGTATTATTAAATCACTAACAGCTGTTGTCTAAAAATCTTGGCTTCCAAGCCCAGTTAATCCAGATGAGCACTCTACCTCCCTAGAGAAATTTTCCTATATGGAAGCTGGTATGACCTCCACTCAAGCAGTTTGCACACTTAATTATATTTTTGATGGGCTGTACTTGTACATGTAATTTGAAAATAATGTGTAGTGAATTTTTTCTGGAAATTTGACCCATTGACCCATTATTTTGCTTCTTTACTTTTACAACACCCATTTTAGTAAGTAAATAACACTTTTTTTTTTGCCATGGGATACTCAAATTAATCAAATAACTATTAAGTTGTGCACTTGACATCCTTACAGATAGTATATGCCTGCATTATTTGGCAGAAGGCAAAAGTACAGGTATGTATTGTGAGCAACACTTCATATCTGTGAATAGTTAAGCTAAGAGAACAGTGATTATGCTGTTCGAGGCCTGTGTAACCATCCATTTTGGAATGTTTTAATAAATTGCTGAATGAACTTTAGCGGCAATTAAATTTATGACGTTTACAAAGGGCAGATGCCCCCTTTCTAAATATTGATAGCTGCCACATCCCCAGTCAGACCTTTAGCAGGTTCCAGGAAGCAATGCAAACTAGTCCTTAAGTAAAAAGTATTGATTGGTTGAAAATTTTGACATCTGAAAATCTCTGGTCGTGTGCACAATCCCAAGCCAGCCCGACTGGGCCTTTCCTTTTTAATTCCTCTCCCTTGGTATGACAGATCTTGTAGGAAAAGTGTAGAAGAGTTGATGGAGTCACTGACAACTCTATAACTTTACTCAGCCATTCTGAGGTTTGAACAGTCCACCAAGGGCTGGAGTAAATGTCTACACAGGGTAAAATCTTCCTGGGTTTGAGAAAAAGGGGTAAATAACTGGAACAATTACAAATGAGCTTGTAAAGGTTCTAAGCAACTTGAGACCTTCATTTTCTGGAATAGTTTTACATTATCCTAGAGAATTCCCTTTTATTGTGCTGTTAGCAACTGGGAAGCCTTTCTGCTGGCCGAATGCTTATTTACCTTGGAAGGCCAAAGCCATTTTGTTCTGCAGTAAGTGTTTAAATTAGCCATATAGTCTTCAGCAACTATTTCCAAAGGAAATCAAGGGACCCGCTATTTCCATATATTTCTGGCATGCTACAGTTATTTTTCTAATCCATGTGACTACAAATGGTGACTTCCTACTTACTCAGCACTGACTGTCAAAGCTGATACACGGTAAATGAACTATCTTTTTTTTAAAGCTCAGAGATAACTGAAATACAGAACAGTATCATCACAGTCACTTCTGAATATGGAAAAACATAATGTTTTCTGGAACAAAGGTATCCTTTGTGCTCTGAGATAAAGCAGCTGAACTAACTAAATATGCCTAAATAGGAACTGCTTGAAGACTGTAGCTTGAATGCCAGTTTTCAAATGCAGATATATTTTTAGATGCAGTTCATGAATTGCTAAATCCAGGATTTTCAAGTGGAAGTGCAGAGCTGTTGCTGCAACTGTGTGCTAACACTAATTGTGATTAAAACAGAACAGGTAATGGCACAAGCAGAGCAACTACATATATTTAGATTTCTTCCAAAACCTGTATTGTGGCAACTGAAGAAATACATGTGCACGTGCATTTCATCCCATGCTGCAAAAATTAGTTTATTATTTGTGTTATAATTGCTTATGTAATCTCCATCTCAAACTAGGACTCCGTAGTCATCTGCTCATATATATTGTAAACAGCACAGAAACAGAAAGGAGAGTACAAAGAGAAAAAAAAATGGTCTGTGTGCTTGGTTTTTCTTGGTTTCTGCTCATCAATAGCCTAAGTTTGATAAGTACTCTTTGTGTGTCACAGAAAGGGAGAGCTTTAAGGAAGCATTTGAAGGGGCCTTATGGAGTAAAAGAGAAGCTCCTTTTGAAGTGAAATGGAGAGAGCCAACAGCAGAAGCAGGTGAACCATGATGGTGTTCTCTCCAACACAATGTGTGGAAAGCACTGGATGATGTTAAAGGCAGTGAGAGGAGTTGGTATCATAAGAACAAGCAGCTTCCTAATGAATATAAAATGCTGGTGAAGACACTTAGCTTATGCTTGCTGTGGTGAGGAAGGATTATACACTAAGCAGTCCCATGATTTCTGATAATAATCTGAATGTGTATAAATATTTGCCTCTGCTGCAAGCAAGGTGAGGTTTGTAGAAATACAAGGAGACAAACACCCTCTTAGGGAGTTTTGACAAAACATACAGCTAAGGAGGATTTGGTAACTGAGTCACATGTAGTTTTAGTTTAAAAATCTTGGCTGAGTAGAAGTATGTGGATGGGTGATAATTCTGACGAGTATCAGTTTTCCATTACAAGTTGGGGCTATAACTTTCCATTTATTTTAACTTGCATGAAATTCATTCTAAAGTCAATCTTCTCACATCTGTTTTGTTTTAATGTTGTTACACTCTGCAAGAAGACTGTGGTTTCGAGAGTTAATCAGAAGCAAAAATTGTAATGGGTAGAGGAGGAGAGTCTATGTGCTTATTGAATCCCCACCATTGTTTTTCTCTCTTGAGACCTTCTACAAAGTGAAATAAAAAAAAAAATCCCCTTCACTATCTTACTTTGAACTTTGAGCTTGCCTCCTTTACCTTAGTAGTTGTACCAGCAAGCAGACTAAATAAATTAATAGGAATGAATACGATACTGGTATCAAACAATCTATAGAATTGTTAAAGATGCCACCGAAGAGGCATGCTGTAGTATATTTAATTCAAAAAGCCATTCAAAATAAGAAGCACAGGTATTCTGGAATAATAAACAAACCAATATGCTGCTTTTGATTTGTGGATACCTCTGAAAGTATTGGTCTGATTTAAACTACTTCCTAGTGGTTGTCCTGCTCTGCGCTACTTGCATTGCATGTTCTATTGTGTTATAGCTAAGACAATCTACTAGAGAATTGTGAGGCAGGAATGAACAGAAGCAGAACTTTTTTCCAAAAAACTTCAGCTTATACGAGGGTTAATTCAGCTTTTGTTTTTCCAATTACCCTCCAGACTTATGCCCAAATTTAGTTTTTCCAAGCAACATCAGAAAAAGAAAACAATAACATGTTTTCTAATTTCTGCCATCCTTCTTTTTTTTTTTTTTAATTTGTCAGAGAAGTTAACATATTTTGTTAATTTGCCTGCCACAGGGGAAAAACAATGAGTGCCGTATCTTCCTTCTTCTGTCTTTCCTTTGTCAAAGTACTGCTCCTCTGAGAGAGACTGCAGTGAGTCTTTTTGTGACTACATGAGGATGCACCTTTCCTGAACCTGAGCGTGTCACAAATGACAGTGAAAGGCTGCTAGACAGTCTTAGGACATGTCTTTACTCAGATAAAATTCAAATTTAGGTCAGACTGTTAGAAAAAAAGGCAAAATCATCCCTCAATAGATATTCCTGTTTATCTATAGGTTGCCTTTGAGGGTACTTCTGCCTGTAACCTCTTGATGCTAGATCTACAGAAATCCTTAGGGCACTAGCACAGCTGGAATAACTGTCAGGAGATGTGATTCTCTTCAAAAGCTACTGCAGAAATCCATACTGAGAAAGTGCAAAGGGGTGTCTGTTTTGGATGAGGCATTTCTGCTTTCCCTCTCCTTGTTGAACTATTTACTGGGTTGTTAGCATGTGGAAATGATTCCAGCAGCAAACTGAAAACCTACAGACAGCTTTAAAACTATCTGAAATATGTAGAGGCTTTGTGGTCCAAGAGGGATGGTTATGAGTCATGACTTCCATCTCCCGTATCACCCACGAGAAAGCAGCTGTGCTTTCCCACAGTTACCAACGTGACCCAGTCCTGCCTAACACAGGGGTGGTCACAGGTGAGAATGCATGTACAGGAAGACACAGGAGACAGGTACCTGAGGTGCAAAACAGAAGATGGAAGACTGCATTAAAAACATGTCCTGGGTGTTATTTTGATCCTAGTTTAAGGACCTTAAGACCTGTTTGGTCTTAGTTTTCCATGCCAGCTTCAGAGGCACAAAGGTAATGTTCACTTATCTGGGTGGCAACAAGGCATGCTTAGCAACCCTGATGCCATATTCACCATGGGTTTTGACAGTCAATATAATATTGTTTTCCTAACAGTAATTATGGCTCTGAGAGGTATAAAGTGCCTGTGCTTATTCCAATGGAATATTAAGTTTGAAGTCTAAAGCAAAACCTTAAAATTTCCACCATTATTAGTTATTACACTGTTAATAATTTCAGCAGAAACATCTAGCTAGTTCAAGCTTGTAAATGGAATTTTTAAACAGTGTCGCCAGGTTTTCCTCTGATTTGACTTGATATCTACAGTTTACTAAGAATTAAAAAAAAAAAAAGTTTGCCTTGTGATGGAATAACGTTCTGGAATATGGTTTAGTAAATGGTCTGTTTAAAGCGTGCTTTTTCCTCTCGGGATTGTATTAATTTTAAATTTATGCAGCTACAGTTGAAAAACAGTCTTTTACTCTCCTGATCATGTTTACAATGGTTGTAAATGGTTTATGGTAACCTTCAGTTAAGACTGACAGTAAAGACTATATTCCATAATACCCATTAATTAAGGCCAACATCCCCTTTTTAAAAATTTTTAATGCAATTTCTGTTATTCCACCTTTCCCTACTTTGTCCATACTTCTAGAAGAATCCTGCTTCAATATTCTGTTTGGAAGTTCCACAGGAACTCAGTTTTATGATGAATGTCACGTTTTTTCCAGTCACATATTGCTGTTAATTCCTCTGATTTCTCAGACTTTTTAAGATGTCCATTTCACTGCCACTCACCCTCTGTTGGTTTGAACTGTGAGATTAGGTGCCATGTCTCTTGCCAGTTAATCTTTCCCTGGATTCTCTTTCCCCTCTCTTGGGTCAACCATGCTGAAGGTAGCTAAAATCTAATTTTATCTAACATGTCAATGTCACTCTATTAACTTGCCTCTGTGGTATGCTGTTTCCATTATAGGAGTTTAGAGGCTTGGGGAGGGGATGAATATCCAGCTTTAGCCAGGCGAATTTGGGGTTTCTTCCAAAGCTTCTCTGAGTCTTTGTTCATGCACTTCTTTTCTCCTCGCATCAATGTGTCATTTATCCATATCATGGTGTGCTGCATTAGCATCTGTAATTCACTGATTTTCCAGCAAAGCTGCTGATGGACTTTGCAATGGGAATGCCAGTCACAGGAAACTATTTCCCTCAAAGTAGTATGCTCACAAAAATGGTGTGGGTTAGATTTTTTTTTCCTTGACAGTACCTGCTTGCAACCTGCCAACACATTGTGTGCATAAAAATATTCGTCATTTGACACATCTCCAGAAGTACCTCTTCTTGTAGAAATTTTCCTTGAGGAAAATGTTCACTTTACATATATATATATATATATGTGTGTGTGTGTGTGTGTGTGTGTGTGTATGTGTGTGTGTGTGTGTGTGTGTATGAATATAATTTCCAGGAAGATACACATCAGGTAAGAACTGTAGGTTTTGTTTGTTTAGTGATGATGAGTGGACAATCGACTCTGCTTTTCTACTAAGTGCACAATTGTTATAACAGTGAGCCTGTCCAGCTTCGTTTTCAACAGCTGCTCTAGAGGGACATAAAAATGTGCTAAAAGGCAGGGGCTGGGTGGTGACTGGGCTATTAACTAACTTACTTTCTGCACAGTTAGAAGAGCTGTGGGTCATACACTGAGGCAGAACCACATTTGTTTTTGCTTGCCGCCTCACTGAAGAAAAAATTGTAGAATCATAGACCAGCCTGGGTTGGAAGGGATCTTAAAAATGATCTTGTTCCAACCACACTGCCATGGGCAGGGACACCTTTCACTAGACTAGGTTGCTCAGAGCTCCATGTGTCTACTTGATTTGATCACAAACTTGACTCAGTTTTAACTCAGAATTGGGACTTCACCTGTTTGCACTACTACAAAGTGAGGCTTTTTTCGTGTCTATTACTTACCCATATATCTAGTTCCTAAATCCATATTGTGAAAATCAGGTCACAATCAGACACCTCAACATTCATGTCCCTCCTTTTTGTCATCTGTATGTTCCTGTGTTGGCGACAGTGCATTTGTTGTTAACATCCATGTGTCTGGCACCAGAGTACTTTGTACACCCAGTCCTGAGTGGATACCCGGCCAGCCTGTACTGTGATAGTCCATTGGTCTATGCAGAATTCTCCTGAATTCTAGCATTTCAGGAGAGTTAGCAATGCTGTTTGTCACCCTCTCTGCCTCCATTGTGTGCACTGTTAAACAATTATGCGATGTATTGCAGTTTTTGCGTCTTTTTCAAGTTCTCAAAGGCAGGGTCTCTAACAGAGGCCTGTTTCATTCAGGGGTTTAGTCTAACCGGTCAGCACTGTGTCACAGGCACCTCTGAACAGCACAATAACCAACCCCACTGGTCCACAAAACAAAAGGGCCTCTGTGGCAACAAGCTGCCACAGAAGAGACACTACCATGGAGACTATTCGTGATCCTGTAAGAAATATCCATTGTATTTCACATCCCTTTGTTCTGAAAGCAGTAGGAAATATCTCATGTCCATTCATCATGAGCCAATGAGTTATCCCAAGTTTAGAGTTCGGGAACTGGAAAAGCGTTAAAACTCACCAAAAATAGTCTGCCTGGGATAAGAAAAGTAGAAAGGAAGTGAAATGTATATCAGCTGAGCTGGAAGAGTACCCACAAGTACTCAAGGTTCGACTTGAGGATTAAAGTACAAAGAAAAGGGAGATACCTGCACTATCCAAGTAATCATTAGTTTTGGAATAAAGCACATGGGTGCATGTATACATAAGTAGAGGAAGAACTGAAGAGAAGTGAGGAAGAGATTAAAGCTGGTTCCTTGTGGCTAATACAATAGCTTTTAATTTGGTTGTAGGCCTTTGCATTCTTTTTTTACATTCATGAACCTTGTTTCTGTTTTCCTGAGTTGCCCTGCCTGTCTTCCCTTAATTCACACATGAAAGAATATGTTGTGGGTAGGTGAACTACAAGGAATACAATCTGGAGATTGCAGACAAGGTATGTTGTTGCTGTGATCAAACATTTTTTGCATATGTGCAAGACCCACGTGTTCATCCAGCACCGTCGGGCCAAATGACATTCCAGGAGTAGCTGCCCAGCTACTACATCCACGCTCAGTGCATGCTCCCCACAGGGAAAGTTGAAGCTCCTATCTCAAATTTCTACCTGAAAAAAAAAAAAAATCTGTGAGACTCTTACTTGGAAATATTTTGTAACCCATTTTGTGCATTATTTACTCCAAGATAAGAATGCAAAAGTTCTGTGAATTCATTCAAATCCAGACTACAAATCTGATGGTAAAAACTTGGGAGTTTTACTTCATGTTCTTTGCGGATATGCAGGAAGAATTTTGATAGACGTTAGTGCATTCTTGATGTTAATGTAGATTTGCTTTTATTTTTTTTCTCTGACTTTCAGGTTTTTTTTAATTTTAGGTATCAGTCTTTCAAAGTTCCAAGTGAACGTCTCTCAGTCAGTATATGATCTCAAACTTATTTTTGGAACATGTAAACATACCAAAAGTGTTCACTGATCTTTTGATGGGATAAAATTACTTCTGAAGGATAAAATTAGCATGCTGGAATTTTTCCAACAATTATATTTTTACAGCCCTACCATATATATTTTGCACTGTATTTTTAAAGAATCAGTACTCTGAAATATACATTACTTATGTCTTCTGCAAACTATATTTTAAAGAAAATTTTAATGTGATAATTTTTTTTAATATCTCATTATTTATGAAGAATGATCCATATTGTATAATCTTGTTATTACAAGAAATAAAATATTAATGGAACAGTCATCCTGGTTTTGGCTAGGATAGAGACAATTTTCTTCCTAGTAGCTGGTTCAGTGCTGTGTTTTGGATTTAGTACGAGAACAATGTTGGTAATACACTGATGTTTCAGATGTGGCTCAGCAGAGCTTACCCTGAGTCAAGGACTTTCAGTGTCTCCTGCTCTGCCAGTGAGGAGGGGCACGAGAAGCCAGGAGGGAGCATGGCCAGGACAGCTGACCTGAACTGGCCAAAGGGATATTCCATACCATAGAATGTCATGCTCAGTGTATAAACTGGGGGGAGTTGGTCTGGAGGCACAGATCACTGCTCAGGGCTTCAGTCGTTGGATGGTGAACAATTTTGTTGTGCATCACTTGTCTTTCTGGAGGTTTATTCCTCTATTTTTGTTGTTGCTGTTATTACCTCTGTTTTTCTTACTCTGGATATTATTATGGTTATTGTTCTTATGGTGTCCTACTTTATTTTAATTATTAAACTGCTCTTATTTCAACCTATGGGGTTTAACTTTTTCCGATTCTTTTCCCTATCCCACTGTGGTGGGGACAGTGAGTGAGAACCTGTGAGGGGGTTAGTAAGTGGATGGGGTTAAACCATGACAGAGAATTAAAGAAAAAATTTATTTTATTAAATATATATTTCAAATTTCAATTTGAAATTTATATTCCAAAATCAGGAGGGAGGGGACTGATGAGTTGAAAGCACATTGATCTCATCACTCAGAGTTCAATAAATAGAAATTAATCTGTGTCATCCATATTTTCTGAAAAACAGGAAAGAAAATATAGAACAAGGGGATCAGTTTTTATAGATTATCAATAACAACCTGCTTTGTGCTGCACTATTCAAATGATCTGGAAAAGAGATGAATAGTCAGGTGACAAAGCCTGATGAGGCTATCAAATTATTTAGGTTAATAAAGATGAGACGACCTTGATCATCTGCAGGAAAGTTCATGGGAGTAACCGAGCAATAAAATGGCAGTGGAGTTCAGTGTAGATAAATGCAAAGTGCTGCACAAGCAGAAAAGGGCCCTTATTTCAGGTATGAAATGGCAGGATCTGATCTGGTTATTACTTTTCAGGAATGAGATTCCTGGAGTTATGAAAATGGCCCTATGGAAACATCAACCTGGTGATCATCAGATGAAAAAACATAAAAATATACCAGTAAGTGTTAAGAAATCAACCAAGAACAAAATAAATAATATCTTTTTCCTGCCACAAATATCCATATTTTGCTTGCATCTTCTGTATAGGTAAAGAATTGCAGAAATATTGGTTGAGAGGGACCTCTGCAGGTCACCTGGCCCAAACTTTCTCTTGAAGCAGGACTACTGCCAACACTCGATCAGATCAGCTGTGACTTTTTTAATCTGAGTGTTGGAAACCACCAAGCACGGTGACTCCACAACCTGCCTGGGTAATTTGTTCCAGTGTTGTGTGTTCCTTTTGGTGAAGAAATTTTCCCCATGACCAGTTTGAACCTCCCTAGCTGCAGTTGTAGTTCAACACAGCTGCCCAATACAAGTATTTGTTACTCCTTGTTTTCTACTTGCCACTGCAAAGAAGTGTTTGGCTGCATCTTCCTTCAGATGCTTTTCTGGTCCCTGAACTTCAGCAATAGGATGGAAAACAGGAATGTTTTTGATGTAAAGCACAGCTAACTTAAATAGAATTCTTCAGGGTGCTAGAGGAGTGACAGAGTGTATGATAGAGAACTAGTGAGCATCAAATGAAGACAGCAGTAGCCAGGTTGAAAATACACTAAAAGAGGCAAGATTTTGTTTGACCTGGAGAACTTGTTACCAGAGCAAGTTGTAGATGCTACAGATCCATGTAGGTTAAAAGGAAGATGGGCAAGTAGCTGACAGAGAAATCCAGTGAAGTTTACTTCCTTCACCTGCCTCATAAAATCTCTGAGTCTGAAATACTGGTGGCAGTGCAAGTGCAGGAGGGAACTACTGCCTTCGGTAATGCAACCCAACATTGCTGTTGCAAAGCCCTTGGTCTCACCCAGTGTGGAAGCTCTTATGTTCAATAAATTGCTTGTAAAACGTAACTACTTTACCTACATTTCTGTCTTACCTTGTCAATTACATCGATAATTCTCCAGATCATTTTCTCCAGCACATGAATTATCATTATATTATTACTATTTCGCTTTGTTTTTCAGTTGTGTGCACAAACAACAAAGCCAGGACTGCAAACAAAATCTACATTTTGAAGAAATAAGCCTCAGTCTTCAAAATGAAACTGCAGGCTGCAGTTTACTGGCCAACACCTTACTTCCAACCTGTTTACAAATTTGGATCCATTCGTTTTTCGAAGTAAAGACTTTTAAAGGAGGAATATGCCTATGATTAAAAGAACGAAGCAGCACTCTAGAGATCTCACTCTGATCTCCAGCAATGCCACAAATTTCCTGCTGGTTTTGGCAAATCAGTGGGCCTTCATTTAGCATGAAATGAGTTTTCAGCAGATGAGCTCAATGGAAGTGCTCGGGTTAAGCACTTGCAGAACTGCTTAGTGAGGGTACTTATCACCTCGTGCGTCTGTGTGGCAGTAGAAAGAGCGGGGATGGTTCAGAGGAGGGGGGCAGGGAGGGTTCCTGAGGAGCGAGGCGCTCCAGAGGAGCGGGACTGGGAGACGGGCGAGGGCAGGGAGGAGCGGGCAGGCCACGGGCCGTGGGAACGCCATTCCCCGCTCCTCGCCTTCCCCAGGAGCGCTCCGGCGGGGCAGGGAGCAGCTCTCCCCGCTGCCGCCACCCACACAGGTGGAGCGGTGCGAGCCCGGCTGTCCTTCCCTTGGGACGGGGTCCCTCCACCTCCCCGCTTGTCCCCGCCCCGCCACCCCGGCCCGGCAGCCTCTCCCGCCCCGTCCCTGTGCGGGTCACCCCGGCCCCGCGCCCGGCGCCCAGAGGAAGCCGCTGCCGGGGCGATGAGCGTCCCCGCCCCGCAGGCAGAGCCCCTTCTTCCCTTCCCATCTGAGGAGACACCGGGATCTGCCTCCGCTCCCCTCGGCCCTCCCCCTCGGCTTCCTCCCTTTCGCCTTCTTTCTTTTTTCCCTGTTTTTTTTTTTTTTTTTTTTTTTCCTTTTTCCATCCCCTCCCCCGCCTGGGAAGACCTGGCCGCTCCCCCCGCCCCGTGCTCAGTAGCCGCGGGCGCTGGGCGGCGGACGAGCGGCGCGGAGCGGGGAGCCGGGAGCCTGAGCCCCGGGGCTGCGGCCGCCCTGCCCTCCGTCCGTCTGCGGGCTGCCAGGTATGACCGAGACCCTTCCCGGCGTCGGCCTCCGGGGAAGAGGCAGCCCCCGGAGACCTGGGTGGGCAGGAGCGGAGCTGGGGATGGGGACTGAGGGGGATTGCCCGGCGCCGGGGACCGGGCAGCGCGAGGTAACCAGCGTCTCTAAGGTGATAGTTTTTCGCGGTGTCATTCTTTCTACGCGGGTCGTTTCAAGAAAAAAAAAAAAAAAAAAGAGAGAGAGAGAGAGAGGGGGCTGAGCGATGTCAGTACCTTGAGTTTGGCAGCTGAGATGTTTTGTATAAAGTTCCTGCCTCTTTAGCCTGATGGATGTATTTTTGATAGGACTAAAACGCCACGCGTTTATCTGGTCCTTGTTTTTCATATTTGAAGCCGGTTTCACAAGACGGCTTAACTGGTCTGAGGCAAGGGTATATTTATTGGCTTTTCTCTGTGCTGTGCCTTCTGCGGGGAGCAGGAAAGGAGCCTCTTCACCCTTCAAAACAAACTCCTTTAATTCTGATTCATCCCCTCAGTATTAGCGCTACCATCTCCAGGCTCCTCTGGAATTGACACTAATTTCATCCAGATTCGTCACTGCTGGAAGCAGATTTATCTTGGAATAGCAAAAATAAAAGAGCTGTGCCAAGGTATTTAACTTGCAAGCTTTGTAGAGTGGGGAAACTCTTTTGGATCAGTCGCGGAAACGCTGAGCCTCCTGCGGAAAGCAGGACCAGGGGATGCCTAAGGAGGGATATAAGCTTACTCCCCAAATCCTCCTCTTCTTCCAGGACAGCCCTGGGCTTTAACACACGAACACACAGGAGCGGCCGGCAACAGCGGAGAGGGCAGAGGAAAGGCGGCCATCCCGGCAAAGCCCTGCCGTCCCCGCCGTTCCTCCGGCCGGTTCCCGGTCCGTGCCCACCCGCTGCCGTCGCGGGGCCGCTGCCCGGCTGGCAGGGCTGGACCCCCGGAGCCGCTGAGCAGCAGAGCAGTGGCCTGCGCACGACCGGATTCCCCTCCGGCTCCTCCCGGCGCGGCGGAGCGGGGAGAGGATCCCGGGGAGAGGATCCCGGGGAGAGGATCCCGGGGAGAGGATCCCGGGGAGAGGATCCCGGGGAGAGGACCCCGGGGCGGGAGCGGCGGCGGGCGCGGGGCTGAGCTGGGCACGGGGCCGCCGCCGGCGCTGCGAGAGCGCCGCCCCGCGGCCGCGGAGGGCACTGCGCCACGGCGGGAGCCCCGCGCCAGCGCCGCTTACTCGCGGCCCTTCATTTTCCCCGCGAGTGGGATTTCAGAAATGAGCTGACACGCCTGCCGTGTAAAATTAGTTCTTCCTATGAGTACTGAAGCTGCCTAAATTTTTGTAAGAGCCGGGAGCCGCAGTGGGTTTTTCTTCCCGCAAGTCGGAGAGCAGGACAACATCCATACACCACTGTACAGTGAGTGCATCTGGAGGAGGGAAGGCGGAGCAGTGGTGGATAACATTAGGGCAATGGTTTCTTCCAGGGAGCGCGAGATATCACAAATTTTTTCTCTGTTTTGCTTTGTCAGAGTAGAACTGCGAATTCCAACTTTCAGGTCGTTTCAAGAATAAGGCCAAAAGCAGTTAAAGGAGATGGTTACTATAGCAGCCTCTCGTATTTTACAACCTGGAAATTGCATTTAAAATTGTGTAAGCTTAGTTTGAAATGTGTCGACTTTCCTACAAGAAGAAGGAAACACCAGGGTAGAGGCTGCACTGAACAGACCAAGATAAAACATTGTCAGGAAGCTGGACTGAATTTTTCTTCTGTCTGAGCAACACTGACATGTAAATTTATTCCATGATAGCTTGAAGAGAAACCTGTTCTAGTTCTGCTTGACTATAAGCCTTTTCCTGAGCATCTGTCATGCATTCAGCTGGAGTAAGGTAGATTATAATGACAAAATATTTGAAGGATATCCCCACAAATTAGGTCGTTTTTGTTCTGTGGATACAGAAAGGTTTAATGTTGGAAGAAAGAAATGAGAAGAACTAAAAGTAGTTTCACTTGTATGGGTATGCCTGGTAGCTGGAATGCCACCAAAATTATCAGCTGAGTTTGGAAACTGGAGGAAGAATTTCAACATTTTCATATAGCTGGGGATCTCTCTCTTTCTGGTTTCCATCTTGTCTTCTCTCAAGCAATTCGTCATACCTTAAAGAGCTGCCTCAAGAATTCCAATTGTTGTAAGCCAACCCAAAATCTGTATGGGAAAGGAGAGAAGGAAAGGAGAGGACAGAGCATCTTGGAGGATGGAGGAAGAGTAGAGAACAGGTAGCATGTTGAGGGTTTTTTTCTTGCAATCAGCTTGAAGCCTTCTCAGAACATTTCCTCCTTCCCCTGGCGGCTGTATTCTCTCTCTCCTTCTCCAGCCCTGCAAAGTTATATTTGCACCCATCTACACATTTACATCCTGGTTATCTGGCAAGAGGAGCCCTGTGTTTCCCTTTTGCCAGCAGCCTATACTTGGCCTTGGAAACTGCTGACATTGCCCGTGCTTGGAGTTGGCCTCCTCTAAACAGTAGAGATGGGGTTAGTAAACAGATCTTAAATGCATGGCTGGAAACAACAAAGCTGCCTAGCAGAACCACTGCTCTGGTCTGTAATGAGAATTACCATGTTTATCAAGTTTCTTGAACTTCTTCCAGTTACCCTGAAGTGTAGTTAGTTCATTCCCAGTGACAAGTGGTTCATTATAAATGAAGAAAATCTTGGCTTCCAAGACTGCCTTTGTAAGTAGTGAGCACTTGAGTATTGTGTTTCAAATAGAAGGCTCCAAGGCATCTATTGAAGGTTCTGTGCTTTGAATGTTGGGCTGGTTTTTTGTTGTTGTTTATTTTTTTCCTCTCTCTAAAGAGTGGCAGAAGGGAAACATAGTACTCCACCCATTTTCTTGCAGAAAGTCTCTCTGTAAAGCAGAGAGGAAAAAATGGACTTCTCTATAAACTTAGTTATGAGATCATCTGGGAAGGCATTAGCCATCACAGTGGAATGACATCAACCCAGACTTTCTGTGTGAGCAAGCAGTTAATAACTGGACTTTCCTTAGGGCTCACAAAGTTCAGCTACAGAGGAATATCAAATATCCAGACCCTGAAGAAAAGCTGAGAAAGGGAGGAGTATTCTAGGGAAAAAAAAAAATAAATTCTCAAGCCTGACATTAGAACCGTCTTGTTCAGCAGCTATATTAGGGCAAAGCAAATTTAAACAGCTTTTCTACATTAATATCATATTATTTATCCACACACCATGCTAGTTTGTGACAGGCTGGAAATAAAGACAAGGAGATGCTTCCTCATACAACGTGGAGTAAAGCTGTGGAACTCCTGGATGCAGAACTTTATGGCTACAAAATTCTATATGTATTCAAGGGAAAACTGTCAAACTATAGAAGAGAAATGAACTAAGGTTTCCTTACACTACAGAAACTACCTCTGCTCTAAAGTCCACCAAGTACAACTGGCTGTAATTAAGAAACTGTAAGGGAGGAGGAGCATATATGGTTGCCCCATTCCTATCCCTATCATCTACCCTAGGCAACCACAATTAGTGTCAGAAATAGGATTTTAGGACAGGCAGGCCTTTGGTCAGGCCATGAAGCTATTATGTTCCCATTATAGTATTTTTTTTATTCTAGCACCTTCTAACTTACCCACAGATATGTAAAATAGTAATTCCTCCTCAGATTTAATACTAATTGAGCAATAACTGAACAAACATTTTGAAGGCAACTTTGTGTATCAAAGTTAATGTTTAAATGTGCGCATTTCTGCTATACCAATAAGCTAGACTGGTGTGAGCAACTAGTGTCCCTTTACAAAATCTTGTGCCTGGGGTGATTCCCCAGATCTGCTTTCAAAACTCTCAGATATCTTTTCATATAACGACGTACACCCCAGGGCCCAGACCTGTGAGTCACTGTTATCTCCAGATGTCTTAGGAAAGTCCACACATCTTCTCCAAGACCTGAGTTAGCTCCTTTAAAGCCAGGGAGGGTTTCCTTGTATTGTAAAATGTATATATCCTAGTAAGTGCACTCCAGCTCAAAGTTAGTGTTCCATTCTGGCAAAGGTGAAAGTATCAAAACTATGCTAAAACAATTCCACGCTCTGAACTTGGCATCAGAAGCAACAAGCTGTGGTTGAACTCCAGTGCTTACTTAACTAAAAAAATTATAAGTATTACTTATTATAGACAACAAATATGTCTATGGAGTAAAGATGCCTCAAAATTCATAGGAGTCACTGGTACATTATACAGCTTTGAAAGCGGTGTTCCCACTTCTTTTTCCATATACCCCTATTTTTCATGCTAGATCTTCAGCTAGCCTGTAGCCAGGATGTTTCACTGGAGAGCACCACTTCTATTATTCTGAACTAAAATTAAGGAAAGTGGTTATGTTTGCCCTGGCCTATACTGCCATTGCAATGTAAACCAGAGAGCTTAACCACATACAAATCCTTGAATTGCTTGGCTTTTAAAGTTTAATCATAGACCCTTTCTTTCTTCACTGCTGAGGTTTCCATGTAATTGGAATGAAGGATGTTGGAACTGAGCACAGGTTTCCCAGTGGCAGCTGCCAGTAGTTGGATAATGCCACTGACATCAGTGCTGCCAAAAGAGAAAAATGGTCTTTTCAGTAAAGTTTTGAGTTCAGAATCAAGAGTTCTGGGTTCAGTTTCTGGCTCTGCCTCAGACTTCTAACAATGTTACATTTTTCCTGCATGTTTCCCAACTACAGATGGGAATAATACTGCTTTTTGTCTTTCCCATTTAAAAAATGAGCTTTTGGTGTGGTGTATCACCCAATCTAGATGGGGCTTTCCACATGTGACCATAAAGCACAGAAAGCACAGTTCTTACAGCCTTTGTGGGATCCTGAAAAAGGCATGGGATGAGTCACCAGGCTTGTTCCTCCTACTTGGCTGAGCTTTGCTGCATGTATATATAACCAGGAGACTCCTCTACACCAGCAACATTCTCCTTTCCTCATCTTTCTGTCTGTCCTAGAAAACCTTGGTTCCTTGGGATGGCAGTTAGCAAAGTGCCATTTTTCATACAGGCAGGTTCATAGTTCTCAGTTGGGTGGGTAATGGAGAACCACTGGTGACTTTTAAGTCAGCTAAAGCCACGTTTTGGCCATTATATGAAAGAGCACAATTGGTCTGGTTTCCCAAGGGTTCCTAGGCCTCATGAGTGTAATCTGTCTATCAATCTTTGCTTGGATCCCAACTTTTGAATGCACTGAGGGTTTTCAACTATGTCCTACCTTCAACTATACAACTACAGAAAAGAGAAGCAGAAACATAATATGTAACTGCAAACCTTTGGAATAAATAAAACCAGGCTGCTCTACTGAGTGGAATGACTCAGACTGCTGTCCACTCAGGGAAAAACAGGTAAAAATCAGCTGGTTTCATCTTCCAGTAACTAGCTCAGCATGGATGCTGGCTGAATTATCTGCATCCATCTTGCTAGAAACAATTGGAAGAGTCAGAGGAAATACAGGGAATATCTGAGGCATTTCTATTTTGAGCAGATTGTAGAATTCTGTTTCACTATAGTCAGTTCTAAAATTGCATGATTATACTTAGAAGATCCTAAGATAAGTGTATATTTCCAAAGTGTATTTTCAAATCTCTCTTTCTTGTTTTAGAAAAAATTAAAATAAAATGGAGCACATGTTACTGCTATTCATATTTTTCATACCTATATTGGGTCTCAGTAATGGAACAGAAACTGAACAAGATTTTACTTGGCACTTAAAGAAGATTCCCCAGATTGTGAGAGAAAGAACTTTCTCCCTCGACAGCCCTAAATTTGAAGCAAAACCCAAATTAGAGCTGAACAGTGTATGTGGGATTGAATGTCAAAGAAAACTGCCAGTGCCAAGCTTGTCTGACTTGAAGAACCTCTTATCCTATGAGACTGTTTTTGAAAATGGCACACGGACCCTGACGGAAGTGAATGTCCTCGGAGCAGTGCTTGACCCAGCTGCCAACACAACCACACGAAGGCCTTTGAGAAAGAAGAGGCAGATCTATGGAACAGACAGTAGGTTCAGCATCTATGACAAGAGGTTTATGACCAACTTTCCATTCAACACAGCTGTGAAGATCTCCACGGGCTGCAGTGGCATTCTGGTTTCCCCCAAGCACGTACTAACAGCAGCCCACTGTCTGCACAATGGCAAGGATTATGTTAAGGGCAGCAAGAGGCTGAGGGTGGGCCTGATGAAGACAAAATCCAGGGGCAACGGCAGGAAACGCAAAGGTGCTAAAAGAGGTAGGAGAGAAATTTCTGCAGCCAAAGAGGATCCCAAAGCTGCCACAGAATCAAGGCGACAATCCAAAGGTGATGAGAGAAAGCAGAGGCGATCTGGGAGGAAGCAAGGGACCTCAGATGGTCTGCCCTCCTTCCAGTGGACCCGAGTGAAGAGTACACACATCCCAAAAGGCTGGTTTAAGGGTGTCTCTGGGGATATTGCCCTGGATTATGATTATGCTGTTCTTGAGCTCAAGCGTCCCCACAAAAGGAAATATATGGAGCTGGGAATCAGCCCAACAATCAAAATGATGCCTGGGAGCATGATCCACTTCTCAGGTTTTGACAATGATCGGTCTGGGCAGCTGGTCTACAGATTTTGTAGCATTTCTGATGAGTCCAACGATCTGTTTTATCAGTACTGTGATGCTGAGCCTGGCTCCACAGGGTCTGGCATCTATCTCCGTCTGAAGGAGCCAAACAAAAAGAAGTGGAAACGCAAGATCATCGCTGTTTACTCAGGCCATCAGTGGGTGGACATCAATGGCGAACAGCAGGATTACAATGTAGCAGTACGAATTACTCCTCTCAAATATGCCCAGATTTGCTTCTGGATACATGGGAATGATGGGAATTGCACACAAGGCTGAAGAGAGCCTCACCTCACTCGCTTAGCACCCTCACTGCCGTGGAGTGAAAGGCGGCCACAACAGTGACTGGAAGAACATCACTCCACATCAGAATGTTTCTGAACTCACAGCTTGCAAGTAGTGCTATGGTGACTTAAGGAATGCTGAATTGCTAGGGGAAGGGTAAAATTGTCAGACAAAGTATTTCTAATTGTAATCAACCTAGATACGCACTTAAAATCCCAAACTATATTTATGTTTGAAATTGTGATAAATTCAAGTCATTCATGAGGAAAAAAATGGCTGCACCTGTTTGTCATTTTTTTCCCCAGGGAAAGGGGAAACATCTCAAACTGGTGTTATTAAACAATATCTTTTTTTTTTTCCAATGGATTTACTTTTCTCAGGGTTCTGTTCCAATTCTTCAAATGCAACTTGTGCATACAGCATGTTACTGTATGTGCAGAATGATCCAGAGCACTGCATGAGAACAAGATGTTATTCTGGCATTCTCTAAAGACCACAGGTCCGTGTTGAGAAGCAGCACTATAATTAATGATTGTTAGTTTGGAAAACTTCCTCTTCTGGTTGCTGCAGAAACAGTCCCATGGAAATTCCAGATTTATGTAGCTGAGGGTTGGTTACACCTTAAAGACAAATTCACTTCATTGCTCAGTAAAAACAGCAAAAAAGAAGTTAACAAACAAAAGTTTCCATGTTTGGAAGAGGAAGACGCATCTGGACATAGTTTAATGCCTTTAAACATTCTTTGAGAGGCTATAAAATCTTAAACACACGCATTTGCCTTCCAATTAGTATTTGGAGAACTGTAGGTTTAGTTTCTAGTCAAATGTTTAGTTTCACCACTGGGGGAAATCACTGACTCCTGAAGTGGCTACTTGACAATCATTTGGAGCTTCACAGATGATATATTTTTGGGGTGCTAAACATTTCTTCAGTTTTTATAAATTACTTTTGTATGAGTTCAGCTTCATAGATAGGATAGTATGTATTAGAATGGGAGCTGGAAATCAATATTTTAGTTTGGCTTTATACAGTTTTGCAAAGTGTGTGGTTTTAATCATGTTATACTCAGATTCCATCTCAACATGATTCACAAGGTTAACTAAAAATTTCTCCCAACTAAATTATAGCACCTTCTGAATGGTAGAACTATCCTGTGCATTATAAAAGGTATCTTGTTAGATAGCAGCAGTAGTTAGAGAATAATTTGGTTCAATATGTTTGCAGAACCATGTATTTAATGAAGACTGCAGACACAAACTGAGCTTGACTTTTACACACCTTTAAACACAAACCACATTCTTAACAACTGTTGTTGATTGCTATATAAGTCTATATATTTTATTTTATGTCAAGATTTTGAATTACACAGAGTTGTTATGGTGCTATATGTTAATCTAATAACATAAAAAGATACTGTGCCTTTCTGATCATATCCTTTGGGTTTCAATACTTTCAGAGTATTCACCACCACAATATTTAATTTTTTTACCATAAATTTATGCTGACCAAAATCCTTTTCTTCCTGTGCAGGAGAAAAAAATACAACAAGTTTTTAAAATACTATTTGTTTGTTGGAATCTTTAAGACATGCTTATATTATCTTTTGATGAAATAAGATGATTTTAAATAACCCATTTTTTTGTTAGATGGTTGAAAGTACATAACCTGACACACTGAATGTGCAGGCAACTTTGTCATTATTGCCATATTATTGCCAAAGCATAAAAATTTAAGACTTGCTTCCATATCATAACCCTAACAATATTTCATTCACTGGAAGAGATCTCACTTTAAAGGAAACTATTTCTGTTAATGTCAGCCTTCCCAGGGAACACTCAACTTTTCTTCCTTTATTATGTTTTAATTTTATTTTGTGTGATTGTTTGCAGAAAACTAATAATAATTTTTAAAGTTTAGAAATAAATCTCTAAGATTTTAGGGTTAATTATTTTTTATTGTTGTTAACATCTCTATTAACACATGTGGCTTTGCTGACAGTAATTTTAAATCACCTCAGTCCAGTATTTAATACTCTTGCTCTGTGCAACCGATTTATATTATTCTTTAGTCAGATCCATAAGGTTTTCTTAAGTGCCTTTTTCCATAGTTACTGTGACAAATAAGGTACCACATCATTAATCTAATACAAGACAACCCAGGTCCATGGATTTTTTATAATTATTGTCCTTATTGATTTGGGTCCAAAACTGATCAAGATAAGGGGGCTTAGTAAATTTCCTTGTTTTATTGAGTTTAATTTAGGTGTGCTCCTCCTCAGAACCAGTAAAATCTATTTCTTTATCGCTTTGGGAATTGGGAGCAATTTTTGTTGTCAGCTTCCAAATGGTCTTGTTATAATAATTATCTGTTGTAAATATCTCAGCTGCAACCTGAGGTTCTCATACCAGGTTGATAAAAACTCTTCATTTTCAGAGAATAAATACTAGATGCTCAGTGCTTCATTTTGTGGTACTAAGAGATTAAAGAGGTTGGCCAGAGCAACATAAAAATTAATTTCAAACAAACAAACAAACAAACAAGCAAATCTGTGTCTTTGTGCCCATGCACAAACACATGAAAATATACAGGCTTGGAGGTGTTGTTTTGATTGAGTTTTGGTGTTGTCAGGACCTTCAGGCCAAGGAATAAAGGTAGAAGAAGACACAGACAAAATGTTTTTCATGTTGTCTCAGCATGCTAGGCAATAGTTTGGTCTTCCACTTGGCCTGAGGAGAAGTCAAGGGGGTTATCTGCAATGTGAAAAGTTAAGTCTAAGTTTGTGTTAAGTTAACAAAAGAAAAGCACAACATTATGTAGGGAAATGAGTTCTGTTGTATAAGGTAAAGACTACCCAATGCTTCAATAATTGCTTAAAGAAACTCCTTGACTCCTTAAGATTTACCATCTTAATTTTGCAGATTTATGTGTCTATATGGTGTATGAATCAGCACGAATATGGCTTAAATAAAAAAAATAACTCATCCACATGTGAAGGAGAGAAGCAGCTGGGGAGTTCTTTCTATTCTGCTGATAAGGGATGACCTGGCAGCAAACAGCAAATAAAACAGAAAGAAAGAAAGAATGAAGTACATGGTATAGAAGACCAGGAAGATGGAAGTTGTGTGAAAAGGAAAAAGAAAGTGTGCGAAGTAACAGATGAAATGGCTGCAAGGTAGCAGAGGCACTGATTGTGAGAAAGAGAAGGCAGATGGTAGACACTTAATGGTATAAATTGAGATGTTAAATTCACAAGTTTCATGAGCAATTTTTCACTGTTAAAGATAAGGCTTTTCTTCCCAGCCAACAGCAACAAGGAAAGGGCTGTGAGAGGACTCAGGCTGTGGCAGGGGACCACTAACAGGCAGGGGTTTTGACCCTGATCTACAATCCATGCCTGAATTTGAAGGGATTATGCTTCTGTTCATTCAGGGTCCTTGGAAAGCAACAGATTGGTGTTCTGACCAAAAGGCTTGGCAGTATGAACCTCCCAGTACACCGCATCACCAAGAGTGTAGTGAGTAAGGGGAGTTTCTCAAACCTGACCTTTTGTTGGGATTCTTGTAAAAGCTGTTCTCCACTGGGAAAAAAAACAAACAAAAATTCTCATACTTAAGGCATTTAAATGTTGGCTCCATTTTTTGCATGTATCTAGAAATTCTAGGCAATAAATTTTTTTCAAGTGTCTTCTGTTTGTGTTTGGCATCTGTAGAAATTTAATCAACTGCTTCTAATTTTAAAGCACAGATTATTGCAAATAGTTCCATCTACAAATTCCTGGATTAAAGAATGACTGGGGGGAAAAAAAGAACGTTATTAAATTGAAAGCTTAAAATTTCACTCTAATCTCAAAGGATTTGGAAGTATATTTGGGTCCCCTTTGCACCAGCCTTTTGCTCCAAGTGTCAGAGCATTTAGGTTAAAAACCTCCAGAAGCAGCTTTGAGGATTCTTTCATGCTCTTGGCTTTTTTAAGACTGACAGAAAACTGTATAATATTTTTAACTGTACAAAATGACAAGCCATTTGAGAAAATAAATCCAAACTTCTGCTCTGATATTATATGATGCACTTACTATGTCAATAAATATTTTCTGTTGTTTTTCTTTTCCTCTATCATGATGCAGTTTGTTAGCTATGGTTGTGTTTCACAAACTTCATTTTCTAAGTGCCTGTAATGATTTATCAGCGAATCATCTGGGACTTGGTCTTACAAGATATTAATGTCTCTTTAAACTCGTTCTGGGAAAAAAAAATCTCCCTGTCTTTAAGATAATTATTTCATGAACAAATTTGATGAGTAAAAAATTTAATTCAGCAAGGAAATGACTCATAGTCTATGCCGCAGGTTATTAATTCTAAAATAAGTAATTAGTTCTGTTTCTGCTATTTGCTATAGTTACACTTTTTGCCTTGAAGAGCTGTTGAACCAGGCCAAATTAGAAGTATGAAAAATATTATAATCTTGGTTCTTAGAATTATCTTAACTCTGTACCCTTGAAAGTGGTGCTGATTTTATCTCTGAGGGTAAAAGGAGAGATTTTTGGCTAGGTCAAGAGCTGCTGGAAATATTTAATGGAAAGTTAAGAAATTATTACAGCTGTGATTAACAGTGTGTCTAATACAAGCAGTACTTACCAGGGGTCTGGCAAGGGCTTATCCACCAGCTCTTCTATGGGTCCTCACATGGGGGAGAAGTAAGTGCCACAGGGAAATAAATAGGATTGAAAGCTTTTTGACCTGGAAAAATGTCCTTTGGGGGCTGGTAACAGGATCTAAGTCTTTTTATTGCTGAAATCTACTTTTTGCCATGATCTGGGAGAATGTCTTGGTGCCTGAGAAATATTTCTCAGCCTCTGTACAGGGAACACAGAGACCCAGGGGTGACAGCTGTGTCCTCTGCAGGCCATTCCCAAGCCCCTGGCACGGATGTGGTTTCTTTGGTGGAAGATATATTCCAACACATGTTATGGATCGCACGCTCCCATGGGCCTTGGGGGGCTTGAACTGGAATCATATCCAAATGTCTATTTAGCCCTAAAGTGTTCTCATACAACCCAGATCCTTGTGCAGGTATTTTCCAGCCATACTCCCATTTCCCACAGTGTTTAACAAATGTTCAAAAGGTCTTCCCCAAACAACAGACACGCAAACCCTCCAAAGAAGTGGCACCTTATGCTGTTTATTATGCAGGTATTCCTCATGAATCATTCATTCCTTCTGCTTCAAAGATGTCTTTTGATCTTGATAATGGCTAATCGGATTACTTCAGTTGTTACTGCTAAGAAAAGAAATCAGATATACTGGAAAAGCCACACAAATATTTACTAGTGCTTCTTGGTAATTATGTACACACCATACTTTTTGCAGTTGCTATGGTGCCACTTTTCCATGTGAAAGAGTTTGAAAACTTTGGATGAAACCATGTTGGGCTGGTTTTCAGACAAATTACTCAGCTGCCCTTTGGCTGCAGTTGCAGCATTCTCCCACTCCTCCCCTCCAGTTTAAGTTCCAAATTTATGGATAAAATGCTGTTTAAACTTTGCTTAATCAAGGATGAAAGCAGTCAGGAGACAGCACACAGCAGTGGACCCTTTCTGGCTGTATCTCTCTGTGGACATTTTGATGCAGGGAGAAGAAGAGGACAAGAGAAGGCAAAGAAGAAGCCCATAAACTACAGCAAAAAAACTCAGTGCCTTACTGACTGGAAGAAAATGTGATTTCTATTTTTTCCTACGGTCAAAGGCAACCCTAGTTTTTGTATTTACAATTCCTTTGTGTTTTCTTGAATGATTCATCAGCTAAATTTTTTTGGCTCTGTACAGGAATGAACCAACGGTAGTGGGATACAACATGGCCTTGAACACCAGCAGGGGCTTCCCCTCCTCAAAACACACACACTAAAAGAGAATGCTAAATTATCCCAAAAGGAATTACTAGTAATACAAAGAGGGGACAAAAGTCACCTCTAAGGAAAGCACCAGTGGGATATTTGGGAAAAAAAGTTTATGCATAAAGGCAAAGGAGACTTTATAGTTACATGTGGCATATGGGTTTTTCTGCCAGGGTTGTCTGTGGAGGACATTGATGCATTCCAGAGCTGTGGTGAGTTACATGGTGAAAGAAAATCCACTGCTGGTTGTCTATCCCAGCACCACCCCACAGCAACAGGGGCTTACTGTGCTCCCAAACTCCCGCTGCTTATTGTGAGTTTGAGCTCAGCCCTGGCCTTCATAAATGGTGGATGTGAGCAGGGGCTTCAAGGATGTGGCCACTCATACTTTAGGTTTTATATTTTTGCTCTACATCTACATGGAGGATGTATTAAGCCATTTTTAATAGAAGTAGTTGAAACAGTAAGCTCTTGTAAACAAATGCTGCATCACATTCTCCTCTCATTTACAATGCTCAGTCTTGAAGGGAAATTTGACCCACCACACTGAATATAAATTTACTTCTTGTAGAACATTATACACTAGCCATTTGTGACCTGTAAATTTCTTTCAGAAAGAAATAAAAAGGAAGCTAATACTCAAAAGGGAAAGTAGCTTTGTCAGTGTTCAACTTGCTGCTCAATTTACTTCCTTTCTTGCCAGTTAACCTGATACAACAGTGATCTGTGATCCAAAAATGCTGCTCATTCAATTGATGTGCTTGAGTCTGTCATTTCTTGAAAGTGATTTTTCCTTATCAGTTCACACTAGATAAAATCAGGCATCTGTGTGAAAACAGTGCTCACATGCTTAGAAACCCCCACAAAAACAGCTGCCACTAATTGTATTTCATTATTTTATATCAGTTTCCAACTTCATTTCATTCTTTCCTGCCTGTCTTGGATTCTTTATAAGTGAGAGAGAATTCCACTTTTATTTAACTGCACCCATTTTGGATTTTCACCTCATTTTCTACTCTAACACCAGACACCTAAAATTAATATAAATTAAATATTGCCCAAGCATTGTGGGATACTGAGGAGCTTGGGTTACTGTTTAAGAGAAGCCTTCAAGTTGCTATGAAGGTAACAGCTGCAAACAGAGAATGAAAGGCAAAATCACTGAAAGCAAACCAGTGTTCATAGCTCTAAGACAACACATCAAATCCAGAGCTGGCCTTGGGAAATGGCTTTTGTAAGCTTTGAGTCAATGTAAACACAGGCTGCCAGCTGAAGGAACAATCTTGTGACATCCTTACAAAACAGCTCTGGGAAGCCCTGTCAGCTCCTCCTGCCACAGATGCTGATGGAGGGAAAAGTCACTGGCTCTGGACCCCAGCAGCAAGCACAGGGTTAAATCTCCTGGGCACAGGCTCCCCTCCGGAGGAAACTGATTTAATTTCACTGGTTTAAACGACTGCAAAAATAGCAATGATTTGATGCTATTAATCAAGTTATACTGAGCTGAAAATGGCTCCTATCACAAGATCCACTGTAATGACAGTTTCAAATAAAAAGTGAACGATCCCTGACAGGGAGATCTGCCTGTGTGGGATCCACATCTGCTCAACACCTGCAGAAATCTGGCAGAAACTGTTGGTAGCTGGCTGCGGGTGAGGTTTATTACACCAGTTATTTGAGCCTACTGCTAAGGTAATGTCTTTCCATACCATTTGTGAAAGACTAAAACAACTCTACAGAAAGGGTAGAACCTTCACACTCCAGTATGTACAATGCACCTGCCTTCCCATCCCTTCTCCCTAGTGCGATTAAACAGCAAGAAATTAAAAGCACTGTAAGTACTGGAAAGAAACTAGGAAATGCCATGCTTCATTATGTCCCTATTCCAGCCTTTTTTTTAATACCTAAGGTGGAGCCAGGGCTGTAAGCACAGCCTGTCTGCCAAACCTGTGCTGGCCCTCATGTGCTCATCTCTTGCCACAGCTGTCAGAGCCCACACAGAGAGCCAAAACTACACAGTCCTGGGACAGAGGGATGCAGCCACCTACTTTTCAAGGCCACAATGTAATTTTCTTTTTTTTTTAATTTGGGAAAGACTAGACTTCCAGGTAAGTATTTTTAGACACATAAGAAGTCGCATTTTTAGATCCAGAAGCCAGTTCCCTCTTCCTAATTTGAAAGAAAAAATTTTATAGATCTTTTAGGCTTGTCTGGAAGCGTCACTGTGGAACCAGCTCCTGGTAGTTATGTGATAAAGATAGAGCTCAGAGAGACAAGACTGGGGTGAAACAAAGTTACCTATGAAAGAGATAATTGCAAACATAATTGCTAAAATAAAATTAAATAACAGTCATTCTAAAAAGATTAGACAGGGTTTTTTTCTACTACCTATTGACTATGTGCATGGAAAAAAAAGTTTTTTTTTTATTTTAGTGAGATTCCAATGTCGTCTTAGCAGAGGGCTTTTTAGGCAGCTCCACCAATTACAGTATTAGGATTCCAGTAGATGGTGTTACATGACATGGGGCAATCCAAAGGCAGTAGGGATGGTGATGATGATCAGCCTACTGATGAGACTGTTTTTTGGGGGAAAAAAAAAAAACAACCAAAAAACAATCCAGGTATTACGGCCATTAATACCCACAAAACTTTCCATGAAAGCAGAGCAGTTAAGACCTCTGTCCTGCCTCTCACTATTGTCCCTTCCATATTCACAGCTGTGGTGATTTGAAATAGCTTGGGTTTTGGTGAGGATGGTTCTTTTCCTTGCACAGGTTTCTCTCCCTGGCTATCTGTGTCACATACACAGGCCATGAATGAGTGCAACTAGCAAGGAAAAGAAACCTGTGCTCTCAACCTGTTGATCCTACCACCATCCTTATCTGAGAGGCACCTAAAACATACTGTGTCCTGTCTCTTCCCTCACCTCTCCCATCATCGTCCAGAGACCTGCAGCTGCTTCTTGTTTCTGTCTCTCCTGCCATGTGCATGAGCAAGCCCCATGCAGGAGAAACAGAGTTTGAGGCTCCTGCATTTGAGGGTCTGAGGAGGATGGATTGTCCCATCTCCTCCAGAGCCCCTCTGTCCTGCCATCCCTGCAGTGTGCTGAATTCTCCCAGGACAGTTCCTGATGCACAAAGGAGTACAACCACATGAAAAGTAGTATGTGGAGAGACATTCAGCCCACAGCTTCCCTCTTCCTTCCCAATTTTCTTCTTATTTTATAAAGATTTAGCAGCGCACTGAGTCCTATTAATGTTATGAAGAGGCCAAGAGCGATGCTATATACTGATGTTATTTAGGCAATCAAATTTCTCCCTTTTAAAGCTTTTCAAAATTACTTCCTTTTAGAATTCTTATTTGTTTTTATTTTCTCTTTTTCTTTTTTTTTTTTTTTTTCCAAAATGGCTACACACTTTGAACCAATATATCCTGAAGAGCAATTGCTTAAACTGCAGCTCTTCAGGAAGGCCTCTAGAGCACAGAGGAGCATAGGCTGACCACAGCCCAACAGTGCAATCCTGCTGGGCAAGGCACAGGTGCCACAGCTGAACACAGTGCAGAAAATACCTTATCTGAGAGGTAGGTTGAACTGATATCTAGAAAACCTGATTGGCAAGGAAAGTTTGAAGACAAAGGGCATAAGCCAAAAGCATGACCATGATAACTGTCCAAATTCCATCATTGCTACTGCAAAGAACAGAAGGTATCCCTGTGGACAGAAGAAATAACAGTTCGATGTGCAGCAAGGAAAATGGTCAGGTAATAGAGCAAAAAAACCCCAGCAACTCTTTCAGGGTGAAGATGATGCTGTTCTTCAGTGGTGTTTGGAAAGGCTCTGGAATGATGGAGGTCTAGAAAAATCTGCTTTGTATTACCCAGTTTTGGTTTTAGAGCAGGGAACTAGAGTAGAGAGATGTGATTTCTATCTTGCTACCCTGCCTAGCAGTCTAAAGTGGAAACTTCATGTGCTCTGAATGCATTGCCTTTGCAGTGGAATGCAGAAGGCTGTGCTGCTCTTGTTTATCTGTAGCAGAAAGCCAAATTTTAAATGAAACAGTATGCATAGTAACACGGAACTTTTATATTGGCAATAAAATGCTTTGGCTAAGAAAAAAAATATTGTATTTCACACCAGAGTCTGTCCCAGGAAAGCATAGATTGGATCAGTTCAGATCTTTAGTTTGGCTACAGAAAAATTCTTTCATTTCAGTTGCATCTCTCCTCCATCTCTGACAGATCTGTCAAAATACTGGATTTACCAGTTCAAGTTTCCAGCCACTGTAGGTTCAGTTTCAAATGGAAAAGTGTGGCTGGCATGCTGGACTCGGCTACTAGAAAAATAATATCCTCAAAGCCTGCCAGCTCTTTTAAAGGTCATCAAATGACAGAAGCACATCCATGACAAGTTCTTCATGCAAACTGTGCTGAAGTGGCTTGTAATTCATACATGAGACCAGCTACTTCATTTTATGATTTCCAGAGCAACCACTTGCAACACTGCAGTGGTTACTAAAGTTAAATTGGTTAAAATCTAAGTTAGGACTATTCCTATGTTAGCCTCAAAGGGGTAAAGGAACAGCAAAGACAGCATTGCTGGTTTGAGATGGGGGATTTTCCTTGCTAATGACAGAAGCAGTTCATGGGATACAGCCTGGCTTAGGTGCTACTGCTTCCAGGGCTTGCAAATCTTTTGCAGTTCTCTATTTCTCTAAAATATGCAGCTGAACGGAATGTAGATGATTTGCCCATTTCTCAGTACACACTCCTCATCTAAAGAGAGATGGAGGTTGTTAGTGATATGTTTGCAAATTCTTGGAGGTATTTCTAAAAGCTGTTAAAAGCACAAATCACCTATATCCAGCCTTCAACATCTGTTGGGGGGAAAAAAAAGAAGCTGTCTGAATAATCCACAAACCAGGCTAAATGACATAGTAGGATTAGAGTCAATCTTGATGATCAGTCATGAAGCCAAATGTCTAAAGAAAGAAAATATTTCAACAGATATATAAACCACTTTATTCCAATAAATAATTTCCAGGATTCTAAAATCCCAGGGAAATCAATCCTAGATACAAAATACTACATTTTGGGTGGATAAAACAGTGTAACACCTCTACATTACATTTTTTCTTCACTGAATGTATATGTGCAAGATGATATACATCAAGACCTAATATTACATCTTAGTAATCATCAAGAATGCAATCTGTCAGGCTATGTTTTAAAACCTCCAGAAAACAACTCCCCACTTAGGAACCACAAGGCGCACTTTTTTTGAGATGACTAAAAATGCTGGAGAAACCAGGTAGGCTCAAGTATGCATGGACACAAATATTACCTGTCCTCCAGGAACATGGTTGAAGAGCTGCTCATGAGAAATAGTTTTACTTGGTGTCTCAGACTAAAGAGTGGGAGGAGCATTAGAGAATTTTACACACACACGTTAGTTTAATAATTGCTACTTACAATCCTAAAAAATAGCTGAGCATTTAAATAGAAAAAATTGTTTATTGTCACTATGTAATCTTTTTCTGTTATTTTGAAAAAAAACCCAGGATTTTTTGTATGGTCTGTTAACGTGTCTGTACAAGGACTATGGTAACAAGGTGTTTTCATCTGCATATTCTGGATTTTAAAATATAAAGTTCAAAGGAGAAAAAAGTTATCCAAATAAGTAGCGTTACTAAATTTCACAAAAGTTTAAGAAGATGCTTAAAAACTGTCCATGCATGAACCCAGATGCACTGCTGGGTGTTTTGTATAAACTGGAATTAATAGAACTTTTATGTCAATTCATAATTAAGTTCAGTGTGTTGAATGCTGCCTTGCCTCTCTCCCTGCCTGGGCCTCGACCATGCCTTAGCAAGTAAAACATTTCAGCCATCCTACAGGAATCACACGCAGCCAAATATTTTGAGAGAGAAGTATATTTTCCAGTATGATATGCCTTGGAGCCAAAAGTTCTTTAGGCAAATTCTACACATTCGAATCTTGAAGAAAACAAAAAGAGGCAAGCAGCTGGATTTCCATCAATATCATTTCTGAAATGAGAATGACAGGAAAGTAATTCAGGTGCAACATTGCAAATTTTCACAGAGAACTGCAATACTTGGGACCCAGGAAGAAAGGAAAAATCACCAGCTACCTGCAGTCTTAAATGTTTTTAATTATCTAGATTTATTTGTATATTTAAATATATATTCAAAATCAGGACAGCTCATGTCCCACAAAACACAGAGCTGGGAAAGCTCAGTGTGTTTGCTCATCCCTGAGCAGCAGGGATGCTAGATAGATGCTGGATACTGTCATGATGGAATGGAGGTGAGCTGGGAAGTGGGGATTTCAGTACACTGCTGGAAAACTCTCTTCAAGCACAAAGGGGATGATGTGCTCTACGTCCCAAAGGCATGTCCACAGAAATAGATCCTAAACCAAAATCTCAAAGTGGCTGTGAACTTTTGTGCAAAGGCAGATTCAAAGATGCTCTATTACCTAAGCCAGAATTTGTATAGTAGGCCAATTCATTTATGCAGTATGCTGGACTCAGTGTTACAATTTCTCCCCCTTCTTTCTTCGTCAAAAACTTAGTTTTTCCATGTTTCAAAAGAGAAGTGATCTATTTTCTGTCTTCATGTTTTTCAAAACCAATTCATTACTGCTCTTTCAGTTGGCTGGAGACAGTGTGGGATTATTACCGAAAGGAAGAATCACTAAAAACCCTCTTGATGGATAACCCAGACTGACAGGGTGTAATTACAGACACATCGTAGACACATAAGGCATAATCTTAAAATTAACTTCAGAATTTAACTTGTCCTACTCTTGCATCTCAGTAGCATTTTTAAAAATTGCTTTTATTTACATGCAGACACACTCATATGAGTATGAAAGGCTATTTCTTTTATAGCTCGGTGTCTGCTTGCGGCTGTAAATTGTTTTTGCACCAAAATCTTTTTGCTGACATTTAACACACACACTGCAGGCCTGCAGCAGCTTATAAGGCTGAGGGCATGCTTCCTGGGGTCACTGTACCCACAATATTCCAGTGCTCACCCCCTCCCTCAATTACATACAGCCTGCAGCCCCAAGAGCAAGAACACACCATCAATCCCCCAAAACACCCTTCCCTAGAGCATCCATCTTCTCCTTCCCCTCCTTAATGCAATAGTATCCCCTGTCCCACAGAGTCAGCCTCTTTCCAGACTTGGATAGGCAAAAGTACAGACAAGGACTATGGAAAAGTGATGTTCTTGGGAGGGCAGGGGAGGATCCCTCCCACATTGTGACACCAGATCCCACCAGTCCGCGCACTTTCCCAGAAAACAACTAACCTGTCTCCAACTCCCGGTTTAAGTCTGAAAGATTGGCTTAGATTGTGCAGGATTTGCCTTCATTGGTGCACTTAGTGGTATGAAATCTCTGCTTCCAACAGAGTGGGATAGTGCTTTGGCAGGACCTGCAGGACCTCTTGAAAAGATGGTTACTTTAGAATTTTAGGATATTGAGGTAAATGGAGAAATCTCTTCCATCATAATAAACTATATTTTGAAAATATGGCTCAAAGTTAGCCATGTTCAACCATGAGCATTTTAACATAGGTGCTTTACAGTGCTGTGCAAAATGAACATTCACCAGTCCTTCCACAGGCTCTCCAACACCATCAGAGAACAGATTTGCTCTCTTTAGTCCTTGCAGTGGATGTCACACTGATACACACATTTCTTCACTTGTTTCAGTTTCTGTTTCTGGTCTCCTGCCTTTGCTAACTCCCAAAGGCTACTATTCCCACACCTCTAATTGCATGCAGAGATGTCTTGGGCAATGAAACAAGCATTGGGCTTTTGCTGCCCATAACACTTGCAGAGTTTAATTAAGGGAAGGGAAGAGGTGGTGAAGCTTTAAGAGCCAAGATCTGGAGCAGAAAAAATAGCAGTGCTGCCTGCTTTAAAATATGTGTAGCCTTTCTCCTTCTGTAGTCCCATCTCTAAAATTCTTATTTCAACCCCTCATTACCACCCAGTGTCTGCCACTTCCCACACTATTCACAGCACCAGCAGTACATAACACATGTAAAAAGATTTTCTATTTTAATAAAATTTCTGAATATTTTAGGTCCTGGAAGATCTGAATCACTAACTCAGTGTTTTGTGTCACTGGACTACTCCTACCACAGCAAGTTTCCCTTGGCTTGTCTAGGCATTAAGAATTAATGGGATTTTTTTCCTTCCCCATGCAGAGTAAGTTACCTAAGCATGCAGCTCTTATTCTGGGACGAGAGATGGGGAAGGAGGGGCAGGAGCAAATGTTCACGTCACAAAGACAAAACAACGTCAGCAATGGCTAGTGAACATTTCATGTCCTAGATGTTGTCTGCCCCCAGTAAGTAGTATCTCATAATATTGAAGCAAGCTGGAAGCAAATCTTCCTTTCTTTCCCTCTCTTTTCCGCCCACCCCAGAAGAGCTTTTGCTCTTGACTTTCCTGCTTGTTTTTAGGGCAAGTTGCTAGCCTTTGCAGCTGCCTTACTAAATCTTAAGAATGGAAGTTCAGGTAGCAGCCTGATTGTGCAACCAGCCTGAAAGGCTAAGGTGGTCCCCAGGATCTTAGAAGACAACATAAAAAGATTTAGTTCTCACCATACAAGCTTTCATCTGCGGAAACACCAGCATCAATCCAGAATCCATCAACTCAAGCTACAGTACATTTACAGCTAAAATTTTCAAACAAAGACAATTAAAATTAATGAACAAATGAACAAAAAGGAATCTGAGGCAATGTCAACTCCAAACATTCAAAAAATATGAGTCTGTTCTGCAAAATGAGTTGGATTTTTTTTCAAACTTCTGCAGGAGGCTGAATTCAGGTTCTCCAGGTGTTTACCACTCCTTAAGGCACTCATAGCTTCAGGAGGAGCTACAAAAGCCTCATGTGGCCAGATGTGCCAGCTTTTAAACAAGTCAGCACACAGGTCAGCAAGAACTTGGATAAGGGACATATCAGCTGCCTGAAATCTGTCCTCCCCTCATGAAAAATGCAGGGGAAGGAGACAGTTTCTTCTTTCCACAGATGGGAGCACTCCTTTCCACCCACTCTTCCCTACAGCTCCTATTGAAAAGTGGTTAGTCATAGCAGGACACAGACACGTTCGTGCCTGGATGATGAAACTCAGATGATAACAAGAACATGTTCTTGTCTACAGGCCAGGAGACAACCATGTGGTTCCCTTTCAAGCCAGATTTTATAATTCCTTTGTGCCAGGGAGAGCAAGTCACTTTTGTTTAGCCTTAGTCAGCATTTGGGAAATACACTGGTTTTACTTCCCATAGTGAACAAACTATGATGCTTTTTCTCCAAGTTGCCTTTTTGTCCAGGCTTCTATTTGCTCACAGTATAGCAAATCACACACACACAGAGAGTTGTTGGCCATGACATCTACAGAAAACTAACCAAAATCAGGACCAAGAGCTGTGGACAAGGATGAAGCGCATGCAGAAAGTCAATTACTCTGCAGCAGGGGCATGTACCTGGCAAGGAAAAACCCTCACCCTGAGGCCTGGCCCCTTGAAACACGGGACATTGTAAATATTTACTGGCAAATCAGTGCGTAGAATCTCATCTCAGTTTGAGTAAGACACAAACGAACTGGTCTAAATATATTTACTTGTTTGGTTATGACTCTCCTCTGAAAATGCTGTCCTCACTTGGAGAAAACATGCACTACACAGTGGTAAGAAGTTGAGTGTTTCCTGCATTTGTCAAGACACAGCACTGAGACAGGGTAGGAAAAACTATGGCGAGCCTTTCTAGGGGTGCAGTTACTGATTTTGTTCAGGTCTTCATGCACAAATAATGAGGGAAACAGAGATTTGCTGAGCCTTAGCCATTTTTAATCCAGAAAATCGGGATGCAACTGTCATCTCATCATCATAAGGCTAAGCTATAAAAACAATGTCCCCTTTATCCTGCCCTGGGGCATTGTGAATGCTGCAGTGTCAGGTGGTGGGTCTGTGACACGGGGGTTCTGGGGTCCCCCAAGTGCAGCCCTGCCCTGCACCCACCCTTCCAGCCAGCACCCTTCCAAGGACGGCCTTTATGGTCTCAGGGCAGTCCCTATGCCCAGGAGGCTCAGGGGGCTGTTCCTACCCTTGGCTGCCATACACTGGGCACAGCTGCAAACAGCTGGGAATGGTAGTGAGATGGGGTTATTCAGATACATAAAAGAAACTATAAAAAAACCCCAATCCTCTAGCACACACTCAGTAATTAATTGGATGCAAAATTGGTGCAATAAGTGCAGAAAACTGTAGATGTGGCACTTTGGGACACGGATGAGTGGTGGAGGTGGCAGTGTTAGGTTAACAGTTGGATTCTATGATCATAGAGGTCTTTTCCAATCCAAATGATTCTATGATTCTATAAAGGTCATTTCCATATGCAGCAGACTCATCAGTCAGTGTCAGGACCTAAACACACTTTTCCCCTCTCAAAGTATATTGTTGTGCTCAACATCTTAATGAGTATGAAACTGGCAACAAGATATTGACTTCGATCAAGGTGTTTATTGCATCTCAGAGGGCACACATGCACTGGGGTTTTTTTGTTTTTTGGGGTTTTTGTTTGGAATTTTTTTAAACTGAAATACAAAGAAAAGTCATTTTGAAATTAACTTTTTATAGAACTTTCCCATTACAGTGTATGTCATCCCCACAGCAAATTCAGATACAACCACTTTTAATGGTACCATACATTGATTAAATAGTTCATTTGAAAGACTTTAGGTGAATATCTTTCCAACCCAATATGCTTTTACAGAGAACTGCCAAGCCACTTGTAACACTGATCAACAGTGACCTCATTGAAGAGTCAAGATCTTACACCAAGCCATCAGCAGAAACAGTATGAGAACAAATAAAAATTAAAGAAACACAGTATGTACAGTAAAGGGCATGGATCTCTGGATCAGAATTAAATCTAATCACCAATAGTACAAAAGCTACTCTCAGCGCATTCGGGGCAATGAGAAAACACTATCCTAACGCATACACAGGTAAGCACTAAATTAAGAGATGTACGGAAGAACTGAACAGAGATGAGGAACATCACTTGTAATGTTTTGACTACAGATATACCAAAAAGTGCTCTTGTATTTGAAATCCCTTAATGCCAGCACAACTATGGTTGCTTTTTCTCAACTACATGGAGAGAACCTGACCCTTTACTTATTTTCAGTGCATTTATAGCAAGAACTGATAAATATGCCAATTATAAATGCAAAAACTTAAACAATTAAAATAGGTTTAAAAATAAAACCAGCAATAAATATGGTATTCTCTCAGATATGATTTTTCAATCTTGGTAAATCATTGAAAAAGTATTTGTTATGGAAGTTTTCCTTTATATTACTTTAAATTATTTTAACATATACAGTGCCACAAAAATAAAACATTTTTTTTCACGACAATTGAGATTCCTGTGACTGGAAAAAAAAAAGTATTCTGCACAATTTTTTAAGTATTTTCTTTACTATCTGGTATTATCACACTATGTTTTGTAACAGATAAAGGAGAAATTGAGTCCTAGGGAAACTCTGGGTGTCCTCAAAAAGTTATATACATTGAAACCTTCAAAAACCACAGACATTGCTCCAAATGGCTCACCAAACAACAGCTGCATAATCTGCCCCCGTGGGATAGGTTCAGAAAAGCACTAGAAGGCATCAGAAACATACATCCATTGTTTAAATTGTAAAACACAAATAACCCAAGTACACAAATTTCGAGAGAGTAGGGATAACAGCTAAGGTAGTACACATTCCTAATGTTCACTTTCACAGCTGTGCTACACGTTTCAGGAGGAAGAGAAAGTCTGAGTAAGCACTGGGTTTGGTACTGGTGGCTCACTGAGAAACTCTGAGCATCCATTTGTAGACTCCAAACTCACATTTTTAGCATCCAGTCAGAAAAACCGCAGCTGTGAATATAGAAAAGTATTTAGGTAAAAAATGATATAATGAGTTAGTAAAGCATGTTCTACAAAGAGCACCAAATCTGCTCATCTCTTCACACCTCAAAGGATTTGCTATTAGATTCTAGTGAAGTAGCGGTCTCCTCACAGCCAGTTATGAATATTTCTTTATAAACACAAGTTGAAAGCAGTGAGCCCCAGCAGTGAAGGTGTTGTCTCCATTCCTGGCTGTCTCTGCCAAGTGCCAGGTACACCTCCCTGGGGTGGGAATTTGGAGAGGGGTGAAGTGGGACTGGGAGATGCCTGCTAAGAGCAGCCTGAATCACTGCTGCCAGCTCCAGTGCAGAGTGGGCTCAGAACAAATTTGAGAATTGAGCTCGAGGAAGGAAGAACAGTGACTCATAAAGAAGGCTTTAAAGTTACGTAATGATTGTCCTCTCCTCACCTTGTCTAGACACATTATTCTAGTCTTAATTATAAAATGCATACCTTATTTCTGCATTACTATTTTTTAAATAGCTTAAGTGTTTAATTCAATTTTATATTCCTACTTGGCCCTCCAGAACTATCAGAATAATGTTTTGGCCTTTATTTTCTTCCATTATGCAGTACTGTTTTTTTTGCTTCTCCTCCCTTTTTCTTTGCACTTACTCCTCTGTTCTTCCCCATTGTTGCTCTACACAGCACGGCTCAGGACCTCACAGCCCTAGCATTCAGAGAAAACAGTCCCTTGAAAAATTATATGGCAGGGGAAGACATTAGCTAGCAGCAGTAAAGAGCTGCAAACAACTTTCCCTTGAATGGTGAGAAAACATAAGTTTTTCCCCTTTTGATACCTTCACACCTATGATAACAAATCTGTTTCAACATCCACAAAACTGGAACAAGCCTCTATGGCACCATTTCCTACCCCCCCCATTATTTGTGCCTTGCTATCATTCTACATGTTTCAGTAATAGTTGCAAGAAAAAACCCAAACATGAATGCTTGGACTGAATGGAAACAAAGTAAAAATGGAAGTTATACATTGAAGACAGTTGTGGTTTTTTTGCCAAAAGCAACTGTCAGGAGAAGTCATCTCTGAGTCAAGCTTTCAGGCTAAAGCTAAGAGTGTGGACAGAGAATTTGGTTTTCATTACAGTGCATGTTTCTAGCTCTGCAGCTGCGATTTTATCTGTCACATTCAACCTAAACAACATCTGTGTACCAGACATGTACCACAGTGTGACATGCTGGAGCAGGCAGCCACAGAATACCTTAGCGTTTACAAGAAATCCTTGATGTTAAGATCCGCTAATGGGTCCTTTGTTGGAGGTTTCTTGGGGCTCTGAGTAGCAGGAGTTGGGCTTGGAGAAAGCTGACAGATGCCAGCCAGGAAGGCAGGAAAAAAACAAAGCAGACAAGAATACACAAGCATTAGATAGACATAGGCAGTTCTCACACAAGCATGTTGCAAGCATACAAAGTTCTCATTTGTCTGCAAAATTCAGTGTGGCGCCATTTTGCTCAAGCATTGTTTGGATTCCATCCTTACTACAGGGTTAACAATGTTTGGCAGGTTTAATAGATAGGGCTATAGACACTGCAGATCCTAAATAGCACGGCTTCAGAACACTCCCTCCCTGTAAGGCAGAATGGCGTTAGGATCTTCAATCCAGACAGAAGACAGACAATTGTTAGATGTTAAAAACCAAGGTTCAGAGCAAGTAAAGTGCATCCTGCAGGGAATGACTAAAAATCCCTGTGACTGGCAGTTAAGTACAAATTATTTGACATTGGTAATGTAAATAAGAGTCCAAAACAAACTGGAAACTTGACTAGATCATTCTAGGATCCTCCTTTGATAGGTACAAAAATTGTCAGTTATTCCACAGAAAATACTGGTTTTGAATTACCATGCAACACTTCTGACTCTGGTGGTCAAATGATTCTCCCATTCTGTCCTTACTCTTCCCCATTCCTAACCCCAACTCAGGGCACAAGAGGTATTACATTTGTAGCCCTGCCATCTTGATGACCACTCTTTAAAAAAAAATTCTGTGTCCTGTCATAATATTCTTGGTAAGTGCAGAGAGAGTTTAAAGTGATAAGAAAAGCAAGACTAAGTATATCCATACTTAGAGCAGTTTCAATTTCTTTCCATTTCTACACAGAAAACCCCGACAAGCTTCACTGGGAATGTAGTTTCTTACTTAAAAGTGTGGTTTGGTATATGTTGATTGCTTAGTATTTGCAAAACAAGGGAGGTAGCCTGGTTTCCGGGGTTACCAGTGAGATTTTATAGCTGCAGTATCAACTTCCATCTCCCTCCTTACTTAAAAGGCAGATGGAATGCTGACTCACAAAAGCAAAATACTACAGCTAAATAATTTCCTGCCTCTCCTCTACAAAGGCCTTTCCTTTTCAGTGCTGTTACAAACCAAATTCTATTTGAAGTAATAGCCTGCGACAGGTGTCACAGCTTATGCTGCATCACCTGCTGAGTGCAGCTATAGTACATTTTGGTAGGCTGTGAGCAGAACAGCAATGCCTAAAAGTTCCACTTGGAGTTTTATTCAAATACCCTCCAAAACCAAATCTTGGATGTAGTTAGCTGTAGGAGACTCTTCAAACCCATTCCACTGATCTCATACAAGGCAACTGAAAAAAATAATCAAGGTGGTTCATGTGATCTGCTGCAAGGCTAGCAGCTGATCCTTTAGGACATCTCATTTACACACCCAGAGCTAGAGTTGAGCTGAGCTAATGCACGCACACAGGCCACTTTCTAGAGACATGGAGAGCAATTAAACATTTGTGTTGCAGTAATTAATGCTCACCTGTACACCAGGGCCAGCGGCGGCTCCGAACGGGGGCCTCATCATGGGCTGCCCGTACATCACCGGCTGCTGGGGCATCATGGGCACCCCTGCACCTGCTGGGGGCTGCAAATCAGCAAAAAAAAGTCAACAGGGTCTGGGTGAGGCAAGGAGGGCGGGGTAGCAAAAGAGACTCACCATCCCAAATGCTGCTCCCGACTGTGGGACAGGTGGAGTACCTCCTGCGGCAGGAACGGCACTTGCTGGAGGCACAGCTCCTGCCTAAAAAATAAATTTAAAAAAAAATGCAGAAAAAAAGAACAAAAATCTAACAGCAACCATCTGGAAAGCACACAGAGATTCCAGCATTCTCAAAGCTGTTCTGGAAAGTAGGACTGTTATGCAGCACATATGCAGCCTCAAAACCACAATGCTTCAAAGAATGAGAGAGCTGAATGGGTCCTTATGCTCAGCTTGTTTCTTCGTAAGAAAGCAATGGTGACAGACTCCGTTCTCTTCATGAACAGAGTCCATTTACTGACTACAACTCAAAATAGGCCCGAGAAAACAGTTTCCTTCCCCTTCTACATAGTGTAAAAAAGCATCCCAATTTCATAACAGCTAACACATTATGGCACATATTGTAGCACTGTATTTTAGTAAAACTTAAGCAGTTTGTAAAGCTAAAGGAAATACCTGCTATAATTAGTTTACAGTGAAGAAAAATAATTATGCACCAAGATTCATTGAAGTTAAAGGATAAGGTCACACACTTAAACCACAATCAGAACCATTACATACTTTACTAAGGACAGTTCAGTTTATCTTGCTATGATTTTCATTCATATGCTTGACTTGCTATGGTTTTCATTCAAACAGTAAAAGGCAAAAAAAAGTTATCTTCCACTAGAATTCAGGAAGAGAGAACTGTTAGTTTAGTAGTCTGACTGGATATACAGCACAAGAGCATCTTTAAAAAGGCCACCCCACCTCACTTATCTAGCACAGCCTATACATCAGCCCTTTTGGCTCCCTTCTCTGTAACTTCCCATGCAGAGTCTCCTTATAGCCTTGAAGACATCTAAACCTTTCCTTTTCACAGATATATATACAATCCAAATTATTAACAACTCTGAAAAGAGGCAGAAAGCATCCAAGGAAGGGATGTAAAAATGGCAGTAGGATTTCATTACTTCTCTTGTACGGCCTAAGCATACAGGCACAATTTCTCAACCTATTCCAGAAGCTGTATGGTCATGCCTGTGCCTCCACATCCTTACCACCCATCTAGAGCCAGTAACATCCCACAACACTTGGAGAGCAGCTGGCACACTTACAGTTCAAAGGAGAGTGTGTCTCTGGAGATATACTGGAACTACTCACTGCACAGTCCACTTCCATGAATGCTGCATTTTAGTGTCCTTGGTTGATCCTCGCTTCCAGACTAAAATATGCCAGTTTCTTAAGAGGCTGGAGACAAGATAACCTGTCCCAGATTCATTAACCAAAACCACTACATTTTCTGGCTAATTTTTGAACTCTATTCCAGTCTGAAAGTTTTCTGGGGAGCATTTCAGTTAAAAACTGTACTGTGCTTACAGAGTACCCAAACTAAAACCAAGACTTGGACACTAAGGTATGTAAAGCAAGAAATTAAACCACACAGGTTAATGACATCAGCTGCAGTGGTCTGATTGCTCTTACAGGAACACAATTTAGCTCAACATCCAGCAGATGCCAAGAAAATGGCCATACAGACTGAACCTACTTTTGCCTTTAAGCAGTAGGTCATTCAAGGGAATGGGCTTTGATTTGATTCGGCTGATTTTAATCCTGGAATAGAAAGGTCACAAGAAAGGGAAGAAGCGACCAAAACTTAAGTGATTCAACACTGACATGAAGAAAAGCTTCATTTTTTGTCTTCATATTTATTTTGCCTGCAGACTTGGGTTTCTTTGAATTCAAAAAGTACCTAAGTGCATGATTTTAAAGAAATATATCCAGCACATGTTTCATGAAATACTATCAAAACTACCCAGCTTCCCAAAAAGACTAGTTACTTATCAGATGGTGAAATCACTACAATATCAGGCTGATGCTGCAGAAGCTTGAAGTTTCAGGCAGTACAAGTCATCAGGTAGTTCACATCCAAGTAAAGCAGTAAGGAAATAATTTTCAAGCTTACAGCACAGGAATGGTTATCACTACTGCCATATTCAACCCATTGGCTGAGAATAGTCTGTTGGACAGACAGTCCAAGAGGAGCCGTGTTAGAAGCTTCTAGTTTAAAGCCAGCAGTAGTAACTGTAGTGCAGGTGAGGTGCTGTTAGTATCTTCATGTTTAGTAAGTGCAATACGAGAAAGTGCAATCAAAAAAAAATTCACTTACACTGTACAGTATTGCCCAGCCTTTCTATCAAGAAAAAAAGTTGACGTTACAACTAACACATTAAGTGAAGTACAGAGAATTCTTGTATCTTCCATAACGTTATAGACCATACTCAGAGTCCTGTTAACACCTGGCTGTGGCAGCAAGGAGCTGAACTGGTCACGGTCCCCCTTCAGAGTTCTCTCCTTCCTTTGCCAACCCAACCTCTTCAACCGGAGGCTGTTTTAAGCCTTGTGAGACCTTTGATGAGATCAGGTATTACCCCTCTTCAGAATACTTCTGTATCTCACTCATGACCTTGACTCTTGTGCCAAGTTTAGGTTTTTAGCACAATTTAACCCTCTTCTCTCAAAATTAGTGCCTTCTGATACTTTTTACAGGGTAATCTTACCTTTTCCAACTGCTTTACCCTGCTAAATAAGCTACCCACTCCTGATCTAACATCAGGTACCTGATCAGTGAGAATACTGTGTAGTCTTTTGATCTACTTCACTTAGTAACACTGGAGAAAAACCTATTTATTTTCTCTCCTTATAGTACATCAGCTTTGGATCCATAGTGTTTTATTTTGGGTACTTGACCTGGGCCTGATCCTGGCCAGACCTACATGGCTAATCACACTCTTGGAAAATGCCCACAGGTATTATATGTACAGGTAGAGCAGTATATTGACACATACACTAGTTTATTTTTCATTTACTACTCAATGGTTTATTTATACCAGCTGTAAATCTGTTCTTAAAAAATGTGACTTGAAATACTCATATAATTTAAACAGAAGCAAACTCTTTAGCCTCAGTAGAGTGGAGCAGTCCCTACAGGTATGCTTGCACAGTCATCAAATATTGGAAGTCCAATACCAGTGTTATCTATGGATTAAGCACCTACCATTGGACCACCTGGGACACCACCAGTTGACCATGTTGCAGGTGCTACTTTTGGCTGCCAGTTCGCTCCTCCTGTTAACTTCTTCTCTCCAGCATTCCACTGAAGGTCTCCCCTAACAGAGAGAGAGGCAGGCTATTATATGCATTCTTCCACAGTGAAAATGAAAACCAGTTACAGCATACATTAGCATTAGACGTGCAGCTACATTAGCTTATGGTGTATGCAGTTATTAACATAAAGATATACTTTTAGTGACACTCAGTTTCAAGGGCTGTTAGCAGTAGACACCAGAACACTCTAAGCTGAAGTCAGTTACATGGTTATGGCCTTTGTGGTGAGAATTAAAGAGAAGTTTTACTTAGTATTGACTGAAGGTAACATATTGCATATACCCTTGCAAAGTAGGAAGAGGGACTGCTACTGCCTGTTCTACTGGGGCCAGGCAGGAGAGCTGCCTGCTATATGTCTTTGAAAGGCCATTTCAGTCCTGGAATCTTGCTCAGACAGCTGAAGAAGGAAAGCATTCAGTTCTGCAAAAAGTTGATAGATACAAGAGAAACGTATCATTCATGGAATAACAGGGCTGTCGCAAAACCAGGTTTTGTTACAGGCTGCTCTACCCAGAATAAAACACACCATTTGAACAAAGTAGACCGAACAAAGCTACATTTTGGGGCTAAACCTCATGACACGATTGTACGCATCCCTCCTAGTGTCTCCACAGAGGCACAACACATTTTGAAGTCTTGCAGACAGAGGAAGACTCAGAGCACAAGCAAGCAGTTAGACTAGGAAGATACAAAAATAAATGCAATGTTCTAAGCATTTCTTTTTACAAAAAGAGGCTTATCACTGCATGGAATGAACCTCTTTTCTATTTTGGAAGTATTTCAATGCCTATACAATAAGTACATCCAGCATCTGTAAAAATACAACAAAACTTACATATTAGCACAGATTACTGAGGGGAGCTACACAGGTTATTATCTGGAGTATCTGTTCATTATAAGCTGTTTGGAAATCAGCTATCCAACATGAAGACAGTAATTTACAGGAAAAAATACTTTTAACACTCAGATTACAGACAACAATTTTATAAGCTATATCAGGAACACTGAATCTTCATTATTCAGTGAACCTGTACAGAATAGAATACTTCAGAATTTTTCTGGATTGGGAGGTTGGGGCATACAACCAATTTGTTGTTTCTTAATAAACACTGAAATAGATGTAGTGCTATAGAACAGAGTAGAAAACCTCCTTTTATCTTTAAGCAAAGTTGAACTTACTTTTTAGAAGTAGTACCAGAAATTCCAAGATCTGAAAATTGCAAGAAAAAGAAGGAAATAAAAAAGAAACCACATGTTCAGTAAATTGAAGCATGCTTTGGCAACAGCTTACATTTCATTGCATCTGGGCTTAACAAGAGCAAAAACATTTTGGCTGTCTTCATTTAGACAGCGTCAGAGGACTGGCCACATCTACCTACTCTTCAGGACAAACATCTGAGAAACCCTGCAGATGTCTTGGACTTGAGAAAGTCATTTTTGCTTCAAGGGCAAACCAAAATAACTATATTTAGGCCTACAAAATGCTAAGTTATTTAAAAGCACCAAACTATTTACCATGAATGACAACACTAATTTCTGTTCCTCATTACACATATGGACATAAAAAGCTGTATTCTACATACACATAAATTGGACATTGCCTGTAAGTTTTGCACTGTTTTATCTGCTCTGCCATACATAGAAGCTCCAAATAGTTTCCTTAATCACCCTTTGGAAGAAGTCTGAAGTTAAATTTTAAAGAGTACACTTCTCACAGAACCATTATAAGTCCTGTAAGTCATAAATTGCTGTTTGATTTTCTCCTCTCAACTTGGATATAGCAGATGACTTGCAGAAGACATTTCAAGGGATTAGGTCTTGCTAACTTCTAAGCACAGTATTTTCTCCCACACCTAATAGCCATGTCTGCATCATAAGATCAGTTACAGCTTTGTTGCGGTGTGTTTACATGTAATAAGAGAGTATTCCTTTTATGCAACTTCAGCAGGATTACACCTTAGCCTAGGTGGGCTTCTGTCAGGTTTTTTTGGGGGGTTGCAGCTACTGATCTCCAATTGCAAAGGTTCTTGCACTTTTCCTACTACAGGAAAGAACATATTTTAGTTTAGCCTTTCAAAAACATGTTTGGTAAGTTCTTTGCCTGAGAGAAGGTCTGCTCTTGAGCGTACTCATCACCCCAAAGAAACTCTTTCTCTTATTAAGCATGAAGTCAGCTATTTGTGTCCACCAGCTTTGCTGCTTAAACTGTCATCAGACACTCTGGACAATTTTCACTTTTCCATCTATTACAGAGGGGCACATCCATTAATAGTCTGATGTGCCTCTGAAATGTACCTGAGATGGTCACACACTACAAATCACACCTACCAAACAAATGTCATTATTTGACTCAGATCCTGGGCTCCAAAGACAAACCTAGACAAAGTGAATCAGCTATCTGAACCAAGCCTTATTCCTGCTGATAGCTTCCCCAGTGGAACAGGAAGATACTGAAGCAAGCCAAAATAGACAGGTGTTTGGCTCCATGGAAAAGCAACATGCATGTCACAGCACTCAAAACCAGAAATTGTCACTTACTGCCTACTAAGTTTGCAAGAGACGAATCAAGATCACTTCCAAGGCCTTTGCTTGCTGCTGCAGCAGGGACTGGCGCTGTGGCTGTAGGTGCTACAGGTTGGCCAGAAGGAACCATAGTTGGCATAAGAAGATCACCTAAGCCATCGAACACTGGAAGTGAAGGGAAAGTGAGTCAGAACAGAAGCTGTGATCAAAAATGCACTGCCTTAGCAGTGCATTCTGCTGTTGCTCAACAAATACAGCACAGACAACTACATCACAAATCTTACCAAAACACTGTTTGACATTAAAAGTAATGCCGACAAGGGCATGCATGTCATTTTACTAGACACGGAATGAACAGTAATCCTCGAAAAGCTATACCAATGAAAACTAATATGAGAAGACATGCCTAAAAGGGATTTAATTGGAGCGTTGAATCTACATAGATACAGCACCACTTCCACATGACACTGTTTTTCTTACAACCATCCTTACAGAGATGTCAGATACACACACATTTGTCAGGAGATATTCATTTAAAGGTTTTTAAAATGAACATCTTGCTGCAAACACCAGTTAGAATTACTGTGGCAAAGACAGTCTTATACCTTGACATCTCACAGCAACAGGATTGGCAGTCTCAAGATGTTATTATTCACTTGCAAGCAGCAGGGAAACGGGAAAACCTACTAACATCTTATGAGATCAGAAGGAACCAGAACCATCCACACAGACAGTGCTATTCTCCTTAGTCCAGTCATCTAACTCAAAAGTTCTTTTTTTTAGATCCCTTGAAGTCAAACTGCTTGGTACATCTCATGCCTGAGTTCTATCTTCTGATCTGTATTTGAGGTACATGCTAATGTTAAGTCAACAGGGAGGGGTAGCATGTGCACTGGCAAGCAACCAAATAACCAAGCAGCAGTACTATTTCCATCTTTTTTTCTTGTACAGTTGTAGAACTCACCAATTTTAAGTTTGTAGCAAGGACCCAGCATGAAAAATATAGAATGAAAGAGATGCAAACAAAACGATAGCAGTGATAAAAGTTTAAGCTCATACTCAGGCAAAGAACTCTAGGCCAGTTTCTGTTGTGTGTACCCTCGGGTGCCATGCAGGCTCCAGAGCACCATCAGCTGCAGTGGCAAGATGACTTGCCTGTATACTTGATTTACAGAGTAGTGTTTTCCTTGTGTAATTCCTAATTCATGCTGTCAAGCACATGCAAGGATGATGTATACGCTAGTTTGTTTTTTACTGACGTAGCAGAATAAAAAACGGGTACAGAGAGCTCCTGGGCACACACCAGCCTTATCACCACCCAGAGGTTCTTCCAGTAAGAAAGAAAAAGGAGATCACTGATATTGCTTGTACTCGGACCCTAAATATGGTGTCATTAACTCATCTACCACACAAAACACATTAGAAAATTCAGAGGAAGAAATCCTGTGGCTCACCTGATGCATCAAAGGAACTGCCAGTTGTCGGTGCTGTTGTCCCAAAAGCTGCATCAAAGTTAGGCTGAAGTAATCCAGTTTGAGCTGGAGTGACTGGGGATGGTGATGGAGAGGGAGCAATAAAAGAACCTCCAAAGCCTTAAAAAAAACACATAAGAGAGGTGAGGAAATTAGAGTCAGCCTTGTTAGACTGCGTTTACCAAAACCTCAGTCTATAGAGAGCAGAATGATAAAGACAATTCTTACTAGACCACTTTAAAATAAAGAACATTTCATCAGCTTATGTGAGCTTCCCAATGTTTATTAGGCTTACTTCAGTATAATGGCACCAAGAAGCCCTCATAACCCAAATCCTAGCCCACAGCAAGTCTCATGCTCACAGTTGCTAATCCTGAAAATGGAAAAACGCCCTGGGATCAGAGGTCTGCCACAGTCTGTTCTTGACATGAGTTTGTCATGGAACAATGTAGGTTGGAAGGGATCTCTGGAGGTCAGCCAGCCACACACCCTGTTTAAAGTCAGTCTAACCAAATCAGGTTGCCCAGACATTTGCCTTGGCACCTCCAAGAGGAGATTTTACTGACTCTCTGGGTGGTCTGTTGTCATATCAGACCATTACAGTATTTAATGAGTTTCCCATATACACTGCCTTTTTTTACCATCTTTGTGCAACCCCGAGAAGAACCTGGCTAGTTTTCTCTGCATACTCCCATGAGTTTAGACACCTATAAGAATTCCCTTTGGCCTTCTCAAGGCTGAATGACCCCAGTTCAGCCTCTCTGTGTATGTCATACGCACAAGTCACCATCTCTGTGGCTCTCCACTGAACTCACTCTAGTATACCTTGATCCACATCAAGAGATTCTCTAATACATTCCAGACTACCCATGCCCAGCTGCATTCCCTATCTCCCTTCCAGCACATACTACGGTAGTTCCAGTTGCCCTAGTGCCAAAGCCTGTGATAATGATGCTTTCCCCAGCTGCCTAAAAAAGGCTTCCTCGACTTGCCTCTTCTTGAGGAGGTGATCTGCAGCAGATACCTGCTAAAACTGACACTAGATCATCACCTGCCCAAGGCAAAGCTCCATGCATTCAACTATCTGCACAAAAGTACTCATCTCCATGGAATCAGACCAGAAGCAGGTTGACCAGTTCCAGGGAAGACAAAGGCAGTACACTGCAGCAATTCCTAAAGCACAGGAGCCATCTAAAGAGCCTGTCTTTCCATTTCCTGAGTGAGAACAAGGAGCCTGGCAGAAGGGTGTGATCCAATATCCATTAACAAGATTCTGTTTAGAAAGTTCTCTAACCTTTTGCAAAGCCTCATAAAGTGTCTGTTTTTCCATCTACAGAAGAGAAGACTCCCCAGCTTCTGGTGAAAACTTGTATGATGATTGATCTTAATTCCATAGCTTTTAGCCTTGCACAATTTAGGAGGAATACCAGGCAGAGAAGCCATAATAATTCTTTAACAAACCAAGTTCCTAGTTGTCTAGAGATTGCACAAGACCCAAAGAAAGTCTGCAGAAAGAGCAGCAACTGTTAGATGCGTTATCTGGACATCCTCAACTGTCTGATTTTGAGGTTGCTTTTACAGAGCCAAGTAAGATTTCATATAAGAACACATTATTAGAGTATATGCCAGGACACATATGCACACAGTTTAATTGGCTAGAAAGATCTAGAAGGGAAAATGGCTAAACTGTTGTATTTATCAGCAAAGTTCTAGTTTTGTCTGCTGAAAGGCTTGGAGCATGAAAACATTTCTTCCAAATTTCCTAAGCAAGCCAAGAGCAGGAACTCATTTGACAGCAGAACACTTAAGACAATTATGAATAGTAAGTATACTCATAACATTATGCATATAAACACTTAGTATAAGCAAACACTCATAAACCATGAAGGACAAGCCTTCAGCCACCATATGAACTCCAGACACTCTTAAATTTAAAACTGGATTACACTTCAGGCTATACATCTGCCATTATCTAGAGTGAACAAATGCTTAGCAATATGCTGCAATGTTTATAGACTCCCTCTCTCTGCCAGAAAAAAAAAAAATCAAATCTACTTAGAGCCCTTTGGAATGCATATTCAAAGCATAAACAAAATAAATTTTAAAAAAATCATCTATTCACCCCCACTGCTTCAGGTCTGCTTGAGTATTTAGACTTAGAACACCCCTTTCATAATTTAGGTTTTGATTTAATACAACTCATCACATTCCAAGAGCACACTGCTGAAGTTTAAAGCCATCTGGAGCACAATTCCTACTTGCATTTAAGCTTAGTTATGAATAACAACATAAAATATTTTATATTGTAATGTTTGCATAAGCAGAATTAGCTTCTGTCCAACAACTTCGTTGCACCCAGTCTCCTGATAACACATGTAACTGCGAAAGACTGTCACATTCCAGAATCTATTAGTTAAAACCTGATCTATGGCCTTAAGCCATCCATAAACTAATACAAAGACCTACTGAAGCAATATGAAAAATAAGGCAGTCTTTCACCTTAAAATCTGAAGCAGTCTGTCCTAAAGCTTTAGCATGCGTTAACACATTATGTCCTAATTTAAGAATCTGGCTTGCTGATTGAGAATGGATGTATACCTTATTATTATCTAGACAATTTCTTCCTTCCTGTGGCACAACCAGACAATGTCCACACTCCAAACAGTTACTTGAAAATGTAGTGTAACTACCTACCAATTCTACAAACTGTGCTGGGTTTTGGCTGAGGTAGTGATAATTTAAATCATGACACAAATTCTGCTTTTGGAAACATGAAAGAATTTGAGACAACTCTTCTACAAACCAGAAGTGCATGTGTTGGGATTTTTCTCTACAAACTTCAAACTGGGATGGGGATGAGTCACAGCTGTTTAACACAATCACTGTAGCCACTACAATACACGGTATAGCACGAATTTTGGAGAATAGTACACACAGAATTCAGCTGAAGCTGCTTATCCATAGGGTGCAGACTAAAATAATACAGTTATCCAACCTTTGATATAGGGTGCGACAGTGATGCCACATTCAGCACAAGCACAAGTCTCATCTCACCCAGTATAACGTGAGTGTCTCTATCACTTCCCTGCCCTTGTGCTCAGAAAAGCATGCTTTCATCATCCCACTCTCTCTGCCTAAATGCAAGACTGCTACCAAGTCAGTCATTCAAGCTAACATTTAAGTGTTCAACCTGCCTCAATTAAAGCAACCAAACTGAATGAACTCCAAGTTTAATTAGCAGTAAGGAACAAGAAGCATAGCCTGAAATATTTCTTACTTTAGTACTGCTACACACAGCCAAAGAAACTTTATGCAGACACTCATGCTCAGCGAACAGTCAGAAAAATAAGGCTGTGTGGGAGGTAGGAAAGCAAGGAACACGGAAAGAAGACAATCTAGAAAGTCAGCTTGTACTTCAGTTTACTGCCTCCATTATAAGTCACTCTAGTCTAAATTAAAACATCTAAAGTATTAAGACATCTTGTGAATAAGTATTTTATTTCACTATCTACACCCAAGGAACATAAAAGATTTCAAACACGATTTCTCAGTATTGCTCTAAAGTAACAAGTTTTTAGAAGATTTTTATTACCAGCAAGTAGATCTGCAGAAGCTGAGGAACTAGAAGCAGCCTGGGTTGTGGGCTGGGGTTCAGAAGCACTACTTCCAAAAGCATCTAAAGGGAATTCCAGAAAGCATCAAGAAAAAGTGAGGAGTTCAATATTAAATACATCAATTCATCACTTATCATAAACAAAAGATGACAAAATAACCATTTCATACATCAGAAGAAGAAAATTAAACTGCTTGGCCATCCTTATTGCAGAGCAGTACCATGGATGCAAAGTTCAGGTGGAAAAAAGGATGTACAACAAACCACTGCTTGAAAAAATCTCTTTTATTTGGGCCTCTTCTCAGATACAAACCACAGCATTCAAGACTACAGGGTTTTGGAGATGAAGGCATTAGCTGAAAGTTTGGAGTAATTCCAGCCAAAAGCCAGTGGCTCACATGAAATCTTTTTAGAGGAACATCTCACTAATGTCTGAAATTCACTGCTTCCAAGCACCATTTCTGTTCTTCAACATGCTTAGAATTGGTTGTGCCCATCCTAATTTCCACCTTGTCAAATCCTGTGATTCAGATATACCCAGTTTGAGACAAGTCACCCTCAAAACTTCAGCTGCTTTGAGAAACGGAACAGAGAGAAAACAGCATGACCATGGAGATTACCAAAGAAGAAAAAGGACAGAGCAGAATTTCACTGGACATCTGAGGAAGTGCCACACATGCACTGACTGGGGACAGAATGGCAAGTGTCATGACAACAGAAAGACCACACTGACAGCTTATTTGCAGTTCGTTATGGTGCAATTTTAAGAACCAGACATGCCAGACTCAGCCCTAAGGCCACACAGAAAAGTTGTGAGAAGGGGAAACCCGCAGCTTTAGCAAAGCGCAAAGGTAATTGAAATGAAGTGATTCAACTCTGAAGTGGTGAGGAAACAAAAATACCCACCACCAAATAGGTCAATCACACCTGAAGAATCCACCTTTGCTGGAGAGGCAGTGGGTAGAGGAGAGGGGGCTGCAAATGCATCCACTGCAGTAAGCATAGGATAAATAATATTTAGTATCAGCAAGGCAACAATGATAGCTAAATATTTTAAAGCCACATGGGCTCCAACAGTTAGAACTACAGGTTTGGTAAATTCGGGTAATAGTCTCCAGAACTGCAAACAGAAAGTGTTACATTTCTCACACAGCAACTGAAAACCACAGTACTTTAAAGAAAATATTGCTTATAAAGCATTTTCTTATGCCTAGAGGAGGATTTCCACTCTCAACAGCCACATCACTTACTTCCTGAACTTCAGCGTCAGCCACTTCATGATTTGCATCTTCAGCAAGTGCACATCTTGTGACCAAAGCAGCAAAGCCAAAACTTAATATTTCTTGATATTTCAGTTTAAAGATGTAAATTGGCAGTAGGATGATTTTTTTTTTTTTTTTTTTTTTTTTTTTTTTTTTTTTTTTTTTTTTTTTTTTTTTTACTTTTGGAAAAAAATCCAAACCCAGGAAGTCTGTGGAATGGCCTGTGAAAACAAGCACTCACCAGATAAAAGATCACCAGTGAGAGAACTCTCAGGCACAGGAGAAGCTGCAGGTTGTGGAGATGAAAACGTATCTTCCGGAAATGAAAGAAAAAATGAGAAGTAAGTATCACCAAAATCAGTTTACACCATGGCACAGCCTCAAAGCAGCAGAGTATCGGAAGAATTCTCTCTTTACCTGTACCAAAGAGATCTATGCTAGGAGTAGCATCTGGTTTAGGTGCTGCAGGTGCATCAGGAGCAGACTCAAACAAATCTAAGGCCAAGAACACAACACATCTTTAACTCATTTTTGAAAGGCAGGACTGAAAACAGAAGCTTCCAATTTTGCACATCATATTTGAAATTAACAGGCTCTCTGGTTTGAAAGCCTAGCACACAACACGCATGCAACAATGAATTGTTCATTTGGTACTCCTGACAAGATCAATCCACCAGAATCAAAGAGTTAAAAACAAAATTACCACCAAATATATCTAGAGCAGGAGGAGCGGAGGTGGTGGCGGTAGCAGAAGTGGTGGCAGTAGTGGTGGTAGTGGCAGTAGCTGTAGTAGCAGTAGCAGCAGCAGCAACAGCAGCAGCTGGAGAAGGAGTTGTTGCAGGAACTGGAGTGGCTGCACTAGTTGTAGGGGTAACTACAGGAACAGCAGTCTCTGTTGGCTTCATAGCAAAGAGGTCCAGCTCAGGAGCAGCCTCTGCACTACCTTCGGATGGGGCAAAGGGGTCTTGTAAAAAGGAGAGGGGAAATATATGTGTATGCATACTTAGGATCACTGAGGGAGGAAGTCAAGAACAAAGCAACTATAGGCAATGAACATACTGCAAATACACACACATGGAGGAGGTCGCTGTAACATCTAGCTTACTTATCCAGACATTTTACTTAAGTTTTTCTAAAATAAAGGCTGTCTGAAAGGCTGAGCAGTCTACTTACTAGAGGGGAGAACTTTCAAAGGCTCTTTGACAAGGCCAAAAAACCAAATGTGACAAAGGACTATCCAGGCTACTCACAGTGCTTACAACTCAGCACTGACAGAACTATTCATTAGCACTGCCAAATAACCACAATGTCACTGGGACTCAGAAACAGGCAGTTTTGTTAAGCATGCTCTTCAGTTTAAGATTTGTTTTTACCAATTGCAAACACTATGAAATTTTCAGAAAAACACACTGCCATGTAGTTTAAACAAACAGATAAAAAAAACCCCAGCAAAACAAGAGACTATCTAATGACATAAAACCCACCATTTCCTGAACATGCATCAAGAGCTGCTGCTACAGGGGTTGGGGTAGCTGGTGCTGCTGCCCCTTCAGCTGCTGCAGGGGCTTCCCCAGGAGAAGCTGCAAAGGCATCTTGGGTGCAGTTTAAGAACAGAAATTAAAAAAAAAAAAAGAATAAAGAGAAGAAAAATATAGTAAAATAACCAAGTTAAATTGCACACGTAGATCCCCTTATACAACATGAATGTAATTACTCCAACAGCAAGACAACTCATGCAGCGCAAAACGCATTGTCTCTCCCCCAACCCCACACAAGCAGGTTCTAGACAGGGTTTGCAGATGGAGCTTCTTGGGTTGCCCACAATAAGCACAGTGAGTGTAAAAGGCATTATTCTCATTGTATAAGGGTTCAGAGCAGCATGCTCACGTACTACCCAAAATGAACTAATTAACAAAATTAATTTAAGAGCAGATATTAACAACTTGCATGCTCAAAGCCTGTATTACACGTGATTAATCTGCAACTGTGACTTTACTTGCATAGTGCTTTGCACTGTTATGAATAACAATTCAATTACTCTGGTAGATATCTGCATCTACCATTTCTAGTCTTTGAGCCAAGTCAGTCATGCAACATCTGAAAAACTGAACTTACTTGTTTCTTAACAGTATTCCAACTGGATCTTTCTGAAGCCATAACCTGATGCATAGGTTATATTTACTCAGCTTGCTTCAAACAGATCAAGATTGTTCATCTTAACCAATGGTTGGTGAGCCATAACCTGTCTGTCCTTTTAGGATCATTTCTAGGCCAACCAGCCAAGTTAGGGAAAGCAACCAGTTTGGGGTTTTGGAATGACTTGCTCATGAGGTTTTTTGAATGTTTTTGTTTGCCACTTGCTCTTTGATTGTTTTTTCATTTTGTTTGCCAGTTCCTAAGTGGCATACTTAAATTTCAAGCTATGAACAGCATTATTTCTAGGATTAAACCAGCATTTGCGCTCTTAATTCTATGAAGTAGTCCTAATGGACAGTGCCATTTGGACTATCCTCATAGGGAAGCATTTTCTTCACAAAAAAAGACTACACAATGAGTAATAAATACTTCAAGATGCTCGTAAAGGACATTTTTCTACTGCTACAGAAATTAGCAAGTTTAAAAAAAAATCTGTTGGGGAATACTGCAATTGCACTGTCAAATTAGCACAGGAAAAAGCTTAACATGCTTTAACTTGAATGCCAATTCTAAAATGAAAACAACCATTTTTAAAAACAAATTCGTGCCAGGTAATCTAAAAAGCTCAAAAGAACATGCATCAAAACTTCAACAGAAGAGAAGAAAGCCCACTAGTCTTGTACAATAGAATTAAAATGAGTTAGTAGCAAAAAAGGCCTGCTAATAAGCCATTTCAAATATAATTCTATTTTTCAAGTAACAGCAAGGGTTGTTCAACAACAAAACTGGATGGCAGTTGTCCAAGTAAAAACATCAGAATGAGTCAAACATCCCAGTGCTGTATGTATACCAGACACTGGCGTGCACCGTGTGGAAGGAATTCAGCACGGAACTGAACTGAAGAGTTTTGCATCATCCTGCTTGAGAAGATGTTTTGTATAACATCCTGTGTGTTCAGTTCTGCACTACAGGGCCAGCTTTCATATGAAGGGGCACCCTGGGCTCTTTCAAAAAAACTTATTTGTGCCCACACAAATAGCTTGTAGCCCAACAGCACAGACATTGGTCAACACTACTTATAATTATTTCCCAGAATGAAAGGATAGACTCCGGATAAGATTTAAGGTAGAAATTCAGAATGTACAGAACTAGTCACTAGTCCTATGTTGGGATCACTTCAGCCTCAGAGTGACACCTATTCCTGTCCAGATATTGGCTAGTGAAGTTCCATATGTAACAGTCACATATATTCAGGTGGGCACAGTTCCTTCCAGCCCACAGACACAAGAAAACAGTTTGGCACCAGCTTTATTTTTTGCTGACACTTCTTGCCAAGGGCTGTAATTTTTTTTTTAGCATGAGACTTGGGTTAAATGACAGGTGGGATGAACACCTAAGTTCATACTGGAATCTAAATGAAAAATGCTATAGTAAGGACTCCTAATATTAGTTACTCTGATTAGTTCCAGAAACCTATACAAACATAGAAACAAACCAACCTGAACAGCTGACCCTACAACTCACAGCTTAAACAAAGGGTTTGCCATTGGGTTTTTCTGAAGTTAGTGCTTATTAAGTTCTTTCCAAAAGGCTCTGCTGCTCCTGCACAGTTGCCCTCTGCTAACATCTAGCACAACATGCAAAAATGGATACAATTAAATATGCATATTTTATTATTAAAAAAGGATAGTTTATTTTTTTTGTTCCTCCATACTGGTGTAGTAATACTACATTTGCACATTCAGCAGTGTAAGGCATTTTCTCCCTTAAAGCAGTTCCTGTATTCTTTATATTTTTGCATCTCCTGTTTAAAAAGTGAATTTAGCTTTTGACTTCTAGAATCAAGTAACATATGGTCCTCACTTGATTTTCTTGACATCCTGAAAACTTAAAGAGATGTTGCTGAAACCTTTGCAAGTTCACACTGCGTGGAGCATCTACCAGAAGTGGCAGGTAAGTATTATGCACTGCATTACACTTGAATTCATAAATAGTTCTTACTGAAATAATGTGCAAACAAGGGGTTTTCAAAGCTGTTAAACATTGAAGAAGTGCTTCAATACATCTTGGCTGCCACAAAATAAGTGTTCCTGCAGAGTGATCGCTTTTGTCACATAAATTCGGGCTTTATTTGATGCCATGGCATCAATACATGACAAATTTACTCACACAGATGATACAACTGAGTTATAATCATTAAAGTATTATGAAACATGTGAAACAATCCCATGGAAGTCACAAGTAGAGGAAAGATCATAGAACTGAAGTGTACAGAAGAAACGGTTTCCAGAGTTTTTTCTCTCTTCAGTGTCCCTTCATTACTTTTTGACATAGAAAACCTGACCTGAGTTATAAAGAAATAGTATCACTATGCTCAGAGCTAGGAAATACTATTATTTTTGCAAAGTGTTTTTGTTTGTTTGGTATTTATTAACTAAGTGCTAGCTTGCTATACCAGCATAAAAGACATCCATTAGCCCTTAACTGCCAAAAGTCCTCATCACTTTGCCTGTGGTTTCTTTACAGAAAGACCACAGTTCTGCCCACTTGCATTTCAAGTCATCTTAATGCCTAATAACTGACATTTGCACAGTGTCTGCCATAACTTGTTACTTGCACTGATTACAGAGCAATCTCACAACAAAATGTAACTCAAGAGCACATTACACATGCCCAAAAATACTGTGCCCAAATTCTATTACTGAGTGGCATTGCCTTTCTTCTACCTTTGCATTTCTCTTTCACAGGAATGATTTCAGCTGCACTTTGAAAACAGCCTCCTCTTGTTTGTCTTTGAAACACGATTAGGAGTTCCTCGAGTTGACACAGGTAACTGAAAGCTTGCCTATTAATCAGATGGAATTCTTTAAAAAAGGTATGCTGGGTCAATCCTGCAATTCTCATCTGCTTTCCGATGCCATATTAGCAAAGAACACATAATGCAGAGCCTATCTCTGAAGACAAAGCCCAGTCATAGGCAGCATGCACACTCCTATCAGCTGAAGTATCAGCCATACAGTGCAGCCAGCAGTTATTCCAAAACTTCCTCTACTGCTTCTTCCTTCAGCTTGGTCTCCTTTTCTCTGCAGCTTTCAGCTTCTTTCCCTACACAGACACTCCCTGAAGACTCTACAGTCCTTCCCCTGAGGTCACTGTGCCTTCTCCTACCATACCTGACCACAAGAAATTGTGTGAAGCAACAAAGCACTGGCAAGCTGCAAAAAGTTAAGGTGACCTTGAACACTGTGTCTCCAGCAGTCCTCAAAGGTGAAATACCTACTTAACAGGATTAAGGTTAGGATTAGGTAAGCATGTCTAGCATCACAAAAACTAGTGTAGCAGTGTCTGCCCAAAAATGACCTCTGGCACTGGACACTGCCTTAAGGCAACAAGGAATGCTAGTACATGATGCTAGAATATACTTACAGCACAGCCATCAGGAAAAAAAAAAAAACCCAAAGAAACAAAAAAACTGAAATCACGAGCAGAGAGATGGAAGCTCAATATAGACTCATGGATCTTAAAAGGGTCTGTCCACTGGGTGTCCTGAAGGCACTGCAAAAGTATCTTTGCTACTGAGTGTGTTTAGAGATTTTTTTCTTACTGAGAACTAGAGGTTTTCTGCTATCATAAATAATAGAACCTTGCTTTGTTCTGAAGTGTTCCAGGAAAAAAGAAAAAAATCAATATGCATCTAATGTATAATCTACTGGAGATTTATTGTATTTGAGTGACAAAATACATTCTCTTTAAAGGAAGAGATCAAGTCACAGAAGTCTGCATACCTCAAGAGTGAAATCCTTTCCACACTGAAGGGTGAAGCTCCACTTCTTAACATGCGTCACTTACTTATCTAATGATCAGCTAAATCTCTAGAAAATAAACGCATCCAGGTTTTTGCCTAAAACAAGCCTGGAAGCAGGCACATGATTTGGCAGTAGCTGTTTTTCCAGGCACAGAGTAGTGGGAAAGGTAGAAAAAACCCTTAGCATCTTGTTGCTGTAGTACTGGAAGAACAAGCACAGGTAGTTGTTTTTCTAATACTGTTTCAAGTTTACAGTGATTTCTATCCATTTAACTATTCTTTCATTTTTCAAAAAGTCATATACCTATTACTAAATTAATTGAGTACTAAATTAATTACTAAATCACTAAGTTAATAAATTAATAATGCAATCTGAAGGTGTAGTATCCAAGACTGGCTCGACCTCAGTGCTTACATACTGTATGTTTTACATTCTATGCATCTGCAGGGTTATTAATGAGCACAGGCCCTGGCTTCTGCAACAGGCTCCTGAGAGCAACCAACATCAGACCCTCTCACTCCTACTGGTATCCAGAACCTTGCCCATGACAATTTTGAAGATCCTTCTCAACTGGTTGATCTTGTGGCACTTGGATTACTATCAGTCTTTGTAAAAGGAGGGGTAAGCAGCAAGTAGCAGCTGTATTCCTTTCTTACAGCTTTTCAGCACTTTTACCAGGGGATATTTTGGTGCTGTCTATTGCAGCCAGTCCTAAAAACACCTTCTAACTGGGAACTTTCAGTCTTACGGAAACACCTTTGTAGTCAAACTGCTTATGTATGAGACCTCTTTGGCACTCCTGTCAGTAGAGGTGATAGATAAACACACCCCACAGAGAAGATACTGGAATTCAGTCTTGACAGCAAGTAAGTTATTACTTATTCCTGATATCTCCCATCATGCTGGAAGTATGCATGAGAGAAAACTAGAAAAACGCAGTGGTCAGGTGATCTTAAACATAGTTCGTAAACAAGAAGAATGTCCATTACTGGTCTGGTATATTGTTCAAAAGAAAAGTAATTTCTGGCATCCTGTTGGGAAGCCTCCTGCTCCACAGGAATACCAAGAAAACTGATAACATACAGTGGGAAACGTATTCTTACTCAAGTGGGCAGCAAATAACATTAGAAACTGAATGAGCACGACTAAACTCTAAGAATATTTTTCCTTTTTTTCCTTTACATATTATTATTTGCATAGTTGGCATTTAGTACAAGTTCATCACCCCTTCAATTTACTGCAAGTATTTGTGAAATAAAACCCAGATTCAAGATTGCTGAAATACAGCATCCAGCTGGCTCAACATTCTATTTGCAGGAAATACCCAAAAGAAACACAACACAGCACAAGTGTGACACACAACAAAGGGGAGGACACTGTCACATCCATCCTCTTCAACTAAAAAAGCACAGCTGCTTTTCTCAGAAACTGTAGTAGAGCGCATAGTTATTGAATAATGTAGAAACAATTCCTGCTCACCCCCACGTGGACCTGAGAACTACTGTCCTTAGCTGTTCAATCATAAGGTAACTCAGTCTTAAGGTTTACAGTTTTCCATATATATGCAGAGGAGTCTATTAGCTAAAAGCACAGCAAACAGAGGTAGTTGGGCAGTTTATATTTCCTGTGCCATCTAGCATCCAACACACAGGCACTTCTGGTACAGCTGGTTAAACCAGAGGCCTTGTTGCGCAGCCGAGCTCAATGTTGCTTCGACTGCACCATGAACTGGTGTAGAGCACTACAGCAACAAAACTAACCTCCAAAGAGATCCATGTCAGCAGTGGCAGCAGTGACAGTGGGAGCTGGAGCAGCAGCAGCAGCTGTAGTAGTGGTAGTATCAGTAGTTGGAGCAGTAGTTGCAGTAGGCTCTGGGGCAAACGGATCTGAAATCTGTGGCTCAGAGGTAACACCGGAAAGTGCGGCCAGATTATCTATACGCAACCATGTAATGAAGATCAAACAGGAAAGGTAAGGGAAAAGGCAAAGACCAGAGTCATTCAGCCCCAGAAAGCTGGAGCTTTTAGTAAGGAGTCTTAACATACAGAGGTCTTAGAAATCGAAAACACTACTCACCCTCTCCCAAGAGGTCTAGTGATTGTCCATTAAAATGACAGCAGAATAAAAAACAGAGTAATTAGTAGAACTGCCAGACTGAAGATGTTCATGAGCCAAATGTTCATTCTAAATCACATGCCTAGGTTATGTCTAGGAACATAATTTCTGCACTTGATTTTCTAACATTCAAGAAGTTATTCTGACATGACAAAATTTATTCTGTTTAATAACTCTTCAAAACAGAACCAGTACATCCCTAGAACCCTTCACAGAACAGGCACTAAAGCAAGGGTACTTTAGCAGTGAGCAGATTGTAAATAGTGTTAAGTGACTTCAGGATATGATACATGGCATCCCTAGTCCCCAAATATATTCTGAAAGACAAACAGGTGGTGGTTCTTGGACTTGGGACAACTGTTAAGTGCAAAATAAATAAATAAAGCAACAGAGCAGCTCCTCTTCAAAAGATTTTTCTGCATTTATGATAGAGCAAACATGCTCTGCAGGAACAACTAACTCTGTTAACACTTGCTATGAGGAGTATGAATGTTGACAGCATAAGCATAAGCAGACTGGCTCTGCTCCAAGTTTGGCTCCTCAGTCAACTGCTTCTGGAAGCCAATGAAGCATCTTTAATGACAGACTTTCCTTCGATTTGATGTCCCCTAAGATCAGTCAGATTGAACTCGAACACAGTTTTGTCTACATAAAAATCCACTATGAGATACAAAAACATGTGAAAACTAATGAGTTTGTCCTATTAAATTTTTATTCTGTAATTAGGATAGTCTGAGCTCAGCAACTACCTATTTACTAACCAGTATTCCAGTGCTGCTCCTAGATTCTTTGTACACATAACAGGGTCATGGGTTCATCTGATCCACAGCAAACAGCAAGCAGAGTCCTGATGCTTTACTGTGGGTCAGCATTTGGAAGCAAAATGATTTGAGCAGGCACAGGCCCATCTTTACAAATCTGTCTTTACTTTACAACACTTGTAAGAAGGCAGCAAAAACCTAAATTTAGGTTTTTTACAATTTTCATAACTGGTTCCTTGGGCGAGCTCTACTTGAGACTGACGGTACAAGCTGAACTAAGTCAAAATACCATTCTGAAAGAGCAGAACAGTACATTAAAAATGCAGTACCCTGGTATCCCATTACTGCACACCAGGTGAATGTCTCACAGCTAGACTTGGAATAAATAACTGTTGGCAAACTTTTAAGTTCTATTAGCTTAGTCTTTAATGCCTTTTTGTTATTCAGTTATGTTATAGAACTCAATACAGTAAAATTATAATTATCCAGCACAGCAATCCACATTTAGTATTTATATGGGAATGATTAAAAACAGTGGTTTTTAGCAGAGTAATATTGAAGTAACAACACTGTTAGCAAATCCATGTTCTAAGGCACACCGTAAGGTAGTTCAGAGCAGAAATTCAAGTCAGTTTGCTTTTATATCCAGGAGTAAAACCTCACAAAGATGCAGACTTTGACCTACTGTATTTTTTGTAATACTATAGTCTACTCTACCTGCTAAATGGCTGTCTATTCTTGCAATATGATGCAGGCACCATATTACCCTATCTTGATGGTCTCCTGACAGCACAGAAGTGCAGATTTTCACAAGTTATAATTCATTTGCTAGACGACATATTGTGTATTCAGAAAAACAGTAGGTATACAACAAAATATACAGTGTACTGTACATAACCCCAAATATATTCCACTATACTGAATATACAGCATATGCCAAAATACACAGAATCTACACTGCCAGTGAGACTGAGAAAAGCAGGATTGTTTATTGTTGATATGTATTGATGCTGCAACATAGAGTATTTCATATTCACATTTTCCTGGCTTTCCTGAATTGCAGCACTTCTTCAGCTTCCTCCCTCTAGTGCTATTTTCTCATGAGTTCCCACATGAATTTGCTGTAGCCCAGAAGAATAAGCAGCTCAAGTAGCAGGGAGGTATGGTTACACAGCCTCCCAAAAGTCCTGGGTGGAAGGAAGGTCATCTAGTCCAGCCTTATGCTCAGAACAACAGTGCTCCCAAAACCAGATCAGGTCAGCCACGGCTCAGACTCGTCAGGTCTTGAAAAATCTCCAGTAATGGAGAGCTCACTAGCTTGCATTCAGGGATCTGCATCAGTACTGCCCTACCCTCCAGATGAAATATTTTTATTCTTTCAGAGAGTTAAAAAAAAAAAAAAAAAAAAAAAAAAAAAGGCAAGATGCCAGTGCAATAATAAGTCATCATATCTGGACTGCTGCTAGCAGTAAAGCAGACAAAGCTGAAGCTTACTAAGTTACCGACATGCTATTTGGAAAGATAAGACTGAAGTATATTTGATGAAGGCAGTGACAATTCTGGCCATTGGAAGATAGCTAGCTGTCCTTTCCTGTCATGGAGTAAGACTATGTGCATTACTAGTCAATTTTAAAGTTCTTAGTAATTCAGAAGAATAAAAACACCAAAGTTCCAAACTATGGACGTTTTGTCCAAAAAGAAAAAAACCCCAACAAATCAGCTTTCAATTTCTATGCAAATCAATACTTTACAATATTACTGGGCTAATTATTTGTATTTCTATTATTGCAGGAATGAGCAACTGTTTAAACAAGTCAGCTCTTTTATGCTCTTTCAAACATCTCAAAAGTTTATATTCAGTGCTTGGCAATGTCAAAGTAAGACTAATAAGATGCAGTCAAAATACTGCAGAATAATTAGTCACAGGCACCCAAAAATAGATGACTCTTTGGTCTTGCTGTCTGGGTTAAGATTATCTTTCTGTTAATAAAATTGACATTTGCAGGAAAAAAAAATTAATTCAAAAGATTAAATTGGAATATGCAATACAACGTCTACATCACATCCCTAGCTACCATGTCATAATGAAGTGGCTGAAATACAATGTCATCTTTAATGAACTACAACTAAGAACAGAAGTAGGGACTGCAGAAGCCACCAGCACCCAGCATGAGTACTGACAGCAGAGTCAGCATGACTCAGTGCTGCATTCCTGCCGGGAGAGGGCTGATGAGTTCATTAAGCTGCCACACAGGATCTCTTAAGATTACACCACAATGGGTTTACAACTGTGTAAATTAAATCACATTTACAGGCCTAATTCCTTGTTTTAACAGGACAAGAGTGAGCACTGCCTACATCTACCGTAGTCCTCCAGATCACCAGCTGCTTCTGCTGCCTGGAACAACAGGATCAGATTTCAGAGAGCTGGTTAGTTATTCCCGTTTGAAAGCAGTTAGCCCTCTACTTATATTTCCATATTAATATTCTAAGCACACTAGGAAGACACTTTATTAAAATATGTTAAGGCTTATCAGAGGTAATCACACTTGCAGCAGAACTAAATTGCCACCATTTGCTTTACACGCATTTTTGTTTTTTAAAGCTATTTTTGCTCCTCCTCCTATTGATCTGTGGGCTTCGCTCCAGGAACAGAAGAGCTGGTTTCTGCCCCCACCTTGCCAGTAAGCACATAAGCAGTTCTGGTTCTTCTGTTTTGAAGTGCCTACCCTACCTGCTCATCTTCATCCATCCCCTTCCTGCTCACTTTTAGTCACATAATCCTGGCTCCCTCAGCTTTGCAGTCAGGCCCTTATAAGCAGCTTATACTATTATGCATATCCCTGGAAAGAAGAAGTAGCCTTGTGCTGCAGAGGGATGCCTGGCTGTCAGGTCAGCAGAAGCCTGGGAGTGAGTTGGGAACATCCTGTGCTAGCAAAGAGGCAGATTTCAGTTCAGCCAGGCAAGAAGATGGAGACTGCAAGAAGGGATGCTGATAGTGAGGTTTCTCTACCTCCCCATGAAGTGCCTCCAGCAGCAGCAGGAGCAGCAGCAGCGCCCGCAGGAGCAGGTGCTGGAGCTGCCTGCCCAGTACCAGCAAAATCTGGCTGAAGATCCAAAAGATCACTGGACGGTTTGGAAGAGCTGCCAAGAAAAGGAAGAAAGACATTAAATACTGGAGGAATTTGTCCATTTTAATCAAGTTTTTTTTAAATGTCATGACTTGATTAAGGAATCAATCTTAGTTTGGATGAATAGAGACATTTGTTTCAGGCTTTAGGATTAGAGCAGTGGCCATAAGCATCTATAGTGTAGTGAGTCCCAAGAATATGTTACAACCCAGGATGGGAACCTTAACTTACTTCCATTTCCTGATAACATCACTGCAACAGATCAACGAGATTTAAAGTTCTTTAAAAAAAATCCCCAATAACCAAACAAAAAAACACCAAACCCCAACCCAAACCCAACTAACCAAACCAAAAGAAACCCCACCACAACACACAAAACAGAAAATTCAAAATTCCATGTGGTCCCTAAAAGCAGAAAATAACTGTTGTGACTGAAACCAGCACCATTCTACTTCCACATTTCATCATGCCATGTCAGAAGGCAAGAAACCTGTGTTTCCAGGCAATGAACTGGCTTTAGGTAGAAGAGAATTGGCAAAACTTCTGTGGGTTAAGCCAGTCAGGTATTTACTAAGGAAACTAGATCTTGTTCATCTAGAACATTTAAATAACAAACAATCGAAGCTCTTACTTCAGTGACACTCTTCACTTGACACTTAAATTAGTTACATCTTACAGACTCTTGGTTCAAGGTTAGAGTTTTTAGATCTCTACAGTTCAATCACTTCTGCTCTTTACAATGAGCAACAGTGCTTAGTTCTGGTTTTGACTTGAAAACAAGGTTCAGATTTTCTCATAGTTAAATGCTTATTTTTTATTTTAACCTTCAGAAGTTCATGATCATTTTTCTTCATTAATTGACTTGAAAAGAAAGAAAAGGGAATTTTAATTCAGCAGTTTTAGAAAGAATTCTGAAGGTCAGCAAAGACTACTCTGGACTTGCACATTACATCAGTTTATCCAATTAAAAGTTTCTGTACAGCATTTTCGTGGGTTTTTTGTGTGCGTGGTTTTGTTTGTTTGTTTGTTGTTTGGGGGGGTCTTGTTTTTTGGGGTTTTTGGGGTTGTTTGTTGTTGTTGTTGTTAAGAGTTTATTTGTGATCTATACTGTATCCCTTTGGAAACTGACACACACTACTGGTAAAATAAGCAAAGCCTCTTATGGAAGCCTCCTCTTACAAGTATGACATTGGTACCTACATCAAGCTCAGTAACTCAAATACACTTTTTAACTTACCTGACTGGAGCAGCTGTAGATGAAGTTGCAAAAAGATCAACTGGAGGAGATGTATCAATAGTTTTTGCTGGAGTAGAACTAGGAGATGTAACAGTTGTGGCTGGAGAAGACTGGAGAAATATTTTAAATATACATTCAATATACCAGCATTTCTCCCCAGCCAACTCATGCACAGATTCACATACTTTAAAAATTCAATTTTGACATCAGGTCTTTTTATGGTTAGCTGTTTTCTCCTCTGAAAGAATTTAAGGAGACTGGGCTACGTTTTCAGATGGCAGTAGAGTTGAGAAACCCCAAGGTGACTCCAAAGAAGGAAAAAGGATTCTACAAGGTTTATTCTTAAGGAGTTGTTTCTATAACTGTCAGACTCTTCATTTTGTCTATGGAATGAAACAGTTGTCCGCAACAGCACCTCAGTACTCTAATCACAGAAATTGTGACAGAAGAGAAATGGTTAAAAACCAGTTAAAAGTGTGTTTGTAAACCTCCAGAAGAGAGTTTAAAGAGCCATCAACAATGCTCAGGGTTAAGTCCTTGGGAAGATACAAAACACAGCTCATCCTATGACTTTGCTTCATTAGCTGCTCCAATTCTGGATAAAGATACTTCAAGTACGGCAAGGACACACACCCAGGAGAGTATATTGCAACTCCTCTGTGAACCTGAAGACTCAAGTTACCTTGTAGAGTGTCAATTTAATTCTAAAAGATACTGTAAGCTTTGGTACAGCATCTCACATGCTAGAGAGATCCTTTCCCTAACAACTGAAAACTAGTCCTTATTTTAGTACTGTTTGCATTCTGACCACTTCCAACAAGGAAAAAGAACAGCAAATTTGAAGAGATTTTCTCCTGAGTTTTTCTACTGCCATCCCATCATTATAACTCTAGCAGATGGGTGTAAGCTTTCTAGACTCTCCTCAGAGCTTTAGTAAGGTTTGAGACTATAATGGTCCCAGTCCCTCATGTGCATCAAAGATGTGGTTAAAGCTGTGAGAACACATTCTGAGCTATCATGTAGTTCTCACCAACTGCTCTCGTATTAAACAGGAGAGTTGGGGGGGTTGTATTTTGTTGTTTTCATTTGGTTTGGCTGTGGTTTTTTTTAGTAAAGGACTTTCCAGAAAAAAATTTAAGAGCTCTCTCTAGAATCGAGCATTGAACCCCCTGCATTAGATTCAGATAATTTTATTGAGTTTTTCCTCCACAGAACCCATTATGAGACACAGCTATGGCACCTGGCAATGCTCCAGGAGCTACTATTACTGAACTACAGCTTATTAATTTATCTGACACTCAAACCAAGGTATTTTAACTGGCAACTCTTGCTTTAAATTAAAGTCAGCAGTCTCATTAATGAAGGTCATTTCTGAAGATAGATATACTGGATGAAAAATTTCTTCCTGTCTTTTCACATGAACATAGTTTTAAAAGAGTCAGAACTTCCTCCGAAAGAGCTGCAGAGGGAATGAAGGAGTGAAGATTTGAAGATTTGGAGGAGAAATATTCTGGAGCAAGTTTCTCATTGATATGAGAATTAAGGTGGAGTGAAAGAAAAAAAAAAAAAAAGAAAAAAAAAAAAAAAAGAAAAAAAGAAAAAAGAAGAAGTTGTTCAGATAAAAATATGTGTATCTTTTATGCTTTCACAAGGAGCAATCATCACATCCAGGTGAAGTTCCTTAGCATCCTGACTGGTGCTGATACAAGCACTGCAGCCCTTCAGATCAGTGACATGCTCTTATTGGGCCACTATTTACAAAGCCATTAAAAGATAAAATTTTGTCAATTAGGTGCCAAAGTCTAAAAAGTAGATTAAGAGATGGAAATTTAACTCTTTACAATGTTCTAAACCGTATCACCTGAACAAGAATTATCTAGTACAGCAACTGGCAGTATTTACCTTGCTCAGAGGAGAAGGAGCCCCAGATCTAGAAAAAAAAGGGGGGTTTTCAGATAAGTACAGCTTTGAAACTATGTTTCTGGTCATCAAAACTCCTGCAAAAAGACCAAAACCTAAGCATGAAAACTTTCTGAAGATCTCTTCAATTGCATGCCCTCTACATTTTTCAAACTTCTATGTGGCACTTTAGACAAGGAATGCAAATTTTACTTCAAATCTTAAATTAATATTTTAGGCTAACTGCCATCACAGGATTATTCTGCCTTTTAAATAAGCTCTACTAAATGGAGGAAATGCAGAGATCCATGCAAATATCTTTCTTTGGGGCCTACAGGGCCCAGCAGGAAAGAGTTATTGGGGCAAGATGTCACCATATTAGAAAACCATGCAACAGCAGCAGAACACCACCAGTACTGAAGCAGTTATCTAACATAAGTCTTCTGACGATGCGTCAGCAAATTTTCAAAGTCTGCTCTCTTTTAAAGAAAGCCAGAGTTACTTGAAAATAACTACATTGAAAAGTATGAAAACAGCGAGTTGGAAAGCTCAAGCTGAAAGTTCTCCCACATGCACAAAAATCACACTAACAGTAACTGACAGAGCCTTAATCATAACTTAAAATGCACGTCAGTGCATTTGTTTGCTTTCATTATGAGATATGAAAATACTGCTACATATTTTTAGAGCTGCTTTGATCTAAGAGATGAAAGGAGGAGTTGAAGATAAAGTTGCACCAGTATTGAACTAGCATTCATTCCATAAGTTACGTGAATTGGATAAGTCCTAGAAGCTATAGAACAGATTAGATGATTTCCAGATTTTCTAATCATGGAAATGACAAAAAAATAACGTAATGACTATATACAAAAGCGAAGAACAGTTCAGCTCAACTCAAAGAAAATATCTATTCCTAAGTGTTCAAGAAAATCTTTTAAAAATACACATAACCCTGCCTGCAAGCACGCGATATGTAAAGGTATGTACTTACCCTTCGCTAAATTGCAAGGATAGCAAAAGTAAAAGAGAAAACAGAGGTTTAGCTTAATCCCTCCTAGACTGAACCATGGCAAGTATCTAGTATGAAGATGCAAAACCATTAGAAAAGAAATATATTTGATGATAAAAGCCTTAGCAGCACGCAAATCCCCAGTTCCTTCTAGTTTTCCTCAAGTAATTTTAGTTCATTTCGGAAAGTATCTAGTTGTTCTGTGTGTTTCCCCCACCACCATTAATTAAAGAAAAGGTTGCCATTAAGATGACTTTGTAAAGGAAAGGAAAAGCCTGGTCTTATTTTCTAGCTAAGGGACAAAAGGAGGTTGGGGGAGGCAAACCTAAAACAACTAATCACACACTCTCTCTGTTTTGCTTAGATACATGGTACAACATATATACCTACTTGTTGCCAGGTTTTTTTCCTTCCAGTGAGTTTAGATGTTGTTCAAGGGTCTCCATGAGACTGCTGGGAGCCTTGAAAGTGAAGAGAAAGATACACACCTCAATGCATTGCAGTGATCTAACCATACTTTGAAATCCAGCACCGACTTCCCTGAAGTCCACGATGTGCGTGCTCATGCAGTTACTTTATTTACATCAGTGTGGAAACAGTGGATTTCCATGCTAGAAGTATTCAGGCAAAGCCAGTTTTTAAAAATATATTACTGCATCCAAATTTGCAGAGAGAAAACATTTACTTCCACTACGGAGCACCTGAAGCCTAAATCCAGGATGTGCTGCTCATCATGCTTTAAATCAGTGTTAAACATTGACAACAGCACAGGCATCCACAGGGTTGATTTTATGATTCATAGGTTCAAGATCACACTTAGCTTTGCTTGTAGTCAGACCACCTAACACCTCTTTCATGACTAGAGGGTTAGAAAGCATTTGCAGCCTAAACAAAACAAAGTCCTTTCCAAAGCGCCTAGAAGGAGCTATCTTTGGCTCAAGACTCCCAACATCACAAAACCTTATAGCTGCTTTCAAAATGGTACCCTGGCACAGGTTACTGTGCAGCTAGCTTGAAGTCCAGAAAGATTACTATTTTAGACGTCTATTAAAAAACTAGGCTTTTTCAGGCATCCCTGATGTTAGGTTTTATTTTAAGCAAACTTTTTGCGGTCAGCAGTCAATACCCACAGGCACTTGCTGTTACAATGGCAGATAGAAAATGTAGTTGTGAATGCACACTGGGCTTAGCTATTCCAGTATAAAAATAGAGGCTGGATAAGTAGGCTCCTAGAAGATCAAAAAGCAGGGAAGAAACCCTTGAGAGACACAGTAGCATATAATAATTGAATATTTCATCAGGGTTACAAGTTCATCAGCTCATCAGTCTCTAAACAGGGAATCCTCTTTATCAGTCTCTTTCACATCGATGACAATTCCTGACAACAATACCTATGATGTTTTTCATAAATGACATCTTTAATTTCAGGGCAGACATAATTATCAATCAAGACAGTTTGTGATGCTTGGAAACAGCCTATCAACTGCTCCTATACTGAAAAACCAGCTGGCTGGCTCAATCAGATATTTCAGGATGCATAGCACCTGCTAGTACCAATGCACAGCTGTGTACCTGCAGTGCCTGCATATTGATTTCAGCACTAAAACCAGTAACTTAACACACCCAGAAATTTAAAACGCTCAAAATAATCTTAAATGACACACTGACTTTAAATATGTCCTATGTATATAAGCAATGAAGAGACATCTTGACCTTGTTGCTTTTACAGGCATATTTTTAACTTTTAATTCATTTGGGCATAATAAGAGTTGGTTAAACACAAGTGACCTAGTTATAAGAATTCTCCAGCAGGAAGTCAAAGAAGAAAGGTAAAACAAACTAAAAAAATCCAGAGAGATTCAGACTTCTACATATTCAAAAAGGCTATGTTTTAAGATACCCGTTGTGAGACTTTAACATGTAAGTAAAAGTTATGTAAAAAAAAAAAAAAGGATTGCATGAATTACTGTTAGCAGTTACCTCTAGACATTGTAGATAGTTTTGCAATGTATTAGTCAAAGGTTTCTTAAAAACCAGCAAGGTAATAAAAAACTTATCTATGAAACAGAACTCAGAGAAAAAGCTTCAGAAAATTTCTACCCAGATGCAACAATTTGGAAAGGAAATACTCTCTGGTACCCAATTTGCAACACTGAACATTGCTTAATTTCTTCTAGATACTGCTTTAACATTAGATAATCTACCAGGCAGCATTGTGCTGGAACCTTAGATATGGGTTGCCCCTAGCTACTAGGGGCAGAACTGTCATACCTTAGGAAGTGCTAGTAAATAAAAATAAGCCAAGATTTTTAGCTGCTAAGATGCCTTCTCAGCCTCCAAAACTTTGCAGCCAAAGCATAAAGTCCAAAGATGACAACTATCAACTTGAATTACACTACTGGGACCACCTGTGTAGATTTACAGAGTATGTACACACGGACTGTCAACCAACTTCTTGCAGAATACTACTGACTATTGCCGTGGCTTGCTATAGGAATTTAGGTCTACCATTGATACTACATAGAATTATGTACTAAATGTTAGCTGAAATTCAGTTTTATTATTCACATTTTATTTATTTCTCTCTGACATACGTTGTTGAGGTCTTGTACATACGCTGTATAGCATGTTTCAGGCAGGCCTTGGCAAGTGAGTCCCAAGCAGCCTTTGGGAGAACACAGCTGTGAGGGACTGCCTGAGCAGAGACTGAAGGGGTCAGGAAGTTGGATGAGATGATCACTGTAGACCCCTTCTTTCCAAGAAAACTGTTCTGTTTTAAAGTGTCGGCTCATGGGGTGGGAGGGACCATCCAGCAGCAGTAACTAAGGTGCTACTGAGCAAGTGCAGCACTGACTGATGACACAGAACAGGCTGGTGCAACAAAAGCAGAAGCAGATAAAAGTGCCACAGAAATTTATAAAGTCTATTTCATTAACTGGGTTCCCAGTGATTTCTCCTGGTTTAAGGACTTATTTCATCACTGACTGCACTGTGTTAAAAAAGAGCCCCTGAGGTACAGAGTTAGGGGAAGATACTACGTCAGCTATTTCAAGATTAGGTCTGGTATTGCACATGCTGCTTTTGTCTGCTGAAAGAGTGGCCACACTTTATAGCTCCACTGTATCTGAAATCCACAAAGATTAATAATCTCCACCTTCTCATAATGTCTCACTTTCAGAATTTTTAAGTGGCATTTAACTGAGACAGACACTATTCTGATGTTGATTTAAACCAGGCTTTCAAGAGGCTATCAAAAACTGCATGAACAAAAACTATATGAACAGCTGGGGTTTGCAGCTGCTAAGTAGTTTGGGTTGCTCTTATGTTCCAATTTTACTGGCATCAAAACTGCCACAGGTGTACTCCTCAGCATGGATCTCCTCCTCTAAGTAAATACTCTCATCACATTAAACACAAAGCCAGGCACACAGGCCAATTTGCAAGTGATACTTAAAATAGACCAGCAGATACAGCATGTTAGCTGCTACAAATTCACCAACATTTGCATTCCTGGTGTGCTTTCCTAATCAGAGAACTTTTATTTATTACACAAATCCAAAAAGACCACAAGAGAAGCTTACCTGTGTAAGATCAGGGATATCACCTTTGTCAATTCCAACTTGCTGTGGAGATAAAAGAATAAAGGTAAAATCTAAGTGCATTATTCCACTGCAGTAGGCATTAATTTTGAGTACAACTGCTCTTCAAGCTATAATGCAACCTGTCATTAGAAAAATACTACAAAGTTAAAAAGGACATGTCCATCTTTCCAGTAGCTGTCTTCAACAACCTGCAGCAGTTTTTAGGTGTTTTGGGTTTTTTTTTCCCCCACAAATTAAATACCCATTTTAAATAAAAAGATAATAAAACGGAGCTTGATTTCACACACATGAAACTCATACTCTATACTGAAATATACTGGTCATATACCATTGTCTCAGAGGACAGCAAATTAAGGTCTAAGTCTGCAATCTTCTATTAATAGCCCTGTTGCTTCGCGGTATGGCTCTTCAGAGGGGCTGACAGTTCAGCTTTTGCAGAAGAGCAAGCTCCACTGCACGTTGTAATCCTGAAGCAGAGTCACTATAACCCCTGTTCAAAAAGCTGACCTGTATCTCTGAAGTACTTTATTCCCTCAAGTTCAATATTCAATATTCATATTCAATATTCATACCTGACATTACAAGTCATCAAGGAGTCTATCAGGCTTCTCCACAGATAAGTGAATTAGCAAAGAAACAAACTTTTTATTCAGCTCATTACTACTGCCCATTATAATGAAGTATGAAACATGGAAAATGTGCACCCTGTGCCAAAGAGCCAACCACCACAAATGAGAATCCAGCAAAGGAGTTAATTAACCATGTAATATTCCTATTATCCACATAAGAGGATGATAACAGGAACAAAACGGAAAATCGCACATTACACTTAACTTGGCTGCACAGACTAAAAAAACAGACCTAAAAAATCTGCATACTTCTGTTCCCAATTGCTAAATCTTCCTCTAATTTTTCAACCCCGTCCTAGAAGTATGCATTTATCATAGCATTTCTCAAAAATAATGGAACATGTGAAGTCATGTCATCTGTTAATTTAACCAGGAAAGCTGAGTTTGGCTGCACCACGGAGACATGTGGAAGTCCTAAACAGGATTAACTACAAGACCTAAAGAAGCAGATCCCAGATCCAGATCCATTTGGATGGATCCAATGCTTAACAAGTGCATTAATATTTTACATTTGGTGCTAAAAACAAAAAACAAAACAAACAAAAAATCCTCACCAAACAAACAAAATCACAAAAATACTTAAGTGCCAGCCTCCAGAAGACCGAAAAGCCACTTACCTCTGCAACTTTAAGAAACTCTGATACTCTGGTCATTCGAGTTAGAAACCGTTTGTAGATTTCAAGAGCATCTTTACATTGCCCCTTTTTCATTTCAAAAAACTTCTCTAAAGAAACAATGTGGTAAATTATTAAAAAACCGTTTGTAGATTTCAAGAGCATCTTTACATTGCCCCTTTTTCATTTCAAAAAACTTCTCTAAAGAAATAATGTGGTAAATTTCAGTTAAGATGTCTTACATTAGGTCTTATATCAGCAAGTCTCGTTTTCAGAAAAATCACAAGTCAATAATATGACACTACATTACCATTTACTACTTGGACATTAATCTAGTGGCATCTCTTGCCTAGTGTAGTTTAGAAGTTGGGGTTGCTGAGCTGCTAAACAATTATATAGACCATAAAATTGAACTCCAGCTAGCCACAGCATTGTGTGTGATGTCAACCACTTTTTTAAAGAAAAGACTGAAATGTAAGCAGGTGAAGTAGCTACCCAACCTAAAGTTCAAAATCATTAAGGATACTTAAACATGTACTAATACATGTCCTCTCCAAAATGTCTCCACTCCAAAGCACTGTATTTTTTTTCACTTAAGTAGGTCTCTAAAGTCCATTTATGTCCATTATTGAACACAGCTGCCACATATTTCAACCTGAACTTACACTTTAAATAGCAGTAGACAGTGAAATTTCAACTGAATTTTTATGCCCAACCCATGCTGGCGATCACACCAGGCTGCCTGAGCTTCAGAACATGATCACAGCCTCCTTTATACTTTGTAGGCTGACAGTAGGTAGGGTTGTGGAGGGGATCCCGTTTTGGCAGTCATGCTTTCAGGCAGATCAGGAATATTACACAGGAGTGTATTACTTAATACAAGGCTATCACATAACATTATCACTCTCTACAACTACCTGAAAGGAGATTACAGCCAGGTGAGGGTTGGTATCTTTTCCCTGGCAACCAGCAAGAGGACATAGTCATAGGCTGTGCCAGGAAGGTTTAGGTTGGACGTTAGGAAGAAATTCTTCACAGAAAGGGTGATCAGACATTGGAATGGGCTGCCCAGGGAGGTGGTGGAGCCACCATCCCTGGAGGGGTTTAAGGAGAAACTGGATGCGGCACTCAATGCCATGGTGATATCTTATGGTGATAAGGTGATGTACACTCACAGGCTGGACTCAATGATCCCAGAGGTCTTTTCAAACCTAATTGATTCTGTAATATATAACAGAAGAATGTGGGTATCTTAAAAATGCAAAAGCTTTTAACTTTGCAGGACATATTATGCATGCTCCCATAGCACTGTACATTTCCTTAAGCACAGAGACGGTCACTGTCTTTAACGTATCCATCTACACACTTCTAAGGACATGTGATGATCCAGCCTCAGATGAACACTAATGTAAGAGGGTGCAGCTCAAAATTTTCTCTTGTTTCAGACTAGATGAGTCAAGAAAGGTGTAACTTTCATTAAAGTTAAGTAAAAAAACTGAAGCAGATCTGAAACTGGCTCTTCATTCACGTATGGTATGTGAGATAAAAGCCAGGTTACTCACCTAGTAAGTTAATAACCCCATCATTGTAGCAAGCAAAAAGTTTGATGAGATCTTTAAACAGAAGCATGAATGCAGCATTTATGACACCATTTGTCAGTTCATTTGGATGAACCTACAAATAAAAGATCAGTTATTTAAAAAAGAAGTGTCAAATGCAATCAAGTATTTTGGCTTACACCAGGTATTTGGTGGTCATAGACACAATCAAGCACTGAAGTTTTCCTGCTAAGTAAGACACTAAACAAAAGCTTTGGTTAGCAGATCAAGGATTGCTTTCTTCACCACTCCAAAACAAACCCCTAAAGCAGAGGAGTACCCATATCAACAGTAAATATCTTAGTCTTGTCTCCTTCACTTCTCATGAAGAAGAGGAAGGCAGAGATGCTGTTTACAGTTTTAATGAAATGGGCAAAAGACATCAGTTTACAGCAGAGCTCAACAAAAACTTAATAGTCTATGAGATAATGTATTTGGACCAATGATGTCAAGATCCTTTCTCACATTAACTTGGGAAGAAAATCCATGCTCATTTATTAAAAGGTCTTTCTCTTCTTAAAAATATCTCCTCTTCTGAGAGCACTATCACAATTCCGATGCCATTTAAGGCATGCAAAGCACAGTGAGATGTACTTCAAAGCCTTTCCTCTGAGAGCTGTAGTGGGCTCTGCCTTCCACCTCAAAGTGTATCTTGCTGCCCAGCAACAAGAGAAGAACCAATTCCTTCAAAAACCTCTTTGAAATGTTACACTGCGGCTCCTACAACAACTGATTCCTGTTTTTATCTTCAGGTCAGAAAAACAATCCCACCAACATTCATGACATGATAAATATATTGTACACACTTATTTCTATGAACAGTCTAGATTAAACTTTAGCCAACTTAGTTTACATCTGAAAACCAGATGAAGATTTTGAGGAAGCCAAACAATGTACATGTGGTATTTTAATGGGGTTTTCCCTCCCCCCAAAAGAAGTTGGTTGCCTAGAGACAGAAAAGAGAGCGTTCAGTCTCCTTGTTTTGTCCATTTCTTCCTCCTCACTGATGCAGAAGATGGAACTCCAAGTTCTCTCTCTACAAAACCAAAAGTGCAATCTTTACAATTCATACATATGGGCAAGGGCCATCCTTGGCCACAATACCTCAGTGGGACACTGAAAAGGGGATTTTTTGGCCCTCATTAAGGGATGATGAATAAAGCATTACCTACAAGGTGAAATGTGGTCATAATAATGCACCATTTATAAGTCACTGCCCAGTTTTAATATTAGGTCAGCTTCAATACATACATCAAATTCAAGTAGTGCATCAATTTGTTCCTGTAATATTGGCATACTCTTCAGCAGCTTTTCAGGAGCCATTGTTCTCATTACACCTTCAGCCCTGCAAGAGGGAATGCAGATTAGAAGCCATGCTATTTCCCCTCTCCCCTCCCCCAAAATGATCTGTTGTCTAAAATTTAGGCTTAAAGCACCTATAACTCATTTCAAACCATTTCAAAAGCACAGTCTGATTCTCCTGTTTCTCATGTCATCATGAGAGCTGGCATGAAAAATCTTTTATCCAGCCACCCTTCCTGACAGTAAGTCAGGAAAGGTTTTGTGTTAGAGTGATGAATGCAAGAGATGGATCTCTTTATGGAAAGGTGATACTGAGAGCTTAAATGACTAACTAGAAATACTGTCACAGAAGTACTTAGAGAACTGATATACTTTGTGCACAAAGTTTGTTATGAATAACTAACGACAACTCATTGCAGATATGTCCATGGATGTGTAGCATTTCTTAAGTGTCATCCATAGTCTCATAGAAGTCTTCAAGCACAGTCATTTTTATCTCTAATTATGACAAACCTGCACAATCATCATTATGTATTGCCCTGTTCTGGCTGCAGACAGGTACATATACGCAGACTGGAAATGCATACCACTATTCTTAGTTATTTTATGCTATACTCTGAGGCAGCATCTTATTCTGCCTCAGAATACAGCACAAAATAAGTAAGAACAGTGATATGCATTGTTCTGAGCACCAGAAGTAACAGGCATAGAAAGCCTTTCCAGGAATTTAGAGCAAGGCAGGAATAGCAGGATCCCTAGCAGCCCAAACTTAACTTTATTTAACATCAAGTGTACAAGAGCAAACTTGTATAGTGTCCACTAAGGGAATAGCATCCAGCTACACAGCAAGGCTGTCATGGTAGACCTACACTTTCTGTCTGTTTGAGAAGCAGGAGAGAACAGCCTGGTAATGATGCCTGCATTAACAGGTCAGAATCCCAAGCTGCAGAACACACCAGAACTGCCAGAAGGATCCTGTATGCAACTCAAGATTAGCAGGAGCATCTTTAGAATGCACTCAATCAAGCTGCACCTTCAGTGGGTGTTACACCACTTGCTGTGCCAACTGTGCTTCAAGAGAGGACCTAGAGCCCTTAAAGTTCCAGTTAGAGGAGTCAGAGGCCAGAAAAATGTTCTCATAAATACCAACACACTACTCTGGGCTGGGTCAACTTTTTTTTTAACACAGTTCTTGTGAGAAATAAAACCAACAGTTTACAACCTTATTCTGTTCAGTTTATAACTGTTTGCTCTCTTGCCTGCTAAGAACGTCAGGCATTCATTTCAGGCTTTGTTTGCAATCAGCCATCTTTCTTAGGGAAAGTGTCTGGAGAGTAATGAAACATCGTAAACTTAGTTTCAGAGTGTTTCCTTCTCCAAATCTTAAAGGCAGTCTCACTGCAGCAAAATTTAATTAGGGTAAGATTTAAACCTAGCACTAAAACCTCCCAGTTTCACAATGCACCTTACTTTGATCTTACTACCCAGTCTTTCCTCTCCTTGTTGGGCAATTTTTAACCAATTACCAGTACTTTAAAAATCAGGTTTCTCATTGTAGGTACACAAAGCATATAATAAAAAAGTCACTGAGAAACTAAAACTAAGTGTAATGCCACAAATAAGATTTTCATGGGTCAGACAACCTTATTAATTTACATAGCTAAACTTTACTTACCCTTTCTTCACTCTTGCAAAGTCAAATGCCATTTGTCTGTAGGAAAATGCTTTTTCATTCAAGTATCTACTATAACGCCTAATAAAGGTGGACATGTCATAACCTGCAAAAAACAGTTTCACATTTTACATATAATTTTCACCTTTGTTTGGAAGTTCTTTAGAAAACAATAATATACAGCCAACAGACCCCAAGATTACGTGATTTCTGTTACACTATGCAACTTCATAGACATAACATGCATCACAAGACATCCTTCAGCTTCTGAAGAAATGTCAGTAGTGGTACACCAAAGCAATCTACCACTGTCCTCTGTTTCCAACAGATTCATGCAATGCATCAGTGGCATGGTTCTGGGTGAAACCTGCTGGAAGCCCCTACATGGTTATGGGGTAGCATTACTTGATGGCCAAAAAGTCACCCCTCTATAAACAAATACCAATTTAACAAATTGGAAATATACCAATTTAACAAAAAGTTAAAATACCAATTTAACAAAAAGTTTTTACTGAACTGGTACGTGACTTCCAGCAGAAAGCTCAAGTCAACTTAAACACTCCTGATGTTTCATGTATATTAGCCACTCTGACTCTTACATGGACCTTCAAAATTCTCCTGACTTGGTTTACCAGAACAAAGAAATCATGATGGCATCCACAGAGATTACTGCCTTCCTTGAACTGTTACACCAGAAATACTCAAGGCACATAATACTGTACAAGGCACCCCAAACTGCAGTGACTTAAAAGCCTTTGACATCTGGGCAGTTAATATTACAGCCTATCCTCCAAATGTTTTTCCTCTAAGCCACAGAAATGTGTGCAGAAGGCAACTCATCTTCCTCTTCAATTCAGGTCCCTTTTTGCTACCTTTCAAAAAATCAACACACCTCAATCTAGACAATGACTATATTTTCCCTTAAAATCTCTCATCATTAAGTATCCCTGCCAACTGATGCACAGCACTACCAAATCTGATGCCCCCAAATCTGATTATCTGTGATACACTGTGTATTATCTATGAAATGGCATTTTAAGTTTAAGGAAAGTAGTGAAGAAAACAAATGCATGCATCTAACAGAATTGTTAATTGTTGCCAAACACCAGTGTCTTTGAGCATATATATATATGTGTGTATATATATATATATATATATATATATATCTCATGTTTAGCTTAGATGAACACACTCTTAGTATTTGTTTAGCTATGTCCCTTCTGTTGCCACATCTAAAAGATGTTGAAGTTTTTTTGGTATCACATGTCTACATCAAGATATGAAATAATGTGGCACTGCTTTGAATTTTCCCATCATTGTAATATGTCTGTAGTCTGCAAACAATTTACAAATATTCTCTGACAGCTGAAGAATTATATTTTCCCTCTTTTCTGGCAGAGCTACCATGAAACAAGCTTTTCCTTTTTTAACTGAGGGCACAGGAAAATTCACTAATAATTCCAGAGGGAAAAGTAGAAAGGCAGGCTTTGTAAGATTCAGAGGGAACAAATCCTTAATTTCTGCCTTGACCTTTCTAAATTCATTACTCAAATCAAATCAAAACCAAGCAGTTCTTTTGCTGCCAACAGCCCTACCATAAAGAACTTACAGATAGTGCCTAAAAAGCACAGTGCCCCCAAGCAACCAAATTACCATTTAAGACTGAGTAAAACCCAAAAAACTAAATGGAAAGTTACCCATTTCAACTTTTAACACCCATAAGAGTTAAGAGGATAGCTGACCCAGCCCAGATTTCAACCAGCACTTAAAGGATTTGTAGTTTCACCTTTTGAATAAAAATATTGCAGGAGATGAGAAATATTTTTCTCAAGTTGTTCAGCAGTTGACTTGTGTTCCTGTATTTATTAAGTACTTATAAAAAGGCTTCAGTAGCACAATTTGATATTATTTGTATCTTATGAACAAAGGAGCAAATTAACAATAGTATCTTATTTAAAATCTTGTTAAGATTGTAGACATAAGTAGACTTACCATGAGATCCACTTTTGTCCAGAAAATTGCTGAGATTGAACAATGTGTTTCTAGATGCCAGGTACTGAATAAATCTCTGAAACACAAAGCAATTTTTCTTATCATAGACTGTATCTGAAGACCTTGTACCTTCTAGAAGCAAGATTATCAGTCTACTTTCAGCAAACAACATGAAACCGCTGATTTTTGTCTTTGCCCACAATACTTTCCCCCAAACATTTTGTCCATTCAGACTAACTACTTTTAGTCAGAATCTCTACTAAATATTCTACTGTATATATAAAAAATAGATTATGTGCAAAACACAAAATAGATTGTGAAAGGAGCAACAAAAATGTTTAATTCTCAGGGATCTGAGGGAGCTCAAGATTTATCTGCTTACAAAGCACATATCCAGGCTATTCTCAATCCAGCAGCCCTCAGTTTCGGCCAAGTTGAGGGCCTGTTTTAATAACAAGCAAAGCCCCTCATAAAATACAGGGACTAGCAGCCTGAAACAGTAAGAGAAATCAGATGAGAACATTGAGCAAAACTTGGAAAGGAAAAATAGGAGTAAGAATTAATACTGTGAGAAATTCCTTGCATGAAAACACTTTATATGCAGCCAGGGAGGAATTGTTTCACAGTCATACTGAAGTTGTTTCACAGTCATTCTGAAGTTCTTTAAATGTCCTGTCTCTTTTCATGCAGGCATACTTGTCTATACAAGTCAATAAAAAGCAAGGATAAGGACAACAATCTAAAACGGTATCAAGTTAAATTCACAGCTCTAGGAAGATTTTAACACTCATGCAGAGAAGGCAATTATTCAGATAGCAGTATACATGTGCCAGAACATCAACTTTGACCTTAGTCAAAAAATCCCAGGTATTGTGTAATCCTGTGTAACTATTTTCCGATTCAGTGCCTAAATCGTCAGCATCCTGGCACAGTCTGCATCTTGGTCTTATGTTACGGTGTTATAAATGGAGAGACAGATAAACAGTCTAACTCTGCAATTAACAGTAAGTTTCCTCTTCATCAAGAATCATTCTTGCCCTTTGTTCTCAGGTCCTTTCTGGTTCAGACAAGATGCCTCTGCACTACTAACATTCTTGGCTTGGAGTGTGTTCAGTGCCAACGTGGCCTTGAGAGAGCTGTTCACACTTACCTCATTGCCATGGACCATTAGATGATGTGTGGTGACTAAGGCTTTGAATACGACCACCCAGCTACTATTCGTTGCTCGCTCAAAAAGCGTATCAGCCATCTGAGGGATATTCACGTTTGTTTCATTAGTTGCTTGGATCAAGTCTGTAGGAGAGAGAAAAGGAAAGTGTTAGGTGCTGCAAGTATGATAAAAAGTTTGCAGCATGGCCAAGTTCTCAGACCATCAGGCTGCAGGCCATGGTTGTGACAAACACGAAGTTCAGGGCTTACAATCCCCATTTGAAAAAAAGGAACAACAACAAAAACAACAAACTCAAACTGAGATTATATTAGTACATGCTGACAGCAATAGTGGTATAACTCTTTCATCAAACAGTAATAGTTTTCCAACAATTCTGTCCCAAGCTATGACCAAACATTTCTCCACCTTCATGCCAGACGAATTTAGAGTTCACAACATCATATGACTCTACTGCTTGCAGGTTTTTTAAGTTAATTGTCGCAGTTCATTACCTCTGGGTTAGAGAAATAAGTACTATTGAATTCTTCACTTGCAGGTAACACACCAAGCACACTGAACCTAGTCACAGCAGCAAAAAGACATCAGAAGCATCACCAGAAACAGATATTCTGTCATCCCAGAGGTTGTTTTTATCAGCAAGCTCTAGCACACCTCCTAGTTTCTACAGACACAGAAAGCAGAAGAGTGCATTCAGGCATACATTAAGACCTCTTCAATAGCCAGAAAGAACATAAGGAATGACATTAGTTTATACTGAAGCAACTGCCCCTTACATGGAAGAAATAAGTCATTAGACTGTCTCAGGGAAAAACGATAACATACAGCTTGGTGTCCTGAAGAGTGCATGAAATTAAGGTAAGCAGTTAAATCATGAACAGTAGGGCAGCAAGCTTTCCACTATCGTCTCTATCTCCCAGGATCTGTGATTTACTACCACCCCTGTTATCTACTGACTCCAGTTAGGCAGCCAGCAATTACCTTCTACAAGCTATCATCCATTCTTGAGACACAGCTGGAAACTGCATACTGCAACTGCAAGCCCAAAATCTGGGTGATGCCAGACACAGCCCTAGCAAGACTCAAGGAGATGACTTCACATAACACAAAGAGCACAAAACACACATCTAATTGTACGACTGAGGCTTTAAATTTGAAGACCTAAGCAGAAAGAATTTTGAAGTTTAACTACTAGACTAAGCATTATTTGAAATGAAAATACTCATCTCTTACCTTCCCTCAGAGGAATCATTGTTAATGATTTCTTCCTCGCCTTCAGACTAGAATTTTTCCTCCAACTATTCAAGTCATTCAGTGATGACAGATATTCTACCTCAAAAAGCAGACAGGATATTTTGTGACTGATCCTGGCACACTTAAACTACGCAAGTCTACAGGAGTTCAATTCACTCAGGCAGTAGGGTAACTACTTGGCAGACTTCCTTTCCCTCCCCTACATAATCCCAAGCAATGGAGAGCATTAATGCTGCTAAGAGTGGAAAGTCAAGGCTCAGCATTAAACTGCTGATTCTGCCTTTGCAGGACTGGAAAAGTCCAGAGGACAAATCTGTCTAAATAGATCAATGAGTCACATCAGTGACCGAGACGCACCTGGTGTGCACAGAAACCCACACTGCTGTACCAGAAGCATTCAAAAGCTCAGGTTTTGTCTGGTTGGTTGGGGTCTTTTTGAAATTCATGGCATGTAATCTTTATAGGTTTTTTACCTTCTATTACAAAGACTTATTTTATTTGAGATCCAAGAAATCTCTAGCTCAGAGTCACAAGGTTGGGAAAACCATAGTCCTTCCTTGCATATGAAATTGTCTGTTGCATGGGCATAAAAACTCAAGTTGTCTTCAGCTTCAGGCCAGGGGAATGACCTTCTGAGATGACACAGGAGACAAAAATTATGTGATCCATTTGCCAAGTTTGAATTGAAAATGTATGTTGTCATGGAATTTTGTTGTCTTGCTTATGGAAGCTGGGTTTGAAGTTTTTTGCAGAACACCTTCTGAAATGTGTTTACTTCTATAACCTCAGTAATACTACCCTTGAAGGAGGCAGTTCTGCAGACAAAGTATTACAGTAGCAAAGCCATGCTACTGAATGACAGCAGTTCAAGATCACAGAGCTCCAAGAATTCTCCTTGATCTTGTGGTACAAACAGGCCAATGATCTTTCATTCTGTACTGCTGATTAATGCATTACAGAAGACAGTGGTTTGTAAAAGCCTAGAAGCAAGTCACAAGTGGCTTACTCACTGTGTACCTTGCTCAGATTTTACTGTAGGTCACAGCATTTGTCTTATTAATATAAGGAAATATATCAAATTTGTAATTTTTGCTTTCAATCTTGGGCTTCAGTATGTAGATTTCTGCGAAAGAGAGACACTATAAATTTTGTATTTCATCAGTGCGCTTTAGATAATGAAACCTCAGAGAAGTCCATCAACAGAAATGGATGGACTGGCAATGGAGGCAACAAGGCACTGCTATTTGATGCCACAGCACTGCGTCTGAAGTCAGTCATTTCTGTCTCCCCTCCAAAGTGCTGGAGGGTACAGCATCTCAGTCTGCAGCTCTGAATGGTTTAGGACATGAGTAATTATAGTGTGCAAAATAGAGAGGCATGATTAAAATTAAGTCTACTACTTTCAGTGCACAGAAGAGAATTAAACCATGCATGAAGATGTCACTTGTCATCTGAGGCCAGAAAAAGGAGATTGGGGGTGGGGAGATAATTCTTGCAGAACTGTTTCCCATTTAGTCACATCACAAAGACAAGGTATTCAAATTTCCTGAGTTTCTTTTCCAGTACCATAGAGTCTCAGCTTAACCAGCAATCATCAGCATCTGGAAGGAATCACCAGCGCAGCTAACTTTAGGAAACTGAGCAACAGAGTTTGGTGGCTAAGCTAAATTTTAAAATAGGAGTTAGAAAAATTAATTTTACTTTAATGTGGTAAGGAAAAACAGATACACGGAAAAAGAAATCATTTACAGGAAAAAAAATCTAGAAACGGTATTTTCAAAATATACAGTTTCAAACATTTGCTGGGTGGACGAGACAGTAAAGCTTAGTCTTTCAAGGAAGTCACAGGTACATTTGCTTATACAAAAAAGGTAATATTAAGAAGCAACAGATGAAGAACAACCCAACAGAAACCACATGAAGCAATCTTGCAAGGTTGATTCCATTTGGGGCACACACAAGTAGGGCAAACAAGGATTAAAGGTACCTTCCTGAAGAAGTTTCTGCTACTGCAGGTATCCAGTACACTGACAGCTAATCCTGAAACCCAGACACTGAGCCCAAATACAAATTACAAGCACAGGCAGAAATCAGAATTGTACTGCAATAGCAGCAAGTGCTTTTACCACACATTTCACAGAAGTGAAGTAATTGGAGAATGAAGACCTATATATGCTTTGAATCCATTTGTTTACTATGGACTAAATCACAATTGCCAAATCACAATATGTGATTTCTCCCACTTCCTCTCTTCTCATTTTCATAGTTGCTATTTTAAAGACTTCTTCAATCAAAGATACATTTTTAAATTATAATTTTACTTCAATATACTTTTTCTAGTTAAGCTTTGAGATGAAAAATCAATGTAATAGAAGAAAAAAAGGGTTATCAATTCTCTGACACTGTAACTTAAATCTGAACAGAAGTCTTTAAGTTCTTGGACAGGCCAGATTTTTACAGCCAGACTTAAGACAACTGCATCTTAATCATTCTCTAGGTTTATTTCTCTTCCCTAATTAACACCTCCATTAATGAAAAGACAAACCTGTCAAAGAGAGAAAGAATGGTAGAGGGTTCACTGAGGCTGACTGAAGTGTGTTGAGAGACCTTGGCTCTCTCTTCCTAAAATTTTGAAGAGCACACTAAAAGATGGGACTAGCTTTAGTTTTTGTTAAGCCCATAAGGTACAAAAAGAGAACAGTAAGAACATTTCAAAGGTTTCAGAATTTCAGACTCTTTCAGTCTCATTGAAAACTAGTTTCTAGTTCTTCTTTTTTCTTAATAAGAGAGATTATGCAATACTTTAAAGAATCTTTTAGTCCTTTACCTTTCCAGATGGTATTCTGGATCTGGGCAGGGTTTTTTTCCTGTTTCGTTTTGGCTCCTCTGCCCCACTCCCCGACTCCCTAAATTTTTGAATAAGCAGACCTGGGATTTCCCAGTTCATGATTAATTATTCACAATTTACATTTCAGTAAGCAGAGAAACAGCAGCAGAGCACACGACCTCTCTGTTCAGAGGAATATCAGTGCCAATTTAAGAGCAGCTGTCATTCCAGACTGAATTAACACACAAGCTGCCTCAGCATCTGAGCTGCGTCATATATTCAGTTCCTAAACTTTGGCAAATCTCTCCAGCAGTAACCCACTTACAGACCTTCCTCACTATTAATCAAATGTTACAATAGCTTTCAGGAGGTTTTTTTTTTTCTCACTTATAAATATTTAAATAATGCCTTGAAGCTATTGAAAAGGAAATGCAGGATTGTTGCAAATCCAGGCTAGTCAAGAACAAAAAGAGGCAGCTCAGAGTAAGAGTTTACAAACCTCAACCAAGCAAGTTAAATAGGCAAGTAAAAATACAGTCCCTCCCCTGGCAAGACAGAACTGTATTAGGAAGCTAAGAGCATTGTGCTAACCCATGCAAGAGCTGACCTTCCCCATCTACAGAAACCTGACCACAAAACAGTATTGGAAAGCAGAACAAAGGCACCAGTTTATACTTCTACAACAGTTGCTTATAAGAATATCAGATAATTTGAATGCTGTTGGCTTTGACTATCAGGCAATTCCTTGGAAAAGAGTTTGGAATTTCCAAGGAGTTTCTGAGGTCATAATTTATCATTTATTCTTTTCACTTCCAGCTTGCCCTGTCTACACAAACACACATCTTGATCTGGCTTGTAACAATCACCTCAACAGCAGTGCATGTTGTCTCCTTCTTCTTCCCCAAAAGTCTACCTCAAGAGTTGCTGTATCTCACCTTGATGCCAGCAAGCCTGCCATATATCAAAGTCCAGCATCTTTCAGATACTGCCTTGGAACTCCCATGCTAACTCAAACCTAAACACCATCTTCCACTGAGCATGTGCTCTCCAGGTGCCTCAGACTCCCAATAATGCAGCTGTAGCTCTCAGGAGTGCTACCTCCTCTCTCCAACCTTACTTCAACTATCTCCTCCTTCCAAAATAAATCTCAGACTCCTGTGAGGTCAAATACATGCTGCAGATCCTGAAGTTTGAGAGGTCTCACAATCAGTCTTTGAACCACACAACAGCACCCCACACCAAGACAAGCTCTTATACACAATTTCTTCCTCTGCCTACTCACAGGCAAATTGTACTACCCAAAGTATTAAGTGTTTTGCAGAACCTATCAATCACATGAAGGGTCTGCAGAGAGACAGGGTAAATGACTGAGTACTAGAAAATTTCTCTTGAAGCATCCTCCAATTTTTCAACCTGAGAGTTTAATTAGCCTTAGAATCATCTTATTATCTCACTATTCCTTTTTAAACACAACAGTGCACCACCTCCTATACTACCAATTACCTCTTTTAAAACAAAGTGAAAAATCTACTGCCCATACACACTGCCGAATTTTATTCCAACATACTTCCATATGGTTTTCCTCCCTCTTTAACCAATATATCAGGACAAGATATTTGGCTTTAAGTCATCTGCAAAAGCACCCTAGCTCATTAGCAGTGTTATATCAGTTATGCTGCCCTTGTGTTATGCTGCACTTAATTATTTATATGTATGGCTTTTCCTCCTGACAGGTTCAGGTTCAGCTCTCTTGGAAACAGGAAATAAAAGCCAACCATCAGATGGTCTTCTACTGGGTCTACAAGGGTGCAACTACAGCAGCTGTCTCTCTCAGTACCAATAATGGGGGGAAAGTGTGATTACACTGTGTGAAAAAAAAAAACCAAAATAGATCTTGCTTTAAGCAATTCCTTCAAGTTTCATGAACTATGAATATTTTTTACATAAAAGAAAAGATCCCAGAACTTAGAGCTCCACTGCCTCTGGGGGAGAACAGTGTGCACTACCTTTAATGTTTACATTGCAGTTCTTCCTCTCAAGGAGAGTAGTAGAACTGAAAGGAGACATTCAGGCCAGCTGCAGCAGCTCAGTGTTAAGGAGCAGTCACTGAGGTTTTAAGTATAGTCTTTAAGACTGAAAATTAATTAGCAATTAATGTATTTTATGAACAAAGTCTGAGACCTTGCTGACATCCGTGATCCAACCAGTTAGAAGAGTAAGTTTAATTTTTACTCAGGAATTTCATATCTGGAATAACAGAAGACAGGCTACACAAACTTTATAGTACAAACATACTTTGGAAAGCCCCCTTTTAGCCTCACACATAGGAAGCCAGAACACCAAAGAGGGAAAGGCCCTATAGTCTAAGAATTCTGCCTTTCCTCCCCACTACAGCTACCACAGCTTTTTAAACCATCTTCACTATAGGAAAAGCAATAGTTATCAAGCATGGAATCTTCTCCCTGTCCAAAGCTGGAAGAAGCTCAGTCTTGAACCTCATTTGTACAGAATTCACTCACTTTGAATACCAAAGAATCTGTCTCAGGCAAAGCAGAGGAAAGATGAGAAATCACAGCTTTAATGATCTTTTCCTCTCATCCACAGAACACACTCCCAAGCCTCTTTCCACACAGATCCTGATCCACAACTAGCTCAAGAGAAACAGGCATTTTTCTGCTAAAATACAAGAATTAAGCATTCCTGCTTAAGTTTATATAAAACACCAAGTAATTGTGGAGCTGAATGTGCCACTTCTCCTTTAAATTGATTTACTGAAAGAGCTGAGCCACTAATCCTAACTGCAGTGCCATTTTCCATAGCTCCTAATAGTTTAAGATATATAAAATTCCATTTGCATTTGGTGGACACCAACCAATGGGCATAAGGTTAAAATAAAACAGCAGTTGTCTTGGAGAAATGCTATTTCCCATCCTATTGTAATAAGGCATCATAAATGTCAAACTCCAGGGGAAGAAGAGATGTGGAAAAACCCTGCTACCATTAAAAATAGCTTTTGACCAATAACTTTGCATGGAAAGAAACTTGTATCCTGCATGGCAAATCTCAGACCTCAATCTACAAGACATTTCCTTCAGCACTTCAAACCTGGAAGCCTTAACCAAAATACACATTAATTTAGAGACGCAACCACCAGCCAATCTTCTGCCAAGCCTTCAAAGAATTTGTTCAATTTCCTCTAAGGGAATTGCTCTCTCCATCCATGCAAGCATTAAAGTGACAGTTCTCTTGCATCTCAGCTCTTGCTGCAAACAACAAAGTAATTTTAAAGGCATGATAGAGTTTCAAGACTATTGCTTAGAAGGGTAACAGTCAATAAAATCTGCTTAAATGACTACTGTCAATAGCCTGTTGACATTAGGCACATCCACAACCTGATACCAGGATTCCAGCTGTGGCCTGTGATTATCCTTCCATGAAAGTGACTAACCCCTAACATTACCTGCTAGTTGTATCAATTCATAACTCTTATCACTTGAGTGCTCGCTGGAATATCAGTAACAGGATCAACTGCAGCTTTTAGGCAGAGAGTACAGCTACACTAGAAACACAAGGATTTCACACTTGCCACAATAGCACTGGGCCATTTACTGGAATCTCAGCACTACAGCATCTTCTAATCCTAATCAGCCTTTACATGCTGGGCTGATCTTACACTCCAAACACATCTGGCAGAAAGTGGTAATCGGCTAAGGCATGGTACCTGAGCTCTTTCAGTTGCCACGCTGCAGTCTGAGAAGAACTCTACCCCCAAATTATCTCCTTTCCTCAGAAAACCATTTGTTTTTAATGAACTTGTAGAAATGAAACCATCACTAGACTATCAACTCTGCCCAGAACAGCAATTTGTAATCCACTAAAAAGCTGAACTAGACTGAAAATATATTGCAAGAAGCCTGATGTTCCAGCTTCAATACTTAGCTGTTGCATTTTGGGAATACATTAACAAAACAAACAAAAAAATGGGTGGGGATGAGACAAGGTGCAAACAACTTCAGTGACATGGTAATTAGCTACAGCCTTCCTGCTGGAAAGAGATCAGTTGAGTAGGCAGCCTCAGAAGCTAACACATCTGACTCAATATCCAGACCATGGTCCATGCTTTTGCTATTCCCTCAGCGAGATTATTCCCAGAGTTCAGTTTTTTCATCAATGGATACAACATAATGACACAACCCAAAATTTTTAACTAGGACTGAAATGCTCACAACCATGCAGGCAGCCCTGCTGAAAATATGAACACACCTGTAGAAAAAAGAAAGCAAGTGTAATGCAAACCTCTGCACAAGCCAGTGCAACAGTATGACCTCCTGGAAGCACACTGAAGCAGCTCCAGCCAAGCAGCAAGTACTTTCTAACATGGCTGCTATCATTTCAATCCATGGTCTTGTACCTATGTATCTACCATAAAGCAGTAGAGCTCATAAAACCAGATGGCTGCCTCATATATGAATGCTGTGCCTTAAAACAGTCTTTTAAACAAAATGACTGATATCCTTCACAGTTAGACACAGCTTTATCCTCTCCTTGCTAAGAAAAGCATAAAAAAAGGGTAAAATATGAAACTGTGCAATTCCTTTACATCCATTCCCTTGTACTACAATAAACAATAATACTTTTCTTCTGCCCCACAGACAGGTGAGTTTAAGTCTCAAAAATCTTGAAAAAACTGAAGTCTACTTCCGATAGACTTGACTCTTCAACATGAGCTGGCAGCTTTTCACATACTTCAGATTTCTTGATGTTACAAAAAAACCCCAAGATGTTAAATTTGATGGAACATCCACCTGAAAGATAGAAGATGCAGTAAGGACTACTAACACTTAAAAGAACCTGACAGTACTAAGTTGCTATCAACAGTCTGAAGTCACCAATGCCTCTGGATGATGCATTTGCCACTGGCAGTAGAAGTCTTCTATCAAGCTACTGATGAGTGAGGAACTTGGAATCCATCACACAGGCTCACATCCAGGCAGCGAAGCTTTGTGCAGAGCCAGATCTCTATACTGGAACACCCAGAAGTGTCAATTAGACTTTTGATATGGAGCATGATACTTGAAAGGCAGTTTCTCATAATATTGTCTAAGGAATTTCTAGCTCTCTGATGAACAAGAAGCAGCTCTTTAAACTCACCTATTACAAACGTAGCAAACCTTGCCTGTTAACACTCTTGCCATTCACCAACAACAAAGCAACCTGAAGTTTAAATCAACTTAGCAAAACCAGAAAAACTCTAACATAGAGTCTTCCATAGTCATTTCATAGAATGAAAGATCAGATCAGAAAGCCACAGGTAAGGCTCGCACATGAAAATACCATTGTTTCACTTGCCAGCAACAAAGCATCACTCAAAATAAAATGTACATGTTTTCAAAACACAGGCACACTAAATATGCTGAGTTGCTTCTGGCTTGCTGTCCCTTAGCAGAATGTACATTCTCCTATAAATACATTTAGATGAAGCTATAAAATTTAGATTAGGAGCTACAAGCACAGTAAACATACCCTGGATTCTAGAGTCACGTAACGGGATTCAAACCCAAGTCTCCATTTGAAAAGGTTGGATTTGAAAACATCAGGGCTGCTAAAGGACTGATGCAACAGTAAGTTAAAGTTTTCATCTATATTGGACCTGTATGTAATGAGAAACAGCAGCCTGCAGAGGCAGGAAACAGGCCAGCTGCATTGCCCCTTTCATACAAGGCCTACACTCCTTGAAGCAAGAAGTGAAAGGAGTCCTGTGAAAAGCAGTTTGAACTCTCACTGAAGTGCATCTAGGTCAGCTCTTCAATTAAGTTAAAGATGTGCCCCCTCCTAGAGCCATCCTGCATTGTGGCAGGATCACCCATCGCTGCCTTACTCTGAGGACCTTCCTCTAAACTTGTAAATTTGCATACATTTAAACAACGTGGAGGACAGGTCAGCATGTTTTATTCATGCTTCAAGCATTCATGTCTTTCACTTCTGCGGAGGACCATATTAGAACATTCTGTAAAGTATCAGTTTAAGATATATAACAAAACCATGCCAGAGGCACCAGAAGCCTGCCAGGCTCTGCAGGCTAACCCCTGACCATCTGCTATGGAAGCACCCGCTGCCATCATGTCATCTGCGCTCGTGCCAAGCCAAGAGTCAGTCTGAAGACATGCACTCTACGGTCAGCAGTCAAGCCACAGCCTTGTATCACTTCTTAGCACAGAAAAGTTTAAAATGCTTTCTTGAAAATACACATCCTTTGGTCCTTTAATTGGTAGGACAATCTTAGCTCAAGTGGACACCAAACTCTCCAATCTACCTTTACCAGTGCTGCATCTCAGCCATAACCTAGTCTCCTAAACACTTAAAAACAATGAGCAAAGAACACTTTTCTTTTTTATTCCTTCTCTGAGTCAGTAAAGCAACCTTGTCAAAGCATATGGCTCAACTGTTTTGTCAGAACTCTGTGGCCCAATTGCAACACAGAGTTCCTGCCAATTTGCTTTTTACCTGTGGTAATTTTGGTAATTTTTACGACCAAAAAGAGTTGATTGCCACAAGCCAAACCCGAGCTGCAGACACGTCCTGTCAGCAACCTGCAGTTCTCAGTACACACGAGAGGCAGGGTTTGGTGGTCTTCAAGCATGATCATGTCCATCTACTCACAAAAACCCCTCTACAAAAAACCTAACACATTTGAGTTTTATCAATAGCTAGAAAAAACAGACTCTAGGAAAGGCAACTGACTGACATGCTGCCTCTGTTCAGATGGCCAGAGTAAAAATTACATAAAAGACACAATATTAGCACAACATCAGGACCTTTCATCATCCAATCCCTTCCATTAAACTAAGTTAAGATACAGATATAATCTGCAACAAAGTATGAGATCACATTATCCCGGGCAGAAAAGAAAAACAGAAAGGTATTTAGACTTGGCTGGTTCAGAAGTCAGCGGTAGTACTGTGCACTGTCATTTCCCGTGCCTACAACTAAGCCATGAGCCTCAGATACCCAGTGAATGCCCCATTTGCCAGCAGCCTAGAAAATACTGTTCTAGTATTCCACCTACATTCATTTCAAGGCTGATGTCCAGTATCACTTGCGATGCTAGCGCAGATGGATAGTAGAGTATATTCCCTCTCTCAGTGAACTACAGCTCTCAACTGCTTTAGTAAATGTGTTTCACAACCTAAAGAGAATTTATGAGCATCAACAAAACATATTTTGTATTGATTTTGAGTATTTTCAGCCAGCTCTGAAGTAAACATGATCAAAATAGCAAGATTCAAAGCATTAAGAACTGTTTTAAGGGTCTAGCATATGGTTTGCAAGATTTCAGAAAAAGCAGACCTCACCATACTCTGCAAAGTGACAAGCTGTCCTCTGCCAAGTACTCCAGTTGCCTTCCAGCGATTGCCAACACCTGGTTTATCCAGGTTAATTTATGCCACCACCTCTCATCCAAGCAAAATTTTGGACAGAAGGAAATCAAGCAGCTGTGCTGAATCTGATGGGGCAGGATACTCTAGTATCAGCTTACCAGTGAGGCTTCACACTGCAATCCTGCTGATACTGCTGACTCAGAGGAACAAAAGTACTGCTGCAAACCCTGCACTACAGATCACTGCCTGCAAGGCTACCGGGAAGGTTTCCTCTATCTTCTCATCTAGTCTGAGTTCAGGGCTCAGTCCTGTGCCAGATGACCAATCCTCTTCTTTATATGTCCTGCAATGAGATTCAGACCCTGATTTCCTGGCTTGCTTTACTCCTTGCTTTTTTGTTTTCATGGTACTTGAAACCCATCACTTCAAACCACCCAGAATACTATTCCTACTCTGCATGCCATGGGTCAAAGCTTGGAGATGCAAGGTTTGTCACTCATTGGTGACAAACCATGTGCCTCCTGTATTTACCTGAGGCACACAACAGAACTTGTGCTTTTCCACCCTTACCAGCATCCTGATCTGTGCTCCAAAAACGGAACAGCGCATGGTAACCTAAGGATACTGTTTGGACTCACCTTTAGACTACAGAAAAGCTAATGGAACGGATAAAATATTGTCACTCCACCCCCAGTTCTTCCCCATCCTCAGAAACGCTGGAGCCAGCTCCTTCAGCAATAATGTATGTCCACAGCTAACTGAGTAAGATCTATCCCTTTGTTTTCTTTGCTGGCAGGCAGTGAACTCAATGCACATGGCAAGGTTTTGGTAGCACCGGGATATGCTGCAGCTGTGACTTCTGAGAACAGGGGCTTCTTCCAGAGATTGCAGAGGATTGCAGCACCATGGAGTGCATCCTGCTCCATCTCTAATTTTGGTATTCTCTCTGCCATTTCTTTTTCCTGCTTCCTCTATCTGTCCAGTATTTTCTGCTTTTTCTTAAGTTTGTTTTCCTTGAGGTGCCACAGACTTGGTGGATGGGCTCAGCTGTGTATTGCAGCACATCCACTGTGGAGCTGGCTGTGCCTGGCACAGGGCATGCCCTGGTCTCTTCTCACAGAGGCCAGCCCTGCAGCCATTAACTTGTCATGGACACCCAGCACTGTGGGAAGGTAAGCAGGACAGGAAGAGCAAAGTAGTCTCAAGAATCTTAAGCAGCAGTAGAAAAATCCTAAAAGCAATGTGCCTCTACTACATTACCATTTCTTCCTAAGTGGGAGCTCCGAGAGCAAGAAATTCTCCTCTCTGGCTATCAATTTCTCAGTCCAGCAAGAAGCAGAGAAAATAAATAGCCTTCGAAATGCTTTACGAGCTTCAAAGTTATGCTGTCATCTACTTTTAAGCAATTCGGAGGACCTTTCACATGACAGAGACACAGAAGCATGGACTGACCACATCTACAGAGCTTTTTCTTGGAGACCTCACAGAATTCCTCACTAGTGTGACAGGCCCATATAAGGCATGCACAGAAGATAAAGGGCTTAAGGGTGAGACTGAAAAATCAGAGACACAGATGAAATCAAAACATAGAAAATCAATCAAACCTGCAGACTTTTGTTATCATTTAGAAGACGTTCAATTGCTGCCAAGATTTAAGGAAGCAACGCTATGAGACTATTATGAAACATACTCAACTACTAAATAGAAGTGACTAAAACCATGCCCTGGTCACTGTCATCCTAAACATCTCATAAATAGCTACTCCATTATCAAGGTCTACAATGGAAGTCAGTACAACAGAAAGACCTGACTTGTCTCAGAATTCGTCATCCATGACCTTGACAAAGCATGTTTAACTGAAGGATCTTGCTTACTCTTGAAAAATACTAAGAATACCTACCCTCAGGACTAGTCAATCTTTATCAAGTTACACTGCTTACATGAAAAAAGTTTAATATTACAGTGCCTACTCATTTTTCTGTTCCCTCATCTTCCCTCTTCCTTTCCTAAGGCATGGCACAATAGGAGAACTTACACACAGAACAGTTGAAATGCACAGGATCAAGTGATTCTGCCCGTATTTCAACATCTGGATCTTTACATGAATTCAAACTTCTACCCTGATTCAAACATATTTTGAAGAATTGGCCAAGTCTCAGCTTGATCAGAAGGGCAGTCTTCTCTTGGTATTACACATGCCTAAAACACAGTGTGGGGCTGAGCAGGAATTGAAAGTTAAATACTCAAGAATAATTAATCTAAAAAGCGTTCCTATTACCTCCCCTCACCCATGACAGACATTTATTTCTACTCCCATTCAGAGAACCTCCATGCCTCCAAATGAAGTGTGTCCTCAATATCCTTTTGGGAAAGGATTTGGTAGAAGCCCACAGAAACAGCCATTCAACATAAAAACTGATGATAAGTGTGGGAATTCACAAGATACACACGATAAATCCAACATCCAATAAAGAATTAAAGAAAATAACTGCTTGCTTGGATATTTTTCTTTTCAGGTGTGAGAGCAATTCATTGGTGTGACAGAGGAGTTCACACTATAAAATCCACACCAGCTATGACAACAAAAACCAAAACACAGAATTCCAGCTGATCTTCAGTGGTGACATTTAAACAAAGTCAGTTCTCTCACATGTAGAAACTGCGACAAATTACTGCAATACAAGATACAGTGAGACATAAAAGCTGTTTCATCAGTAAAGTGTGAAGGATTAAGCCTAGTGTGTACAGGGACTCCGTTCCAGGCAATTGTTTTGAAGATACTCCCACAGCTGTAGAGACTGTAGAGTGTCACCTGGACTGCAGAGCAATGCAGTACATCTGCACTATTCCAGCTAGGAAAGAGCCACAAGTGCCAGCAGTCTTGGAACACTCCCCAGATCACTTCAACAGCAAACAACTTCTGAAATATAGACATCCTAGTTAACCCTATCCTTTAGCCCACTCAGCCAATAGACACTGAAGTCTAGGGACTCAAGATAGCTCCACTGACCCCCAACTTTCCCCAAAAAGCAGAGACAGACATATTCCTCAGGAGTGGAGACAAAGGTTTCTAAGACTAGTCTGTGGGACCCAGCAACGTCATCTTTACTGAGCCTAGGCAAAAAAGTTTAACACATTGCTTTTGATCAACAGACTCTTCTGTTTCAACACTAAAGACCACAGTGATGCCAACTTGTTAGGTCAACACCAGGACTGCAGAAGAAAGGTAGAATGCTGCAGGAAAGAAGTGTCTGTACAAGCAAAATACTGACACCAGCCCTGCAGTTCACTTACCAGCTTGAATTAAACTATAAACTTCTTTTTAGAGCCTCTATTTGCCAGGTACATGCAAACATGCAAAATTAGACTTGGGATGAAAATGAGTTACAGGAGATACACAGGTCATCTCCACAGCCACAGAAAATCAAATGCTGATATTCATCTGCTTTGTTTTGACTTTTCACAAATACCTCCCAGCTCTTGATCAAGCTTCTGGGAAGGTCCTCTACCTTACGAGAATTATTTTGAAGAAGTAAGGAGACACATGTGGTCTTTTCAGAATACACACTGCAGAACTTCCTCCTGCTGCAAAGCAAGCCACTCAGCAAAATAAGTCAAGGAAAATCCCAGCCATTTCTATCGTTTTCAGAAACAGGAACTTGTTACAACCACCTGCAGATGCAACAACCTCACTAGTTTTCAATCCACTTCCCTAAATGAAAGCTTGAAGGTCTGTTTCTGAGTGAAATACTATAAAAAGAGCTGAGTTGAGATCTACCTACTTCCCCCTCATCTGTGATGTGTTTTAATGTTTGTAAGTCATTCCATTTCCCTCCTCCAAAAGCATCTCCTGTTGATACCATCAGAGCCATTCCCATTTGAGGCTGGAAGCAGCCTTTTACTTGGCCGACACAACTAAAGCCTTGGTGAAGTCTTAACACATCTTTCAAAACAATTCTAAGAATCAAACTCCTATGCTGTGCACAAGTATTGCCTTCCCACTTGAATTACCAGTTTATATATCCTTAATGTAGCCCATATGCCTCATTCACCCAACTCTGCAATGGCCCTTCCCACTGCATGAAGATAGAGTTGCTAATTCCCCACTTCTTCACAGGAATAATAATTTAGCTAACAAACATTGGTTAGCTGAGGGATAGGAATCCACATCATTGTGGTGATTTTCAGACAACTTCTGGATGACAACAGTTTCATAAGCCCAAAATGGTCAGAGTTCAGCTGCCCCAAACCATCAGAGCATCCTAGATTTACATTCCTTTTCCCACCACAGGGACTTGAGAAGCTCATTTAATGCCATCTGGCACTACTTCCAGCAGTTGTTGAAAATTCACTAGTAGGAGATCTGGAGTTCCAGAAAATGGTAAATCCTGTTAATGAGCATCAGATAGCAACCAAGTGATACTTCAGTACTCCTTCACATGACCAGCCTGCCCAGCACCGAGAGCCCGTGCCAAAGGACAGCAGCATCTATATTACAGTCTGTATTTGAAAGCTACAGCAAGTACAGAAAACCACACAAGAGTAAACACTTAGCAGCTTGCTTTTTCTACACTGAAGACACTAATTCTGTCCTTTTCTCCCTTCCTTACACACCACCTTTCACCTTGTCACCTATGATCTCCCTATAACCCTCTGAAACGGTTATCTTCTGCAGAAAATATATGAGAATAGGCATCATTGTATACTACCCTTACAGGATCACTTAACTCATATTAAATAGTTGATCTCTCAATTTAATTTACAAAGCCCAGTTGTTAAGTGAGGCAGTGGAAGAGAGGTTGTGTGACTTGACACCTGGCCACTAAGATACTAAATAAAATTACTGAGTTCCCTAAGGACACAGAACCCCAACGTCAATACCAGAATTACAGCTCTTCATAAGGCATCACTCCTACCATCACTCTCTGGAACCTGAACTTTTTAATCATCTAAATCCTTTATACCTTGACATAAGACTTATTTTAAGGCACTGGGAAGTTTTACCTTCCATTCTTCACATCTTCAAATGCTACTTATCCAATCTGAAATGCACTCAGCCAATTAAACTTTGAACTGCTATTTACAGCTTGTAAAATAGAAAAAAGAGCAGGCATATGTCTTCACAGGAAGTTATAACTTCTTTTCCTCTTTTATGTGTGACATGCAGGTACGTAAGAAATTCTGTGGAATTCTACTGGCTTCTGTCTCCAGTATACCCACCTTCTTGAGTAGTAATACTATATTCCATATTATTTTCAATATTCAAACACAGTCCTTACTATAACATTGGTAGATTACTTCTACCTCACTTTAATCCTGCCCATTCCAGATAGTACTTTTATTTATATATGTATATACACATAGAAACAGAGACACACAGACACAGCATGCGTTCAAATACATGAGCTATGCTTTTTTAAGCTAAAGCTTCTAGTAACAGATTCAGTCTGTATAGGACAGTCCAGACACACAGCCTACAGATTAAAAAGTGTTGACGGCTACCAAACAACATGGAAGAAACATCAATAGCAAAGATGATTTTCTTAAATATACAAGAAAACATGACAGAATACATGATATCAGGACCAATTATCTACTTTAACAACTGTTTAGACTCTGGTGAGTCTTCAATCAATGCTGCTTACATCAGCATTTCTTGGACATGTATGCAAGAGCATCTGTATATACTGAAAAAACAGCCTACTGTTTGTCACTTGGAGGATAAGCTACAAAGTCATTAGATGTGAAATCTGGAATTATTTTCCAGAAGTAATGCTACCTCCTTTTAACAAATACTGCATCATCAGAACTGTACTCACAAACACCTGCACCAGCATTACTTAGTAATGGCCAGCAGCCAAGAGACTGCCTGGTATAAAACCTGCTGATCTTTACTTGAATGTACTTCTTACCATATCCAAAAAAACCATGGGAAACCCACTTTGTTTTAGATATTAACACCTGCTGTTGATCTGCAAAGTTCAGCGCTACAAAAAGACACTACTGGCAAATAAGGCCAATTAACATCACACAACCAAATTCCTTCACCATTCTACTACTTGGTGTCTCCATGCAGGGGCTCACGGTTGAAACGAAACTGTCAGGATGAAACATGACTAGCTCATTGTTTTCCAATAAATGTTTTGCCTCAACCTTGTTTCACGCCTTAACTAGCTAATGTCAGTCCAAAATACATCAAAAATCTGAGATAAAGCAAACAGCCATTTTTAACGAAACATGATGCAAACTACTGGACAGCTCACAAAGCTGCTGTCAGATATTTGGGATCTCAGCAACAGCCCTTAAACTCTCCAAAGGTTGTTCCAATCTACAGCACAGCGTTATCCCAGTGCCTTGCCATCTAAACACACCATCATCTGAATCTCTTCAGAAGTGGAGATGCAGGGCTGTGGAGATGGCCCCACTCGTACTGGTGCTTGGCCAGTATCTGGGAATATCATTTATGTACATCTCATCCTAGCTTAATCCTGACCAAAGTAGGCAGTGACAAATGTGTGTCCATTTTGCCCTGTGATTTTCTCCCCTCTACCCAAGTCCCTGCTCTATAAGGCGCTCTTTCCACTCTCTTCCTGGATAAAAGGCAAGAGGTCATGAGGAAGAAAAATGGCCGAAAGAGCAGTATTATGCAATAAGAGAAGAAATGCAATAATAACTCATCCTCTCCTGGAGATTTCCCATCACCCTCATGCTTTGCAAGCTGGATTAGAGCAAGCGTGACAGCCAGCCGGCTCAAAGGCCCACTGAAGTACCCTGCGGGCAGGCTCCTCAGCCCCGGGCCTGCTGGGGAAACAAAAAGGGATGCTCACAGTCCAGGTGCTTTTTCTTGGGCCCCATCACTTCATGCGTGGTGGCTTTGCAGACGGCTCTGGCTACGGCCGATCCCGTAACGCTGTACTGAGCAGCTGCGATGCGATCTGTCAGCGTCTGACCCGACATCTTCGAACGGCGTGCTGGCTGCTGCCTGCTCTGCAGGGGCGAAAGACACGGGAGGGAGGGGGAGATGCCGGGTCTGTGGCCGGGGGAAGGCACGGCAGGGACGCGCACAGGCAGGGGCACACGCACACGGGCACTCACACGGCCTCGCCACACGCACAATGGTCCCTCGGGCAGCCCGGCCCCTCCCGAGGCGCGGCCCCCCCCCGCCCCGTTGTGTAAGCCTCTGCCTCGCTAGAAGCCGCCTGGGGCAGGAAGAAGGGTATTTTAGGCGTTGCAAGGAGCAGATGAAGGGGAAATAATGACGGCAGCTGAAGGACGCTGCACACCAACACGGTGCGAGCCCCGGGATGGGGGAAGGCAGCCCTCCCGCACCTGCCTCGGCAGCGCCCGCCCCACGAGCCGACCCGCGGAGGAGCCTCCGCCGCGCCCCGGCCCCGCTGCAGCGCCCGCGCCGCCGCCTCCCCGATGGGAGATTATGGCACCGTTGCGCCATGTTCTGCCCTCCCGGTGCCTCCCCCACCGCCACCCCCGGCCCCGACTGGCCCCCCCCCCGCCCCGGGAAGCGGGGCGCCGCTGCATGCGGCGGCGGCGGCGCCCAGCGCCATGCAGCATCCCGGCGCGGGGGGACAGCGGGATAGACCGAGCGCCAGCGGCCGACCTGTCAGCGCGTCCTTCCCTCCCGTCCTCCTGCCGCCGCTCCGGGGAGGGCACTGCCGGCCCCCGCCGCGACCGCTGCCCGGCCCGGCCCGCTGGCGAGGCGCCCCGCGGCGCAGCAGCCCCCCCCCCGTCCCCCCGGCCCCGGTAGCGCCAGGTGCCGGGCGGGCTGTCCCCTCCCGCCGCCGCCGCCGCCGCCGCCGCCGGGGATGCGCTGGGCGTCCACGCCCGGGAGCCGACGCTGCTATTTCCAGCCGGCGGCTTAATCCTCCCGCAGCCTAATCCCCGCGCTACTGCCGCAGCAGCGCCGCCCCCTACCCCGGTGCAGAGGGCGGGACGGAGCGGAGCCGAGCGGCGCTGCCGCCGCAGATCGGTGGCCCGGCGCAGTCAGGTGACCCCGTTCCCCCACCCGCATCCCGATCCCGCTTCCCCGAGGTGGCGGCGGGCACGGCCGGAGCTGCTCCCACGCGGGGGCTGTCCCGGTGAGGATCCGCGACTGGGGGGAGCCGAAGCCACTGATGCTTCCCCGGTCTGCATCATGGTCCTGTCGTGAACGCTTAAAATAGCGCCTTGAGGGATCCCAAAACCGCACATAGACTAGGTTTCTCCCGATTGTTGTTACGATGTTATTGTTATCAAAAACATCTGAAATATGTCCCCAGAAGGGTTTTCTCTCTCTTGTCTAAGGTAGCCCAAGGGTGTTGGTTACAATCTAGCCACACTCGGGAGGATATATTGCTACAATTTTATTGTGTAATTGAAGCTTACCGGAGTGATTCGTGGAGTATTGGGAAATGTGGCGTACATATATTACCATAAATTGGCTGAACTTAGTTTTGGAGTAAAGTGATTTTAGTGGGTGGGGTCTAAACGAAATGGCACTGGTAGCAATTACTTCGAGCTGCCGGTAGAACAAATTTCAGAAGACGTTGTCAGCTTATGCCATTAACTAGCTGGAGAAAACACTACGTACAGTCAGTATTGAAGAGTTGTGCACACCAAGTGATAATTGGGTTGTGTTGCATACAAAGACATATGGCACCATTTTCATTTGTTATTCCAGGAGGAGAACGCTGACAAAAGGATTGTGGTTGTGACTGTATGAAACATCAGCCTTCTATTTCATTCTCTCTAGTCATTCTATTACTATTTAATTCTTTTTCCTGTGTTGTTGTTGTTGTTGTTTGTTTTGTTGTTTTTTATTTGTTTTTTTTCCTGACAACAAGGAGATTTTAAAATCCTAGGCAGCCCGAAAGCTTGGGAATGCTGTTAAAATACTGCTTAAAAGTTCAAGGCATCTTTTCTGTGAGAAATCTCTTCCAAAATATCTGTAAAATGGTGCCTTGGACTACTGAAGACAGGTGTTCAGATTTGCACCTTTTCGATATCGGTTGAATCTCCTTCTTATTTGCAGAGCAGATAGAGATTTTTGGATTTCAAGATTCAAAGGTTTCCCCAAATGCAGTGTTTGATTATGGAGTGGGATTTAATTTCAAAAATAGATGTGAAGAGTATATCACTGTTAGTAATCAGCATTATGAGTCTGTAAACTTCAAATGTTCCTGTAAGAGAGACTCTCATATTCTAGTAGTGAGAATGTGTCCATGCTTCTCATCTCTATTCAGTAATGAGTAGCAAATAAATCAGCTGTGGAATTGGACAGAAAGATAACATTGTGCTCTTTAGCATTACTATAGTTCACTGTTCAAGTATGGACAAATTTTAGTAATATTTAGAAATTGTTTCTGTTACCACAGAATTGTTAACTTCAATGCCTAGGAATTTGTCATTAATGGCATGATTTGTGGCAGCTAGAAGCATGTCTTAGCAGAGGCACACAAACAATTTTTCCTCTGTACTTCACAATCAGTTATTGGGGTCATACTCCAAATTGATTTCAGAGGAAACAAACAGCTTGGATCTACCAATACTTCATGTTCTATTATTGCCATTAAGAGTGACTCTGAACTTTTCTTGGTAATACTGACAGGAGTTTAGAATGGCTTGACTTTAAAAGAGAAACTTCCTTTTTAACTGGTATATTACAGAAGAAAGGGAAAAAACCCAATAACTACACAAACTGTTTTGGAATTTGTTGACTCCACACGGCAGAAACTTAGAACGGTTTTATCTCCTCCAAGCAGGATAGTTTTCAACGTTACACTAGCCAAAATATTTAATTAGTGATGCAACTTTTTTTGACATCTGGTGTACATCTTCAGTGTGAAGGTCTGGATACTTTCTAAACTAGTCTGTGTTGTTATCAACAGTTACTGTCACTGAGATTCTCATCTGTGTTACCAAAAATTATGATTGTTAATACTCAGCTAATTTTATATCTTCATATTGTCAAAATATTGAAGCAAAAGATAAGTCAGATAATCTGTACTATTGCCTTAAAATTTATGCAGTTTCTTAATGAAAACCTAAGGTGCTTTAAGAAGGTAAGACAAGAAGACATTAGTACTCTTTAAATTCAGAGTGAAAGGATGTGGTCTACTGAAGCTGTATTGCTTTTGGGTTTAAAACCAACCACCACTCCCCTAAAAATAACCCAACCCCACAAAAGAGGAGTTCATGTTTGTAATGAACAAAAAGTCAAGCAGGAAATAGGAACCATCTTGAATATGGATACTCCACGGAGGAAGCTGCCCAGGACTAAAGAGATGGGGAGTGGGGGTTGCCATTCCATGGGGTAGTTTTGGATGAAGTCCCAAGAAGTTGCCTGGTGTGCTGGCTCTGTGAAACCCACGTTCACAGCTTGGCTGGTGGAGGTCTAGATGAGGGCCATATAAGCAGCTGGAAAGGGTTTTTGCTGCTAAAAATAACACAGAATTGGTGATGTCTTTCTTGACTCTTTGTAACTGTGCCTTCAATTTAATAATGAAAGCCTTAAAAAAGAGGAGATGTGTTAATGACAAACTGAATAGCCATTTTGAGGCACAAAGATAATTCTTAACTGAATTTGAAGTGAGAAAAATAGAGTTGGTCTGTGTTAATCTCACATTTAAGCACACGTGGAGGGAAGGAGGCATGTGTTAGGGCTGATTCATCACACCTCATGCCTGAATTCTGCCCCAGAGATGCCCATGTCTTGGGTGATGTAAGGCATGTAGACTCTGTTTTCATGCACTAGGGTGCACTGAAATCTGGGGGTTTCTCACCATAATTCTGCTTTTTTTCCCCCATTTGTTTCCCAGTTTCTCCTGTCAAGACTTCTAGTTCTTCAGCCAACATTGATGCCCTTTCCTCCAGCCTTCACAGGTCAGGCAGAGATTTAGACCCCACCGTGTCTGCGCTTGTGCCTGCCTCGGGCCCAGTGCTGTTGTTCTGCTTCTCCTTCTTACTCTTAGGGCCAGTGGTACAAACAGAGCTCCTGGAGAGGCTGGCTGTAACCATAGTGATAGCAGCAGTCCTTAACAGATCTGTTTAGTTCTGGGGAGGGGGAAAAAAAAGACTTTTCAAAGGAGAAGCATCCTTCTGACTTTGTATCAGGTTGATGGAGCCAGGTAGTTTGCATTACGCTTTCTCTACAGCGCATGCAACAGTTAAGTACTCAAATCATGCAATACCCAGGAGTTTCTGTGCTTCTGCTGTTAAATATAACCTCATTGCTTGGTCTTGTGTGGGTTCTGTCCACAACTGTTTGTGCAGCCTCTGTAGTCACCCTCCTTAATGGCATTTGTTTCAGTCGTTCCTATGGTTGCTGTGATACAAAGCAACAATAAGAAATTAAAGCAGTTTGTCAATTTTCCAGTCAGAAAGGCGGTCTAAGAAGGATGTGGCCTGAATGTCTTTGTACATCCCAGGCAGAAGATTCGTTACATTTTGGAGATCTTCTTGAGCTACTGAATCTAAGAGAACAGCCATACACATTGGTAAGGGTACAGACTTGGAGGCATGAGTATGTACTCTACATCCCATAGGAAATGCCTTTTTGGTGTCTTTGAAGACTTTGAAAATTAAAAAGTTAATTTAGATAAGAGAGAGAATTAATAAAAAAGTTACACAAAGAATAGCTAATGAGCTCTTTTACTGCTCTTTAAGCCATGTCAGAGTGAGGTCATGTTATCCAGATTATGGAGTGTCTGCATATTACAGGTTGGTGGTTACAGAAGGGTGGTAATTGGCATGTTCTGTACAGATGAAAAAGGTGTGTTCCTTGCTTGGCATGCTGGTTCCCACAAGGACAACCTTAAAATCTGTATTATCTTAGAGACCTCTGTTGACTGATGCATTAATGGACCCCATCATCCACATCACAAGGATAGCTTTTGCTGCTGGAGTAGTTTTTGGCTTATGTCTGGCAGTAACACTGAGGTTAATAGACCAGAAAGGGGACAGATGGACATATGTATCAGAAATGGAGTGAAAGTCCTGTAATTGTGAAAGTCAGTACCTGTGAAATTCCTCACTATTTAGGATTGATTTTGGTCATTAATTTTGTAGTCCTGATAGAGCTTCCAATGCAAAAGTCTGGAGGTATGTATGAAGTATATTGCACTTCCACACAACCAATTCACACTAGGCTTAAATTTGTCTTTTTTTTTTTTTTTAACCTTTTCTTTTACACAGAGCACTCATCTTTTACAGATTTATTTTAACAAGTCTGTATACCAAAAGCTACCTAACTTACTGCTTTTATAAATAATATTTTTTCTAATATAGTCAATGTGGAAATAGCAGCTTTCTATTGATATTAGAAAGAGGGGAGAATTAATTTAAGAAAGTTGCAAGTCAACTTCAATAGAAATGTTTTGTATTACATTGAAGATGTTGGTATTGGAGAAGGGAAATTCAGAAAAAAAATTATGTGAAGTCATACTCAGCTTCACAGACATCATGAAACAGATTCACAAGAGCATATAGAAAAAGATGATTCAGTACTAATTGAAGTTTAAAACTTATTACTCATTGACTAATTGACAGTCCTGTCTTTGAATACAAAGTAACTCTGAAGGCATTGATCCCAAATGCATAATTTCCTCAAAAGAGGGCAGGATTCTGCCTGAAGTAAAATCCAAATTTCATGTACCATAGAAATTTTGATCCACGGAAAGACAGCAGGCTTTCAAACTACCTTGGCTTTGTGGACATACAATTTTTCTTTTCAAGCAAAATAAACTTTTTTGGTAAAGATGTATTATTTTGGTACTCATACTTGCAAAGTGGCAGCATTTTTGCTGTAAATGGTGAAATATTGTATTAATAATAGTAATAAGTGTACAGCTGTAATAGTTGTATTTTAATACGATAGTGTCTTTATCCTGGCTATGACCATGTATAGAACCAGGGATGCTTCACTGACTTCTGTTTGCTCCGACAGTTGAAGCATTAAATACTGGATTTTACATTGAGCACAACTGGGACAAACTGGGCCTGAGAAGCAGCTAGCAATGATTTTCAAGGGAGAAAGCCTCTCTATATTCTTCCAAAAAGAAAAGGTCTTCAAGAGAAGGAAATTCCATTTCTTTGATCTTCTAAATCAGTAAAAGCTGCCATCCTGAAAACTAAGCCTGGTCTCTTACTTGTTTCTCTGGCTCCTGGAAAATCCCTAATTTCTGCAAAAGCAGGGCTGCTTTTAAACAGCAGCTTTTTGTACATGCACAAATGATGTGCATGTACAGCATTTTTTAAATTTTACATGTTGTCCATTATCTGCAGGAGCTGCTGGATAGAGAGTGTTAGGCAAAAGCTATTAAGACAGTGGGCCTTCAGCCAGGTCCAGGAAGGGTGATCCACCTTCTCTTTAAGAGCTCTGCCAGGTGATGTGAACTGTTTATTTGATCTTTTTGGCATCCTAGAAGTAGGTTTTAATAAGACAAGAACTTGGTGTGTCTTATAATGAAGCTGACCTACAAGAAGGTCGCCATAGGGATTCAATAATCATTTTCCTCATGGTCCATGGAAGTGTGGTACCATCCAAACTTCAGGAGTGAGCTTTCAAGCACGTACTGCCTGCCCAATCTGCTGCTGCTCTAGGCTCAGAAATTCTCAGTTGTATAGGAAAGTGACAGTCAAAGTCTTCTAGGAAATTTCTGAAGTTATAATTTCAGTGACAGATTTGTTCAGCAGAAGTTCAGTAGATGCCAGATATATGTCAAATAAGAGTACAACTTTCAACCCAGAGGGTAAAATAAATTTTAAGCAAAAAAAGATAAGCATGTATTTAATAGGGAAGGGAGATTATGAATTGTGATACCTCATGACCAAATATGACCTCTATTCACTTGAGAAAAAAGCTGGTTTATGCAATCAGAGATATGAACATGTGCTAAGACTTACATATGCAAATATGTATATCACAGTAATGTTTTAGCAATACTTAATTCCTAATCTTTTAATAGTTTTGGTATCTTCAGTGCACATCATATTTTTGCTAAGAGCTGTGAGCCTAAAACTCAGTCTGATAATGTAAGATCAAATTCTTCAGCTATTATGCTTTTGGAGTGGTAGTGTGACTTGTACAGCTTAGTGAGTTCTCACTTCCTACTCTTCCAGGCTTGAAGTTGCTCTTTAACTGAATCTGTACACCCACAGGAGGACATTTTTGATTGTAATGGCCTCCAGTGGCAACCTAAGAACCATTTTGGTTGTGAGATGTAGTCAATCAACTCCTTCACGCCTTCTTCTTGACTTTATGACTCTCAGATTTAATGGGTCTTGCTTGCACAATACTGACTGTGACTTAACTATGTAAAATATTTAGCCCTTCTGATTTTGGATTGCTTGATAAACTAGGATCATTAACAATGCTTTAATGCAGTCATGTGCATATATCTAGAAGCAAATCCTATGAGATTACTTGCTGGAAAGCTTTTACTCTGAAAAAGGATTAGGGGTCATTGCAGGTGAACAGCATATTTGAACTTTCAGTGTGATGCTGTATGGAAAGACTTTGTCAGACGTAAGACTTTGTAATCAGGTACCCCAACAGGACTAGGGTGTCATTTCCATTTCTATATATGACTGGAATAGCACTGGCACTACAAGACTGATAAAACTCCTATTTTCATGTTCTCTTGATGGAATTTGGAGAAAATGCCTTAGAGTTTTAGAAGGCTCTTTCTCTCCTCCTTGTAGAGAGGTCCATGAATACCATCATGCTAGATTTATGCCACGACTGTAGGCTGCTTTCCCTAAAGAGGAAGAATTTTTTTACTCTTCCAAATTTGCCAAATCATTTGATAAAAGTGGAAGCAGAAGAGGACAAATAATCTTTGTCAGGAGCACCTGTAAGGGGTGCTTTATTCTTGGTATTTTTTTTTTCTGCCCAGATATAGATGTTGCTAGGGACGTGGAAAGAGATATTCATCTTTTTGCACAGAGTGGTTGGTCATACTACGTCCAAGCCAAAAGATTTTCCAATGGCTCTCACAGGGTCGAGACTGTACTCAGGCTTTTTGCAATATCCAAACAGACAACTGTAATGAACAGTGTTAAATGTTAAGTTCCCCTGCCCATTCTTTAGCTCACTGTGCAGCCTGATAATGACCACCTAACTGGAAAAAACATACTCCAGCACAGGAGGAAAATTGGCCACTCCTATGTTTGCACACATCCCATGCAGGTAAGTATTTGGTATGGGCTATACCAGTACAACACTGATGCTCATAACTGCTCCTCATTCAGCACTTCTATTTAGGGCACATAATGAGACCCTTCTTTCTTGCCCATGGTGTATTCCTCATTTCTTTCCATGTATCTTCTTCTTGTGAGATGATTTTCCAGTTTCATCAAAACTGCTTATACTTGAAGAGAAATCCAGAAAATCCATCCCCAACTTTTTGAAAATTTGGACTGTAAAAAAATGCAGTCATAGATTTGGCACTGAGGAAAGGAGCTCATTTTATTCTTAAGACTGTGGTAGGAATGTTTCCTCATGCACTACACAGTTAGGTTATCACAAAAAAGTATAATTTCTACAGGAGGTGCAGCACCTGACCTTAGTGAACTAAATTACTACTTGAAGAATATACATCAAAGTTGATTTCTTCTTGAGTTAGGTGCAACTGGGGAAGCACATTGTGGAAAAATACTAATTACCAGAAGGAGTGCTTAAGCATCATCCTTAACTAAGCCAAACTGTGTTTATCCTGCTGATGTGGAATACTCAGTGTAGAAGGAAAACAAATTACCTGTTAATTGCTTTGAGTATACAGAAAAAGGGACAAATATTTCCTGATGCCACATTGAGTTCCTCCTGTGAGAAGGATAAGCCCAATTTTATTGACATTTTTCAATCTTTATATAGCTATCTGATGAGACAGTTTTATGGAAGCACTGAGTGCCAGCACTCTCCTTGAAAGTGATGGTACTCTGAGTATCTTGCAACTCTAGAAAGTGGGGGTTTTTTTAAGATTCAAAGATTGACAGTAGCAAGTTATTGACCCTACCTCAGATTAGAAATTATATGTGTGAGAGCTAATACTGTGCTAAATTTGGGGTGACTTAGAGAATTCAAGGCTAGAAAAATGCAATGCTCTTTTAGGATGCACACTTGTATATGTAGCCTGCATGGTTTGATCAAGAAACGCTGCTCCCAGTGGGCAGAATGGTGAAAATGATCTCCAGGAACTGTGATAGCCCAGTACTCCCAGAGTGGAGCCACATAAAAGGAAGCATAGCAGAGCTTGCAAGAGGAGGAGGTTAAAGATGACTACAAATTTTTATGCTTGAAAGAGAGGAACAGTCTCCAGAAGCCAACCCGGGTTGAGATCAATATGTAGACAGACATTGCCTAACGGATCAAGTCTACTGGGCTACTTTTTTATGTCCCTGTTTATACAATCAAGTGCCTATGTGGAAAATTTCAGTCTAAACTAATAACTGATCCACATCTAGCAGGAGCCTCATTTCTATGTGTTGTTAATAGAAAAATTACGGCCATTACTGAATAATATTGATTGTTGACATTTTTGCTTCACAAAATAATTTGCTTTAGCCTCCATTTCTATGGTGTCTTCAATTCAAAGAACTCCAAGTACTTCACAGATGCTAATTTAACCTCCCAGCTTCTCTGTATGGAACGTAAGTATTATTACCCCCAGGGACTGCCTTCTCATTGTGTCAAGGAAGTGCTCACCACATTGCTGGTGTTGCTAGAGACTTCTCATAATAAGCTGTTTGCAGCACAGGAGGCCTAAGGAGTAGAACCAATAAAAGACTATCTTTGTTCAACATGAAACAATTCTGATAATAAATCTCTAGGCACTAAGTCTAAAAGCAGTCAGGAAAATGCAGCTGAATGAAAAAAAAATTAAAAGGATGCAGCAAGGGTGGGATATAGAAAATATGTATACTGTGTTATGCTCCATTTTTATTTTGGTGTACAAAAAGCATTGATAAGCACATGGATAAACATGCATGAGGCTTTCAGGTGTAAGTCACAGTCAGTAAGTCTTACTGCTGTACTTAGCAATTGAGAGTATGGAAGTTCATCCTTCTTTTGCGTCTTTTTTTTCCTTTGCATTTACAGTGTCAGACTTTGCAGATCAGGGCAGAACACTCAGTATTTGTGGGTGTTTCATCTTGATGAGTTTTGAGTGGGACTACTGTAGAGGGAGGCTAGCTCACTTCATAATGCTAACATATTTACATGTATTTTCAAATAATTGATCATATGCATTTATGTCCCTTTAGTAAGCATTCATAAAATACACAGATTTTTCTCTATAACATGAAGACATTGCTTTTTACTTACACGGAATTTCACCTGGATTGAAAAGCTATTTGATAACTACTCTTGAAAAGACAGAATGCACATATCTTTTATTTAGACCAGTAATGTGCACATTTAATGTACATTAATAGTAGAGTCATCATTAAATAAATTAATTTTTCAGTAGGGGTGAACTTGTCTATCTCTCTCAAGACTGACATTGGAGAGTTCAGCAAGTCCATTATGAAGGTTTAATATCCAAAATGCTTGATAGTCATTCTAATTACCAATATTGACTTCAGAATAGATGTAATGAAGTGGAATAACTCATTTACATTGCATCTTGTCAACATCATTATTAATTTAACCATCCATTTTTGAAGATTAAGGGTAGTTTTTGAGGATCTGGGTTGGCAGACAAATATCTGAGCAGAATAATTGAGCTGCCAATGCCTGTTCATGCCATTCCTGCCTCATAAATGATCTAGAAACCTACCAGGATCATCTCATAAGTATTTTTAGTGGAATAAAAACAACAAATGGATAGCATGCTATCTCTTTCCAGCCCCTCAGCAGAAAAGATGGCTGATCTCAACCATGAATAGCAGTAATGGGGATGCTGCATCCCTTCATCATGGTTTTTCTAACCTGTATCAGCCAGAGAGAATCTTAGTGGTCACTGCAATGCATCAAATAGACCCAGCTCAGCTGTAGTGTTGAGGTCAGATCTATATTATTTGGCAAGCCTTTATTTAAAATGCTAGAGCAGTTCATGGAGCTAATTCAAACTTTAGAGATTACCTTGGTGTTTAGACTGTTTGGATGATATGAGGCAATGCAGGAATGTCCCTGTGTGCTCTGATTTTTAGTGTGTTGGTCCTTCACTGCACTCAGAAATCCTTGAAATGTTATTGAACTGTCGCAAAAAATCTGATGGGAATAAGAAAGGAGGTTTCTTCTGTATATAACTGCTCAAAAACTGGGAAAAACCAAATCAGAACTCTTTAAACTTTCTTTTCCATTGTGCAGTGGCAGAAAAGGATAGTGAGGTAACACTTTTTTGCCCAAATAAATCAGATATAGGCAGCCTTGCCCATGCATCCCTCACACACTAACATTCTCTGCACTAGTTACCTTGGAAGGTTAATGTCTTATTGCATTGTTTTACAATTCAGCCATGTTCTGGTCCACTATTCCTGTAGAAAGTTTTCATGTAGATGCTTTTTTTGAGAGCATAGAATATAAGAGAAGAGTATTTAAAAGTACAGAATATAAATAGTTAAATTTTTGACAGGTTTTCCTTTTATGTGTTTGATGCAGATGTAAAAGAAGAACCTGGGTCTTACGGGCTTCATTACAGTAAGTGTAAGACTTGCACAAGGGCTCTGTAAGAATGACAGGATTCTTCAGAGACACAGTGGGGTTAAGAAATGCAGAAATCTCCAGGAAAATCAAGCGTAAGTGCTGGAATCCAAATAAACCAGATACAGTAATGTTGGGAGGGGGGGGTGGCTATTACTGTTTTGTTGTTTGCGTTGCTTAGGGGTTTATGGAAATTTTCAGAAATGTCTCTATTCACAGGTCTGGAAGTCAGGTTTAATTATAACTTTTACTGTCAATCCTGACACACAAAGCTGTAAACAAAGAAGAATTCCCTCTGAAACTCACAGAGCCATCTTGAAGTTTGCACTGGATTTGCTGATTTTAAACAGTTGGATGAGTGGATTCTTCATGATGTCTCAGCACTGTGAGTCTGTAAATTTGCTTCTGGCTCATGTCCAATTCAAGGCAACAGTGAATTGTTTTAGCCTTTACAGGAAAATTATATAGCCAAGATATCTGTTTGAGTGCATATGCATCTTCAGATTGTGGCTTGTTTGGGTTTTTAAGCAAGGATAATTAAACTTTTTTTTTCTCCATGTAACATACATAGCAAATAAAGAATCAGATAATATTTCTAAGTGGATGTCCTGGGTTATAGTATAGGATGTGCACAAAGTATTCTATCACCATCTTCATGAACTGTTGAATCCAAGTGGGGCAGTGTTTTCCCAGACCCCCTCCCTCTGGGCCATTATCTTCTCTTAATGGCCCATCAAATACCTTGCCCATGACTCATAGATAACTCCCTCCAGGAGCTATCTCTGTTTAATGGGCCATCAAGGACTCCCTGCATGAGTCATCATCCCATTGTGAGATGCTCCGCCCACGGGGAGGAACCAAGCATTCTCACCTGGATATAATCTAGGTTTTGGGACAGTACGGGGGGGCCCTTACCCACTGGATTCCCAGAGGAACAGAGCTACCAGACCTTTCTACAGGATCACTGCTTCAGGAAGACCACCTCATTCTGGACTGCTTCCATCACTCTGCTCCGGTAGTATTCTGACTCTGTCAGTGGTCTTTTGTATTATTGCATCTATTTTATTTTACTTTCTTTCCTTTCTTCCTATTAAATTGTATCTCTGACTTAGAGCCTCTCATTTATTTTGCTTTCAAACCACTGCAGTGGATTTAGATATATTTCAGCTGGGGTCATTATATTTCTGTTTTCCAAAAAGGATAAGACTGAATAACATAAGGTTCATAGCAAAGAAAATAAAATAGGATTTTCTTAAAACAATAATAAAACTGCAGTCAACCTGCTTCAAGCACCCACTTAAAACAATAATGAAAATTGCAGTGAATCTGCTTTAAGCACCCACTCAAGCAACGAGTGAAAAACCAGTCACTTAACATTTGATGATCTAAAAATGATGTGTTGACATACACTCAGCTTGAAATCAGTTGAAGATGCTTTGGGGATAGTATTCTAAGAGGAGGTTTCCTAAATAGATAGCACCTTAATGCTTTTTACAGTCCCTAACATGTAAGTATTGTCTTGAAATAATAAAAAATGTGACAGTTTCCTAGAAAAATAATCACTGGGGGGAAAAAGGGTAAAACAATGTCCCATTACAACTGGTGAAATGCGAGATCATTGCAGAAGCATTGTTCTCCAGTTCTTACTCAGAAGGATGAAGTCCTTGTCTTTAGCTGTATTGCCTGTATTCTATCATCTTCTTCAAAGCTAAATGTGGTTTCAGCACTCATTTGCACACTGGTCACTGTTATGACAGAGTATGTTGTGCTAGCAATGCCAAAAGTGTAAAGAGATGGAGATTTACCTCTAGGAATGCAATTCATTTGTTGAAATTTGGACACTGAGCTAAGCTACTTATCTGCTTTCTAGCCAAGAAGTGACAATTCTGAGGTACACTTCATCTTACCATAAAATAGATGTCTTCATAAAGATCAGATGAATCCTGCAGGTGTTTCTCCCTTGGCGTTAAAGGAAAGACAGGTTATGGGTTCACACACAAATATCCATAGTGTGGGCACCTAAAATGAATTAAGATGAACGTTAGTCCTAGCCTCACTAATTTAATTTAAATTCTGTGGCATTTGCTTCCACATTAGTACTGTTGTTTTCCCTGAATGGATCCTGCAAAGCGGAGACAGTGGGATAGGGCACTTGAAAAGTATTAGTTCTGCAAAACACATTACATACAGGAATCTGTCTGGTGTCTTTGTATGGTGTTTTTGTATCCATCTACCAGGGATCTCAAGAGTGTCAGTAATTCCTTATAGCTGACAGTTTCAAAGGCTTCTCAAGTGCAGGATGAACACCTGGCCTTCAGCAATAATAAAGGCTCCAGGCTGTATCAAAGGTCAAAAAATCTGAGACCTGCTGAGCCTCTGAAAATACTTCATGACATCCTCCTTTGCAGCCCTCTTTTATGAGGAAAAAAAGATTTTAGAGAGGGTGAATTTAGAGCTCTCCATAAAGCCTGAGTAAATAGGCTTTAATATTTTTCCTTGAAACTGAGTGGGAGAGGTGGGGAAAGACAAGGGAAAGGAAATTCCTTCTGTTTTGCAGACACAGATGGAGAAGGAACAGGACATCTGCTCCTCCAGCGGGCTGCAGTAGTAGCTGCTTCCATGGAAGAGATCATCAGGAGCGTTTCTGACCTATTTGTGCCATGTGCTTTTGTCTCCTGTTACTTACATGAGCCACTAATACTAGAAGAGAGAAAGTGATGATGTACTGTCTGCATACCTGTTTCAGGGACCTCCCACTCACACAGCTCTGTGTCCCACAGGTAATGCCCCTCCCCCTAAGTACAACTCTGTAGGATGGGTAAAAGTGTTTTACCTTAATATCACCATCCCATTCCTTCAGCAAGTAGACTTTAACATGACCAGTTTTGCTAGAAATACAACACTAAATCTTCATCCAACACAAATCAGGGTTGTTTTACCTCAGGAGAAGAAACGGTCTGCAAAATTTAGGGATGACACTCTGTAGTGTTGTACCCAGTTTGGTGACACTTAGACCCAGTGGCAGCTCTGTCCCTGTCAGGTGGCAAGGCTGGTAGAAGAGACACAGTGAGAGACTCTGTGTGTGCATGGGCATCAATGTACAGACAAGCATGTGTGATGCGGTGGAAATTTTAGAGGTCACGGTTGCACAAACCGAGAAGACACCACAAAACCTGGGAAGTATATGAAATGTGCTCACACAGTAGCCCTCAATGCTTTTTCTTAGCTTAGATGAATGGGGGAAAAAATCTTCCCTTTATGTAAAATAGAATGAATTTTCTCATATGTAGGCACCAGGGAAGCAGCTGGTAGAAAAGATGCAGGTCACTGTATCTACTGACAAGTCCCTCCTTGTGGAACGTGAGCACTGACTATAGGGCTAAAAATGTAATAAGCTATTCTTTGATGTGAATAAAAGTCTTAGAATTTGAATCTAAGAGAGCATCCTGAATATGTTTAGATTTCCCATCCCCAGTTCTTGAACTTGTCTAGAAGTGCCACACATAGATCATCACAACATCGACTGTTCCAACCCTTTCACGATCAAGAGCCAATGCAACATCTTTCAGAAAAGAAAACGATTGTCATTTCATTTAATGTTTCTCTCTATCGTTCAGTACCTTCTATGTCTTCAAGATGCATCTGATTGGTAGAAAATAGACATATTTCTTGCATTTCGTTCTTTAATTTAAGAAAACACGGTTTTTTTTTCTTTGTCAGGGCATAAACCTTAATAAATATTCTACCTTACAAAAATTTTGGGGTTTTTTATTTCTAAGGGCTGACTGATAAGATACATATTTCAGTCCATATTTTTGTAATAAAACTGGCTGGTATTTGATCATCAGCTAGCCAACATTGTTGCCACAGATTTTGAAGTCACAACTAGACAATACTAATTCTACCATCAAAACCATTTATGGTACGATTCACCACTCTAACTCAGCCCAATCTGTGCACAAATGGGAGAGAGTAATCTTTTTTTTTCTTTTTTTAAAATTAAAAAATCTGTTAGGTCAAGGAACACAGTTAAATATGACATTGGTTTTGTATTCTTGGTCTCTTGCTCACTTGGGATGGCAGTGGTCAGAGCATGCCAGGCAATACTTGTTTAACATGATTCACATGTTGCTATTTTTTTCTGTAAAATCCAACTCATTTTGTCATTGGTAGGACCAAATATCAAAAATATAAATCAGTGCAGTAGTTAAGGGTATGATATATTTAAAGAGTTTTAAAATAAGCTATAATTTAATTCAGCAAGCTAACAATCAGTAAAGGCTAAGTCTTATTTTCCTACTTATGCGAGTTACTACATTGCAATGAGATTAGTCACCTAACATAAGTGGGAGTTGGTTCTGTAATAAATCTGCAAACACACACAAAAAATTGAGTTAATCCTGAAATACCATTTTTAGCGTGCTCTCATTGTGTCTCTTTAATATTGTAGAGGTCTCCTAGTAGTGACAGTTTTAACCTTGGCTTTCCTGCTTTTTGAGAAATGAAGTCAGCCCTTCATCTGAATGGTTTTTCATAGTTGAATATCCTCATCCATTTTACTTGAAAGCTAGGCTAAAAAAAATGAATAATAAATTTGATGAGAGCTGGTTAAAGAAAGCATTGCATTAAATCTGGATAGCTCCCAGCCATCTTAATTGAACAAAGGGAAATTTTCCAAATACACCTTCTATATTGGCTGACTGCCTTAGAAGTTCTCTGAAGCTAGAAGAAAAGGTCTTTCCTCTCCAAATTAAAACACATACTGTAAAAAAAAAATCCAGAACTATTAAAATCTGTGGCATGAAATTATATCAGAAGTAATATTAACCAGATTCTTTCATTACAAGCTGGCACTAGAATTAAGCTGTCTGGTTTGGTGCTGGAATAGATAACAGTTTTTAAGATTGTGTAATTTTGTATATTGATAAAAAACCCCTGTTTTTTAAAAGAAAAATTTCTCATTATATTTGTAAGGGTGTAAACTGTTAAAAGTACCAGCACTATTCCTTAGCAATGGGGAAGCTGGTCTGCAATGTCTGACCCCAAACTGAAGCTGGGGCTGCCAATACCTGAAAACAGTTGAAGAAAGATGGCTGGTGGCATCAGAAGAATCAACTGGAGCTTGGGTTATTTGAAGATTAATCCAAAATGCAGTGTTTCCTCAAGACACAACATCCCTTCAATATATTACACCATGATCTGTTGTGGCCAGAGGTCTGCCCAGCCTGATTTTCCAGCAATAGTTGGAGGGCAGTGCGGTAGGTAAGTTGATGACTATCAGGGAAAAAAGTTCCAACCTTGTAATATTGGTGCTTTCTGACAGTGGGATGGACTTTCTTCAACATTAAGCTGCCAAGGAATTCCCTCTGGTGATGGGAAGGGGCTGTAGGAGAGGAAAAATCAGGCTGGTGGTGGCAAAGCCTCACAAGGGCTTCTCCTGGGGTGGAGGAACAACAGCACAGAGGTTGTGAGCAGTTGGCAGCATCCCTCTGCCATGTGCACTTTGAAATACAACATCCATGCATCATTTTGCAAAAAACAAACAAACAAACAAAAAAACACCTTTTGAAATAGCAGGTTCTGGTTTTCCCTGTTATATCACTCCCCAAATGGGGTCTACCAAACCCCGTGTTGGTGGGATGTCCAGGACCTGACACCTTGCTCTGTAATGCAGTGTTACAAGGCAGCACTTGCAGAACTGAAGGTAGTGCATTGTATGTCGTGTCTAACAAGAACCTGTGCTCCCACCGTGAGACCAAAGGTTTTTTCCTTATGGAAAGTGTACCTGCCTCTCAGGAGCAGCAGGAACGTGTGATTTTCATAGTAAATAAGCCTGAGAAGAGAAAGGCAGCAAAAACACACATATTTAAAATGAAGGGAGGTTATTGATTATTATCTGTATGTGGTATTTCTGTCTGCTCACAACAGCAATCTGCCTTGTCTTCTCTGGACATAATTCCCTGTACTTGTCACATAAATTGCAAGTTCGTGGAAGCTGCAATTTACCATTGTGTATATGGTAATTGCAACCAAATTATACAGAAAAGTCAGTGTACATAGAACTTAGTTTGCAGAAGCATGTAATAAAAGGATGTTTTTAAAGAGCTATTCAGGCTCTTAAAAGTTAGGTAGTGCCCAGTTTCAAAGAGCAACTGGAACTCAGCTCAATTGTTGGTAATATGGCACAGTCACATCCGTTTCCAGGATGCCCCTGCCTTATCTGTCTGAAGGATGGACAGACCTCACTGAGCGGCAAGTAATCAAATATTCCACTTCCGGTAGGGTCAAGCATTACTTACACATTTTTTAACACAATTACTCAAATCTTCTATTGGATTTATTATCTCTTCATGAGATTTACTGTGATGACCTCTTTGCAATATTATCACTGTTTACCAACATGATTTATTGTATTCTTACAGCTCTGCTTTGAGGTTACTCTTCCCATAATTTTATGTTCAGGGACCTGAGACAGACCTGAAGAACAGATGTGAAACTCAGAATTATCAAGTATTATCTAAATTTGAGAATGCCCAATTTTAGAAACTCAGAGCCTGATTATTTTTTTTCTGTTCAAATTGCAGTTAGCAATTTTAAGTGCAGCTGTGAATGTTCAGCCTTTTTCTAATTTAGGCCCAGATGTCTCCAATTGGGCCACAAGAAAATGAAAAATGACAGAGGAAGGGATAGCATCAATCTCTCCAGGGCAGCATTCAATTGCCTGCAGTCCCCTGCCTCATTTTCTGCACATTTTATAACTTCTGGAGCTTGTGAAGCAGGAGTCACGCTGACAACAATGAGAACAGATACATGACCCTGAAACCCTGTTTAATTATTTGATTGCAGATAATTTTTTCCCAGCTTATTCAGTGCAGAGAAAGAATCATCTCCAGAAAAACACTGTAGTGCAAACAGAGCAGGTTGCACATCCATTTCCCAACTATTAAGAGTCTCACTTTGCAAACTCTGCCTTCTCTAATACATCAATGGGAATATCTTCATGCAAATATTGAAATAAGTTTTTAATAAATGTGCCTCTTATATTTTTTTTTTCTTATCACTGCTATGTTCTGGAGAAGAATGATCATGTGGTGAAAGCCTAAGGCAAGAAGTTATGAAAAAATTATTTCCAGAATCAGTTCTGTCATAGACTTTCTTAGTGACCTTGGGCACTCCTTATCCTTGCTGTCATTCCCTTTCATCATCTTGAGGCTTGGACTAGCACAAGGGCTGCTTCAGGGTGGTTTTGTGGAGCTCGACTCATTATTCTTGGTAGAGGATCAGATTCTCAGGTGCTATGAAAGTGTGAAATATTATGCAACAGCATGCTGCAACAGAAGTGTCTAACACAAAGGGTTGTTATGAAATACTAATAATGGCATAGTTGTATTAGGGGATAAGCCCTTAAAATTGTTTGTACAAGACATCTTTATTGATTACACTATTTTGCCTTGGCGTGAGCATGATGATTAGGTACCAAGGCCCTGATGGCAAATATAAAATGTTCAGCATCACTGCCTGGATTCAGAGCTGTACTATGCAGAAAAACAAGTAAATATATACTGTAGGACTGGGCTGTCCTACACATTGATCTGGACTACTTGGTTACCTGCACCAAAAGATATTTTGATGTAGCCCAAAACAATCTTATACAATGAACAAAAGCACTCCATCTTGAGAACAAAGTACTCAAGCTGTGTCTTTATGAGGACCATGAGTTTGGGACAAGCAGACAAGTAACTCTAAGAGAACCCAGAACCACACAAGATGTGCTTGATTGGGGTTGCAAGCAGCAGAACTGTGGGCAGATAATGCTGTAGGTGGAGCTGGTGAGGTGGATATCGAAATATCACAGTCCTTTGATTGTTTTAGAACATACGGGAGAATGCAGGCAAAAAACACAGAAAATGTGAGGGTTTTGTGCAGGCAAAATTTTTGGCAGAGGGTCAGAAATCACAGTTGTTAATTTGGGTAGTTTTTAGAATTTTATTAAGAGATTAAATTACTCTTAATTAGTATCTTTCTGGAGAAAATATGATGGGTGGGATAAGTCTCTTTAATTTGAGAAGGAAAGCTATTAAAAAGTCAGTTCATAAAATTTTAAACTGGGTAAGCTTAATAGGATAGAATTCAGGGGGTTTTTAGTAGAAAGGTAACTTATCATGGGAATATGTCACCACCAAGGATAGTGGTGGATTTTCTGTCCTTTAGGAGTCACAGCTTGGATGCCATCTGGAGGGTAGGCAGTAGTCCAAGATGAAAACATCAGTATCAATGATATACAGGACAATCTAATGACACTCAAGGAACTGAAGTTCACAGGAGTTCTGCCACTGACTTTAATGAAGGCAGGATTTCATCTTCTGTTCCCAAGGCTTTAATAATAGAAAAGGTATTAATTACCTCAGCTTAAATGAAAGGAGTCAGAGTGATGTGCAGTACCATGAAGAAAGCCGCCAACAGAAAGCAGCAACGATGCAAATTGAAACCAACTTTTTTTTTTTTTTAGTGAGTATTTTCTGCATTTCAGCTGCATAGTCTCTTGAAGCACATCTGTGTGGTCAGTTCTAATTATAGAACTCTTCTGGGACATAACCCTCCATACAGTGGGAATCAGAGCTGTGTCGGCAACTTTGAAAAGCAGCAGATGAGAGGGGGAGATCCTAGTGATCCAGATTTTGCAAAAAGAATGGCTGCAATTTTGGTAATTGAAGGCGAGGGACATTGTCAAAGATGGGTCAAATTGAAGGTTAACTGCATTCTCAGTGAAGAGAAGCAGGATTAACAGCAGTGGTTAATTCTGGACTCTGGAGATGACTACATCTCTGTCAAAGAGCCAAGAAAATAGATTCTTCTGCTTCAGTGGGGTTGACTATTGCTTCAACTTCAGCAACTGGCTTATTTGTTTAGCTGCATTTAGGCGCCTTGCCAGAAGTGAGGCTGCTGGCTATGCACTAGTTTCTGTTAAAAAGACATGTTCAAATCTTTATGTTTTCTATTTCTTTCTGTCTCTGTTGAGGGTGTGAGGGGGATGCACCATGACAGCAGCATATTCTGCTCATTAATGGCTGATGAGTTATTTACCTCCTTCCATTGGAAGAAGAGCTAGAAAACTTTCTATAATAAAAAAGAGTCTGCTAAAAAAAAAAAATGTTAAAGATCAAATACAGGAAATACTTTGATGATACTGAGGATACTTAAGGAATACTTTTGATTTTCCTGATTTCGTTTAGTTTTGCATTTTGAGGCACTGGGTAATGAAATGCAAGAGGTCCCTGTAAGGTATGAACAGAATGCAGTGAAATATGGATGTATATCCAGAGTGAGTGCACACCTACAGACAAAACCACAAACATATAATTGATCAAAATATCTGTGAAGTATCCTGTAAAAGGATTTCAACATCTATTTTTGATAGCAAATATATACAGTGAAGCCATCAGAACAGTCAAACAATAATGATTAATTCTCTGCTTTAGATCTTTGAAAATGGAGGGGGGAAAATAGCATGAATAAATAGGTTCCCGTTCATCAACTCTGCCTGGTATATGCCTTTCTCATTCAGAAAACTCTGAAATTCCAAACTGAATTTGTAACAAGCTCATTCTGGAGCAAAGATTATGTGACTGTTCCACTGATAGACAATCAGTGATTCGCTCTCACATTTTATTTGCATGAAGTTGCACTGTTTTTTTCATAATAGTTAGAACTAGGATGTATGAATTTTGCCTTGCTCTTTTCTGACATGACCTATGATCTAAAGAATTCACATAGTGATCTTCTTGATCTCCTTATCCAAAAATACAATGCCAGTTGAGCCATACCAAGAATCACTTCATTGGAAATGTTTGTATTTTTGAAGTTCCTTGCACCTTGCTTTTCCCTCTTCTGCTTTTTCCCTTTCTGTCAGGTGGTAGGAGAATGACAGCATGTCAGAGAGGTTTGGCTGGTCCAGCTGTACTTCTGCCTCTGGGCTAAATTGGAAAATAAGAAGATAATTGAGTAAAAGTCTTCTTAAGAGATGTCTATGATTACTAGATTATTAGGGGATAGTTTTACCATCACTGACCAAATTCAGACACTCATGACAGCACCATATCCATTCCTATTTTCTGAGCTTTTTGTATTTCAAAAACCATCAAAGGCTTTATAGGTGCTGCTGTAATGTTATATCTACTCACTTTGAGAAGAAAAGGTCCCAGTACTACAATGTTATTTGTCATTTGACAGCTTCATCACATTAAACTCTCTCTTTCAGTGTCTCTGCACCCACTTTTGGTATATTCACTGTTGGCTTTTATTTTTCTTTAATAATATATATATTTTTCTTGTATAGTGTGTTATGAATACACATCCCTTTTTTTAAAAATGATTTTTTTATTCTTACTCTCCAGTTATATTTATTGCTTTATACTACACATATATCTCTTACACAGTTTAGGCAACTAGGATTGTTTCATTGTATTTGGTTCCCTCTGATCCTGGAATACTTGGAAGCCATTCCTCTTGCAAAGTATCATCATTTTCTAAAATCCAGAAAAGTAATTTAGGGCTTATTTACAAAGCAAATGTGAGGGCCTTATTTACAAATAGTGAGGGGCTCTCTAATTCTGAACCTTGAAGCTCCTGGCTAGTAATATTCTGGCTCATGTGCAGTCTAAAACAGTGTTACTATCAATGGGGCACAGCTGATCCAACTCAAAACACAGGAATGCATCTTCCATGCCCTTTCTCTGGTTCCTACACAATATATGCAGATGCACAACACCTTCACTTGAGTACTACATCAGAAACCTCACTGATGTAGTCAGGTGATGTGCTTCATGGTTAAACATTAGATGACTGAAACTATAGATACGGATCTGTAGACAATTTTTGAATAATTAGGAAATTTAAATAACCAGTTTAAATATCCTTCTTTTAAATTCAGTAGCAGTTCCCAAACCTAAACTGGCTAACCATCATTGCAGCCATTAGTCATATCAGAAGAAATTATTGGTGTAATATTATGAGTAACTGGAGGAAATTCTGAAATCTGTTTAGTGTAGACTGCACCAGCTGTTTGTGGTTGCTCAGAGAAGAAGGCAATGCAGTCAGTGGGGTCCAGCTCAAGACAATACTTCTGAATTCCAGCACCTACTCTTGCCCGCACACAGGCATCTAGAGCCTTTTGAACACCCCTTGGGCATCCTGCTGGACCCTCAGCTCCTGCTCCAGAGGGGTTTGGGTCTCCTGCAGGTCTCGCTGTCACATGTGGCAGCACTATGTGAATGAGTGAGATACACAGGGGCATCTTGAACAACAAAAGCTGCTGGCATTTGGGTGCTGCATCCCACTCCTGCCCTCTCTCAGTGGCTGTGGGAGTTTGAACAATTGTCTCACATGCAGACTTTGATATGCAGACATCTATCTGCAGGTGTTTGCCTCCTTCCCTTGAAGGAAGGAGGCAAACACCTGCAGATAGATGTCTGCATATCAAAGGAGATAGATTCATTCCAGGAGGTTGTTTAGACATACCTAGGGCTAGTCCTAGCTGTGATGTGCTCTAGAGGATAGACATACTTTAGGATGTCTCGCAGCTGTCCAAAAATTCAGAGTCAGGCCCTGGGATTGAAACAAGAGACCTCTGCCTTGGGATGGGCAAGCTCTCCAGGCAGTGTTGGGTTTGTGCACATGCCCTTGTCAGCATCACTGACTGCTCTCCTCGGAGGAGCTGCTGCTGGGGCAGGAGTCGAAAGGGGGCACTGCCAGCAGAGCTTGCCAAGAGATGAATTCACAGATCACAGACACACTGCAGCACAGCTAGGGATGGGCTTGTCCACTCCCACTTGTAGTCGTTTCTACATCTGAGAGGTCTTTGCAAAGCCATGGGCATGGCCAGACAGCGTTCCTAAAACAACACAGTGACTCTGGCTGTGGCACTGAGGGCTGGTTGTCCTTGAGGATGCATGGGAGGAAAAAGGGGATGACACAACAACTGACATCTATAATGAACTTATCATTTGTGTCGAAAAACAAATGCTGTATCTTCTCTAGCACTTCTCTAGTGCTTCCTCTTTTCAGCAAAGAAGAAACTAACTTCCTAACTTCCTTTGAAGTTTCCTAACTCCATACCTCAAAATAATATTCTGTGCTTTGTATACAAAGGCCAATCTGAAAAGTATTTAGCCACTCCAGAAGGTACTAACAGCCTTTAGGAGCTCACATGTAGCATCAAACAACTGGCAGAGAAGTGACACATTAATATCCATGGACAGATATAAAGGTGCATTGTGTATCAGCGTCGTTGCTGCTCTCGTTAAGCTCATTCAAATGCACGCTTGTCTTCCTAAAATGATCCTGGGGTGTGGGAGCTAGTCTCCGGCCATAGATGGCAGCAAACAACCACGATCGAAGCAACCCCCTTCGTACAGATGGAGCTGCCGGCTGAGGCCGCAGCCGAGGCAGCCCCAGCGAGCAGACTGCCTGCAATGAGGTGCCAGGAATGTCACAACTTCTTCTTACAAGACACGATTCTGTATATCCCCCCCAAATCAAATAACCTTTCTGAGTGGCACAGTTCCCCCCCGTTTAATTCTCCTCCCTACACTCGGATTATTCCATTTAAAATAAAGCAGTATATAGGAAGTCTTACTAACAGTCACAGATAGAGAATATTGACACTCAAAAAGTGTGGAATGGGACCAGTGCTACCTTGAAGACCCAGCAGTCTGAATAGGTTTTTGCATGGGTAGTATGTCATGAACCCTAATTTTTATAATTTCATGCAATTAAGTAAAATAATCCTATTCATAAAATGATGAAGCTGTACTTTAAAATCTAATTACTGGTTTTTATTCCAACAATAGTTACTTGGATGTGTTACCTGTGTTTCTCCTGTGCCTCTCTGAAATTTAGAGAGTTTTTAATTTCCAACCCAAATTAATTTGTAGTAATGCTATTCTTCTTCATTACTGTACCAACTTTGTGTTTTTGTCTAAATAGGTCTTCTCCCCACCCAGTATTTCCTGCTCAACAGAGTTTCCCACCATTAGACAGTGTAACTTGCAGCCATGTAGCCACAGGCTTAGGAGAAAGACATTTGCTCTTCTAGCCTTCACTTCTGCACCCTGAAGGTATGCCCAGAGGTTTTTCCTCCTTGTCTCTCAACAAAATATGCATCTGCCATTGGGGCTAGAGCATCATGGACTGGATAAAGGGCTTACAAAGACATCAGCCTGATGAGGCCATCTGGAGGGCAGGAGTCAGGTAAGGTCAGGGGAGGGACAAGTAAGGAATAAACAGTAAAGGGAAGAAGTGAGGGCATGGGATCTCTAAAGAAGAGGTGATGGGGTTGAACAGTGGTGCAGATAGCTTGGGGCAGACTCTCTTGACTAGCTTTGGAGGCTCTTGTCATTGCCTGCTGCAGGCATACGTGGGAGACTAGAAAACAGATATTTTGGGTCACATGTGAGGTCAAGGCCTTTCTCAACTCACTTTGTTCTATTACCTGGGATCTGGAGCCTTGCCATTAGGGTCAGCAGTCTCCTGCAGCTCATGGCCTGATGGTCCCCTGATCTGCTAGTGTCTCACAGCTCTGTGCACCTTGGATCCCATCCATTCCCCAAACCTGGTCACTAAACTGGATCCTGATGCTGATCCTTCATAATTTCTCAGAATACATTCTCTAATCATTTTCTTGCCTCTAAGCACACAGTGCCATTATTCTCCAACCCTCCTACTCCATCCTCAGTCATGGCCACTTGAAACTCCCCTCGCCATGCCTTCCTTGCACAGCTGAGCTAACAGCTTTTTCCATTTGGAAGGCTTATTACAAACTTTGCAGAGATAGAGTCAGGCTTCTCTCCTCTCTGAAATAAGTAATTTATTTTGAAATTAGAAAAATTAGGCTAAAATTAAACAGCAGCCTGATGAACAAGCAAAACTGGGGATTCATTTGCAGTACTTATCCAGAGGTGGGCAATTTGTACCAAAGCCTAGACACCATGTTTTGGTCCAGCTTTCTCACTCTCTTTTCAAACTTAATTGCACACATTGAGTGCAGAATTTGGTATCCTTAGTTAAGAAGGGGGCTAGAAAGATTGTATATTGCTAAGTTTGAATGTCTACTTTCATAATCCTCGACTCAGATGCACAGTATTACATTTGAGACGACTCCTTTCCTTTCATTACACATCCATTTCATTTTAGTCAATTAATATTGATGGATACTGATTGATTGCTGCTGCGACTAAAAAGGGGGAAAGGACTACATGAATACAGAAACGGGATAAGCAAATTTACCTTGCAAACATAAATTTGGATTTTGAAGACTTTGTTCGGGTATATCATTAAACAATAAATAATAAGTTCCAGAGATCAGGGGGTTTGTGTGTATTCTGTAGAACATTTTAGCTGTGAAATCAATTATAGCTGTATTGTGAGTTTTGCCTTGGTAAAGGTGGAACACAAAGCGCAGAACTAGAATATTAAAAAGGTTCAACTGGCTTAGCCCAAAATTTCTGTATTAACAGTGACTCCCTCTGAATTAAGAAGACAATATTCTCAGCTTCAGTTTGGAATTTATTTTCTGTAAATTCCTTCACAGAAATTAAGTCCAAATAAGAGTACCAGGTAAATCCATCTGCAGATCCCAGGACACCTATTATCAAATTTCTGCCTTTTTGGTAGGCTGAATATTACCTGCTTTCCAAAATAGCATCAGGTTTTGTATGACCTCAGGCAGTAAAACCATCTCCACATGCACAGGCAGGTAGAGTGTTCCCCATGTCCTCAACATGCCTGAGCTCATAAAAGATGAAAAGACTTCCCTGTCAGGCCCCAGAGGTATTTGGAGCATGTACTGATGGTGGCATGGAGGGTGTTATTTTTTCCTGACCCTGAAGCCTTGAAGCATGAGATTTGATTATAATCATTGTCCCGTTGCAGAGCTGCAGAGAATTTATGAGTGTTAAGAGCATGGCAGAAAGTTTCCTTTTCTCTATAGAAGACCACCGGTGGGTATTTAGGGTGACCCTCAGATTTCCAATGCACAGACACAGACACATGCAGCTTTCCCTACCATGCACACAGGCCAGAGGGGGACAACTAATTCACCTGAAAGCATGTAAGCATCATTTCTTTTTCTCCTGGATGAAGCATTCAGGCATTCACTCCTCCCTCTGTTCAGCTAAGCTCAGAGGGAAATTCCTGAACCACATTTTTCTTCTATTTCCCAGAATGAAACCACTGCCTCTTCTCCATGTAAGACATAGTTTTCCAATCACCTCCCACCTTTCTTTTCTGAAAGGTTTTTCCTAATCTGTGAATTACTTGTGGATCTCTTCTCAAGGCTGGTGCAATGTGGGCACTCACCCAGCTGGGCTGCCTGGGGGGAAGGTTTGCCCCCTCACTTACAGGCCACCTTCGTCCGGACATGACCTCTCCTTCCTTACAGGACCATGATTTGTCTTTATTATTTTCCCATTTTTTCTCCTTGGAGCTGCTAATTTCCTGCATATTCTCTTACACTGAAAATGTGTAGAAATACACTTTTCCCCTCAGTAAATGGATCTTTCTTTTGTAGAGGTTAGAGCAAACCCCACTGCATCGGGACAACATACACAGCAGATCCACGGGGCTAAGTTGCTGATTCCTGGTATACATTACCAATGCAATCTTCTGAGATCCATTATCTTGCCAGCAAAGACTTTGTGACTCATCCTGAGAGTCATCTGCATAAATGCTGAATAGCCTTCGACCAGAAACTGAATATTGGGAGACCTATCAAAATCTGCCCAATTCATTGGAGATCTGCGTTCTCATCTACCTTGGGACCTGTCTGAAAAATTCTGGATTTAGCACTTGCCTTCTTTCACCAGATAAAAGCTTTTAGATCTAAACATAGAATTAAATATTATTACTTAAATATGTTAATATATATTAGATACACATCAATATGCTAAATACATATAAATACTTTGCCAAAACCCAAGCAGATGCTGTTGACATATTGTCACTATTGTCCAAACTATAGTTAAGTCAAAGACAGTGAAATTTGATTTAAGAAGGTCTACCTGCCATGAAACCATGACATTAATTACCTGCATTTTTCATAGAATCATAGAGGTTAGGTAATATTTTTGAGATCATCCAGTCCAACCATTCACCCAGCAGTGCCACTGTAATCCCTAAACCCCTGCCACTGTAACCCCTAAATCACATCACCCAGCAGATGCAGACACATCTTGAACACATTTCTAGCCTCACCTCTTAGCTGATACATCCTTATAGAAATCATTCTAGTCTTTGCCTATCAGGTTCCATACCTTTCCCCCATCTTTTTAATAATGCAAACAAATACAATGAAATAGTTCAATACATTGGAATATTAGTGCTAATAAAAAAAAAATCTCTTTCTTTATTTCCTTTAAAATCCTAGGTATGACATTTCTAGGGTGGTGTATTTGAAGATGTGTAAATTTGATAGGCACTGCTTTGAACTTAACTTTGAACATTAGTTTCATAAAAATGAAAAAGAAAACTTCTGTGCCAGCTGAAAATTTGTTGCTGTGGTTTGGTGTGGTGTTTTTTTGTTTGTTTGTTTTGGGGTTTTTTTTGTTTGTTTTTTTTTTTATTCCTACACAAACTGAGTAGTGAACTGGTCTTTTTATATCACTAAAGTATGCAGAGGAAATCTGAGCTTCATGCGAGACCTTCATCCAAAGGCTTTTCAGAAGAAGGTTTGGGGACCTTCTCTGCCACTGTGGTGGTGGGTGCTTTGGGCTACCCATTCCTCGTGCCTGCCATACCCACCAATGCCCAGGAAATATCCCTGGATATTTCCTCTTCAGCTTCCTCTTGAGAAACCAACGTAAATCGAATACATTTCAGCTACATGGTTGGCAGGTTTTGTGTTTGCATCCTGATTGCATGTGGTTCAACAGATGATTTTTCTAAGTATTTAAAGAGCTGCAAAGAAAGCAACATTTCTGGGTTTAGTACTTTAATCATCACTGTTTAATGATGCACTGTGCTTTTACTGCTCCCTTGCTTTACAGTTTTTCTTCCCCAACACTTAATTCTGATCTTCAGGGTGTATTTAAGCAACACAAAATTTAGCAGATTACAAAGCACTTACTGTGTATCTTGGCACTAATTGCATTACCAGTCCTGTTTTTCTCTCCACATTTATTACTTATGACACCTATATGAGGCCTTCCCCCAGATATCTTAATTGATATTGATGTTATTGATGACTGTGGTTTGAAAGCTCTTGCCTATTGCTTTAGGGCATTTTGCTCTCAGATTGCACCAAATAGCAGTTATCTTTTTTACTGCATTGGATTTTAAACCACAGATGTTAGTGGATTATTTAAATAACTTTTCCTTCAGTGTGGAAATAGGTTTCTTACAGCTGGTTTGAAATAATCAAATAAGGGAAGTTTGAGGAGATATCACAGTATGGCCACAGTAGTCCTGGGAAGGCAGCGGTTGGGGAGGTTCAGGATCGCTCTGTGCATTCTAACATTTACCACAGGAGCTACAGCCACCTTTGGTTGTTTCTTGTCACATTGCACAATGACAACCAGTAGGTTTTTCCTCTGAGCTATCATAACTAATGAAAAATCACAACAAAAAGCTAGCTACTTTGTAGAATCACTTAACAATTTGTGTTGGAAGGGACTTTTAAGGGTAGCCTAGTCCAACCCCTCTTCAATGAGCAGGAAAAACTTCAACTAGATCAGCTTTCTCAGAACCCGGTCCAACTCAACCTTGGATGTTTCCAGAGATGGAGTGTCCACAACTTTCTGGGTAACCTTTTCCAGAAGCTTGAGAAAGCCTCACTTGTCCTGATGAACAAAATTCATGGCATGATATAAAAGTTTCCAGAATTGCTTTCGTTTTGTTCTAAGCTAAGCACCAGCTGCTTCAACTGAAGTATTAAAATAAATCCTAGAGGCTTTCTACAGTCAGTTGGTTTTGTAAAATACTTCTGATGCTTTACCAAAATTGTCCACAGGAGCTAAACATGTAGAAAAATTCATCTCCAGCTGAGAGGTGCATTTTTCTACTTGGTTAGCTTTTGTGGACAATTTTGGTAAAGCATCATAAGCTCAGATATGCTTAAATATTGCATTATATTATTTTGGACTTTAGTTACCTGAAAATATCTTTCTAAGACAACAGAACTTTGAAGGCATTTGTGCATAAGTTTAACTCATTCTTACTATGTTAGAACTTCTGTGTATAATCTCTTACTGCTATTAATTGAGACAATCAGTTCTCAGGGAACTTACACAATACTAAATGGTAAAACTAAAATAAACTAAAACGTGTCCCCAATACAGATGAGAAATGCTGAAATATGTTGATTAAGTGCTGGCATATGTGAGCCAAGCAGATGAATCAGGTGAAGAACAATATAAACATAAACATATAATTAAAGGTGTATTCTTTGTCCTAAAGAAACCAAGCCAGCCTTTCAAGAAACTGCAAAACCGGAAAAGTCTCCCCAACACTGGAGCCGTGCACGAGTCGAGAGCAGTTACTGATCCTCCATGAGAGACCATGACTTAAGAATGACTCCTCAGTGGCAGCTGAGGAATTAATCTGAATTAATGATTTGGTTTTAGTAAGTTTTAAAAAAAGATGCTCATTTCTAACATGTCTAAGCCAGCTGAGCAGGAAAAGAGAATAAACATTAAAGTACAGGACATGCTCAAATGAAACATTATCACTAAAAAGCTTTTTAAATCAAGTGCTTAGTGTAAATAAGTCTGCAGTAGAACAAGCTGAATGGGCATTTCTGAGACTTTCTGTATGGCTGAGAATATAAAAATATGCTTTCTGATTTGTGCCATTACAGAACTTCAGCTTCAGTTTTTGTTGCCTTAGATGTTCCAATATCCCTGCGAGTTCTGGTCTCCACTGAAGTTAACTAGAGATTTATAGGGGAGATTTAATTACAAGTCTAAGACCTGCTTTTTTTTTACTTCCATCTTGATTTAGTTACTAAGTTTTCATTTTTCAGATTTTTTGATTCTGCTTATTAATATCATAAAAATATTAAAATATATATTTAAAATGTAACATATATAGGTGTATTTGCACAGCCTGCAAACCACAATTTTGATGCTTTAGTGATTGTAACAAATGGAAAATAAAAAACACTTTAGAATAAAGTGCCTGTCAGGTATGCCACAAATTGAAATTCTCAAGATTTTGCTTTATTTTTTGGCTGTTAAAACTAGCTGCAAGAAAACAGGATCTTTGTTTCTTAAGACCTTTTTTCCTTCCACTTCCTATCCCAAGCCACAGATTGTAATCCTGTTGTCATCACAGTCTGTCGTGGGAATATGATTCGATGCTGTTCTCACTGATGGCAAAATGTGTTTAAACTCAAAAACACAGGGAACCACATTGTATAATCTCTTTCCTCAGTTTATATGACGTAGAGTCAAGTCAGCCTCAAAGTATCAAATGGGTAATGAATAAAATGTTGAGATAAGGAAAAGAATTAGAAAACAGAATGTTCTGGGTAAACGAGAAATAATCTCAAATTTATTTTTTCAAGGGTGTCAGTACCCCTTGCTTACTGAAAGCTAGTTTGTACACCAGGCCCAATGTGTTCAAATATTTTATGTAAGTCTCTTCAGGCTTGAGACACGAGGTCAGAGATTATGAACAAAAAATTTCATGCTAGGCTCTATGCTTTCTGCATAAAACTGTGCAAACTGTCTTGCAGAAGCACACGATGTGCAGTGGCAGGATTCCCCAGTCAGAAGGGCACCAGCATAGCATGGTTCATGGCAATGCAAAGGGAGGTTCTGGAAAATGAATGAATCCTCAGGACTGGCCTTATGTAATTTGCTCTCTTGCCAGGGTGTGACTCCAGGCTTTGTATTATTTCATCACAAAGAAGTCATGACCTCTTTCAACCCCTACTGTTTTCCTCCACTTCCCTCTTGTTAAATCAATACTAGCATAGGCAGTGAAATTTGGCTCATGAATGTTTGCATCTAATCTTAATCCATTACAAAATTGAAAAGAAAAATATAAAAATGTCAATAATTGTACAGATTTTTTTATTATTATACACAAGGATCTTTACCAGAAAAGAAAGTATATATGAGAGACAAGATATAAGATATTGGATGCACCACAATGATCTGCAGGTTTCCCACTCAGCTTTTTGTGCACCTGGAATGAGGAATGTACATAGAATCTATTTATTTTTTTCATTATAGAAATATGAAGCCTAAGAAGAATGTTAGACAAAAAATCTCTCTGTGTTAGGAGAGAACATAAAGATCATCCTCTAAAGAACTGCTCACCTTGAATCTCTCCACAGATTCTGGCCAACAGGAAGATGAGAAATGTCTATACTTACAAGTAATCATAGCTGCAGAGTCTCTATTTTGCTTGCCTCATTTTGTGCACTGAGTTGACTGAAGGTACAGCAAGATCTGCTCAGAGAATTATCAAGGTTATCAAAATACAATCCCAAGGTTTACAGTAAGGAAAGAAAATAATGAAAGATATCATACTACCAGCAGAGTTAATGAGGAGAGATGCAGACAGCATGCATTCAGCTTCTTTTCTCTGCTGATCTCTGAAGGAAAGGCAGGTCATTCCCATCTTGATGAAATGGCAACAGGTGGACTTAAAATTAGAACTCCAGGAAAAAACAAGACATTGTTGGAAATAGGTCTGGACAAGGAAATCTTGAAAGCAAAGGAAAAATAGACATATATATATTTGAGTAACAAAGTTCATTTTAACTACCTAATCTGTGAATGAGGATCTTGAGAATAGTGAGAGTAGGGTCTTGAGAATAGGATCTCTCCTACTCCCAGGATAACCCTCCGCCACCAGCATGGCCTGGTGCTTCCTGATGGGCCATTTTCTAGGGAAGTTGAAAACCTGAGCTTTAGTCCTTTCAGTCTGAGATAACAGTCAAACAGATATATCCAGGTGCAAAACACAACTGAGACCTCCCACATGGTTTATGGGGATCAATAATCCCTTTTCAACTGATAACTACGGCAGACAAAATGGACATATCCCAGAACAGACCACAGTCCACCCTGTCTTATCCCTGAATTTAGCACTCCAAAGGCAGTGACTTGTTTGTCTGCTCAGTTCAAAATACACAACTCTGTGAATATGAATAGGAAGTTCCTGTGCACATGATGTCTAGAGCATTTCTAATTGTAATATAATTTTGAGTTTCAGGAAGGCTGGTCAGATGTGAAAATGTAAAGGGAGCTGATCCTGATGATAACGATAAGGACAAAAGGGTTTGGTGTTTAGCTCATGTTCTCTTAGAACATGGCCTGATAATAAAAGGGACAAAAGAAATGTGATGAATGAGAGTGGGGCTCCTAAGAGGAAACAAAACACAGTTGCAAACAAAGATAGTGAAATAATAGGGATCCTTTAAACCAGTTGGCGCTTTCCTGCAGAAACTTAAAACCACAAAATTCACATAGGCCAAAAAGGCTGATTGCTAAACATGTATGTGTTTGTAAACAAGGTGTGGTTTGGAGTCAGGAAGAGACAGGGCTGGATGATGCGCTGACTGAATGGAACATTAATTTGGTCAATTGAGGCTTATATTCTCCCAAAACTTCAAAGTTTTGTTTCAATAATATAACTATCCTATATTTCAAATGAGAAGTAACCTTGGACACAAGCATTTCCCCGTTTTTAGATTTTGCAAAAGGAAATTAGGCACTTAGCAGTAGAACACAAAATGGCAAGCATAAAAACCCAGCAAGTGAATCTGCATTTTTTGGCATCCAGTTTAGATGAAATAGAAATAATAATAAGTATATTATAAAGTAATTAGGCAAGTAACCGGGTCAAGGCCTGATGTCTTCCAGTGCAAACAGATGCAGGTGCTTTGGTTTCCTTTTGCAGAAATACTGACAATAGAGAAACGTCTTCAGCTTTCTTTGTCTCCATCATAATCAAAGGCATAAAAAACAACAACAGAAATCATGTTACCATATGTGCACTGCCAAGTTTGAACATGGATTAATTCAAAAGCAAAAATTGCTGCATTTCTGATTTATGACTGGGCCAATGTGCAATGCAGTCATCCCCACAGTGCTCCAAAGATACCTGGCCCAAAATCCCTGGGGAAGAACCTCAGACACTCCAGCAGGCCCCCAGGGCCTCAGCTGCACTGCCTCTAGTCAGGCAACACTTTGCCACGTTGTAGTTCCCAAATACTCTTCTCATGAGTGAGTTCATGGCTGTGATGCTTTCCTCTCTGAGTACAGCCTGAGCAGAGCCATTCTTCCCCAAAAGACCCAGGAGCTCCAAACATGTGAGATCATGTGGCACTTCCACAGTACGAGGATGGATAATTCCTGTACCGTTTCTCTGCACCCTCACCTCAGACACCAGTCAGCAGTTAAATGAACAACACAAAATGAAGGGAATTCTGAAGAGTGGCGTGTTACATAGCCCTTCAGATGGAGAGGAAGGTGTGCTGGGGCAGAGTGAGCAAGTGGCTGGTCTGGCATGTGCCAATGAGCCCTTACTGATCAATATACAAACTCATATATAACCATGCACATCTGTATATACGTGCCTTCTACTTCTCTGTGTATGATGTAGATTGGACAGATACAGACTTGGACAAAAGTAACTCTAGCCCCTCCAGATTGTGGCAATTCAGCTGTGAAAATCTGACCTTCTTCTTCCAGTGGGAAATGACTGCAGATATAATTCTAGTTACTTGAGGGTTTGGGGTTTGCTCAATTTTTTTTTTTTTTTTCTAGCTGAGGGAGGACTACCTAGAGTCTTCTTAGCATAGATCCTCCCCTCCTCATCCAAAGAAATAGCTTCACTTATTGACACAAAAGATTCTGTTCATAAGATACAGAGTAACAGAGTAAAGTGAACTTCCTGAGTGAAAAGTGTGATCAACACATGCTAGAATACCTTTCAGGACCATTTGTAGAAATAGCTGTAGTTGTGTTGTTTGCGTTAGCACTCTGAACTATTCCCAAGCTGAGACCAGATCTTTGTGTTTGCTCAGGCATAAGGGGAAGTGTTAATGTTTACTGAGACAGAACGTTGTTGCTTAAGGAGCTTAATTAAGCTTATCATTCTTGGCCCATGGTGTCTCACACACTGAGCACCAGAGAAAGGCAGATAAGGACAACCCCATTTTCTGTGTTTTTCAACTGTGACAAGTGGAAACATCAGTCTGAAAATGACCCTATTCTATTAACAGCTTTTCTTACCAAATCCTTACCTTTCTTACCAGTTTTCCTTACCAAATTACAAAAGAAGAATGCGGAAGTAGAAATAAACAAATTGTGTATTGAAAGAAATGTATTTCATATGAATTAAAGATACTTATCTTCATTAGAATAATCTGACAGAGAGCTGCTGTGCTTCATTCAGTTAGACTTGGTATTCATGTTTGTTTTCCACTTACAAATGAGAACCCCTGGGATATGGTAACTTAGCTGGAGCTGCTCATCTTGAAATTTTTACTTGGAATCCAGCCTGGTTTGCAATAATCAAAGGTTATTATCTGATGGGTAGAAGTGGAGAAAATAATATCTTGGGGTTTTTTCTTGCAAATTTTAAATTACTTTGGTTAGAATGTGAGAACAGCAACCCCCAGATAGGCAGGGCACTGGTCCAGCTCAGTCTCTGACACTGGATGCTGAGAAGGATGTGCTGGATCTGCCTTATCTATATCTGGTAGTTTTTTTAAACTTCTCTATGCTTTTGGTCTCTGTGACACCCTCTAGCAATGAATTTGTAATTTTAATCACACATTATATAAAAAAGCATCTTCTAACAATTTTAAGCCTGTGATGCCCCACTGCTATGTAAAAATAGCTGTTTACATTATATATAATTAATGAGTTACAGATACACAATAAATCTTTTTTAGCCACCTTTTTTTCCTATGCTGAAGCCTAATGTAAGAGAAAATAACCCACAATATTTCCTCCGCTTGCTTAGGTGTTGTTCCCATTCTCTGATCCTAATTGCTGCCTATCTGTTTTTAGTTATACTGTATCAGTGGAGTCAAAGGCCATGCAATACTCAAGATACAGTTTCACCAGTGGCTCAAAGAGTGGTATAATCATGGTTTCTGTTTCATTTTGATATGTGCACTTAAAGAGCATCTGATAAATAATGTTTCGTTCATTGGTGAAAAGTGACTTCAACCTTTATAAGTCATGCTTACTCCCTCACATATAAAGCCTAGAAGTTGTTTTATTTTTTTTTATGACTCGTCATTTATTTTTGACTAATTTCACCATTTGCAAGCAGCTCCCTTCTTGAATTTGGGATGTTATTGCCTTTTCCATTTTTCGCAGGGATACCTTATTTGAATACCTTAGACTGCTACAGAGCTATTCTTCCATAGTCATATGTAGAAATACTTACTTTAAAATGCTCAAGATTAAATCTAGAATGGCTTTTCTTCTTGTGGATCATCTGACTAGTTGGGCCAAGAACTGAAACTATCTGAACCAGCTCTGAATAACAGCGTGCTCTGAACTCTTCCTGATCCCCCTGCAGACAGCTGCAGTCTCTCCTTGCACCCATCTGACCCTTGCAGCCTTTAATCTGAGGGTGCTTTGCAGCTGTTGTCACCCTCTCTGTGAGTCACCAGCAGCACAGCCTTGATCATCAGGTGGATCTATCATGCTGAACTTTACCCACTGAACAGGTAAATATTTTGTCAGAGTTTGCCAGGCAGACTCCCACGCTTGTCATCAGCAGAGAGGGACAGGCATGCGCAGAGAATTACTGGTTCTAACAGCTTTGGGATGGAGGGAGGTGTCCTCTAGATTGCCCAGGCTGACTTCCCAGTGCAGGACAACTGGTTTTTAACTATTGTTCCTTCCTGGATAGGAAATTTCAACCCAAATAGATTTTACAGCAGATATTCTTTCTGTTACCAATGCAAAGCTGAGCTTTGTTTTAACAAACACTACTGCTAAAATGGTGTAGTCTTCCCTACTTTCAGATCTATTTGAACTTCACTGTATTACATTGTCACACTGATTATTTTTTATCAGACGCCTACTACTATAAATATTTAAAATTAAATATTCCTGTTCACTAATCTCCATCCTCAGACTCCCAGCAGTCACACAGAGCACTTTCATGTGGACTACGGATCTAACCCTTGTTTGCATGTTTGACTTCTTTGGAGTGTTTGCACCAATCTTTGTTGACTGCTGTTTGGATTTTTTCATCTTCTCTCAGGCATGCAGAGTGTTTTCAGTTTTGCCCTTTCAATAATGAGTCACTCCAACTGGCATGCTCTCCTGCATCTGTCACCTTGTCCCCAGTCCTCCATTTTAAAGCACTCCCACATTTTTTTTTTTTTTTTTTTTTTTTTTTTTTTTTTTTTTTTCCCTTTTAATCCTGAATGCTAGCAGATGCTTTCCCTTCTACACAGAAAGCTGGGGTTTTCACACATTCTGCATTTGCCTCTATTATATTTACTGGAATGACGGTTTATGGAAATAAAGACTCTTAAACACAATACTTGACATCTTCAAGGAATAGAAATCTTAAATGGTAAATAAGAATCTGTGTAATGTCCTCATGGGACAGTCAGTCATAGCAGCCCAGTTCAACAAGAGAGCAGAGAGATGTGGTGAGTCTGTTGATCTTGCTGACAGAGTTCCCTGGAACACATCATTTTGGTTACAAGGAACAGCAAACACAGTTTGCGCATTATTTAACCAAAATGGAGATCTATGTTTTTAAATAAGGAAACAAAATTCAAGTATTTCTCAGCCTGTACACAGCTATACAACAGAAATAAAGAAACAGACACATTTGCAAACAGAGAGATGAACCTTTTGAAGTAAATGATTTATTAAAAATTATATCTGCTCGGGTGCTCACTGAGGCATGCTATTAGGCGGAGCTAATTTCTTGTGTCTGCTTTGGAAAGCCATTACCCCAATTGTCACTGTGGTTTTCGTGTGCAGCACAGAGAAATACACAAAACTTGTGTCCTCCCCTTCCAGGGAGTGCTCCCAGAAAGCTTTCCAGCCTTGAGTTCCATTACAGATTTGTCCTGCTACTTGGCCTGTAGGGAATCCCACATCTATGTAAAGCCCATGGAAATAACACAGCCTTGTGCTGCACGTGCTCCTTCTCCATAGTCAGCCTTACATGCACACTTACAGGGTGTGCTGGGGAGGCTGAGGCTGATGCTGTTCATAAATCCAAGCCTTTGCAGGGTATTCACCGTGCTTCCTCTCATTACACTATACCAAAGGCACCTTCAATACAAGGGAGGATTGGGCTTGGTCAAGCCAGTGCTTTCAGGGGCATCCCACCCCTGACACCTACCTCAAACCCCCTCATTCCCCTAAAAATGGAATTCTCCAGAAAAGCAAAGGTATTTGTATTTATGACTAAGAGCAAGAAACTGAAAACTCCACGTGGAACATCTGAAATGTGTTGTGCATGCATAAACCCTTGGGTATTTTACACAGAAATGTTGATTATAATTATACTACTAGAACATTTATATCTGCCAAAGCGTCTGCCTTGCACCTGCTCTCCTACCATGGAAAGAGAGCAGTGAGAGAACAGAAGCTACATCAGAAAAGGGAAGAAAAATAGTAACCTCTTTAGAAAAGCACCATCCGTTTGTATTCAATTTTTTTCTTGGCTTCACTGTGGGGAAAAAACAAGCATGGATCTTCCACTCTTTGCCTGCTCATGTTAGAAGCAAACTCATGAAGGGCATCTCAGCTCTACAGTTCTTTGAAGAATTGAAATGAAAGGATGGATCCTCAGAAGCTGGTATTTTATCTTTGTCTGATTGAACAGTAACAGGTCTTGCAGTGTCAAGACAGGTTTTCTTTCCCTCCCTCTGAATGGAACGTGTTTATTGGCACGGTGACATCACCTGAGAATTCATAGGGCTCCCTGGCAGGTCAAAGTAAAGTCGCGGCAGGTTTCAGAGGGAGCCAGGGCAGGATTTAAAGCAGCATTTCCTTTTGAGGCCATTGAATCCTTTGTATTTCCAGTGTGCTGCCAGTAAACATAAGGCTTTTCCTGATAAAAGCAAAATGTGCACCTGGAAATTAAGTCCTCAGCTATTCTGCAGTTAATACATAGCCCTGGGTTTAATATATAATGAAAATTATATATTAATACGCATACTAATATATGTTCAAATGCAAAAACCCCTTTGTCTCAACAAGGTGCTTAAGAATGCTTATGCATAAAAGGTGCTTTAACAGAGCATTCATTAATGTTTTAAAAATTATGCCTAGCACTCCATATTCATGTCCTCTTAATCCTTTCTATGTAACTCAGTAAATAAATAAATTAATAAACCCACAATTAAATATACATGTTTCATTGTATTTAAAGTATTTATTTTAGACAGAAAGATACTTGGTATGCATGTGAAACCATATTTTATTATGGAGTATTTGCCAACAATATGAGAGATCTCCTGCAGTGCTGAGAAAATGAATACCCAAGGTAGTAATTTCCAGGCTTAGATCTGCATTTCTGGTGGAAAACACTTTTTAAATTTTTGGTGTTTTACATTTCCTCTTAATAGCAGCACCATTTAAAAAAATACATATTTTCCAAAATTTTTATTTAGGAAGTTACATCTGATGAAGTTTAGATTTTCTATTTGTCAGTTTCCAACTAGGCCATATATATTCAGGGGAAGGTTAATTTAATATGTACTTCATACATATGTAAAAATTCCATACATATTTCATTGTATATATATATACATGTATATATATATATATATATATATATATACACACATGTATATATATATATATATATATATATATACATACATACATATATATATATATATATATATAAATATAAATATAAATATAAATATAAGTATTACTGGATAGTAAGAATATATATTCTCCTATATAATGCATATTTTATATACAATATCTTTTTACAGTATAAATATAAATATAGCTAGACATAAATATAAATTCCATGAAGGTGGAAAAGAAAAGAAACAACAAGAATTTACAATGTCTGTTATAGCCACAAAGTACTTCAGTAACAACAACAACAACAAAAATTTGATGTGATTTAAACTGTTTTTTTGGAGAAAGAACCATTTTAGGAAGATGGGAGGTAAATGTAATGGAAAAATGTCAGACTCTTTTTTTACACTCATGCTGCAGTAATGCCTGGAGGCCAGAGAGATACTTGGCTGACTAACAAAATGCTAATTATCCAGAGAGTTCTGTTTCACAGAGTAAAGCCACATCAGTAACTTCAAAAATGGGATCTGTGGAATTCTTAAAGCATACTAATGAAAAAAATGCCAGGAGAAAATTAAAAGGATGATACAGTAAAAAATTTTAATAACCTGATATCACAGTTACTTGCTAACCTGTATTTCATATTCTGAATACTAGGATGTGCAGAAATGCAATGTCTCATGATGAGACTGTGGCTGTAGCTCAAACAAGAAAGAAATCAATAAAAATGTGAGCAGAGGAAGGGGATTACAATATTGAGGATGCAGCTTTAAAAACATTGTGGTAGTGTTCTTCAAGGTCTTAAAAATGACAAATTTATGGCTATCAGAGAAAATTTTCTGTCATCTACTTTGAAGTGTTTACCTGCATATAATACCTGTATCTGAGTATCTAAATTCATGTCAAAACCAAACATTGTATCCCACAGTTTTCTGCTTGATATAAAATACATTGAATATTTTGATAAATCTGATAGTGAGTAATACCTTGAATATTATGTTTGGGCATATAAAGACATGCACAAACCCTTTTGAGGGAAATTAAAAAGGGGAGGATCTTAGGCAAAATCTCCAGATGGAATGCACCACAGACTCATATGTCTTACACTCACAGACAATCCTGTGTCAAAACAACATTATAAAGACTATGAGAGTGAGCATTAGAAAGTTAGAAAAATACTAAGATTCTGCCAGTAACCATGGTGGCTGCAGGATTAAACAGACTTCACAGAACCCTTAGGGACTACTGCTCCCATTTTATACTGGGTGGCTGTTGTTAAAAAGGCTCTTTAAACCTGGCTGGTCAGTTTGAGATAATGAGGATTTCATTTTTCCATAGACTTGAATTATATAGTACTGCATTTATGGTACGATTCTCATTAATTTCAAATGCAGTCCTGAGCCTCAGATCCAGTGTTCAAGCTACTTAGGACACAAAAATGCAAGAGGGAATTTGCACTTGCAAACCCTGGGACGGATGGACTTAAACACTCCTACAAATCTTAGTGCAGTCTCTCATATCAATCAAATACAGAAACATGTCATTTGGATTCACATTACCTCACTTGAGACATCTAAAAGCTATTGTGAAGCTGAATTAGGCATTTCTAAGTTAAACTGGTCATCTTTCAGAGGCAGTAGAGACAGATTGTGCCAGAGAACCTGTTGTCTTGCCTGCCCTGTGCATTTTAGACATTTTATGACATTTCTAGAAGACATCCTCTTTTTCTAGGACACAATCAGTTGTCTGAAGGTTTCTATTGAACAGCAGCCTGAATTCATCATGTTAAATTTAGATTAATAACTATTAAAACTTAAATTTGATGATCTATAACTCACATGTGAACCTCACAGATTTTTTTTTAAGTTTCTTGGGTTTTTTGGGTGACTTACTACAGTATTAAAATTGTTCCACATTACAGTCTAGAGGTGAACTGCTATGTTATGCAAATACCGATGGAACAACTAGGAGGGAAGAAATCATGGGGTCATGCAATAATAGGACCTGGATGGAAAACTTCAGGCCTATGCTGCAGGATTTTGAGCTACAAGACTAACTAACTGTTAGTGGTACTAACTTGGAGCCTCACTAGAAGGAAATGGGACCTTTGCAGCAAGTTTCTCAGACTGCTGAAATAGTGTTTCCTGAGGTCCACCTTTGGAAAGGTGTACACTGGGGCTACAACTCCTATGCCTATTTTATTCCCAACTCAATTCCCCTCTCCCTTCCCCTCAATGTAGTAATAATTTAGTCATGTATCTTCCCAATTTTGGCTTTTCATCTTACTTATTAACCAGTCCCAGGTTCTAGCTTTCAGACCTCTCTTTAGCTCATATCTGGAAACAAGACATCCAGGCTCAACGTCCTTCATTAAGAACAACCTATCTCATGTCTTTTGACAGTTTTTCCAGTATTTTCTCATTTGTAAACACTTGGGAGTTCTTCCTGTCCTCAGTCTTTCACCTCAATCTTCTTACCCCGTTCTGACATCAGCAAGTTGTTCTTTTCCAGTCTGAATTGTCCTTCCCATGCTAAACCCTTTCTTTTGCCAGCTCCTGTTCTAGTCACTCTTGCTTTGCTTCTGCAACCTGGCTCCTTGGTGACTCCTTCTCTCTTCCTGTTCTCTGCTGCCTATTTGGGACTTGGATCCAGTCTCCTTGCTTAGACATAGTCTGTTCTTCTCACATCCTCAAGCTGCCCTTCCCCCTATCTACTGAAGACTACTTCTCTCCAAAAAAAGCCACCAGAACTTTTTCATATTGCAAGATGATCTTCCAATCCCCAGAAATGTTCAAGGCCAGGTTGGATGGGGCCCTGAGCAACCTGATCTAATGAGTGGCATTGCTGCCCTGGATAGAGGGGTTGGAACTAAGTGATGTTTAAGGTCCTTTTCAACCCAAAACATTCTACGATTCTTGAAAATGGCTCAGTGATTTGAGCTGTCTTACTTTGATTGCAGTCTCCTCTAGTCCCACCTTCCCCGTACCACCCCCCACCCCGTCCCCTAACTAATTCCTCTACCACAGGAAAATTTAGCCCAAATAAAATCTGGAAAATTATAAGCAATGGAAATTGTGATTTTAAGGGTACTGACAAGCAGCCATAAAAACAAATGGTATCAGTTTTAACCTTTGGTACCTTCAGCATTTATCTGTTTCATTAAAACAGACAGGCTAGCAGCCTATTCCTTGTGTTCAGTGCTACCAATAAGGATCTCTGGGATGTGAGCATGCACAAAGAAGTGCTGAAATTCTGACATGATGGAATTGGCAGCCTCATAACATCAGTCACAAGAAGCCAGGCAGGAAGTGCAGGCTTAGAAGGTCTCTGTCAGCATCTATCTGCAGGCACCTGTGTAAGAGCTCTGACATCCCTGCAGTGCAGTATGAGATACCGTGTGTACTCCTCTGGCTGGCACTGCTTCTCTTTAGCACTCACATCCTTTCTCAGGTGCTTGTTTAGTGGAGGTACAGCTCTGTTTCTTGCAATTCATTCCTTCCTGAGTGAGGTTAAATGCTCCATTATATACGTCATGATGCATTATATACATCATGCTTAGTGGCATGCATCTTTTCAAAGAGTTGGTGCTGTGCTGATAGCTTGGAGAGACAAGGGAAATTGAAAAACAACCACTCTGCCTCCATCGCTATCTTTGTAGCCAGGAAAGCAATATATCTGAAGAAACAGTTAATTGAATGGAACATTGTGAGAGAGGAGATGACATTGGTAGGGACTGTATTACCAGAGGGGTCAGATCAGGACATTCCAACGATTATCTTAATTTCTTCATCTCTTCTGTCAATAGCTGTTGACTTCATTTCATTTGGCTGCTTCTCACTTATTTCCAGAGGCAAGAGGGTAAACCCTGCCAGTGCCACACTGCAGCACTATGTGCTCCAACTGCAGCAAACACTGTGACATTATGCTGCATTATGCTGAGCCAGCCAGACACTTCTGCTGAGCCCTGGCATCAATGATGTATCAGGGTTTCACTGACTCCCATTCTATTAAAAGAGGTTAACAAGATTGGTGTTCAGCACTGATGTCTCTGTTTCTTATCTGCATGGAATTTAAAGTGCCCATAACTCAATAGCAAGCGATACTCCTATTTTTTTAGAAGGTCCCTGTAACTGATGGCTGATTCCATTACACATTCTCAGTCCCTTAATGTGCTGCTTTCCCATGTGGATACATTATCCTTTACCATTTGCCAGCCTGGGCCTGGGAGCGGAGTGCAGAGGGGGAGGGAGATGAGGAAGCCCAACCTGCTGTGTGCAGTCACACTTTGCCACATGGATGTGCGGGGCTCTCACGTAGCCGCACACGTGCCATGAACACAACACACTGCTCATCTCCTGGCAGATTCCAAGGATCGCCCGACCACAAAGTTTGTGACAGCATCAGCTCTGGGATAAACCTAAGAAAGTTGGAGGGTTTCAGTCTCATTGACAGAATGAAGGGTAGAGCTGTGCCCCTTCAAGAAGTGCCATTCACTCCTGAATTACCAGGAGCTGGTTTCCAATAGCAAAAAGAGGGCAAAAAGATATCCTGTCTCGGAATTGGATCCCTCCTTTTCACAAAGTATTCCTTCCAGTGTTTCAGTTAATTAGAGGAAGGGGAATAATAATTTTCTCCATAAAATGAAAGAATGATGTTTAATACTACTACAGCCTAGTCAAAATCCAGAGAAATGAGGAGAAGTGGAATGGATATGTCCATAAAAGAGGATTTCATCTTTAGACATCCAACATACACCACTGTAGGAATCACCTGGCACTTTGGTTTAAGTGAAATTACACTGTTTGATTATATACTGCATTTTTGCATATAAATAGGATGGGAAAATACACACCAGCAACAGGTGTGTAAATAAGACAAGCTCAACACTTATTAGCCAAGCAATCATTTTATAGCCATTGGTAACACTAGTAATGTGAATACACTGGTCTACTGACTCAGTTCTACTCCTTTTTTTAATATAAAAAAGTTAATTAGTATTTATTTTATTTTATTTCTTGGAATGTAGTCTGGATCTTATATTATTTACAAAAATAAATCATTTGTGGAAATGCTGAATGAACCCCACTTTTAGGTACATTAGGTCTGTTGAAAATACGGTATCAAATCCAAATAGTGGTATGGATAAAGGTTGGTGAACACATCTGTTGTGGTCTTTTTTCTTTGCAAATTGATATTTTATTTTCAAACCATAACAGAAAGAATGCCCTTTGTGTCATATCACAACTTAAAAATGATAAAGGCCTCATAAAACACCATTGCAAAGTCTCCAGTAAATTGTCATTGCACACAGATGAACATCTGTACAACACAAAGTTGATCACAAATTTCCTGAGCAAACTTTGCTTTTAGTGGGGGAAAAAAAATCAATTTATGAGCTAACAGACCAAACATGCAAATAAATGACATATGCATGTACAGTCAATATCTATATGCAAATATCAGGCATACACTTAATTTCAAAACCTGGTCCTAAAGTGTTGCTAAAAGTGGAAGCATGAAGATGAAGCTGGGCTATAAAATAATCAAGGTCAAATTTTGTCGGTTAATCAGTTTTCTCACTTCAGTCTCAGTAAGCAGAAGAACAGTTCCATGTCTGACCTTGCTTTTGTCACTGAAACAAATTCCTGACAAGATCAAGCCAATTCCCTGTATCAACTCATGCAATGATTTTCATGCAATGTCCCTGCTTTACTAATAAGTGAGAGGTACCTCTGCCTTAAGGGAGGTGAATATGAAGCCAGCTGACTGTCCTCTGTCCAGATATTCCCATGTCCCAGTGTGATTAGCACTGTTCTGTCAAATTTAGCTCTAAGCCATTTGTGAACACCTTCTTTGTTTATAGTAGCACACTGAAATCTGCACAGATCTCTGTTTGCTTTTCTGTGTATCCTATTAACAGCTCACTGCATTTTAAGACGTCACACTGCAGAAAGCTACAAAATCGTTTTAAACCAATTTAAACCAAATTTTAAAAAGTTACTTTCATTCTGGAAAAATACTGCTTGGTATAATTCTGAGAAAACAAAATTGGGGTTTTGTTCCACTGATGTAAAATTAGAGTGACTGTAAGAGAATTTTTGTACTGCATTTGAAATTCTTCACTTGCAATTTTGTACAAAAATCTCTATAAAAATCAAACTATGGTTGAGCAGGATTGAACCCTGTAAATGAGTGGCTATGATCACTTGGAAAGTGGTATAAAGAACTTTTTTTAATCTATGCCCTTGAGAGAAATATTCAAAAAGCTGATAACTGAACAAAAGCCCAGGTATTTTTATTATTGCACAAGAGTAAATAGAACCATAAACCACAATATTTCAGTTTTCATTCCAGTATAATAAAGCACAGTATATTAGATCCTGATTCCCAGCCCTCCTTCCCTAGAGGCAGTCTAGTTATATATGTACAACCAAGAACAACCTTCAACCCAGGACGTGCACTTTTTTAAAAAAGTAGAAATACAAAAAAGCAGGGACTAAGGCACAGAATGGGGAATACTGCTTTAGTTAGATGAGTCAAGAATGCATGAGGGAACTGACTCTATTTGACTTCATGTTGAATTCAAAGCTATGTATTCCACTACTATATTAAAATAACCAGTTTAAAGTGTATTCCATCACTCCTATTTGACCAACTATTTGTTCAGCAGTTGTTTGCAGCTCCTACATAAAGAGATTTTAGCACGATGAAACCAATGCACTGTTACTGTGCACAAATTGCAGAAGAGACAAACATGACAAAGCGCCTTCTATCCCTGATTTACCAGTTTCCAGCTTGTATTTCAAGGTCAATGGGAAGATAGCAAAATGTTAAGGGTTTTTTCTTGTTCAGGTTTTTTTTTTATTATTATGTCAGTGACAACAAGTTATTATTACGACAGACTTCTGTATTTCTCTCAACAAACAGGACTGTGTTACAGAACTATAAGGCCAAGAAGACTCATACAGTGTGAAAATATGCAGGGAAACAACAGCTGTTAGTCATTATTTTCTCCTTATCCTTTCAACACCTCTCTTTCAATTTGCTCTCTAATGGGTAAATCACACTTTCTCCCTAGGACATTTTCTCATTTCAGGCAGGTACTAAAAAGAATCCTGAGACAATTAAGAGTCGTTGGTCAAAGACACCCCATCTTTTGTTGGTTTCACTATAGACATTAAAACTATTTTTTATGCTTTATCAAACAGATAAAGCTGGTGTGTTCTCCTAGCCCTTTGTCACTACTAATGAGATGGAGGTGTTTCTGCTTTTCTTCTTTAGACAATGAACCCTCCCTGTTTTTTTTTCCTTACACAGGCTGTGTTAAACTTCTCAAAAGAGAAATGTGAAATATAAAATTTATTGCTCTCCCTTTATTCAGGCCAAAGAAGAATCAACCATCAGACAGCTTTAAAACATTTCTTTTATGCTTTACATCACTTGAGAAGCTTCACAGTAGCTATTTGGAAAAAAGAGGAAAAGTAGAAACAGTTTTCCTTATGATCACATTTGGTTTATTACACAATTCACTATACTTTGCTCTATTCTCTGTTTCTTAGCTGTAAGATGAATATGTATTGTAATTTGTTCACCCTGATCTTTAATTCTGATTTTAATAAATCTGATTCTAGGCGACAGCAAAAATGAGGTAGGGAAAACCCAAACAGCTACAAACTTCATGTCCTACTAAACTGGATTTTTAACTGGAAAATACATTTTCCTTTGCTAACTCTTGAAGTCATAATTATCAATTTTTCCAAGTGGCCAAATGGCACAGATCTCCAAAATGACAGCATGCCCACTGGTGAAGCTGGAATCTATCACAGGATAGATTCACAACAAGCTTGAATGTATGCACTCTTCCAACTATTTCTTGTTCAAAATAAGTGGTTGCTTTCCTTTAGAAAGCAAGTCAGTCTACATCTGGTTTTGACTTTAGGACGTGAAATATTAACCTGATTAAATTTCCCACAGAGCTACTAATAAATAACATTTTTTACAACTGGTACTGCTGGTACTAGTTAGTGAAATGGATTGTGCTGAAGATGTTGTGGAGAAGGCACAAGTGTGGTGATGCTCTTTTTAGAGTAGCAGCTACTTGCAGCTATTCTTAGGCAATGCTAAGGTAGGCACACTCCTTATGCCTCATACAAACTCAAGAAAGAAAGATATTACTACAAAGAGTACCTCAGTCTTTGTGGCACCTCAGTAACGAGGGTCTTTAATGGGACAATAAATTACCTGGGGTTTAAGCCCTCCTTCGCATCTAGGGCAGCTCCATCCCACCAACCCTCCTAGTCTTTAAGGTTAATATGATTACTGTTTACCAGCTCTTATATAACTTGTTTCTGCCCCTGTGCATCACTGACTGCAGCCTCAGAAAGGAAAGGGGAAATAAGAATAATAAATAAAAATAGAAACGAAAGTGAACTCTCTTGGTACCGGGGAACATGGAAACGGCAGGAGCTCCGTGTAAACCTTGCACGTGGAGTGACAGCACCCAGCGCTGGCAGCAGAATGAAGTATTGGGACCACATGAAAAAAAGAATTAAGGCAGGCACGTTTCCTCGGTAAAAATACCCTTATTAAAAAAGGTGTGTGTGCATACATATACGTATACACACACACACACACACACATATATATATACACACACAAAGACCCACCACCGTTGCCTGAAGGGAAGACGTCATGGAGCGCACTGGGGCTGACGCGTTATTGACCAAGGACCCCTCCAAAGGGCGTCATGTTCTCCGCCACCCCGGGATGGATGGGGTCCCTTTGTCCGTGCCTGCTCCCGCGTGGAGCGGCGGGCGCTGCCATCCGTGGGGTGGGGGTGGGGGGTGTCGCGGTGCCCACACGCCGTGACTCGCCGCTCCGGAGCACAGACAAACACGCCTGGAACAACAAAAGGCCGCGGTCGCGCCGGGGCGCAGAGCGGCCGGGCACGTCCCCGGTGCCGCCGCCCCCCGCTCCGTTCCCACAGGGCTGTCCCCGCCCGCCCCCCGGCAGCTGCCATGTGTCTGCCCGAGTGCGATTAGCACCGACTCGCCAAATCCCCCCCACGCCCGCGTCCCCTCCCCGGGCCATTTGGGGCATGCACGCGCCCGCGCCCCGTGTTTACACGGCGGCGCCTTCGCGCGGAGCCTGTTTGTGCATGGCGCTGGCAGATGAGCCGGGGGAGGTGGGGGCTCCGCGCCGCGCAGCGCCCGCCGCCGGCTATAAAAGCCTCCGGGCCCGCGGGCGGCAGCGCCAGGCGAGCGGCCGCGGACCGGCGGAGGATGGAGGGCCGCTGCCCCGATCCCCTCTCGACGGCGCTGCCCCCGCAGGGCTACTCGCCCCTCTCCTCCTCCCGGTGCGGGGGGCGGCCCGGTCCTGCCCTGACGGCCCTGCCCTCGCCCCGCCGCCCTGCGCCCTTCTGGAGACCGTGGGTGCCCGTGCCGGATGAGGCGGCCCGGCGGAGCGGCCCCGGCCCCGCAGCGGTGAGTGGAGCGCGGCGCGGCGGAGCTTCTGCCGCCGGCATCGCCGCGCACTCGGCTGGGGAGTCCCGGCGGGGCGGGGGGTGCTCGGGGAGGGCCCGGTGCTGTGCCGGCGGGCTGACCTCTGCTCTCTCCGCAGCCTCGCAGCCCCGGCGGGCTGACGGAAGCCTCCCGAAAGCTGGCGCAGTACACGCACCCCGTCAGGTAAGTGGCAGTCCCCAGCCGCCGCCGGTTCCCGCGGGGGACCTCGGGGCACCGGGGGCCCGTGGCGCTGCGCGGCCAGGAGAGTCCCTTGCTCGCCAGTGTAGTGTCTTAGCATTAGCTCTCCCTCCCCTTTTGTTAACACCCATATATTTATGTAGATATTAAAGCGCCTTGGGAGTGAATTGGCCATCAATGCGCTTTTGAACTGACAGATCCTTGGGCAAAGGATTGCCAGGACTCCTGGATTTAACATATTTGAGTTGTTGATGTGCCTCTGTGGTGTGAGACTTGAGACCTATTACAAGTTAAGTGGGTGTTTTTGGTGATGGTGATGGAGTTGGCTGGAGCACTTTGTTACTCATTCCTGTGCCCAGGATTAAAAAAGGCACGGGGGTGTAGTTCCTAGGCTGTGTTGCTCTGCAAAAATCCAGCGCCCTCCCAGAGCAAAGAAGCAGGTGGGGGCGTGGGAGAGAATGGCAGGAGGAGAGGGTATGCGCTGGCTAAGCCACCGTTGCCGAGGAAGATACTTGCGTAGCTACTGCTTTAATGATAAAGGTAATGATAGTATCTGCACTGTCAGTTCTGAAAACGAAATAAAGAAAGTAACAACAGTTGAATCTTTAGGAGAGTCTGTATTCAGAAATGCTGGTAGGTGTGGCGAGGTAATTAAAGTAATTGCGCAGGTAGTTTTTCCAGACAAGATGTAGCTTTCTTTCAAATCTAGACCCCGATCCTTCAAACAGTGATGCACTAACAAAGCAACTATACAGGCAAACTTCACTGTGACTGCTCCAATGCTTAGGTTTGAGAGAATGCTGTTGCAGGGAACATTGGTAATGGAGACCTGTTACAAAGCCGATGTCAGTGGCTTTGTGCTGCCAAGGAAGCAGTGTTCTGTTAAACAGTAGCCTAAAAAGTATTTCTTGTAATTGTTAGAAAGCCATCTAGTTCTGTTCCTTAATGCATTTCTATTTTAAACAATCTCTAGTCAGCATTTCATTATGTTGTTGTGGGCTAGTCTTGGCTCTTGGGACTTCCATGGTCTGTTCCTTCTGGCTATTTCTAAACTGTAAGCGAAAGAGGATGGTAGTTGAAAAGGAACAGGAAATTGGAGTATATTAATTGGAATATATTATCATTAGCTGATACCCATGCTAACTATGATCTTATCAGCCTTTTTTTTTTTTTTTTTTTTTTTTAATTTCTGGATACAACACAGACTGCTTTAAAATCTACATCCGTGAGACATCTTCCTTAAGGAGTCTGTTGATTGTTTTGGGAAAGACAGTTGAAATATCAAGGTCTGATCACCCCATGACCTTTATCATACCTTTAGAATTTTAGAATGGTGTGAAACAAGTATCAACAACTTCCTAGGACTGGGACCTTCAGTAAGAAAACTACTAATTTGATTCAAATGTATTTTTGATCCTGTTTGACACCCATTATATTCCCTAGGAACAGTTCCAGTAGGGGCAGTACCACTTGGATCAGATCCCCAGGTAGCACTGTAAATGGGGTACTGGAGTGGGAAGTTTCAGATGCAGGCTCTTGGGCTTTCATAGTTTTGCTGCAAAACTAGCACTCGAAATCATCTTTATCTCTTCAGATGAAAATAAGAATCCAGAGAATTTTTTTTTCCTAATTGAATGTAGAAAGAAACTTAGAAATTGAGCATGTAAGGAAAAGCTCTGTAGGATTCTTGTTTTAATAGAATTTCACTTTGGTTTTTTGCATGTCAGCCTCCAAGTAAAATATGTAATAACAATAAGCAAATCTATTGTGTACTTGTTTCAGACTATTTTGGCCCAAATCAAGGTGCTATGATTACTTGTATCAGGAAGCTGAAGCACTTCTGAAAAACTTCCCAGTTCAGGCTACAATTTCCTTTTATGAAGACTCGGATAGTGAAGATGATGAAGATCACCTGGAACAAGATTCAAGAACAGAATCAGGTTGCTGACTGCAGGGAAGGCTGATGTAACTTCTAAGACTTAATTTAAACTTAATATAAATATGTATTATAATATTTTTAAAGATAATTTATTTCTATGTAAGTTATTCTTAATAAAACTGAGATGTCTTGTAATTTTATCATTTTCCCTTTGTCCTGCTCCTGTCTTGGTTTAAGTGGGAAGGTATTGATTGGTATTTTTATATCTGAGGTCTAATAGTTTGTAGATCATAAGTTGAACACCAATTTCTGAAGCAGAGAACAGATGCCGTACTTTGAAGGGCTCTATGGTTATGTGGCTTTCTCAAAGTCTGAGGACACAAGGAAAGCTTGTCATTGTGATTTAGTAGGCTCCATATGGAAGTGTATCAAGTAATCATTGGATTAAGTATTCCAACTGTGTTGTGCCTGCTGTTACAACAGAGTTTCAAACATGGAGAAGACAAACAATATAGCTGGTTTTGAAACAGAGTGAAGAGTCCAAATTCTAATCTAGCTCTTGTTGTGTGGAACAGTTTGCCTTACCCACTCACGCTCTCACGTATATGTGCTGTATTGTTATACATAAAAGTGATAGTTTCATACTGCAGTTATTAGTAAAGCGGACATCAAGAAATGAGAAAATTGTCTAATTTAGATTATAACAGTGAGCTTGGTTATAATAATTGAAACGAAGTTTGCTACCAATCATGGTGAAGGCCAAAGCCCCTAAAAGAACAACAAAACAAATCCAAAGCTTTGAATTTAAGGCCAGTTCCTCTGTCAGGTGGCGCCTGTGTCCATACCTGGCTCTGCCCTTGCCTGCGCGCTGTGTGTTGGCTCACTGCGCTAACACCAGCCAGCAGGGAGTGTTTGCCCCGTCCCGTGTGCTCCCAGGGGCGCTCACCCGCAGCCTTCTCACGCTAAACCTCCAGAGCGTGGGGTGCAGCGGCTGTGTCTGCCACAACCTTCCAGCCTAAGCACCTGCCGCTGGGAAACCTGGACGGAAGACCAGTCCTAGTGCAGGGGCAGACAATTTCCCTCGCCCGCGGGTGAGACGAGGCGGCGGGCGGGGTACTGGCCTCTCCCTGCCCACAGGGACGTCCGGTCCCGGCCGGTCTTCCCCGGGCGGCGCCCGAGCCGAAGCCGCCGGCCCCACAGGCGGCCGGGCCGCGGCCCCGCCCGCCGCGCCGGAGCCTGCGCGCTGTGCCCCAGCGCTCCGCCCGCCCGCCGGGGCCCGGCTGCGGCCCGGCCCGGCACCATGCTGAACGTGACGCCGCCGGCCTTCCCCGCGCCCGGCTCCCAGCAGCGAGCGGCAGCGGGTGCCCGCAGCAAGGTGGGGGCGGCTCTGCCGCTGTTGGTCGCTTTGGGGGAGGTGAAGGGCGCCCGCGTTTTCCCGCTGCGCCGGCGGCGGCTGCCGGGCCCGGCCCCGCCTGGCCGAGCGGCGGTGGTTCCCGGCTGGTTCCCGGCCGGTTCCCGGCTGCCGCCGGCCGCCCCCCTCCAGCTGCCGAGGGACCGCGGCAGGGTCTCGGGCGGGGGGCCGGCTCGGCTGTGTCGCTGGAAAGCGCTTGGTACTTCTCGTTCGAGAGGGCGGCGGTGATAACGCTTCCGGCACTTCCTGCCCCGGCCGTTCCTCCTGTGCAGAGATGGAGACTTTCACCTTGGAAATTACTGCGTGCAGCTTATGCTTTATGTGTTGGATCTTCATCTTTGGAGGGGTTTTGAGAACACTTGTTTTCTAAAGGCCTTTCTCGGAAAGCCGGCTTGGACTAAAGTAGCATTAAGCAATGTGTGTTTATGTACGCTTTAGTTTTTTTGCGTCTGTTTTGCCTGTGGTTTTGTAAGACCGCAGTTCTTTAACCCTGTTTCCTGTTGTTAAAGTTTGGATCAAAAGGGTTGCCAGACTGTGGTGCTGTTGAAAAGAAAGGTGTCAGATACCCTGAAGATCTTACTTTGCCTTTCAGGACAGGCAGGCCATGGCAATACTTCTCTGGAAAGCTACTTACTAGACTTCTGTCCCAGCTTTCTCTGGGTGAGGCTTCCAGTTGCTGTAGAGCTTGTGGAAGGTCTTTATGAAATGCTATGAAGGCGAAACTTGCCTTACTTGGCCAGGCTTTTTAAGTCTCCTTTCTTTATTGCTTGTAGTTTTCCAGACCATATCTTAAATGATTTGCCACCACAGACAGACTTGGTATCTTCAGTTTGCATTGGGAAGAGTCATCTGAATATTTGTTGGCGTTCAATAATTTCTGTGTCACTACCTTAAGCACCCTTACTACTGAGTAGGGCTCCCAAATATCAGTGAATAATATGAGTTGGGTTATTTCTTTCTTTTTTTTTTTTTTTTCTAAGCCTGCCAACGGAGCTTTGGAAAGTGTATTAGAATGGCTTTTTCTTCCTTTAGTGTTTGAAGTTGTTTGTACATTTGTTGTTTTTCAGGTACCTTTAAAACCAGGAAGGAGTCTTATGGATTGGATTCGGCTAACTAAAAGTGGGAAGGACTTGACTGGTTTGAAAGGGAGGCTGATTGAAGTGACCGAAGATGAGCTCTCTAAACACAACAAAAAGGAGGACTGCTGGATATGTATAAGAGGTTGGTTGCTGTGATGTTTCTTCTGCATTGTTTACCTGGCTTCTCTTTTCTGTACTTAAAAGAAGAAGCAACAAAACTCAAAAAACAAGAACAAAAGCCGCACTCCAAGAGAAACTATGCACCACCTGTGCTTAGGCCATGTGTAATCTTGACATAATTTGGCATAACTTCAAGTAAGAGGTTTTGTGTTACAAAGATTTTCTTTCCTTCCAAACCTTTCAAAAGAAATCTTCCAAATGGGCATATTTTATACCTGTTTTATAGGTGCCTATGTAAGTAATAAACCCAAGATTTTAGGCAATGGATCAAATAAAAAGGACTTAGCAAGAAAATAGGGCTTTGAAAATGCTGACATGTGCACTCCACAGTCTTGGACAGTTTATGATTTTGAGCAGTTGACTATTTCTAAGGATTCCTTTAGAGCATCCAGTGACATAGAAATATTAAAAGTACTACTTAAACCTGGGGAATGGTCTTTGGGAAATAACTGTGAAAGCACATATACTACTTCATAGAATTTGGTAATGCAGATGACAGTTGCCACACAATGCAACTGTAATCTCTGTCTACAATGACAGTACCTGTGGTAACCATGCAATTCTGTTATTATTTTAGTTAAATTTTAGCTTGGAAGTTGAATCATATGTTATTTAGCCATGTGTGAAGGTGGTGTGGAGCAATAACCGTGGATAGAAGAGTGTTTTCAGAGTTGCAAATAAAGTTTCTAATTGTCCTACAGAAAGGAGTAAAATATTTACTCTGTGGTTTAATCATTTAGAGGCTAAAATACACTAATGTCACTGTAAATTTGTTAGGAGATAACCCAAATTTCTATGAAGATAGAACTGCTTTTCCTACAGAAATGTCCCATTAGCTACTCTGATCTTCTTAATCTGTTAGTAATAACATTGATCTGGTTAAGGAACAGCATTGATTTTTCATAAAATGTCATGTCTGAACTTCAGCAAAAGAAAGTTAAGAATTTCTCTGTGATGATGATTGTATTATTGTTGGGTGTTAAAGGGGATGAGAGTGAAAGTAAAGGTAAAATGTTATTCAATACTGGCCTTTAAGCAAAATAATAGGATTGTTAATTCCCTATGCTGCAGTTGTTTGTGCTAGTAAGACTATAATGGGAGGAGAGCTAAAGAAAGCTTGTTTGCTATGGACATCTGTTAATTTTTCACTCTGAAAAAGGAACATCTACTGCAGACAGAATTACTGTCTAAAAATACTTCTGTTTTCTTTTTAATTTCATCCTACCTTCACTGCATCTCTGAGGCTGTTTTTTTTACAAGAACTCCATCAAGTTGCCTCTGTATCTTTCCTTAAATCTTTCCAGGTCTGCCTTTTCTGTGTTCTCAGATGAGCAGTGAAAAGACTATCATAACTGAAAATCATGGTAGCCCTCATATGTGGACAGGTAGTAAAAGAATATGATTATGGAAAACCTAAATTAGGTCTCTGCATTGGTAGAGACAGTGTCTCTGTAAGAAGGAGCAGAAACCCATGAGAGCAATGTGAAGTAAAAGAAGAGCAGAAACAAACTTGGTTCAAAACCCCAGTGTGATGAAAGAAAGCTGTCATATAGGGCACAGATTTGTATATAAAGGGGGGTTCAGGGGAGTTAAAAACACATGAAGGGTATACAAGTGATATTTCTTTTGCTCCAGCAAGTTTGATGGTAGATTTGAGTAATAGTCAGGAGGCCATGGCTATGCAGATACTTAAAATTTATTGTGTGCAGTAATCGCTGCTGCACACAAGATGGCACAGTGAATACAGCCATCAGAAGAGCAGGTGGGTAAAGATCCTTCCTTTGTTGTTGACTGGGTCTTTGTTGTTGACTGGGATGGTTGTTCTTGCCAGCTAGGATTGATCCAAGTATGTCTGCCCCAGGGTCAGTGCTGAATGCCTTTCTGTCCTTCTGAAGTAATTAATCTACACTTCCTAATGTCTTCAGAGCTTCTTCTCAGGGCACTGCTACAGTTCCGTTTTTGGTAGCTTTCTGTTTTGATAATGTTAAATACCTTCAAATATTCAGCTAGGTAGGGATGCAATAATCATGTTAACAGCAATATGTCTGTAGTTAAATCTGTTTATAGCTGCATTCTTCAGGCTCCAATAACCCAGTTGCCTAGCAACAATAATTAGCCTTCATCATTTTAGACCTGTAAAGAAACATTGTTCTATCTCACTGGAAGTGTAGAAACAGTGCTGAGCCCTTTTGCTGGGGCAGATACAACCAGAGTTGTAAGCCATTAATGAGCACAAGCTATGTTAAGTTTCTTATACTGCTGAATGTAAAGAGTGGAAGTTTTGTTGCTGATGGTGACAGTTTCTCCTTATGCGAGACAGTTCATTCCTGGAGGCATTCCATGATGGTGATGGGTGGTAGGGAAACAACTATGACAACTCTTCAGGGATAACTTAATTGGAAGGGAAACTGAAAACAATTCTATGCACTAGCTGGTTCAATTTTGTCTCATTTTAAACCTGCCTGTGGTACTTTTACACTCTAGCTAGGATACATCATGTTCAATTTCTAGGTTGAAGTCTTAACCCAGGGCAAGTGGTGTGGCATTGTAGGATTGGCATCTCCATGTGATAAGATAGCTCTTGTGCGCTATACAATTGTGTCACTTATGTTTCTGTTTTTGTGAAGTCATACTGTTTTTTTCCAATTATGCCTACTGTTTGCTAGTGCACTCTTTAATTTATGCTAATCTTTGCACTATTTTTGGAGACAGAAGTGGTTATAGAAATGCTGCTCATATGCTTTTATATTCTGTTTTTTTCAGGATTTGTATATAATGTCACGCCATACATGGAATACCATCCAGGTGGTGAGGATGAGCTAATGAAAGCAGCAGGAACTGATGGTACAGATCTCTTTGATCAGGTGAGAACAACTGGCAGCAAATGACACTTGCTCACTGTACTTTGAAAAATGCATGTTTTGCGATTATTTTTAGGGCATTTCAGTGGAAATGCTGATTTGAACTTTTTCAGTCCTAAGGAAAGGCAGCAGGTGACTGCTCAGAATGACACGTGCTGGAAGAGACGTGTCGTTTGAACTTTGCATCAAAAGACAGTAATGAAAATGTCACTTTATGTTGTTAGATCTATAGTTCAATTAGATCTCTTTTTTAGCAGAAATAGCAATAAAGCTAGCAACAATTTGAGGTACCGCCTTCTTTATAAATTGCTGCAATGATTACTGTTGTTGGAAAGGCCTGTTTTTCTAAAAGCTTTCACTTACTGAAAAAAGCTTGTAGAATTCTTTATTTACTTGGCAGCTGCATTATCAGAAAAAATGCTGGAGCTTCTATTAACTTTAACTGGTGAACAAATCACAAGATGATAGTTGGTCTCTTATTTGTTTACTATTTCTTTAAATGTTTTGAACGTACTCAGAAAATAAAGGTTCTGCAGCATGGGTGTGCTTTCTGCAAGGAATTGCAAACTTGGTGCTGTAACATGTAATTCACTGAGTTGGTATTTTTTAGAAACAGATATTCTGTAGGTCTCCATTACTCAATCAGTTTATCTGAGAAACTGGGGAAGAGCAGAAAAGAAATCTCTGTTTCTGAAAGGAAATATGTTATCTCTTTACATGATGTGTGTCAGAGTATGTTATGCCTTCATTTGCAAAATGTTTTTAACATTGTGAATAAAAATGGATAATGTTTTAGCTTTGTTGAGTTTGTCCTTGGTTAATCCTTTCACAAATGAAGTGTTGGTTTGGGGTGCAATTCTTTGATTTCAAGAAATTTGTAGTATCAAGTATCCAGTATCAAGCTGTGGCTTGGAATTATGTTGCTGGGTCATTATATGATGTCCTTGAAAACTGGAGTCTTGACATCAGTAGTATTTGGGGAAGCCCCTGTAGTTAAGTTCAGATATATGCTTGCAGCTTTCTAGTTTTTTGTTGTGGGAATGGAAGCAGGTTTAGATCCTGAAAATGTGATTTTCACTTTTATTGTTTCTGACTTATGACTTTCCTGTAACTGGAGGTGTTTGTTTTCCCCTAAACGCATTCTGTGTCTGTCAGATAGTGGTCTTTTTTTAATAGCTTGGTAGATTGCTAGTGTTCCCCAAATTTCTGGAAAAATTAACTGTCATTCATAATCCTTCATTTCTTTCTGTTACCTGTATATGAGGAAACTACAACTTGTTGATGAGATTCTTGATCTCATCTCCTTAACTTGTCCAGTGTAAAGTTTTTATTTTAAAATCTAGATACCATTCAAATTTGTCATGCAACACTTTGTTTCCTTTTCTCTTCTTGTGATGTTATCCTGGATGCCCTATCAGAATTCGCTTTTCTGCCATCCATTTCCTCTACAAGTTCTCCAGTTCTGGTCTGTAAAGCTACTGCTTTTTCTTCACTTTATTTTACTTTCTAAAATAGGGTATTTCTAAATGATTCAGTCATAGTAAGACAGAAGCAAACAGAAATACACCAGCTTGGTAGGAGGTGTTTGGTTTTTTTAATTATTATTCTTTATGTTTGTTTCCTTCATCCCTTTTCCCTTCACTTGTCTAAACAAGACTAATAAACACTGTGGTAATGACAAGGTCTTTGTTCTGTTAGTTGTGTAGCACGCATCATAAAAATGCTGTTCTGAAATATATTCTGTAGCTCAAGGTTATGATGTTCAGATATTGCAAAGTATAAATGGGTAAATTAAACTATTGTTACTTTTTTCATAATCCTATTGTTTCACTTAATGCCATATCTGTAATAGAAGTAAAAATAAGTACTGATTGATGTAGCAGTGACTTCTAATGTGTTTTAAAAAAATCTGCTAAACGAATTATATTAGTCAATGTACAAAAACAAACTTTTCTATTTCAGTGCATAGAACAACATAGCAAGAAGTCCAAATTTTATGAAAAAATACTTTGTTAATTTAGGTTCATCGTTGGGTCAATTATGAATCAATGCTGAAGGAATGTCTTGTTGGGAGAATGGCTGTCAAGCCTGTTGCTGCTTCAAAAGGTGGGTTGTTTTATAGAATATTGTCTATTACACTTTATTCCAAAATTATCTGGAAATTATGGGAAGTCCTAAATCACCTCATATTTATGAGGAGAGCCTCTATCCTTGCATAGACTTCAAGGCTTTTGCATATGTTAATTTTTTACAGCAGATACCTGAAGATGAAAGTGTTGTATGGTTGAAGACTTCTAGTAATGTACTGCTATGTTTCTTCTTTTGTTTTTAGTCATTAGAAAACAGCTGTGCATGTGTGTTACATGTGTGTGTACCTGGGAAGCAGACACTGTTACTCAGTATTAGCCCTTAGCAAAACTGCAGTGAAAACATGAAAGGATTAATGGTTGCAACTATTTTTTCTCCAATTCTGTGTCGTGTCATGCTTTAGTTTGCAGTTTCATCTATCTTGTAGCTCTTCAGCTCCTGAAGAAGTGTGCTGTGTGCTTGCTTAATGCTTAGATAACATCGTCTTAACAGTGAGGTTGACTTTGTTCTTTGTGTGGAGTGGAATAGTATTTTGCATCTCCATGAGGCTAGGTACCTAATTCCAGTATGGAACTTTCAAGGTAAATGCTGGGAAATATGGAGAAACCTCAGCAGCATAACTGCCTCACTGAGTTGAGGTATTACAGAGACATTGTTGCTACTTCGTCAACTGAGTTAGAAATTTAAAAGTAAACATGAATTTTTTTGATTTTATTAATCTAACTTTTCTGTGACTGGAAGGAATTCTTGTGACAGACAGTCAGTAAAACATGAACACATCTTTGCCCTTGCTGGTTCTGGCAGTTCATTTTCTGCTGTTCCCTTTTTCTGCTGTGTCCTGTAATAGGACTATCGATTTTGCTGTAGTAAAATTTGCAGGATAAAGATTGTTAGTTCTGTTGCCTTTGTCACTTTTAGCCATTTCAGACTTGAAAAAATGTAATTTTGTTAATAAAAAAATCAAACTGATAACAGAACTACAGAGTCATTTTGGTTGGAGAAGACCTCCCAGATCGAGTCCATCCTTTGAACAGCCATCACCTTGTCAACTAGACCATGGACTGAGTGCCATGTCCAGTCATTTCTTGAACACTTCCAGTGATGGCAACTCCACGGTCTCTCTGGGCAGCCTGATACAATACTTGACAGCCCTTTCAGGGAAGTTCTTCCTGATTTCCAACCAGAACCTCCCCTGGTGTAGCCAAGAGGTCAATCCCCCTCTGGCTACAGCCTCCTTTTAGGGAGTTGTAGAGAGCAGTAAGGTCCCACCTCAGCTTCCTCTTCTCCAAGCTAAACAACCCCAGCTCCCTCAGCCACTCCTCATAGGATTTGCCCTCTAGACCGTTCACCTGCTTTTTGACCTTTTCTCTGGAACACTCCGGCACTGGATTTGCTGAAATCTTTCACTGTAAGATTCTCAAGGTTTATGTCGATTCCTGGGAGGTTATATATCCTCCTCCTTTGAATTATCAAAAAGTGATTGACTTCACTCTTAGCCGGCAATAAATCTAGTCTTTTATCCTTCCAGAAGACCATATTCTGTAAAGTTTGCATTTCAGAACAGAAGAATAAATTACTAAGTTAAAGTGCATGTTTTTGAATAGAGGATTAAATGGGCCCTGTAAGTATAGAGGGAAGACAAGACTTCAAATTATGGATAACATTGCTTTCTTTTTGTGACAGAATGAGTGTTCAGTCGTAGGACAAACCTTGGTACTTGCAGTTTGGTGCAATCTCAGTACAGAGCAAGGAAGGCAGATGTTGGTTTGTTGGGCCATTGTTGTAAGATTTGTATTTGTTTAGCTTAGGGGTTTTTTTTATGTGTTCCCGTGGTTTCTTGGGAGATGGTGCAATTTGCTAACTGAACTGCTTAAGGAAGCTGAAGTTTGTCTTTGCACACTCTAGGTTGGTTTTTTTTTGTTGGTTTGTTTTGTTGTTTTTTTTTTTTGATAAAGAAGAGTCTTTTTTTTGCTGGGGATAGTTAATGTTTTGTCAACTGAATTTTGAGAATGCTGCTTCATCCTTTGATAGTGACTAAGAAGAAATTTGAGGTGTCCCTTCTGTAGTTTTACAGTGGATCTTTGCACTGAAACATGTAGGGTTTGTTCTTGCTGGGTAGGCCTGTGCAATACCCAGATATGTAAGAGGTGATTTCAGAATCTCCCTCAGCAAACCTGTACAGCATGAAACTGCTTGCTGTCCCTTCAGGGTGCTCAGCTGTAAACATTATAACATTCTGAAAAGTTTTAATACTGCTGATGTTTCCAGAGACACTTGTTAGTGTATAGTAACATAGTCCCTATGTTACTTTAATGGTTACTTGGGTGTCAGAATGCATGTTGTACTGTTGTTAGTTCAACAAGATTAGACTGAGAGCTGTGATGTCATCCAAGGAAAAGAGGCAGAGCTCTGCCTTCATTGTGTCTCACATAGTCTGTAAAATTGCAGTTCTGATTTCTGTGCAGTGTGTTTAAATGTAGTGAAATTAGAGTAGACTTCTATATACAAAAAATTGCCTTTCATTAGAAAGACGTTTTTGTGAACAACTTGCCCATCCTGGCAGAAACTAAAAAGCGGTGTATAGCAGAATATGCAGACAAATGTTGCCTCAACCAAAATTTTGTGGAGTATTTTCTTGTTGCCTCAACCAAAATTTTGTGGAGTATTTTCTTGTTGCCTCAGCCAAAATTTTGTGGAGTATTTTCTTTTTACCTCAACTAAAAATATGTGGAGTATTTTCTTTTTACCTTTCAATGGCTTGACATTAAATCCTCTAATGAAGGTTGTTCTTGAAGAGCTCTGAAGTAATTTTGCAATACTGTATGGTAGATGCTTTGCTCTAGGAGCCTTCCTTTGCTTCTCTGTAGCATTTTTCCTGTAACACTGGCTGGTGTGATGCAGAGCGCTGGGGAGGATATGGAAGAACAGGGAAGAAACATTCCCATTTTGGTTTTCATAAAAGGGAGTAAGAAGAACAGTTTTGTTTCTCCGACTTCGCAAACTTGGCTCCCATAAGAGAGAATATAAATTGGATCTTTCATGTTAGGGCATTCTAAGGTGTGCAGTGTAGAGAAGGGCAGAAAGGGGCCCAGGTATATCCAGTGGTCTGCTTTCCCTACAGATTTACTGTGAACAGAAGGACGTGGTAGAGAGGTGCAGAGTGAGAACTTTCCCATCAAGTTGAGCACCTTATAAATGAATTGACACTGTGTAATTCAACTTGGTCTTTTTTTTTTTTTTCCTTTTTTTTTTTTTTTTTTTTTTTTTTGGCCTGCTAGAGTTGGTTGGTTTGGAATAGTTGTAGCATACTGTAGAATTAATGAAAAACACAGACAGTAACTTGAAAATAAAACCATTTGGCAGTAGGAGCTTATAGAAAGATTTCCTTTTTCCTGTCTTCCTGCCAAGGATTTGGTTTAGATTTCTAAGGATTTGGTTGATCAGATTTACAATCCACTGTGCCATTTTGTAAGACAAGTGTCATTGGAATTCTTAACAGAGTCAGTGAGCTTCTTAATTATGAAGTTTATAAAAGATGATTTGTGATGGGTTTTTTTTGAAGTGTCAGGGTTCTGCCATTTCCTGTCCTTAAGTGCTGTGCAACTTTTCGTGCTTGTAATGTACCAGTTATTTAATTGGACTTAATCTTTTGAAATGGTAATCAGGGCTGCATTTATTGTTGCTTCTTGATGTCTGAAGCATCCTGGTCATTCTGTTAAGCCTTTTGGAATGTTTATTTGGAGATCCTTACTTTGGCTAATTTAGCATGTGGGCAAGTACTGTAACTTCTTAACTGTTGTTCTTGTTTTTTTCTTAATGTTTGCAGAGGTTTCTTCTACTGTGTCTGAAGACAAGAAACAGCTTAATGGTAAGTTTTTATCTGAATCGAAGTGGGGAGTGAATCTCAAACTTACGTGAATATCGTTGAATGAGCAGTATTTACCCACACCTCTCTTTGCATTTGAATCCAGAGCTGAGGCTGTTGTGATCTGTGGAAATTTCAGAAGACAAAATCCTAACCAAGTATTTTGAATTCTGTGTTTGAAAGTATTGTAAAACTGCAGTGTAGGCAAGGGAGGTATGGGATGGACAAGCAAGGTCAGCTTGTCTGTGAAATGCCGGGGAGATTTTCTGCCCAAGTCTTTTCTGTCCAGTCAGGTCTTCCACCTGTTTTGCTGGATCTTTTTTTTTTTTTTTTTTTCTTTTTCTTTCAAAGTGCAAAATTCTGCATTTCCTTCAGAGCTTCATGAAGTTTTTGTCAGCCCATTTCTTCAGTCTCTCTGCATCCCTTAATAACCTTAACCTTTCATGTTTTGCTTGTTTGAATGATATGTTATTGCTCTGACTGGGAGAGTGTGTACCCTGTAGGTTGTTAGTGATGGTGTGAAACAATGTCATCATTCCCTGTTCCCTGGGGAATGCTAACAGTAACTGGCCTCCAGCTGGATTTGTGTGCTGATAATGCCTTTTGTGACTGGCAGTTCTACTCATTTTCTGTCTGTGATGCATTCCACCTGCCAAACCCAGCTCTTTCCAATGTGGCTATAAAGATGGCATGAGAGCCTTTATTGCTGGCCTTGCTGTTCAGTGGGATTGTGCAGAGCAGTCCCATGATGTGCAGGGTTGTAATTCTGCTGTTCATCTGGTCACCTTAAACTCTTCATTTCGTGCCTGCCATCAGCCCTTGGCTTCACCCACAGCTTTTCTTTATTTATGACCGCCATGACTAATAGAGCACTTCGCTTAATTGGTTCACAGATCACCTGATTCATCGTCTTTTTATTGAAGCGTGAATCACTGTTTTCATGTAGCATCTCACAGTATTTCAAAATAATTCATAAATAACTTGGTTTGCAGAATGTTCTGTTTTATTGTGACTGTTCATATATTTCTCTGGAACTGCAGAAGCAAGTAGGAGTATGTATGACCATGGATTTCTGTTATCCCTGGAGACCAAGCAAGTCATACCATGTGTGTCCTCAAGAAAGGCTTAGCTTTTGAGACGGCTTTTGTCATTAGGTGATTGGTTTTCTTTTGCAGTGATCTGACTGCTCTGCCATTTAGCTTCCTTGGCAGCTGCAGATGGTGAGTGCTTAGGAGTAATTAAGGATCAAAGAATAAGTAATTTGACTGAGTTTTAATTGCTTTGGGTAAATTCTGGATGATCGAATAGTTTTGACAGATTGGATTAGACCAGAGTGGCTCTTTTTGTTTTTATCTACATCCCACGTGGTAGAGCCACTCAATTATATGTTTAAGCTTGTAGTCATACTACAAAAGTTATTGGCATTTAGAAGAAAATAATCTGGGTAACTGAGAATTCGTGTGCTAATTATTTTATGCATAGCCATTTCAGGTTTGCAAAGTTTGCCTTTGGGCTTGAAACCAGCACTTAGCAGCTGTTCAGTCTGCAACTTCCTCCATCATTTAGCTTCTTTGTGTTAAAAGTGATGCAGGATTGCAGTTGCTTTTATCTATCATCTCTGTCCTGAAGTTTTTGCCAAATATGTTCTATTTCTATTCTGCCAGAGATTAGTACAACTGACATTTTGAAAGACTGACCAATTGTTGCTTCCCAGCAACGGCTGTTTCAGGCTGTTTTGTGCAGTTAAATAGTTAGAGTGAGTATCTGACTTCTGTGAGAATTCCTAGTAGAGTGCTGTGTAGAAAGATTTGGACTGATACCTTTGCTTAATCGACTGACATTAAATTTTACTTGTGAATTAGGTTAGATCAGACATCTCAAATTGAATTTATTCATCTGAGTTGTATAAACAAATAATTCTGTTAAAGGAAAGTCGTTCAGATAACATTTTTTTGTCTTTTTGTGCTTCCCAAAGTGTAAAAGCACAAGCCAATAACAGGTGAAACTGAGTACAGCACAGGTACTGTGGTGTATAGAATTCTTAATTTCTGAATTAGACCTCTATATTTTAGGACCCTGCTCTCCAAGAGAAATTGCTGAATAAAAACTAAATACGAAATGTACATGGTCTGGCTGTATGTGGAAATAAAGCCACCAAAAACTGTTCAAGGGCACTTAGAACATTCAATTAAAAAAACCAAAACCACAAACCCCAAACATACCTGTGTATTATTTATATTAAGCAAGCATCCCAGAAAATATTTTAATGACTCTGCTCTTTGCAGGTGTGCTTCCTGAGAAGAAAGTACTGCCTTCTTCTGCTAAAGATTTAAGTCCAAGGTAAGCCTTTGTTTGTCATTATCCGTTGGATATTCTATTTAAGAATTCTGTGCAATTCTTAGTAAATACAAGGCAAGTTCTTCCATGGGTAGCTCTTGAAATTTCAGTTAAATGAGTATATGTCATGACCATCCTTGTATAAGTAAGTAGGCAAGTTGAAGTTCAGGTGTAAACAACTTGCCAGAGGTGATGCGGGCCGATGATGGTTCTTTGCAAGTCCTGTTGATTCCTAAATCTTGGGCTGTCTTGATTGTATACAAATGTATGGCGTGTATTTGCAGGCTCTTCAGCTTTGTTTCTTGAGAAAACTCATGGAAAGTGATTTCAACTGGACTGATTACCTTCTTGACACTAACTATTTTGTCCATAAACGATTGCCATGCCTTGAAAATGGCATCATTTCAAGTTGGATGTGATAGCTGCATTCAAGTTTCTACAGTATGTAAAGGAAAGCAGGCCCTCATATATCCCTGTGATGTGCCTGCTGTTGTCACTGAGGCATAATTTTACTCCATGATGCCTTTGGTCCTCAAGGTGCAGTTTCTCACTTGGCAGCAAAATCCCCTGGGAGTGTGTGTTCTCTTGGCTACTTACATGCCCTAGTCATAAAACACTGTGGCTTGTGAACAGTTTGAATGAGGTTTATTTTCTGAAGTTCTCCAAACGTCACTGCTTTTCTTTCCATGTGTGTCTGGCATATTCTGGCATGTGACTGGAGAGTGTGCAGCCTAAAATGTGTTGGCTGTCAGGAGTGTTTGCTCCTCCCTTTGTGCCTGTCTTTCTGGTCCAGGAGCAGATGGAAGTTACCTCCTGGCAAAATAATGAACATTCAAAGGCTTTGTTGTTTTTTTTTTTTTTTTTACCTTACCCTGGATTTATTACAAGGTTTGGACTTGGGAAATAGGAATGAATGCAAAAACTTGATTTGTGGAGATGAAAGGAACTGGTTTTGTGGTATGTGCATCAAATCCTTAACTCTTGGAAGCCACCCTGCCTATTTAATGCTTTCGTCTGGACTCAAGATTCTGATCATCTATATGCAAGGTTCATATACTACAAAGAGAATGTATGTGCTTTTTAAGTAAAACTAATGCCATACAATTTTAACTACAGTATGCTGACTATCAGGATGCATAATAAGATAGTTATTTTAGTAATTTTGTCAAAATTACTGTCTTTGAGCTTAGTCTTCAGAAGTGGTTAAGTAATATGTTTGGCTTGTAAATTTGTTAAACAAGCTCTGTTTGAAGGCTTGAGGTTAAATATGTTTTAATATGGTCAAAGAAAGTATGTATTTTTTTCTTAATTGTATTTTTTGTTTTACAGTTATGACTGGTTCCAAACAGATAGTTTGATCACAGTTGTCATATATACTAAGCAGAAGGTAAGTGTATTTCATGAAGGAAGAATTACAAGATCCAGTTGTGATCTAGCTTCAGTTCTGGGAGAATTTTATAAAAATTGTTGGATTTTTTTTCCCTTGGCTATGAAAGGACATGAATGCAGATTTGGTGATAGTTGACTATCAAGACAAACGATTAAGGGGAGAGATCATCATGGATGACTACTCATATCTTGTAGAAGTTGGTAGGTACTGTAATTTTACAGTTGCAAGTAGTGAATTTCTTTTCTACTGTATTAAAACCTGCTCATCAGACCATAAGCATTTTACATGTACCAATTAATATTTTATTCCTTTTTCATTAGAGTTTGTTAAAGTAATGATGTAAAGGATCATCCTTGATGTACATCCTTTATGTAAAGGAATTATGTTGTTTATCAACTCACAGCTAATTTGTTTATTATGTACTAAATTTCTTGCATGTGGACTAAAATGCAGTAAGAAAATGATTTTAAAGTTGTGTAAAATTTTTCTTCAAATGTGTTTTTTATGTTTATTAAAAGCCCTCATTCACAAGGGCAAGTGCAATAATTGGTAGCTTTACATGAGCCATTGTTAAAAGTAATGGGAAAAAGAATGCCTTCATGCATGAGGCTTGTAGAAGTCATGAGTCAAGTTTCAAGGTCAAATAAACATGCATAACTTCTTAGGGTTATTATTTCACTCAGTATTCCTAGACTTACTTATACTTTCTATGTGTATGATGGCTGGAATAGAATTTTGATATTGCTTAACACAGAGTTTGTTTGTATTTCTTTCAGACTTGGATCATGCAGTTTCAGAAGATGTGGCTGGTAATTTCTGTCTCTTGCACCACTTCTGTATCTCTTCTAGGATAGTCCAGTCAGGAGCTGAACTTCCATGATCCTTATGGGTCCCTTCCAACTCAAGATATTCTATGATTCTGATACCAGAATGTGGAATTTCAGTTTATTTTTCTGACTTATCAGATACTTAATGGTTTTACTTACCATCAGGTCCTGACACAGTCAATCAAACCAAGCCATAACATTATTTTTTTTTTAATTGTGGCATTTGGGCCTGTGAAAGTAATAAGTTGATAGGGCTCCGATCCCTCTAAATATGATTAAATGTTAAAATAGCTGGAAGTTAGTTCTGTTGTGTATTCTGTTGTAAACTGTTCTTTGCTTAGACTGGGATTTTCTTAGATTTGATTATTAATTCAAATGGCCTTGAAAAAAAAAGTAGTAACTAGTGGTAACTACCAGTTTCCAGTATGTGAGGACTCTGGGTTTGTGAGGATTTTTCTTGATTTGAATGGTCTGTGAAGTTGTCCTAGTTCCACAGTCTATTTAGCAAATAATGTGTATTAATTATGTATATGCAGTTAGTGCTTGTTTAACTGCACTCTAAAACATTATAGAGAGATAGGTTGGAAGTACCTTCAATTAGATATTCTAATGTAAAAAATTAATTACGTGTGTCTTGGGAAGTAAGTAATTGTTCTGAATTTCGTTATAGTTGATGTGTGAAATAGTATTTTGTGTGGAGTATAACTAAAAGTAACAATATGAAATGTTCTTTCTTTTAGTAAATATTGCTGAAAAAGTAGGGAAAGTAGAGATTATTTTAAATAAAAAGGATAGCATTCATTGGAAAATGCTGGGACAACCCCGGGAGGCTCACAATACATTTATCAAACACAGAGACAGAGGTAAGCAATTTCATTTTTAGGACTTCTTGGAGCTTGTTAGTCATATTTGGTTTTTTTCAGGATTTTCTTTTTCTTTTGTTGTACCTTCATTTCTTTCACAATTGTTGTCTGATCTTGAAAGCTGTTCAGGCATTTTCCTAGAAGAGGTTTGACTTGGAGGAGGGTGTTCTGCTGTGCTTTAGTTTCTTGGTTTGTTTTGTCCCACAGTGGAGTTGAAGGTGAACCTAATATTGGAAGGTGAACAATTCCCAAGTGTTGTTCTATCTCATGGTTCCCTCTGTGCTTAATGGCCTCTCTGTCCATTTGAAAAACATCTTCTCAGTAGATCCTGAGGAGAGAGTGTATGGACATGTGTCAGTCATTATGGGATTAACTGGAGTGAAGGATCAAAACCCTTCACTTCTAGTTGTTAGTGTAGATACAGTAACGTCTGTCAGTGCTGTAAGGTTGTTCCAGTACACTGCATCTTTGTAACTTGAGCTCAGATTAAATAAGGGACTTCCAAGTCATGTGTAGGTATTAAAGCCAGCTCTGAATAAGTTGATGTGTCTGCAGTAAATGTTATATATGGATTCATTTTGTGGTTACAGAATAGTATGAACTTGTTGCAGCACCAAAGTATATTACAGTGATCAGTATGGGTTTGGGTTTGTTTCAGCTAAATTGAACATTTCTGCACAATTACATTGTGTAATGTAACCACACTCCTGATGTTATTGCGGTCACCTAGTTTCTCAAAAGCTCTCTTGGTCCTCTGTCTAATAATGCTCAAAAATTGACTGTTGGATTATAGTCTGCCTTATTTTGTGTGAAAGCAAAGCTGTGCATTGTTAAGAGCTAATGAAATGTTGCTTACTCTTACTGGCCCACAGTTACACTACGTGGACCTTTAAAGTTGAGAGATTACTGTGGTACAAAGAGGAAGACTGCATAAAAGCACGTCTCTCTAGCTACCTTTAGTTTATGTGGAGTGTAATTTTCCTTTTGAGTGTTTCAGAAACTGTTGAGTCATCCACTTTAAAATTAGATTTTTCGATATAATCCTCTGTATCTAAGGGGTTATAGCCTGATCTGATATGTTGTCCACTGTCTGTTGCTCATTTTTCTCCCTCCTTACGGCTTTTTGTGATTATAGAAAACAGAAAGAGAAGGTATCTGAAAGAACAAGAGATACAGAATATAGTGGCTTTATAGATCCTTTGCAAATGAAGAAGGTGTGGGTAGTTAGATGCAATTGACAAAATACATATTGAGCATTAGTAACCAATGCTTTCTAGATAATTACTTTTTTTTTTCCCTAAGAAGTCAATCTCTAACATAACATTTCTCCTGCGTATGCAGAGGCGTGTTACAGGTATTGGATAAGTTTATTATATATCATTGACTGAGTTCACATCAGCTTAAACTGAATATGAATAAACTTAAGTTGAAGGGCTTGCTGACCCTGAGTTTCTTCAAATCTCCAATTACAGAAATGAGGAACCTAACAAATAAATTTATATCGAGCTTTTTTTATCCCTACTCCAGAAACTCCTATTTTGCAGCTTTTTAATTTTAAAATCCCCAGATTTAAAATTGAGCATGCAAGAACGTTTATAGAAAACGAATGCTCAGGCCTACATGTCGTTCCTTCATTTGAACCTATGATTTCAGCTCAGCCATAAAAGCTACATGTTGCAGGCTTCTATTCACTTGATTTAATTTTAAGGAAGCATTTTCCTTTTCTGCTTAGATTGTGCTCCCTTATTCTAAATTGCAGAGTTTTCATTTTTGTTTCCGCTTTTGTGGGAGCAAAATAATGTTACAGGTAAAGAAACCCGTATCTTGTGCACCGTGAACAAAGAAATAGCTAAAACAATAATTTTTTAAAAGCTGTTTTATGGCTTTATATCTGGTATTTCTGTGCAGCACTCAATATATAGTAGTACTGATGTGTTGCCCTAAATATTCTTGAATCTTCCTCTGCTTACACTCAGCATTGCCCTTTGTTTCTGATGCATATGAGAGTCTTGTGTGGAGACAGTGCAACTGCTAATTTCCACTTCTGAAAATTTGAGAACAGATAGAAAGTAGCTATGTTATCTTGTTACACTTTTTTAAAAAAATATTTTTTTCAATTTTTATGTATTACTAGTTCTTTCAGTAACTTATGCTTTCCAATAAAAGTAATCATTTTGCCTGAAATTATTCCAGTTTGGTGGCAAGGCTGTGAATAGTCAGTGCCTATGGGAGCACTGGTGTTTAATTAATTAGGTTTTTCTTGTCTTTGAGTTTTTTAGTATTTCTGTGTGTATTGACCAGTTAAAACACTTCCATTGTATTCAGAGCACAGGAGGAAGCACTGAGAACCAGTCAAGATTGACACTTGAAAAGTTTATTTGATTTTATGTCTTTATTACATTATATCTTTATTACTTGTTGATATAACAGCATTCAGGAATGAGTTTGTAAAGGGCAGGTGTGTGATCACATGTGCAGAAGCATCTATACTTTATAAAGTTATTTAATATTTATTTTCAAAGCAAACATGTCTAAATTCTACAAAAAAGTGATAAAGGCCTTCTTCAGGAACAATGACTTAATGCAAAGATGGTACTGGAAGCCTATGATAACTTTATTATATGAAGAAACAATTAAGATAAGCCCCTACTTTTTTCTGCATAGGCGAGGAAAGTCATGCTGCCAGATAAATTGCCTATGTACTCTCAAATTCCTGCTGAGTTTATACTAACGTTTTGGCCAGTATATTTTAGTTAATTGGATGGAATGAACAGAATTGTTGAATTTCCTCATAGTGGAAGGGGATTTTTTTTCCCCAGAATTGTACAATTTCAGTTAACTCTACTGTGTCTTAGGATGGTCAGGAGTTTCAGAAGAATATCCAATATTGCTTCTGCTTTTTGAGAAGGATTAAGTGCTTAGTTTTCTGGAGAAGTAATTATTTGTAACCCACAGTATTGTATTGAAGACACTATTCAGTATAATTAGGTTGTCAGTGTAGGGAAGTTGATGACATTACTTTTAGGTAGCTATTATAAAACTGGTCATTAAAAGTGTAAACAAAGGCTTATGGTCATAGGGCTGGCATCCTGTGTAATTTAAATGCAGTATAAAAATAAGATAGAGCTTTCTCATTAAAACAAAATAAACCAAAACAAACCCCTAAAACTTGACCCCTCCCAACCAACCAAAATATCATACAGTGATAGAGTGCAGGTTTTCACATAGGTATTAAGATGTGATTTTCTAGTTGGTGCTTTTTCTGGGAAATAAGATATGGAAACCCACTCAGGAGGGGCATGCACATAAAAGCAGTAGCCATATGCAATTAAAAAAATATGTTAGTAGGGGTGACTTGGGTGTGTGTGACTTGTTTTTTTTCCATGGAGAATAAACTGCTTCTTCTGAAAATGATTCTGAACTTTTACTCAGATTCCTGTTTTGAAACATAACCTAATTACTAAGTTCTGCTGTTTTAAAGGGTGTGCAACAACTGGCAGATGTTTAGAGTGTTCAGTAAAGAAACAAGGTGTTGTTGCCTCTGAGGGCTGAAATGGGATGCAATTTTGTTTTGTGCAGTGGTTTTCATGTGCAGCAAGTGGATGATCATAGAGGTTTTGTGTTGAAAGTACCAGAAGGGAGCAGAGTGCTGCCGCAGCACTTACTGTGTATCAGCAAGACTGATGCTGTGACAAGCTGCTGTGGAACCAGGGAAAGTTTTAAAGGTGTAAATTCAGTTGGAACTTTTTTTTGGGAGGGGACAGAGGCCGTCTGGGAAGAGCATGGCTGGCCTTTTTGGATAATACGAGATAGCTTGTGAAATCTAGCAATTAACTGAAGCATTTGAGGGTACTGATGATTTGATGGTCAGCAGTGAGGGTTTGTGGTTGTCTTAACTCTGAAGACTGGGCTGCTGCTGTAAGTGGTAAGCAGCCACCTTCCTTCAGCTGTGTGGTCTAATCTCCATTACATTGGCAGTAGGAGTACTTGAGGCTCCACAACCAAGTAACCTGAACAAAATAAGGATTAACTTTCAGCTGGTCGGTGGACATGTTTGGGTGGTAAATGCTTGCTGAGAATGGAGTAGAATTCCTCTACCTGCGGTGGAAGGGTAGTGGAGCTATTCATCTTTTTTCCCAAGCCAACAGGTTAATGTTACCACTACATCATCACTAGGATTATGATTAGTAACTAAGAAATAAGAATTGTCGTTGAAGTTTTATCATTGAAGAAAAGCAAAAAAACATAATTAAGGAAAAATTCTTTAACTCCCTTTCATGACAAGGAAGAACACGCAGGAGGATGATACTCTCCAAAAGCTGTCATTTTCTGTACAGCAGGTTTGTTACTAAAACTGAATTTGCATGCCTATAAATCAAGGTGCTGTAGTTCTTGATTCCAGCAAAGGTGGAAGCTGAGTGAAGTCTCTAGCCCATGATTGTATTGTTTTTTTGTGGCAAGCCTTTGGTAGTGAGGTGCTGCAGGGCTGCTTCTCCTAGATCAGGAGCTGCAATGCTGACACTTGATGTCTGCAAAATGTTTAATCAAACCTAACCTCCTCACTAATGACTTTGGTCACTTTGAAAAATTAGGATTTGCTGTTGGATATTGACATTGTGATCCAAAATTGAGAGAACAGTACCTTTTGCTTCTGTATAGTAGCAAATCATATGTCTTTGAGATCTGACAGTTACTATGGCTTTGTGGGTTGACAAAGCCAGCTGTTTGGCTTCAGCTTGCTACTAGAGCTGGCTCCTTTTGTTGAAAGTCTTTTCTGCTTTGACATGTTTTTTTGCTTGTGTCCTCAGATTTTATAGGAATGACTGATAATGAACTAATTTTCGTTAATGTAGCAAAGACTAGTCTAAACTAGAAGTTTACTTAGAAGGTTTTCAAAAGTTACATTGAATAAGTCAGAACAAAAGTTCTGTGTGGCAATTAAAAAGAGAGAGATAAAGGTTATTTATGAGGAAAAAGCTGGAATTAGGTTGGAAAGGTGGAAAAATTGTCAGGGAACAGTGAATCAGTTGATGAATCAGTTTTAAACTTCTTTTTCCACTCCCAAATATATGTAAAGAGTATTAGCTGATTAGTGCTGTGGGTTATATTACCAACCAGACACATCCTTTTAAGCAATTCTTATGTCTGCAGAATTAACAGCAATCTTGGCATTTTTTTTGGCTACTTTGCTTTGCAGTCTTATTGCATATTGTTTATCAAAAGGATAGAAAACAAATTTCCACAAACTTTTCATAATATTTATGTAGCTGGAGAGATGCTGATGATTTGTTTTACTTCAAGATTGGTATGAAATGGAATTACTGACTTCCACTTTTTCAGAGCTTTAGGCATCCTTTTGATTCATCCAAAATGCTTGTTCTTTCAAAATAAGGGATTTGTAGGATGTTAGATGAAAGATGTGAGAAAATCATAATAAAAAAATATTTATTCTAAGTCAGAAGTTTTACATCGTGTTTCTGCAGGCATTTGTAGTGGATAACTCACTAGTAGCTATTTGAATTATTTTAAAAAAACAGTGTATGAAGAAAAATGCCAATGGTAGACTGACTTAGTTGAAGGGGTGCTCTGGCAGTCATTTGATCTAACCTCCTGCTCGGAGCTGTTCATTCAGGGTTTGAATGTCTCCAAGGACAGACTCCCTCTGAGCAGCTGCCCCAGTGTTTGGCCAAACTATCCTCATGGTAATGCCTGGTGGGAATTTCCTTTGCATCTCATCCTGTTTCATGAGTAGCTCCACTATTCATGTAAGCAACATGAGTATTTTCCAATACTATGAAGAAAAGGGGAAAAGAAATGCTGCTTCACTGAAATTGCTCCAACGTAGAAAGTGTTGTTAGAAGGGTGTCATGCTCAAGTATTCTCATAACCTGTCAAATTTTGAGAGGCTTTACATAAAAAGACCCACTTGGACTGGTCACAAATTCTACATTGAAAATGGCAAATGACATGGTAGGATTATTATAGGAAAGTGGCTTCTTCTCTCTGCTTTTTTTTTTTTTTTCTTAATTGTTGTTTGGCTTGTTTTGGATGTATGAACTTTAGATAATGCTGCTCATAGGATTTGGTTGCTTGTTAGTTTGGGGTTTTTTTTTTAAATCTTTGCAAAGCTTTTAGTACCTAATACCCCGTGAAAGTTCCTTTGAGTTACAAACCTGTTTAGGCACTGGGTGCTGTGATCACACTGATAAAATACTGCAGTGCTGAAACAAAGACCTAGCTGAAAAATACTCTTCTAAAGGTAGAGGAGGAAAAATTACTCATAATCTTCTTCTTTACTGGAGGCTCCTATAAACTTCCTGGAGCTTTCTCTTCTCCGGGTTGAGCAACCCCAACTCTTAGTGTATCTTCATAGGAGAGGTGCTCCAGCCCTCTGTTCATCTTTGTGGCCCTTTTCTGGACTTGCTCCAGCAGGTCCACACCCTTCTTATGTTGGGGACCCCAGAGCTGAGCATGGTACCCCAGGTGAGGTCTCACAAGAACAGAACAGAGGTGCAGAATCACCTCCCTCAGCCTGCTGGGTGGCTGTGGGTAATCTGTTGCTGAGGAGTGTGGTGTGATGCTGGCTTATGTTTCATTTGCCTTCCACCATCTGGTTTCAGTCTGCTTGTGTGTACCCATGCTGTGCTTGTATGGGGAGCTCAGTGCAGGTGCAGTTTGGTACAAATGGTTCTGATAGTGTTTTTCTGCTTATTCCTAGTCAATAACTCAGAGGCTCTTAAAAATGTTATAAATGGATCCTTAGTCCAGAATTATCAAAGTTATTATAAGTAATTATACAAGAAGCATCTATTTATTTTCTTTTTATAAGTATGTAGCGAAAGACACAAATTTGTCTCTCTAAGTGAAAGATATATAATAACAGAATGATAGATTGAGACTTAACTAACAAGTAAAATGTTTTTAGGACTGTTCTTCAGAAAATGCAAGTTGGTTTCTAAGACAGAAGTTACCCATGACACCAAACTCTTCTGCCTCATGTTGCCTAAGGGCACACATCTCCGTGTTCCCACTGGACAACATGTTTACCTCAAACAAGTTATTGCAGGTAAGAAAATTTGAGAATGTAGTAATGGATATATTAACATAAATCCTTTTCATCCTTGAGAGAATGCCAAGTCCATGGCCACTAATTCCCTGGTGGTTGTTGGCAAGTCTCTGCTTCCAGGATCACAATCAGTGCTTAATAATGAACTGACTGGATTAATATTAATGGAAAGCTTATTATTGGGATGGCTGGCATTTACTGGTGACCTTATTCTCTGTACTGTCAACTCTCCCTTTAAAAACACCAAAGCAGTGCTGTTCATCTTTGAAGTGTGGGAAGCTTATTGTGTATGTCTTATGTATCATTAGTCAGTTCATTGTAGTTTGCAGCTTTTTTGAAATGAGGAGGGTACTCTTGCAGTTTTTTCCTTTTTTTTTTCCTTCTTCTGAGGGATTTATGGTAGTCATGGTAACACTGCTTTACACTCCAGTTGTGCAATATTAACAATAACGTGAGGTTATGAGAGGAATGTGTCTTGAAAAGCACATGTGCTTTTTCTTTAATGTGCTCTTCTTCAAACTTTTGTAAAAACTTAAGAAAAGAAAACAGAAGGTCAAAGAAATAGCCAATTAACTATTATAAACGGTACTTCTTAAAATTTGCATATTAATAGTTATACTGATGACTGTACTTGGATTGCAGTATACATGATAGAGACTTTGCAGAACACTTTTTAAACATCCCTTAATTGAGAACTGTTTTGACCTCCTCCTCCTCCCTTCCTATTTCTTTGCTAGTGTCCAGCTCTTGAGATCTTACTATCATTATATGATAGCTTTTTGAAATGATGCTGCAAGAAATTATAATTGTGCAGTATTAAAAATCTGCTGTTTGAATTTAGAATAAATCAAGCTGTGGTACTTGAAAATTAATGAAAATGTTTAGATTTTCGTGTTCTTTGGGGATGACTCAAGATCTTTTCGTCCTGTGTACTGACTTGCTAAGTACCATGGAAATAACATACTCAAGTTTTAAATTGGAAGTAGAAGGCTTCCAATTCTGTAATAAAAACTGGTGCAGTGGAAAAGTAATGACTTGCCTAAAAGCAAGGGTTGGTTGTATTTTTATGGTGCAGGGTATTTATTTACTCTTTGTTTATTTCAGTATTTGCTTGTGGTATCTGGATGTAGGATACTTTTCATATTTGTGATAAATTTCTGTCTGCTCTTTAGGGACAGAGGTAGTAAAACCATACACACCTGTGTTGCCTTTTTTGTCACTGGACTTCCAAGAGCCACCTCGCCATGATGGAGTACATATATATTTAATGATTAAAATTTATTCCCATGGACTGTTCACACAGGCACTTGACCACCTACAAATTGGTAAATATATGCTGGGGGGTTGTGTTTGGTTTTGCAACAATTTAATTATTTTTAAAGATTCACTGTCTGAGTATTGTGACATTCTTATTGTTCACCTACTTAATCAGGACCTACTTAAAACTTCTTTTAAACCTTATTCTCCATTCCCTGCATTTAAAGGCTTGTCCTCACTGTAACTAGGAGTTGTCCATTACAGAAAGTTCTCTCCTGAGTGATCTATGTGAACTGTATCACACATCATAGTTGATGGCTTTGATGTCATATGCTCTGAGAACAGCTTCTTGTACTTCTGCAAAAGAAAGTAGGTCTGGTTTATGGGACTGAGGATGCACTTCCTTTTCCATTTCAGATACAGACGTAGATTTTTAACACTGACTTTGGGAATGTTAGTGTACTCACATTGCATAAAATTCATCAAGACAAAACATTTTATTTGTACCTCTCATCTTTTTACAAGAATGATCCTTATGTGAAGTGCATAGTACCTTTCTGAAAGAAACCCTGATATTAAAAAATGAAGACAATATGAAATGGCCTTTAAAAGTCAGAATGCTAATTAGCTTGCTTTCATCAAATGAATGTTTACTTTTTCATTTTTTAAATGAAGGAGACTATATTTCTGTCAGCAATCCTGAAGGCAACTTCAAGAAGTCGCAAGTTGAAACTTCAGAAGATCTCCTTTTATTGGCAGGAGGCACAGGTTTCACGCCAATGGTTAAGCTCCTGAATTTTGCTCTGACTGAAGTTAGCTCTCTCAGGTATGTGGACTTATTGACACACAGACTTCAATATTAATAAAACAGTTAACAAAATAAAATGGTATTGAAAACATTTTTCTTGAACTTACACCAAAAACTGACATGCTTTAGGGGAGAGTCTGGCAGAAGCTGAGGCAATTTCTACTTATTTGGTCATTGGCTACCATCAACATAATGGACTGATTTTGAATTTTAGTTGTGGTATAAAATGAGCTCACTGAGTAGAAACTTTGAGGAAGTTTTTTTTTTTTTATCAGCTTCACATTTGAGTGTCTTTTTTTATATGGAAATATTACAATGTAGATACTGGATTTTGGACTCAGGAGGGCTGCAACTGTTTACATATGGCTTCTGTCTGATACATTAGAATAGTTGGCTGGTGGTTTTTGCCTGCTATGCAGCAGTAACACAGAGTTCCAGTTGAGTTCCAGTTTTCACAGATTTATATGTCATTTATGTAAGTACAGCATTAAGTATATTAGAATTCATGAAAATATGTATATTACATATGCATTCTGTACTCTGTTAAATCTACAAGAAAGCACTATTTGCTCTTGGTCAAGGGAACATATTGTTATGTCCTTCAGAACTGCAGAACTAGTACTTCTGCTGTTGAAACATAGATTAATTGTACACTAATCTTCAAACTGAAGCTACAGAGGATGATATAGACTGCAAAAGTTTGTTTCTAAAAAACCAAACCCTAAATCCAAACATCATTCTTATAATGTTATATTTCAACAGTTACATATAATCCTGTTCTGTGAGCAGAGAGGCTGTACTGTTTAGCTCTTCCAAAATGTCCTGTACTATCAGTAGCAGAAAAAAAAGTGGCTGACTGGCTTTGCAAATCCGAAGGATGAGTCTATCATGTGACAGAGTGCTTGGCAACACATTTTTAGCTATTTTCAGCACAATTTCATATGGGAGTTCAGTGTTAGTTTAGGGTGCGCAGCATCTGTTTCCTTACTGGTCAAAGTAAGTGAATTTTTCCTTCTTGCTGTGGAGGCTGGTTAGATGCTGGAATGACTTGAACTGAGACAGATGCTATTTATATGTAGACTCTATAAGGCTTTGTTTTTCTGACTGTTCTTAGGCAATTTGGTTCCTTGGCCTTATATTTGCTCTTTAACCCTCAATATATATTTTTGGGAATATATTTTTACTACCAGTCTCTTTTATATATGTGCATGTTTATCGGTATGAAATATATATGTGTGTATATGTATGTATGAGCAGTATAAATGTGATTTGCATATAATTATCTTACTTTGCAAAGCAACTAGCTATAAGCTTGGATTGCATATGCTAGGACACAAATTGCAGAAAGCTGAGGAATAATTTGTACAATGACAGACTTGTCACCTGAGGGTGCCAAAGCAACCTCTGTCTGGAGTGCTGGGTGAGTGCTGCTGAACCTCTGGGGCTGCACTGTGAATGCTGGAGAATCTTCAGCTTCCCTGGGCAGCATTTGTTGCAATGGGCTTGGATAATTGGATTTGCATTCTCACTGTCTAGACAAAGCCTGCCTATTGTAAGTCTATTTTTTGCCTACTGTAAATGGGCAAAATAATTTGTTCCCTTTATAGCTGCACTATCCTTTTGTGCATCAAGTCATGATGCTCTTTCTTCAGTCTTGTTTCCCCTCTTACGGGCCAAATTTTATTTAGCCAAAGTATTAACTGTAAAAGAATATTGGTCCTCTTGTTCTCCTTTTTCAGATGAGGTTTTTTTGCTCCTTTTACTAGCTGTGTACAACTGCAGTCAGGTGGGTACTTTTCTTAAAGAAGACTGAAGCACAAAGGCACTAAACACTAGGTAGGGAGCTAATGCTCTTCTCAGGTGTAGGATGCTTGAAGAAGACTAGAAGCAATCTATTCTTGCTTCTCCTTGGTAGTTGTATCTTTGTCTCCAGGTTTTCATTTAAAAATTACCACTCTGTTCTCATATTCACTTTTAATATGGTATCCCACTTTCATCATCATTCTTGTTTGGAAGGTAATTTTTTAACTTTCTATCTCCTCTTCTTCCTCTGTGTTAAAATCCTTTAAGGGTGTCTAACTCCTCTTTCAGAACATTCTTCCATAAGACCTTGCGTACCAGTGTTTTTAGTTCATTAAAATCTACACCCCTTGAAATAGTTTCCACTATGATATATTCACTCTCTTTCCTTACAAAGGGCTGATGAAGCTTTTTATTTGTTATCTAAGTTTTTGTCATCATTCTGTCAACCTGCTTTTCTTTACTGGTGGGGATCATATCTAAATTTCCACTTCTTCATTATAGTTCCTCCCTTATTTCCAGCAAAACTGTAACCAGTTTATTCCAAGTTTGTAGTTTTCTGTTCTTTATAGTGCTGAGCACTGAGCAGAACTGCAGCAGATACATTTGTCTACCCTGGGGAGTACCAGTAAGGGTGTCTCAAAATACTGTTCTCCAAATAACCAGTTTCTACTTTTGTGCCCAGTGGACAAAATGCATGGCTTTCCTATGCGCTTTTTATTGACTTTCCCCCCACCTGAGTAACACTCGATCCTCTGGTGCACCGTGCCACCATTTAGAGCACTGCTTTAGTGTAGTGGGCTTTATTTTTCATGTTTTCAGAGACATGGGCCCTGGGAAGTGTGTAAAGATTCTGGCACATTCTAGTTTCTGAACAAGATAATTTTAATGTTTAAAGATGTAGCATAGCTGATTTGGGGCTGTTTTGTCTATACCAGGCAAGTTTTCCAAAGCTTGTTCAGTGTGTCTCATTTTGACTTATAATGCCTCTGGAGAAAGCAGAAAATATAAGTAAAAGGTTTCTGTATGGTGCATTAAGTTCTGATTCTTTAACAGAAACAATCTGCAGTTAACTTAATTGTTTTGTTTTGTTTCGGTTTGTTATTTTAAGGACAGTGAAGCTGATCTTCTTCAACAAAACCGAGGATGACATACTCTGGAGAAACCAACTAGAGCAGTTAGCTCTTAAAGATGAAAGGTAGTTAAAAGTCTTGTGGAGAGCAACTAGTAACATCTCTGTGTACAGAACAAGTCTTGGGACTTAGACTAGGTGTACAGCTTTGGCACAAGGACAGATTCTGATTCTGTAAGCTCTTAGCTAAGAATATAATGAGATCTAGGGAATGGAAGGAGATACACTGTTCACAGATGCATGGTAGAGGCTATGTTGTTATGTTCTGTAGGTCCCATGGGAAGCCAGAGATTTGATTTACCGTGTTTAATAGATAGGTACTGGAGATGATACGTTCGATGAGATGATTTTTAAAACTGAGAAGCTTTTTGATGCAGAAGAAAATTTGCCTTAGCCTTAACAATAGAAAACACAGTTATGCTAAAAGGAGCACAGCAGAGAGAAAGAAGGGGAATGTACCACAGGAGAAACATTCTGAATTTAGACAAGTCTTATAAAAATCATTTTGGTGTCCCTGCTTATGAAAATATTTATGTAGAAATTAAAAGTTTAAATAGGCTCATTACTTAAATTTTTTCTTAATAATTATTACAATTTGCCCTCAATTACAATGTATTTGCAGATTAAAATGCAAGTAGTGCACGTGTAATGTCAACTTAATTCAGCAGGCCATAGTTCTGTCAGGAGACACAGGATTATCAGATTACCCTTTAATTTCAGTTCCCTTGCTGTTACCACTAGATAAATTGTCACTGCTTAGATTTTATGGGATAAAAATAGGTTTTGTTTATGGTTAATTCTTAGCTGAATTCTTGCTCAGTAGAAGTCTCTTGTTCCTTCACAACATTGAAGTGAAAAATCAATACTATTTCATACCCTAGTGATGTCTGGCACATTCAAAGCCTTGTAGTCTAGACATTGTGCAAATTTACAGTGAAAGCCTGTTCTCCCTTTCCATAGGAGCCTCAGATACAGGAGTGCTTGGTTTTTACTCAGTTACCATTCTGTTAGTGAGTGTTTGAAACCAAGATTCAGTAACGAGCATTTTCTCATTACTGAAGTTGTGCTCACATTTTCACGAGTTTGACCAAGCATTCTTATCTCACTGCTTGTGTATTGAGCTACACCAACATTTGTGTATAAGTGACTAATGGAGCAGTAAAATCTGTGCTTAAGTATCTTAATTGGTGCTAGCTGGGGTTTTTGTAAGGTGAAATAGAAAGCTGGAATTTTTAACATTGAAAGATTTGGTTAAATAAATATGCAATATTGGAAGTGATTTGACTGACTTGATGAGTAGGAATGACTAAATACCTGTGAGATCTGATATTGCAGCGGGGAGCTGAGCAGAACAGGAAGATAATCATAGGAAACATTAGTGTCTTGGTCACTAGCATTTTGTGTAGCAGATTTCTTATCAGAGGTAATATTTATGAAATATTCTTCTGCTTACCAGGTTTGAGGTTCAATTCATTCTTTCACAACCGTCAAAAGAGTGGGTAGGTAAACAGGGGAAGATTTCTTCATCTCTTCTCTCTGAGTTTGTGAAAAGAAGCAGAAGAGACTCCAAAGTGCTTATCTGCATCTGTGGTCCAGCACCTTTTACAGAACAAGGAATACAGTGAGTATTTTAAATAATGAACTGGAAAGTGAATTTTTTTTTAAATTTGATCACCTAATCAGCTGTAGTGTTCCTGATTTGGTAGTCTTTAAAAAATGCGTTGTCTGCTTTGTAAGAAAACTTTCAAAATTAAACAAAAAAAAGGAATTAAAAAAAATCCCTTGCACCATATTTGAGAAGTGTATTTATATGTAGCTAAGTATCAGCAATATGTAAGTTTCATGAGTTATAGTAAGTTGTCTAAAACTTTCTAAAAGCAACTCTTAAACAGTGACCTTTTTTCCCAAGGTTTTAAATGTTGCTTTTAATTTGATGTTCATAGAAAAGCTGGAATAATATGAAATAAGCTCTTTGTTGGTGTTAGCATGGTAAATTAACTTACAAAAGTTAAGTTCAAAGGAGTTGTTCCATCAGAAGCATTTTTCTCAAATATTTTTAAATTAATTCATTTATTTGTGTCTGTACCTAGTATTTTCTTGTTTTCATGCATGTTTTAAGATAAAAAGTCCTCTAAATTTCTCTTGCCCAGCTTCAAAATACTGAACCAATATGATGTCATTTGCACTTCTGCAGTCCTACTGAAATCAATGTGTATTGGCCAATAATTATGCTGCCTCTTGAGAAATCTGAGATAATTCGGATATCTGCATTTATTTTTAGAAATAGTTTTCATTACCCAAAAAGTTAATATAGTGTATCTGAGCTCCTGGGCATTGACTGTTTTCTAAATGTACTTGCAGGGGTAAAGTTGAATGTGCATGTCTGAATAAAAACAAAGAAGTGGTGCTGAAGTTATGCTTCATCTGTGTCTGTGGTGGGTTTTGAGTTCCAAATATTAATATTCCAACTTGATTTCTGACTTTTAGATATCTGAAGGATCTTGGATACTCCCAAGAAGAGATACACGCTTTTACTGCATAAACCCATAGGAGGATATCAATGTTTATTTGTATAATTCAGTGTTATTTATTTATTTCCATGAATTTAAATAAGTGAGAAACAATTTTGTAAGACTTGAAATTTCATTCTTGGTACCAAACTGTTTCTTGGAAGAGGCATATCTTTGAAAAAAGGTTTTATACTGTGTTTTATCTTCTTTTTGTAAATACTTTTGCTAATATTTAAGTCATCCAGGGTATTAATTTATTGTAGAGGCAAGCAAAAAAGTGTAGTATACATTATGTCAGGTGTTTCATGTTGTTGGTTCATGGGAATTCTTAAATTTACGACAAGCTCTGATTAAGGTTTTGACTTGATAAAGCTTATTATTTCTTACTGTAAAAAGTCCAAAGAGCAATACTGTCTGAAATTAAATACTGCACTGTAACTCAGGTAATCGGTCATTGAAAAATTTTTCTTTTCATCTGATGTCTCTACTTGACTTGCAAGTGATCCAGATACATTTTTGGCTTTGTAAACAAAAAAGAAAAGTACCTTTGGTAAAATATAAAATTTACATCAAATAAAAAAAATAATTTTACATTGCTTCATGTGTTTCTGCAATTTTTTTTCGTATTTTCAGTTAAGTGTTATAAAAAAGAGGTTTCCACAAGCTTAGTACTCAAGATGATAACTCAAAACAGAGCCATGGAGTCTTGGCCTATCACAAAACTTCCCATGTGACCATGTGACTGATGTCAGGTATCCCTTGTTATGACACAATCTGAGGTGAAAAACATGACAGCCCAGATAGACCGCAGAAATACCTAAAAATATTTGACAGGTTGCACTAGGTTTAAATGAGGTTATTTCCATCAGTGTGATTTTTTACACACCATTATTAAAAATATGTTATCATGAGTAATCCGCAGCCTAATAGTATTTTGGGGAAAAAATCAGTAGAGCTGCTACTCTTCCTTCTAGATGTTGTCATTAGTATACGTAGGTGTTGTTTGGTGTGACATCTAGCACTGTTTATGTCTTCCTGTTCTGTTGAATGGATATTTCTTCCTCTTATGAAGCAAGACTGGTATTTGTGGCATTAATACATTCAAGAAAAATGTCTTAATGATACCTTTTAAAGAGGCTTAAATTACTATCTGACAGTGACTGGATATGCTTAACTGAACTGTAATCTTTTCAGTGCCCCTCCTCTGTTTAATGGACTTGAAGTTAGAAAAGGATCTGGTTGACGGTTGTTGCTTGTATGTCACAAGTTATTTCAGAATTCTGTAGTTGAGAGCAGTCATAATTTGGTGTCTATAGTGCAGTTAAGTGGAGGGACACTTTTCAAAGTTCCAAAGTGAACTTTCTGCTAAGATGAGCAGAGCTACTTGTTTTTCCCAGGACTGTCCCTCAAAACCTTAGGCAGTTTGAGGATTTTTCAGATGTAATTTAGGACTAATTGTCATACTTCTAAAAGCCTCATATTTCTGTTGGAGTTTTGCGTAGATCTGTTATTACTCATAGCAGATCTTTGTGTGAGTAGCTCAGCAACAAATGGTCATTTGACATTACTTCAACTTGCTAATCTAGATATGATACAATTTGTTAAAAAGGCCTGAAGTGTATCATTTAAGTTTTACTTATATTGTTCTAGTACTTGAAAGACTTGTTGTTGCAGGTTATAAATTTTATAATACATTCCTAAAGTGATGGCCACCAGGCTGAGCATCTAAAATCAAATGGAAATGTTTTTTGGATGCAGCAATGCCCATGGTCTGGCTGTTTGCATTAGGAATTGTCCCAGCCTTAATGCGACTGTTAAAATGGAGCTGCTGGCAGTCAGGTTTATTTCTTTTAATTAACCATTATTGCTGGCGATGTGGCACAAAACATTTTGACTGGAAAGCAGCCCAGTGCAAAAGGACTTGGGGGTCCTTTTTGACAGTGTTGAACATGAGCCAACTGTGCCCAGGTGGCCAAGAAGGCCAATGGCACCCTGACCTGTATCAGCAATAGTGTGGCCAGCAGGACCAGGGCAGGAATTGTCCCCCTGTTCTCTGCAATGGTGGCACTAAATCTTGAGTTCTGTGTCCAGTTCCGGGCCCCTTTGCTACAAGGATGACATTGAAGTGCTGGAACAAGTCTAAAAGACGTTAACAAGGCTTGTGAAGGGTCTGGAGAGTGACTCACTCATATGAAGAACAGCTGAGGAGGGATCTGGGTTTATTTGTCTGGAGAGGAGGCTCAGACATTCTCACTCTACAGCTGCCTGAAAGGAGGCTGCAGCCTAGTGGGGGTTGGCCTCTTCTCCCAGACAACCAGTGACAGGACAATCTCAAGCTGCACCACAGGATGTTCTGGTTGGACATCAGGAAGAATTTCTTCAAGGGCTGTCAGGCATTGGAATGGGCTGCCCGGGGAGATGCTGGAGTCACCATCCAATGTTCAAGAAACAACTGGACATGGCACTTACTGCCATGGTCTGGTTGACGAGGTGGTTATTGTTCAATGGTTGGACTTCATGATCTTAGAGGCCTCTTCCAACCTAAATGATTCTGTTATTCCTGAAAGTTTTCTGTGTTTGTGTCTGAGCTGGTGTTGGTAAGGTGTATCACACAGCAAACTGTGTGACTGACAAGCAGGAGAAATCAAGTACTTAAAATACTCAGTTGAGTGCTTCCAGTACATTTCTTCAGTACTGTGTTCTGTGGTTAGATGAATATCAAAATGTTTTACAAACAAAGCAGTTATATAATTGCTCATATAAGCACTACCTTACAGCTTTTTTTTTCCTTTGTAGGATGATATTGAAAGTACCATAACTGCTTTTGTCAAGCTGAGATACTTTCCCACTCTTTCATTCTTTGCATTATTATGTGTTTAAAAGGGGCAAGGGGTGAAATGGCAGGAAAAAAAAAACCCAAAAGAAAGTTTTAAACACCTTACAGGTCAGTGTTTTTTTTCTGTCTATTTGATCTCCCCAGAGCAGGAGTTAGGTTGAAAATGAGTTGTTTAAAATGAGCTGCCTGCGGCAGAGCTACATTTCCAAGCTCTCTGTAATCACTAGAATTCAAATCAGCACAGCCTGTGCACATCTTGAGAGTCGGTTCAGCTGTACTGGATGTGGGATTAAGGGTGCCCAGGGCCATTTGAGTTCAGTGGCAAGCCAGACATATCAACAGCAACTTTTTTGTGTGTCTGTTTGTTTTTCCTTCCATTTTTCCTTCCATGCCTGTCAGACAATGTTTTCTATACATCTGAAGCCCAGTTTGATGCCTAAATATCTAGATCTTTGATCACTAGTGATGAAAAGAAATAGTACTGTGAAAGCAGGTTTGGGTTTTTTGGTGGTTTTGTTTTTTTAACTGTCTTCAGGGTTTTCCTGTACATGTTTATTGAAAAAATATATCTGCACTCCTAAAGATTTGATACTTTTTATGATTTTCCTGATCTTCCTTTAAATGGTCCTATTAAAACAGCTGTTCTGACACAAATAGCAGCAAGAATAAGCTTACTCCATTATGTATTCTACAGATACTTAAATCTACTTGGAGAAGGGGTTATGTAATTTTCCTAGGCTAGTCTGGAGAAATTTAAATTGACAAAAACCCAAACTCTCTGTACCGCAGCCCTTTCAACTTCTTGAGCAGATATTATAAATATTAAAGCTGCCAATTAGAGGAAAAAAAATAATATTTTTACAGAGCTGTCCTAGAGTGTGTGATCAGTGGCTTAACACTCTAGTCAGAGTCCAAATGTACTTAGTTCTTGGCCAGAGTAAATGTTCTGTGGTTGTCTCTCTATACAGTCCTATGAGTATGCAGTACAGATTCTTCTAGTTAACTACCTGTCTTTCATTCTTTCATTTTCCTGTTATTGGATACATTTCATGTTTTCCCAGCTGGAATTTCGGGGCAGGCCTGCACGCTTAGTTCCCATGGAAACATGTTACTGTCTTCATGCAAACTGGACATGCTGAGTTGCTGTGGCAACACAGGTAAAAAAATTCTAGTAGGTGTAGAAAAGTGTTAAGCCCGTGCTGGCTGCTAAGCCTGAGCATCTGGCATCTGCTCGGAGCTGCTGCTGGATGCCCCAGAAAGGAGTGAGGAGCTCCCTAGGATGCAAATGATGGTTTTAAACCTTAAAATGGCAGAATGTTCCTCCCAACTTGCACATCTTTTTGCATTTAACCATGAGAAAAGTGCTTGCCTTGTGTGTTTTGTAACTTCTCAAGGGATTTATTGATTCTGTTATTGATGAGTGGGCACGTAGACGTCAAAGAGGAATGTCTGGGTTTTGTCACCAGCTTGAAAATGTTTGTAACTGAAATGTACCTGCTTTCAATCCTGTCTGTGTTTGCATCTGCGGGTAGAAAACATGGCCCTGTTGGAAATATTTTCTCCTATTTGAAATAAGGAATCAGTTTAACATGCTGTGAGATGAGGTCAGGAAGATGCACTTACTGTGGATTTAAAAGCAAGTAAAACAAGAAGTTTGAATCAACTTGCAAAAGCTACAAAGATATTTACCTGGCAGAAAATGGAGGAGTCGGAAAGCACTTGAGATTGTGTGATAGAGGAGTAACTGACTTCATGCTTGTTGAATTGTAGTCATACAAGAGCAGCTTTTACCAATGTCTATAAAGACAAATATGTTAGTTAAAGCACAGTATGATATGACCTTTTTACTCCTAAGTCAGAAGTGGTGCCTGGCTCATGCCCAGTAAAGAGGAAAAAAGTTGCTAAACCGTTTGACCAGCTCAGGATGGGAAGAGGGGGCTCATCTTGTTTGCCATTTGGTTCCTTGTTGATCTGTGCTTTGAATTGTGTCTCTCTTGATCAAATGAAGGTCAGTGCAGAAACCGAAGTAAAATTTTGAGCATCAACTCCATAAAAGATGAAGAGGAGACAAACCAGTTTAGAGAGGAGTCATCTGCTTCAGTTAAAGTTTGGAAATTACACCCTGAATGGTGTTCGTGGAGACGCCAGGGAGGTCCTGCTCTGATGCATATTCCAAAATGGCAGTATGGGAGATATGAGTGACAGGTCTAAATGTCAGCTTCTTGGGAGGTGAAAGAAATTATGTCTGGGAATGTTATAATTTAGGGGTTTCTGCATAAAATCTTCATGTCTTGAATGATCCATTCATATGTCAATGCTCTAAGTGGTGAAAGCCCTTCACAGGTGCTTTTAGACCAGGGGAAGGAGGGAGAAAGGAGGGTGCATACAATGTAACTGTGTTAAATTTTGTGGGGAAGACTTCTAAAAATTAGGAACACGAAGGTAGGTACCTAAATGCAGGGGCACAAAAACTAACTCCAGGAGGTACAAAGAGCAGCTGAGTGCCTTTGTGCTCACCAATGTGAGCAGTTGTCATGTATGTCTTAAGGAAGAGCCATCTCCTACCTCCACAGCAGGCTGAGCCGCTGTTGAAAAGTGCGTCCAGTGCCTCTGGTAGCCTGAACTGTTTGGGGCAGTCGATTTTGCTCATAAATAACACAGTCAGTGTGAGTTTTAAGTAAGGTCGTCTTCACCTGCTGCCTCCCCGTAGACATTCAACAAGATAAATGAATAAAAGCAGAGTAGATTCTTTATGGCAGCGTGTTTTAAGTCTAAAAAGGTGTTTAAATAACTGTCTTAAATCCATCTATTCTCCCTTCATCATTCTGCATCATTCCTCATAGGAAAAATAAGTTAATTAACAGGAATTCAGTACACTAGTCAAATGAACATTGTTCTTTTTCGGTGCAGAAATTCCTGTGCAATTATTTTTCTATGAAGACTACTGAATAGGGAAATCTTAAATAAAAAATTTCTGGATAAATAGGATTTATATGCAGAGATTCCTTTGCGTATTTTGAAACCAGTGAAACAATTTTAATAAATTAATATCTTCCCTACTGTTTTTTCATGATCTTTAGGAAACTTGCTGCCAAAGTTTACATGCTGAGTTACTCCTATGTCTGCTTCTTAGGAAACAGACAGGAACTTGACCAGCCCTCCCAAGCTGTCATCCTGGAACCATGCAGTTTGGCATAGGCTGCTTTGTCTCTGTTCAGGCTCCCAATGTGGGTGATGCTGGTACCATAGGACTGGTACTCCCCCAGCTTTGGGCTTTGTGAGCGCAGTCAGGATGGACCCTGCCAAAATGTTTTTGCAAACCTTGCGCCTCCCCTTCTCCTCTGCTGAAGAGAAGCAGAGGCTGAAGGGCTTGCCTTACAGGTGTTGGGGGCTGTGGACTGGTGCACACTGGAGAACATGTGGAATGTTCCATATGCAGAGAGCCAGTTTGGAGAGCAAGAGTTCAGTGCACCATAGGCCTGAGTGGATATTCAGTCACACAATTTTGTCTTTCACCTAAGCAGTTTGTTCTTGCATTTCTCTTGGTTGATGATGCAAACAGCTACCAAGGCCTTATAATGTATTTTATTAATATTAAAATAAATCAGTAAATCAACTATTTTAAATGTGAAACTATAAGACTTCGGTTACCTTTTGAACTCATCTCCTAGACCTTTAATTTATATTTGAGACATAACCTCTCAAAAACTCCCCTCAGGAGACCTTTGATCAGTTCTTTGCAATGGTGTTCTGCAGAACCACAGACAGTTAGTGAACAAGGGCAAGGGAGGGAATTCTGTATTGATAATACACCAAATGTTTGGTGTATTTTTTTTTTCAGACTTGTTTATACATTAGTTTGTCCAGTGACACTAATCTGTAGTTTAGCTTGCCTTATCAGTGCTGTTGTCTCAAAATGTCTCTCTATCCTACTCCAATTTAAGGTCTCGAACCACCTCATACACATGAACCTATATACCTTAGATACTCCACAGCACTCATGACTGGTGTGTGTCTCTGTCCCCTGTACCTAACCCTGTGCTCACCATTGTCCGCTACTCTGTGCTGCTCTCTTTGCTTTCCCCTTAAGCTAAATAACTGAGGAACTGAATCAAGTCAAATTCAGATCAACCATCTCAAATTTCAGCTGGAAATCTGTTCTTTCTGTTCCAGACTTAAAGCTGATGTGCCCTCCTTTTTTACTTCTTATTTCGGTTTGTCTAAGACAAGAAAAAGCATCTCCCAGGAAAACACATCTTGTTAAAATTAAAAAACCTCAACACAGACCTTTAGCATATGTTGAGGACATAAGAACATGGTGCCTTGTGTATGTAAGGGAGACATTTGCCACTCTCTCTTGATAAGGCCTTGAGTAAGGTATAACTTACCTTGGTTAGTGTTTAACTCTGTGTAGCCCTCCCTGACATTCTCTTAGTAAAATAGGAATAATTTAATAATAAAATATGCTGGTGTATCTATAACTGCAAAAAGTGCTTCACCCAGCACAGCAAATAATTGCTTTGGAAAAGAATTTCTAAAACATTCATAGCAAATAAAGATTTGGCAACAAAACTTGCAAGTAATGGCCAGACTTTTATGTAGTCTCTTTCTGATTATTAGTATGACTACTTCAAAATGACAACAAGGAAAAATTGAGTGCAGCTCCTTTCTTTTTTTCATCCTTTGCCAGAAGTCAAGAAAATGCATGAATCCTGTGCATAACTGCTTAGTTTGTTCATCTAGAAATTACAATTTTGTATATTTTTCAAGGCAGAAAAAAAAAATTAATTTCTTTACTGCAAGCTAAGGATGATTAAAAATAACTGCTTGAAACATGTTTTCATCAATTATTAACCTTTTATTGACTACTAATAGTGAAGACACTGGTTTCAGTTCCCTCAGCCCAACAGTTGCCATTGAGAGAACTTACAGTGAACTCTAGTTTGATATCCCAATATGTCCTCCAGCAAAACTGTGCAGCAGATTTAATGCTCCTGGTTTTGTCTGTGCTGTGTCATAAAGGTTGGTTTTGTGGTACCTTTGAACCATAGTTGTTATACCAGAAGCCAGAAACTGAGACCAATGGACAGCTTAGACTGTGCTGGAACAGTTTAATCTACTAAAAAGCCAAACAATGTCTTAGAGCAAGGTACTGAGGTGTCCTAATCTGACACACAAGCTGAAAGCACCGAAACTTTTTTCTTTCAGGCGCTTGGCTTTGATTCTTTGTAATAGTTTCGCTAATCCAACTCTGAAAACTATCCTATGCCATGAATGTGGAAAATGCACATAACCTTGCCTCTCTGCATATGGCTGAGATCCCTTTGACAGTGTGAAGTGTGGCTTCTTGACAGAGGCAGGCATGTTTCTTTTTCCATTTGCAGATGTGGCTATAAAGAGGTTCAGTCATCAGTGAATATCTGTGCTCCGCTAAACATACGTAGATATATAGCAGAATAAGCAGGAGTTCCCTTGGATCCGAGGAATTGAGAAATAAATACCTAAACTGATTTCCTACCCCAGTCCTGTAACAGCTGTATAGTTACCATAGCAATGAAAATGTTGCTTAGCATAAGAGAGAAATTAGCTGGACTGATAGACCATGCCACGGGTGGTTTGGAACAACACTTAGTTCAGATTCCATTCACTGGGAATAAAGCCAACAGAACAATGTCACGTTTAATAAAACAAGAAAATAACAAGACCACAGTATGTCTCAGGTGAATAAATTCTACAGAAAAAGACACAGGATACAATGTTGGTTTGTATTCCATGCACAGTTGTATTTATAATGGCATGCAGCAGTTTTGGCAGTCCAGACAGCTTCCTAAGTGAAAGTGTGTTTGCTTTTATTTCCCCTTTCAAATAGACTGGTATCACGGCACTGTTTGCAAATAAATTTTATTTACTCATGGGAGAATGAGCGTGAGGCAAGTTCAGAATTTGTATCTTGTTAAGCTGTGTACAGTGAGACCCAAAGAGAGTGGAGTTTTACTCAGTAAATAATAATTATGTAATTTAAAAAAATAATTATTATATACATGTTTTAATGCAGTGGAATCTCCTCTTGGTAACGCTCCTAATCAAATTCTAAGCATGGCAACAATGTTTGTGAATTGTGTATTGGGATGCTCACACACCTGAACACTTGAAAAAAGAGCTGACAGATCAAGACCCTGGGAAGTGGGGTTATGTGAAAGTGTCTCTAAATGTGTGCTGCTTGACAGGAGAGCAGGATAAATCCATCACTCAGGCACAGGGGTTACTTTGCCGTGAGACATTGGAAGTGACTGATCTTGCAACTGCAGAAAGGTCCCTTGTGTAGGTTGGGGCTCTCTGCACATTCAGCTCAATGCATGTTGGGTCACAGGAAGCAGGGTCACTGTCACACTAATGGGGTTTTCTGACCTTGCTGGTCTCCTGTGAGGCCACAGCATCAGCAGGACATTCCTCTTTCATCCTCAGTCCTGACCTTCTCCTCTCATCTCAGATTTAATCTAGACTGAAGATTTGGTATGGTGAAGAGGCTTCAGTCTTGTCATATTTCTCTCATCAAATTGCCTACTTGTTCTCACAAAATGGAAAGCTGCTGGCTATCCCTTGCCCAGCAACTGCTAGGAAGCCAAGAATATAAAAGCATGCAGGGAAACACTGGTTTAGCCTCCTTCTATGTCCCCTAGTCATGCCGGGCAGGGCCTGCATCCTGTCAGTGAAGTGGCACAAACACGTTGGGAACTAAGGGCAAGTCAAAGGTTTTAGTAGAAAGAAGATGGGCAGTCTCTTGGGAAGAGCGTCCTCAAAGACAGCCCTGCTGCAGAGAAGGTCTTTCTCTGAGGCTTGTAAAGAGAGCTCCCATTAGCCCAAAGGAGACAGGTAATGCAGCTGCTCAGCAAAGCTGCCTGTCCTGTGTCTGCTGGAAACAAACATTTCTCAATACTTTTGCAGAGCAGGTGTTATTATTCTCATTGCTCTGCATGATGGAAAGTGTGTCTGGCCCACACTTCTTTGGCACTGGTTCAGCAAGGGATGGGCCTGGCCAAATATGGCTGCAATCTACATGTCCTGTACCTCAGCAGATGCTTTGGCATCACACCCTTGGAAAAGCAAACTGAGGTACAGTCAGCTTAGCTACTTCTATGTCCACTACTCCTCCATCCCTTTGGAACTAATAGATGCTCCTGATTAAAAGGTTTAGTGAGAGAACTCTTCTTCCGAGCCTAGGTTCATGTGTTGCAAACTGCTGAAAATAGTTTTAGCGGTCGTTTTGTCACCAACAACTAGAGTGTGAACTCCTAGGCAGTGACAAAAACCCCACTTCTGGCTGATTCTGTGACAGTGTCTATTTTAGTACACAATTGACTATATAGATGTCTGTGCTGGAACTGAATGTACTGCCTGCCCTGAGCCGTTGTTAAAACTGGAATGAAACAACAATGAGAACTGCAGTTCTTTTTCAAAAGTTGACTTGGGCTCTTCAGTATCTGTCTTTTACAAAAATGTGGACTTAGAAATAGTGCCTGCTGTCTTATTACTAGCTTGGTATGATTTCTTGTGTTGGTGGGGGTGAAGGTCAGCAAACACTTTATTCCTCCTCTCTTCCTCACCTCAGGCTTCACTGAAGAGAAGAAGTGGCAGCATAACAGAGAAACACAGGTGTTGAGGAGAACATGAACTTGACACAACCAGCAATTTCAGAATGCCTCAGAGCATTCTTTGAAAAAATGCCAAGAGAAATAACCAGGGAAAACAGACCAGCTAAATGTAAATGTTTTGACCAGTGGGTGTTATTTTACTGACATGTTCACAAGGATGAAGTGCTTGAAAAAGAAAATTAAACCAGCATGAAATTCTGTAATGTGCCTGCAGAAATCCAGGGGTGATGCCAAGGTGCAAAATGTTACCTTTTTTTCCCTTTGGTTTAAGTGAGCCTAAGGTCAGGCCCTGAATGCACATTCTCCTGCTGTCATCTGGGCTTGCAGAGAACTCTTGTGATGAACATAAGTAGTAAATGTCTTCTTCCTCGCTTCACATTGGGCAAAAAATGTTTGGCACAGACAGAATTTATTCAAAGTGCTAATTTGTTACAGGTCTCCCCTGCTTCTTCTGTAAACATGGTTTTTTCAAGTCTACATTGCTGTTGAAAACAAATCCTGAAACTGTTTTTTAATAAAACCTACCTCATCTGTGAAAATAATCTGGTACGCATTGCAGGGGTATAATTATCACAGTCACTGTCAGAATTGCATAATTTAAATCCTTTATCCCTTTCTTGTATAGAAGAAAAGGAACTAATTATTGCAGGGATTCTCATTATTTAGGAAGAGCAAGATTCTTAAAAGAAATTCAGTTCTTTGGTGGTAAGTGCCTTGTATCATCCCAAGGAGCACTGCAAGGCTTGACTGTGTGAACCCCAGAGAGATGTGGATGTGGGGCCTTTGTTTCAGCTTTTTGTGTTAGCTAAGTGCAGGCATCTGAATGTATGTACTTAATTTGCAGAAAAAGGTGTCTGTGCACATCATCTTCTAAAGCAGAGTCTCTGCTAGTACTCTGAGGTGAGAGAAAACCATGTTCTCCTGGATCATTGGCAGCCAGTGCTGCTGCTGATGCATGTTTAGGCTGACAGATAGAAGATTTATTTACAAAATATGTCCCATCTTCCCTTCAGACATATTCATGGATATAGTATTTTATTACCACTGCCAAGAAATTCTGATCTCTTCTAAGGACCTGGAAGTCTGTGGTGAGCATCTTGTGTGTCCTGCCTGCCTGATCATTGGCCTTTTTGTCTCTGCAAGGATCCAAAACATCTTTATTTTGTCTAACGACTACATTGCCTGGCAAACTATCTTATATTTATTCCAATTACTGTCTCTGTCTTTTATGTTTCTCACTCTTGGTAAGGTACTTTACATAACAGAGCAAATGTGTCAAAACTTGTTTACACTGTCCTTTGCTTCTAACAGACTACCATCAAATTTTCCTGGCACTATGGACCTCTCCTGTCTGTGCAAGTCACTTTCTGAAATATCTGGTAAAACATATTACTTGGCTGGTTAGTTCTGTTAGTTCTGTTAAAAAACCCACCAGTTTGATATTTCAATTGTTATTTTATCTGCTATGCACTCTTTTAGACCATACTCTGGTAGATTGGCACTGAAGAATGGCATTGTCAAGAAGTTACCTTTTAACTATCATTTCTGTCCTCTTTAGACATGAGATATTTTTTTCCAAAGTGATCATTGTCCTGTGGTGTGGAATACTTGAAGTGTCTTTATTGAGTCTTGCTGAGCTGGAGCTCACTCTTCTGTCAGTCTGGTCTTCAGTGAGTCTTCAGTGACAAGGTCAACCTTAGCTTGGGGTAGATCCTCAGCAGTCATGGTTTTTCCAGAATTTACTGCTAATTACTCTGATTTCCATGTTCCCGTCCCAGCTGTGATCTTAACAATCTTTTCCAGAGTGAAAATGGGTAAGTATGAAACAGACCAATCTGCACAGATGGGATGTGTGCAAGAATAGGCTGAAGAAGTGAAAAAGTGCCAAGACACAGCTTTTTATCAGCTGGTTTTGTATAGAATCATAGAATGTCTTGCATTGGAAGGAACCATAAAGACCATCTAGTTCCACATACAGTCAAGACTTTTCTTTTTTTATTGTGGGTTGTATCCTGTAGTTATTTCTGACACTTATGAATCTGACATTCCTCATATGTCAGGCAGTACCCGAACACTGTCCATTAAGTTGGTTGATAAATGATCATATTCAGCAAGCAGACATGCACAAATGCCATTTGCTGTTAAATTGGATAGAAAATCTTTGTGTATTGTTCTAATAATTGAAAAGCCTGAGCTTGAGATGGGAAAATTTTAAGCTGTACAACATACCCTATTCCTTTTTAAGTTATGACATCCATAACATCAGGGCTTATCTAGAAGTAAACCTAGTATTACTCTCCCCTTTTGGGAGGGTAAGATTTGATCTTGCACACTTCTTCATGAGTTGCATAGCAATGTAATTTCCTTGCTGTCACATGGTGTATGAGCCTGAATTTTTCCTTCAGCTTCTGATCATTAGGGTCTCAAACCTGGGACAATCCTCATCAAGCCTGCTGTAGGAAATTCAATTTCTTCCACTCCATGCCTTTGTTTTTTCAGTAATTGTGATTGTTGATTTGCCTTCAAACAAAAGCATCAGTGAACAGGAAGGTGTTCTACCTTTATATGTAGTGGGGGTGATAGAAAAGGGATATGCATGATTCACTTTCCTTGACTACCCAGAAATCAAGTGTAGGATGTTCAGCTCACTCGTGCTTATAGTCAGGGGGAGAAGGACAGGCTCCTGCAGTGGATGTGTCACTTAATTGCAGACAGACTCATTTCCACTAGGCAATGATTCCCATCTTCCCCTCCACTTTCCCTGTACTGAACCTGCACTTTATTGTCTTCATAGCAGCTCATAGGTGCTTTGCTTAGGTTTGTGACCACAGAGTGGTGATAACACACTGACATTTTAGCTACAGTTGGACAGTGTCTGTGCAGCATCAAGGCCCTGGTTTCTCACTCTTCATGTCCATGCCCACCAGGGAATAAATTGAGGGTGGGGAGGGCACAACTAGGCAGATGTCCCAAACTAAGCAAAAGGATATTCCATGGCATATAATGTCATGCTCAGCAACAAAATAGACAGGAGGGTGTTTAGGGAGATGAGCCTTTTTTTTTTTTTTTTTTTTTTTTTTTGCTCATGGCTGGCATCAGTCCACTTGTGGGAGGTGGCAAGTGATTGTTTTGGTTTGGTTCAGTTTGTTTTCTTGCCTTCTTCATCCATGTCTCCTTTGCTTATTAAAAAATTTTTATCTTGCTTTTGCTCTTCCTTTCCTCTTCCCCTGCTCCACTGTGGATTGGAGGGGGATGCAACTGGGCAGTTGTTAAGCCACAGTACAACATTTGTGCATTGAGAAGACAGCTCCACTTCTAGTCAAGCTGTGTGAGTTTCTGAAGCCTTGGTTGGAATAGTAATTGTTAGCACGCCTATAGCTTATAGCTTATAGCAGGTCTCTGAAAACACTAAAGCAAAGCAGCTCTTACAGGATGGATCTTAACAGTGAATGCAGTAATCAGCTCTCTTTGGTGAAAGTCAGAGAGCTTCTGAAGATACACGAGCATGAGGATCTGGGAACATATGCAGGAGTCTGGGTCTTCCCCACAGCTGTGAATAACAACTTGCAAAGCCCTGGTTGTCTTCTAGTGCTGCTTGGGGATGACCAGTCTAGCCATGCCAATAAATGAACCAGACTTGTGCATCAGCAAGAAAGAATGGACTCAAGCACCAGCTGCTTTGTCTCATGGTTTTTCAAGTGCCATCTGGCTTAGCTGTGGACTGCTTGGGTAAGACCCTTCAAATCTCTGCCATGGCTCCACACGATCTGCTTCAGTGTTGTGGCAGTGGGAGAGTGTTACAGAAAAGCTTATTATCAGGCTCAAATAATGACACACACTGTGGCTGCAAGTCGATCTCTCCCACGTTTTGAAGCTGACTTGCCCAAATTGAAGCTGAATGAAAGATGATAGAGAGCTCTTTGTCTCTTTTCCTCTGTACAATGATAAATGTTCCTCCTATGGTTTCATTTTTAAATTAAAGCAATTTAAATCCATTGTGCTTTCTCTGCACCTTTATTTAATTTTCAGCCTCTTGGCATTTTCCTTTCACTCTTCTTCAAAATTTGTTATGATTTTTACTGTCTGATTAAATTAATTTAGTGCTCCACTTGTCACTTGTTTATTGTCTGACTCCCTAGCTCCCTTCACTCTCCTACTGTTTATTACTTAGTACACGTTGTATTTCTCATCTTTAGCAATCTTTTCTCCATCTTCCTTGGCTGTTGTCCAGTATTTTGCTTATGAGTAGTTTTCATGACATAAATGCTTTCCATTGTTATCCATCAACATTGGAAACCTTTGAGTCAGCTTCTCAGCAAAGAAGCAGATTGTGCCACCAGTCCTGCAATTTTCAGTACTGACTAGTAGCACTGTGAGTAGTTCAGCCACCACATTTGTTTCTTTTCTGATACCAATTTTAAGTTTTTGAAAATCTGAGAGAGGTTCTTTTAACCATGAGGTTGTGCCGGTATCTCCAGCCTTATGTTCTAACACAACTTGCTTTTGTGCCCTTGTTGCTTCTGTGAAGATGGTAAGAAAATTGAGTTAAATTATATTTTATTCGTATAACTGACTTATTGGTTGGTTTTTTCCCCCTTCTGGAAAATCACAGAAATATCTGAAACCAAACAATGCAGCACAGTGACAGGATACTCCATCAACAATTCACCAGAATATACTTTCTCACTGCTCATGATGGAGGATTTAATCATAGTCACGAAGGTAAGAGTTGGGAGCAAGCTTTCTAATGCATTTTTTTATTTCCCCCGTGGGACTGATAGCTGGGGTGTCTTCCCGGGATGCAAAGTGTGATAATATTTTTATGCTTTGTGTTTCTCAAATCTCCTTTTGGGCATCTTGCTATAACATCCCCCCTTCCCATTTAACCTCTATCTGCTTCAGGACAGGGCTGCCCCCGTTATATGGACTTGTACTCTGCTTCCTACTATGAAATTTTGAGATCTGGAACTACGGCCAAGGGCTATGTTAAAGGAAAAAAAAAAAAAAAGAGAAAAATAAGAACCAAAGTTCTTCAGCTTCATTTGGAGTTCCTTAGCTCCCTTGCATGTCAAGGTGGTGTTTTTCGTTTTGGTTTTGGTTTTGGTTTTGGTTTTGGTTTTTTTTTTCCCTGGATGTTATAATCATAGAAACATAGAACAGATTGGGGTGGAAATGACTTTTAAATGCCATTTAGTCCAACCCCTCTGCAGTGAGCAGGGACATCTTCAACTAGATCAGGTTGCTCACAGCCCATCCAATCTTGCCTTGAAATTTTCCAGGGTTTTACCACCCTCATTAAAAAAATCTTCTAAATTAGATACAAGGACTGTTGTATCCTACAAGCTCAGAGGACATCTGTCACTTTTCATCAGCATAATGGACTTACCAAATATATATAGTTACTTGCTTACTTAGAACTTAAGTTACAAGAAAGAGATATGGATATTATAAGTTTCATTTTCATTCTCTCCCATGCAATTCAAAAACTGATCTTGAAGACATGGAAAAGCAGCAAGAAGTTAGTAATCAGCTCTTGCTAGAGAGAAGCACCGCAGCATTAATTGTGTCTCTCATGAGGAGGCTTCAGATGTATCACTTCCACTCACACTGATCATAAAACCAGCACTGTGAATTGTTTCACATTTTTATCCATATCAAGCTGATGCCAATTTATGACTGTTGTGTTCTTTTTAAATACCGAAATCTTATTTGGTTTTATCTGTACAGGTAAGGGCTGTTAGTTTCATTGTGAAGTATATAGTCTGATTCCATAAAACTGCCTATTATTTATTTTAGTGAGCAGTTAGTACCTCACTCCATTCTCAAACACTACCCTAGCAAGGGAACTAGCATATAAGGCCTATTGTCACTGAAGGGCTTTTTCATATTTGACATTTTAAACATACCTGGTGTTCTCATTTTAGCTTAGCTTTCTTATTGTAGGTTTAGCTTTCTAAACCATTTGCTTAACTAAAACATGTTCTTATAGCAGGTTTGTTTTGCACTTTCTGGGAATGGTTGTTCCATGTGTTTGCCCACACTACACAGAAGGCTGAATGCTGCTTGAAGCTGGTGACATGACACTCACCTCTGCCCTTTTTTCTGTCCCTCTGAGTCCCACTTGAGAACAAATCGTCAATGGGGATTTCAAGAACCATGTGGACGTCAAAACACAGTGTGGCTTGGGTTAGGCCTGGTAGAGTCATTTGACTGTTTTTGACCTAAGTAAGTTGAAAAGAGTTGGTTTTTCTCTGACTAAAAAAGATTTTGGATGAATACAAACCCCCCTTATTGAGTACAGACTTATAAATTCCATACTCACACAGCCTCTGACACAAGACTCACTGAAGCAAGGCTGCATGCTACCTATCAAGGTTTTCAATGCTGTGGGGAAAACTTTTCCATACTATAAAATAATCTTTGAAGTGTTGGAAGCTGCAACTGCCAGACTCTCAGGGAAGGAAGGCATTCAGGTCAGCAAGTTCAGCCTTTTCAATTTATCAGCAAGCCCTTTATGATGGGGGCAGCCTCATTTAAAGGTGAAGGAATGAAAATCCCTCACTTAGTTGCTGGTGAAAAGTCCTGACCTCCTGTCCTTGGGCTGGCCAGAAGGATTCCTGTATGGATCATCCTTGTGCTCCATGCACTCCAGACACAGATTATTTGGTCTCTGGAGCACTTTAAGTCTGATTGTGCAGAAGATAAAAGAGCCTGTCGCCTTTTCTCTGACACAGGAGGCAGCTTAAGCAACTCTGTTGAACTCGAGAGTCAGATTTGCAGCTGGCCTAAAGTCTTGAGACCTCCAGATAAAAGGTATTCTGCTATACAAATAGCATGTACTAAAATATTAAATAGCTATTTCCAAGCTCTATCCTAGTCCAAGCAGAAAGATTATTTCTTTGAAGAAATATGACTTACTAAGATCAGAGGCTAAAAAACTGATTGTAGTGCAAGAATATCTAGCTTTATAAAGGAAAACTTTTCCAAGCTAAAGATGGCTAAAAGCCAGTTACATGCAGACTTCAGGGAGGTGTGGTTTTATTCAAACTGTGGATGCAAAATGAATTTTTAAAACAGCAAGCCCTTTAAAGAGCTTAATTTTCATTGGAGGTTAAATGAGACCTGAGTTTTAAAGTGACGTTTAGTATTTAAAGTGCCTAACAGAAATGGAAACTTAAAATTTTTGGAGTCTCTGCTGACCACTTTGAAGAAAGGAGGCAATTCTTTCCCACCAAGGATCTTTTCCTTCTCTATAAATGGTGGGTCACTCTTGATTCTGCATTTCTTAAATGCACTTACCATTGCTGGTGCTATGTGCCAACTGCGCATGTGTTACAAACAGGGTTTTGTTCCTGTAACATAATGAAGCCTATTTAAGGGGCTCCCCAAACCATGATGTTTTAAGAAGGATGTTCCTTCTTAAATTATTGTTGTCATTACAATGACTGCTCGGGATCTGAGCTTTTTATGTTGGACTGTGGCTGTGTTTGTAGAAGTGGATATGTTGATCTATGAATTTTGAAGAACCCAAACCACTGCTGTGCAGTAGCACAGAGCAAACGCCTCCTTACAGTCATACTGTCAGCATTTTCAGAGAAGTGCTCCTTTCACCTCTCTCATGACCCACAAAGTGTTTACCTTAACCAGAAGAGTCTGGCAAGCAAAATTCATAACTGTACTGCATACTGAAAAACAACAGACTGAAGCAGAATGTTGGCTTCTGCCTGCTTCCCAACCTTGATTTATTGTTTACAGATCTATTCTGTAAGGAGTAAACTACTTTTTTTTTTTTTGGAGCTACCAACCTTAGAGCTGTATGTCTCTCTAATATCAACCTCTGCTGTGCAGGTTTCAATCACATATTCTTTCAAACCATTTAACAGATTAACATAAATAAAGTTAAAATCTCATTCAAATTGCATTTGACTTTGAGGATGTAGCTTCTCCTTCAGATAAGAAGGACTGTGTGCATGTTAGTTTGCCAGTCTGATTGTATTAGTTTCTCCTGGTTTATCAAAAAAAAAAAAAAAAAATCAGCTCACAGCAAACAATGCCTCACAGAAGGCAGTGTAATAATTTTTATGGTGAGTTGCCTGGTAGTTCAATGGCATGATTTCTCAAGAGGTGCAGACCTGGTTGATCAAGATCCTCTCTACGGCGGTGAATACATGGCTGTAAATCTTCTGTAAATCCTCTTCTGGCAGAAGGCAATCCCCACTGTCAGTATCCTCCTCTACTGTGGAGGAGACAGCAGGAAGGAAAATACGACAAAATCTAGGCTAGATTGGAGCCTCACAACCTGCCCTAAGGGTTCAGCATAAGATGACAGCCTTTGTAAAGGACCAGAAAATGAATATCTAAATGTTCTCTCTCTCATCTCTAAGGGAATGTGGAATTATATTCATTTATAATTGTGTTTGCCTTTGCAGTCTCCAGCTGTCTGATCACGTCCCCTTTATCCCTGCAGGTGAGAGTGCCCAACTCACAGGCCCACCTGAGCTATGACTTGAGCTACAAGAAGAACACGGACTGAGCAGGGCAGTAGATGCAGTGAAGCCTATAATCTAAACATCTGAGTCAATACCTGCAAGGCACACTGATATTAATATGCTTGGCAGGTCATCCCTGCCTAGAGAAGGACATGAATCTGTGAAAATAGAACAGATGAGCTGCAGAGAGATCTGCCCTTGCTAGGAAGCCTGGGGATACTTGGGGTGAAACATTTCCTTTCCTCCAGTCTCAGATCAGCCAGTTCCTTACAGACAACTTCAGGACAATTGAATTTCAGTGCAAGGGTCTGTGAGCACTTGTGAACCTGATGTCTGAAGGCAGAATGGAACTTAGCCTTCCTCCTTCCCTTCCAATAGTCTATGGAAAGACACAACTACCTTGGCCTCCACTGCAGAAGTGTTCTGTGCAGCACAGCAAAATCTGGGCAGCAAATCCAATTAGGTTTATGTGTTACTCAGACTGCAAAATAAAGCAAGCATAACCTGGAGGAGCTTTGGGCAGTGAGGCACACTTGTGATTTCCACCAGTTGACATGGCTTACCAGTTACAGTGGGTGAACACGGCTTTCTGGTAAGGCTTTGAACTCTGGGATGTAGCTTATCAAATCTCAGAGACATGGAGCACATTTCTGTTTTATTACTTACTAAGGCTGGGCTTGGCAGGCACTGCAGGTTATTTTGCTAAATTATGTCAGAATTTTCATCTGTAGGGTAAACTAGGATATAATGCCTGTGACTCTTGAGTAGTTTAGTTGGAATAAATCTGCTTCATATACAACACAATATTTAGAAAACAATACCAGGAATTTATTGGAATGAAGTCTGCCTGTCCCTCTTTCCTTGCGTGGCTTACAAGATTGAACTGGAAACCTTTAAGGGTTTTTTTCCTGTCTACTCCTCACAGAAATAGGAGCTGTTCCAGGAACAAGATGCTTCATGAAATAGGGTGTAATACGATATCTCAAAAGAATTTATTCTGTGATCAAAACACCAAGGAAAAAAAATGCTGTGCTAAGACATTACTGAAAGGACCAAATGAGAGGATCTGTACAGGGACAACCTAGATAGTTTGCCACAGGTGGACAAAAGAGCATGAGGTTTGGCACAGGATGAATCAAATAAATTAAAGCAGAGGCTGCAAGCACTGTGGGTGACTTATTCTTTCTTTTCAGAATTTAAACTTTTCCAGGTGGTAACTGAAAGTGCTGGGGAAGCTGGGACAGTTATCCATGAATCTGATTACTGATATTTGCTGGCGGTCAAAGAAACTGTTTGTTTTAACCTCTGAGAAAAGAGCGGCGAGCTTATTCAAAGCCTAACTATTACTTAGTACTTTTAAGAGAACCAGTGTATATCCAACAGGTATAAATCAGTTTTAAAATTAGACTACAACTTTGGATCATAAAAATAATGGCAAGTTAGATGTAATATCTGCATCATGTTCAAATAACACAATTAATTGCATTAAAATGCAAGTAAGAACTTATCAGACGTGGTGCTGTTTCAGATTTTAAACAGCAATCAGTGGACAGTCATGAACTTACTTGGCTTTTTTATTATATTGTTAAAAGGCTTTTCAGAACACGGAGTCTGGAGAGAGAGGAACACACAAAAAGAAAAAGGGAGCATATGCTAGAAATTTATGATTCTGAAGAAGTTTCTAAGGACAAAACTAGCAGTTAGGGACTTAACTGCTGTTTTGAAGTGGTTCTGTTGGCTCTACATCCTACTGAAAGGAAGAATATGCAGGATCATTAGAGAGTTGATATTCGCCTTTTGTGTGGCTGGTGCTGGAATAATGCCTAGATTCTGATCTACCTTCATTGAAGAATGAAAATGGATTACTAAAAGGAAAAAAGAGATGCACTGTTCAAGGCTATGAACCTTATTCAAAGAATGCTAATTGTAGTTACCCAGTCACCATTAGAATATAATGAGAAACAACTCACAGAAATAGTGTGAAGAGCTTTCAACTCCAGCAGGAAAGGAGACAACATTTTCAGTAGCTGAGCATAAGGGCAGTGGAAGATCCTTTGATGGAGGAGGTGGATTCTCTATGGCTACTATGGGCAAGGAGTGTGCCTCAGAAGCTATTCCACTGGCACAACAATGCCATTTCTCCTTAGTTTTTCTGCAGCCTCCACTTAATATTAATTCCATCTTAAAATTATCCCTTGTGAAAGAAGTGATATCACTGCAAGATATGAACACAGTGTGTGAGTAATCCACTTTTTATTAATTATTTATATCTGCAGATTTGCATCTAACCCAAAGGGCTGGGTTCTGTTAAAACTTCACTCTGCATTCATGAATGTTTTAGTCTTAGCTTCTAATTTAGTTTCATCTTGAAAGGTATATAAAATATGCTTTCCCCTAAAATATTGTTTCTTTTAAAACATGACAGAGGAATTCAACAGAGTTTGAAGGAAAGGAAAATCAATCAATTTTTGGCAACTTTGAACCCTTAATTTTTGAGTACAATTGTCTATCAACAGCACTGTTGGAAGTCAGCTTGGGCAGCTGGTTTGTAGATCTGCAACCCTGAGAAGTTTTTTTGAGAGTGTAGTGCAGAAAAATGACAAAAATTCAGAATTGTTTCTTTATATCATTTTTATTAACATGCAAATGCAAGAACTTTATTCTTATAGTCATAATTGTCAAAAGTGTTGCAGGAAAGCTCCTCTCTTTATTTCTCTTTAAACCACCACAGGTCTGGAAGAAATTCAAAGCTTTTCACTCTGAAATAATGTTCCTTTCAAGACTGTTTTTCTGTTGTTGTTTTGTTGTTTTCTGCTTCTTTGTTGTCAGTTCTAAATCAGCTACAATGAAAAGTGTTGTTTACTTTCCTTTGCTTTCTAGGTGTCTGCTAAACCCCAGGCAGCTGCTAACTACACACAAATCTAAAGATTTGGGAAGTGAGTATTGGTAAAATGAACTTCTGCAGAATTTGTGCTCTAATTGTAAATGCAGTTTCTGGCTGTGTGTCACCAAACCCGAGGATGATGCCACAGCTGCTGAGCCATAAGAGGGCAGCTGCTGCAGATGAAGCTCCATCCTCATTCTGGTCAGCCACAACGTGAATGCTTGTGCTACCTCTCCTCTTCCCTCAGCTGAATTCCTTTGCATTTTAAAAATTCCCACTGCTGTCCCTATTACAAGGAAGAGACAGTAATGATGAGCATAAAGAGCCAGAAAACAAAACAACAGGAGGAACGGAAAAAACATTGTGCAGCACCCTTATCTACACTTGCAGTTGTGCACCTGCAGTTCCACATCTCATCAGGCAAGAATACTGTGTTTCTTCTGCTGCCATCCCAGCTGCATTGCTATTACTGAACAGTCATTAATTCTGCATTTTCACTGATAAGAACTGTTAGAAACAAAATTTAGAATCTTGGGAAAATGCTACAATTCTGGTTCATTGGTCTATGGTTTGTTTTTATTTGGCTTTTTTGGCATTTATTATAAAAGCTCTAAAATCTTTTCTTAAAGGACATAGCAGAGATGTGTTGGAAGTGGAGTATTGGCTACATGAGGCTTCTTCCTTTTGGGGAGAATATGAAGGCTAATATTCTTTTAAGTCTCAGAAAGATGAGAAAAAGCCTGAGTCATTCTGCCTTTTCAACAGCAGTGCAAATAGCAGGAGATGGGAAGTTCCTGACTTGCCATTGTGTTTATTCACATTTCTGATTACAATCATGAGCATGCATAAGTATCAGTTCTGTATTTTTGAGATGAAGATGACAGTATTGGTAGCTTTTATGACCACTGCTGGAGAGGGACAGTACTGTCCAAGATGCAGGTCCTGCCTATAAAGAAACAGATGAAGACAGTGCTAACAAGTGTCAGAGCATTGGCAAAGAGCCACTGAAACATTAGAGGGTGGGTGTTGCAGGGGGCTGGTTACTTTGTTAGATTGGAGATGTCTCAGACTTGTTTCCTAACACTGGATTGAAAAATGAAGCCATGTCATTCCTTAAAACACGTGGTTGCCACGGAGGTGATTAAAAGCCATGAAGCTATGAAGCCATTAAAAGCCATGAAGCTGGTGCAGAGCCTGGGTCTATAAGCACTCACTAAGGGATCTATGATCCCTTAGCTTAGAGAAGGCTCAGAATGCTCTTGCTGATGTGGATGAAGACTGATGGTGGGAGTAAAGGAGATACAGTGGGATTGTTCTCACCAGTGTCCAGTGACAGGACAAGAAAAAATGGACATGAATTGGAATAACAGGCACTTCCATTAAACATGAGAATTCTTTTTTCCAGTGAGAGTGGTCAGGGTTTCTCAAGTTGTGGGGTCTCCACCCTTGGAGCTACTGAAGACTCAACTCATGTCCTGAGCAAAACACCCTGGACAACTCTGCAGGCCTAGATGGTCTCCATGTGTCCTACCGACCCCCACTCAGTCTGTCAGAGCAAGCTACAGATATCACATTCTTCAAAAGGTCTCTTTATTTTAAGAAGCTACAATTCACAGGTTTGGAAATTCAGATGATTGGTTTACCTCATCAGTGTATATAAGCATCTAAAGGGGGATGTCAAGAGGATGGAGCCAGGCTCTCCAACAGGAAGAAACTGATGCACAGGATGTTCCGTTTGAACATGAGGAAGAACTTTACTGTGCTGGTGACCGCACACTGGAACAGATCGCCCAGAGAAGCTGTAGAATCTCCCTCACTGGAGATATTCAAGAACCACCTGGACACAATCCTGTGCAATATGCTCTGGGATGACCCAGTTTTAACGGGGAGATTGTACCTTATGATTCACTGTGGTCCCTTCCAACCTGATCCATCCCGGGATATATTCAAGAGACCTGAACCAAACCCCAGTAGATTTAGGGCACTGCCCTTCACCTCCTGGCGGCTGAGACAGCACCTCTAACAACCTTCACTGCTCCCCACCAGGTTCCACTCACAAAGATTCCCCATGTGCAAGCGTTCCGGCCCCTCAGCCCCCAAGTGGGGACAGGCCATCCCTCTCCGTCCGAAATCGATGTTTCCCCTTGGGATGTGTGAGCCCCTGCCGGGCAAGCGACACGCAGGGGTTGCTCCCAGCTGATGCTCCGCCTGGAGCATCCCTCGCCGCTCCCCGCCCCTCGACGGCCGCCCCGGCTCCGCCGCCGACCCCGCGCCCTGCCCGCACCCGTGGCCGCCCTCGGGGCGCTCCCGCCCGCGCTGCCCATTGGAGCGGGAGCGTCACGCGGCCGATCCATGCGGCCCGCGCGGGCCGGGGCAGCGAGCCCGCTGCTGATTCATTGGCTCTGCCGGGGAGCGAGCCCGCAGCATCCCGCCCGCTCCATCCTGCCGCTCCATCCTGCCCGCCCGCGCTATCCTGCCCGCTCCATCCCGCCCGCATCGCCTCGCCTCGCCGGGGCCAGGGCGTTCCGCGGGCGCTGCGCCTCTCGGCCGGGACGAAGCGGCGCTCCGGGGTCTGGCCGGGCGGACGTGCCCGGCGGGGTAAGCGCGGAGCGGGGCCGGCGCTGCGGGGCGGGGGGTGAGCGAGCGGACGAGAGAAAAGGACGGCTCTGCCCTGCCCCGCTGTGTCCCTGCCCGTCCCTTCCCGGGGGTGGGTGCTCCCGGCCGGGCGGTGTGAAGAGCCCCGAGCGCCCGGAGTTCAGCCTGCGGTTAACAGGTGGCTGAGGAGGTTCGGAACAGGGACCAGGCAGCTCCCGCAAGCCTTATGGTCTGAAGCGTTCTGCCAATTTTTCTTTCATTTTAAACAATAACAATAACAATAACAATAACAATAACAATAACAATAACAATATGCAGGAGGTGGCACTGTTCATTTGGGTAACGTGGAGAACGTCAGCTGTAGAAAAGCTTGTGTCTCCTTTCTGAGTTTCTAACGGAGTGATTCCTTCGGTATTCAAAAGCAGAACAGCTAAAAAGCACACTGACTGCTGAGTATTTCAATGAATTTAATAATTGAACCGTAAACATTTGAAAAAAAAATGGTTGGGGGGAAAAAAAACCCCAAGATAAGTTTGTTGTGTGTTTGTTGTCGGGTTTGGTTTTTTTTTTTTTTGCCTTTTTTTCCCCTTCAGGTAACATCTCTCTTCCTTTCTGCTTTCAGACCGAAGGGGTGAACATCTCTTCTCCATACAGTCTTAGATTACTTCTGTTGCTCTGTCTTGCCTTCTTCCCTTTCTCCGTGTCCTCTTCCCTAGTCTGTTGATTCACATACTTCCCCCCTGCCCCCTCCCTTCCTTCTCCCTTAACAGTCTCTGTTTTTAACAGTTGTCATCTCAGTGGTTTCTTCCTCTGGCCTCAGCCTCTGTTGACAGTGACTGATGTGTAAGTTCACCTCCCTCTCCTGAGCTGTCTGCCATTCTTTTTTTTGCTGGAAACAATCACCTAAATGACACGCTCGCAAAACTTCTGTCTGAGCAGTCCCTGTTCCCTGACATTTGCCTTTTCATCCTGTCATAGAACTTTGCTTGGCACATAAAGCTGGATAGTGACTGGAAGCATAGACACACCACAAATAGCTTGTAGAGAGATGGGATAGCAGTGGCAATGCTGCCTCAAATTGCCCCAGCAGGGCTGCTTGGACTTTGTTGGAGAGAGCACTGAGGTGCTTCCATTTCCAGGTGTGTTTCCCAGCCCACTGCTCTGTCTTGGAGTGTCTCCCTGTTTTGGTCTGTTCCTCTCATTTGAGCTTCCCAGAGGCTGTGTACGCAGGGGTGCGGATTTACATAATTGCTGTGGAAACAAACAGATGTTTTGGTTTCTACTCAGAGATAATCAGGTAATTGTCCCCCATTCTGTTTCTTTTTCTTGTCCATTTGTGGCTTTCTAGTCAGGTTCTTAATCAGAGAGTCAAGACAATTTTGACCACAGGAGTAAATGCCTGGGAAAATGCCAGGGGAATGGCAGGTCTCCAATGACTGAGGACAGCCTGGCTCTATTCTTGTAAAAAACTAGTGAGACATTCTGGGTGTATCAATCACAACCAAATATGTATAAAATAAACCAAGCTATTGCAAGGGATCTTTTTTTAAAGGAAAAAAAAACCCAGAATATTAAGAGCTGGACAAAGTAATTTACTGCCTACTCTTTCCTTGGTCACCAGTGCACACTTTGTCATGGAAAAGGAGAAGCACAGATCATACTCTTGCAGCTTGTTCAACAATTTAAATCAAATTTGAAGTATTTGAATCTATAATAGCGGCTATTACTGGCCAAATTATACTATAAATATTATTACAAATAAATTAAGGCTTTATTTTGTGTACTCACTGCAATGGGCTGTGGTTGTTCACTGATGTTTTCTTGGCATCTAGTTACTTATTTATACTTATTTATAGCACAGAGACATAGCAGGGATAAGAATGGGAAATTCAGCCATGTGCCTGTGAGTTTTGTACTGCTGTCTGATTTACCTGATGAGAAATTTGTATTTGAGGAACTACATTAAATTGTTTGCTTCTTCAGCAGTGCTAGAGGGAAGACTTTGATTTGAAGACAGGGGAAAAAATCCCCCAGTTCTTGTCTGAAACAATCCCAGACCAGTTTGACTCTGGATGAACACCTCCATTTCAGTGAGTGCTTCAAATCATCACTGAAGCAATTAAGGCAGTATTTCTGCATTATGTTGTAAGATAACTACAAAAGTTATGAAAATATTTGTCGTATAAGTGTGGAAATTTTAAATAAAATCTCTATAATTTTGTTTTATTACTTCTTGAGGAAATGTAATATGTGAAGCAAATTAAAAAGCTCGTGTTATTTTGCATTTGAGAGACTATGGCTTCCAGACCCTGTGTGGGTGAAAGCACAAGCTGAAGATTTTTCCATCATAGCACTGTCAGACCCCAGCTGCGAGATACCCAAGTGTGGGAGTAGCTCTGATAAATGGTCTATCATACCTGTTTTGTTTGGGTTTTTTTATCCCTGCTAGCTGGTTTATCTTGCTCTGGCTTCAGCAGAGGCTGGGAACAGAACTATTTCTGCAGGGAGAACATTGAGAAGTGAAGAGGTGCAATGGGAAGCGTGCTGTGGCCTGTACTTCAGACAAGATGAACACTGTGTGAAGATTAGAGAATTATTTTGTAATGGGAGAGAGGAAACTTTCATTGGCTTCCATTCCACTTGTCAGCCTCAGCTCTGTGGTGACTTTTTCACTGATGCAAAGCTGAAAAGCTAAAACAGAGCTACGTAATGAAGTCTGAACACACTCATCCGTTTTCTAGGCTGTGCAACCCTACGAGTAACTGCATTAAACCCGGAGCCTGGCACACTGCAGGTTGGTGAGGCTGCCTGTGCAGCAGCAGTGCCCCTGTGGGGCGTGGGGCATCTGCAGGACCAGGTCGCTGACACGGAAGGGAGCCCAGGTAATTTTAGCTGCTAATCAGTGCTGAGTTTCCCAGGAACAATCACACAAGGGTGGTTCCTTCCTTCAGCCTTGCCTCTGTTACAAATGGCTGGTTTAGGTGGGGTTATTTGAAACACACCTGGGTGCCTCTGGTCTTGGGTTTAGTTGGGTTTTCTGGCAGCACAGAGCACTTCGAGTGTTTCTTCATGACTTGCAGACTAGCCAATTAGAGTCAATCTAGTCTGGTAACCCTCTCCATTGAAATAATTTCTCAGTGAGGTTTTTTTTTTTCTTTCAAATTCAAAGCCATCTTTTAGTTATAAAAAAATGGCAGTCTTTGTTCTATCCCTTCTGTGGAGGCTGTTTTTGTTTTTTAAATAGGTTCTTACCTGGTAGCACAAATAGGAGGTATTTTAAAAGCAACTGTTACAGGTAGGTCATATTCTGATGGAGCCATTCCAGTTGACCTGCAGTGTGCTGATCAGTAAGAGCAGACGGAGGGAGCTTTCCTTTCTCTCTGCGCAGAATAAGGCATTGGGTTGACCGACCTCAGAGCTAGAAAGGAATTCAGAACATCCTCATCTCAGCACTGAGCTTTCTGTGAGAATAAAGTTAATAAAACTTCCTTTACAGTTTAATCCTCTGTCAGTTTAATCTTTATACAGTAGATATGCCAGGGCTCTTTCACTTCAGGGTTTTCTCAACAAATCAGACTGGTAGGTTAAAAATTTTTAGTGAGAAAGGTTGAAATAGGCAATATTATAAATGGCTGAGGGAAAGGCAGCCTTTCCTTTGGGAAGTGTTGATTATATGCATATATACATACCATTGGTGTCAGCATTTATAACATTATAGGACTGAAAAAGTCTCAGTACTTTAATGCTTACTGATAGGGCTTCTTCTAGGCTGATTGGTCTTGAGGGAACTTGGATTTGCCGCTGCCATACCTGCACATTTAAGAGGAGGCTGGCTTTTAGGGGGGAGAGGAAAATAGGCTCAGTACTGATTGTGTAATCCTGCCCTAGATGCAGGAAATTAATGGAATTATGGCTAATCTTTATTACTTTTAGAAAATGCTGGCTTTTAAGACTGTATGTTCTGGCTGTAATATAAAGCTTTTTGGTACTGCAGTTGAGCTAAGCTTCAGTGTTTTTTGGGAGCAAGTCCCAGCAGCTCCATACTAACACTCCCATGTCCCTTTACTCTCAGTGAAGGCCTGAAACTTTTTAAGAGAAAGAGAAATGCAGATGTTCTGCAATAACATGTCAGGTAGAATCCATCTGCCTTCTCAGACAAGGCTAATGAGTGGGCTTATGTAGTATTTGCTTTATTTATTTTTAGGACCATACAGTTGTCAGTGAACTCATAGTATGGTATGATTTCATATTAGTTTCTGCCTTAACTTCCAGGTGGCACCCTCTGAGTTGGACTGCTAAGTAGGCATTATTATTTGATTATATTGTTATTGTCTGTAGGAAAATAGTTGGCAAATCTTTAGCCTTTATGAAATTTCACTTTAAAGTCATAATGTCGTCACTTTTAAACTAAGTACAAACAGTAGTTATACAGTTGGCATGCAAATTGTATATAATGATGTGGAGTTTGTGTGGGGTGTGCAAGAAGTTTGTTGTTGAAGTTTACATTGCACAGTAGAGATAATAATAAGGATAATAAAATGCATGTAATATGATGTGTAATATGGTGGTATGAGGCAAAGATGTTTGTAACTAACCTCTCATCCTTAGTTCGCAGTTTAGGCAGCAACTAAACCAGCTTTTTTCATTTCTATTGTTATAAAGTCCTTTTGTGATGAATCCAACATTATCCTTGTTACTTTAGTGAAACAGTTCCGACATTGCTGTTTGTGCACATCAGTAAGAAGCATAAGCATGATTAACATTGTACTTTCTTTTCTCTCCAAGGAAAAATTTAGGTATCATAGTTGGCATTCATGATTGATTTTTAACTGCAAAATCAGTTTTCAGGTATCTTTCTTTCTTTCTTTCTTTTTTTTTTTTTTTTTTTTTTTTTTTTTTTTTTTTTTTTTTTTTTTTTTTCTAAATTTAACTAATTTTTCTTGCTTGCTTTCCTTTCTTTTATTGCAGGTGGGATTGGGTATTCCCCTGGAAGGACCACAAATTTGAACTCAAACCCTGCCCACCTAGGGTATTGAGAATTGGCAAGAAACAAGGACCCTTAGGTGAAGTATTTTCTGCAGACTTTCCTGTCTGTGCTTGGGAGTGGCACAGCTTGTTCAAAGCCACATGTAGGGTTGTAGAAAGATGGGGTCTGTCTTGCTTTCCAGCTGATGCAGTGCAGCAGTGTAAATAAGTTTGTGCTTGTTTTTTTATACTTGTTTATTTCTCTGACTTCACCTCCTAATCTTTGGGATGGAGTAAAAAGGAATGTGGGGATGGCTGACTCCCTTTTCCCTCATGCAGAATATCGATGCTGGTATGGGAACGTAGAAGACATGGGAACAGCCTGAGTTGTTAACTTCTTAGAGCCAACAACTTCTGGGTTGACTGTACTGCCTAGCTGATGGACATGATCTACCAGGATGTAGTGCTAAGCTTTCTCAGGCTGGGACTTCTCACAGTTTGAAATGTTCTTTCTTTTTTCTGCTGTCTGGGTTTTGGGATCTTCAGAGTTTGCAAGGGGACAGTGGTTTGTTCATTTGTTCTTTTGAAAACCATTGAGTGCTTAGATTCTGTGGCAGTAAGCAGAATAGAAGTATGTGGAAAATAGATGCAGGTTGGGTTTTTTGTTTTGTTTTGTTTTGGTTTTTTGTGACTGGAAATTCACCAAGCTCCTTGTGCCTACCATACTAGCTGTTTCTCTTGCTCCAGAAACAAACAGTACATGAACAATCCACATGGTTTTCTTTCTGTACCTGCAGGTGAGCTTTGGAGGTAATTGTTGCTGGTTACAAGGACAGTTTCAGACATACACTAAACCAAATATGCCTTTGTGGTCTCAGTGGTGGTGTAAGCCATGAAGTTGTGTTGCAGATGTGGTGTGCATTCAATTTTGCTTTCATTTTGAAAGGTAAGTGGCTGAGAGCCTCATGCAATGCATCAGTGTTGTCCAGAATGGAGAAAATAGTCCAGGTGCACAGTGTTTGATGTCCTGTTGCTGCTGTTCAAGGGCGTGGGTTTTATGCAAACATAGCCCAACAGCCAGACTAGCTTACTTAGGTGCCACTGGCAGGCGTCAGACCAGCTGAGACCTTACAAACTTTCACCCAGGTTACAAACAAGTTCTCATGAAAACATGATTCAACTCCAAGGGTTGCAGGTGGGTCTCCATGGAGAACATTTGGTTACATTTATCTGCAGAGAGCAACCCAATGCTCCAGAAGAAAGCCCTGAGCACTTGCCCTTTTTAGATTCCAGGATACCGACTTCCCTAAATTTCTGGTTGGCAGCACTGAAGAGAGTCCTGCTTTGGGGTTTCTTGAATAATCAAAGGGAAGCTTTTTGTTCCTGACTTACTTGCTCCTGGGAGAACCAGAGTGAGGAAAGCCTGTCTGCATCCATACACACCAAAATCAATAGAGGAGCTGTCGTGTTTGCCTCAAAAGACTCCTGTACCTTCCAGAAAAAACCTCAGCAAAGTCAATAAGAAGAGGTCCCTGTGAAGTTTCAGAGCTGTGGGATGAATCACTGCTCTCCATACCTGACAGAAAGAGTGTTTGAGAGCATCTCCTGGAGGAATTCCTTCTTGGAAGTGCTTGCCTCTTACCTGAATCCCTGCATGACCTCCTGCAGCCAGGCAAATGCACCTGACAGGCTGCTACTGTGCCAGATCAGCCTGCTTTGCTCTTCCTCAGGAGGTGCATGGTCTAAATAGTCACTTCATTCACTATGCTGGTCCTTGTACCACCATGCTAGGCTGGCGTTTTAAATAGAATAAAAGGTTTTCAAAAGTTTGAGGCTGAGTTTTTGGAGGTATTTGGACAGACAAAGCTTACAAGTGAGCTGAAAGTTGTTTTGGAACAGTGCTTATGCTTAGCCCTCCTGGCTGATTTAGAAGCATGTTTTTATGTCCTTCAAAACACAGATTAGCCAGAGAGCTGGTGACTCAGCTTTTCATTAGCACCTGTCCCTCTGAGAGTGGCTCTACAGTGAAAGCAAGTCACCACATGCATGCAGTCAGTGGTGAAAGGCTGGAGCTTCTAATCCTAACCTAATGCTATACTGGGACAGAGTCTTTGTGTCCTGGAAGTGGCTATCCTCCCCATAAATCATAAATTGACACTAGTGACTAGAGTGGGAGAGAGGTCTGCATGCGGCCCAATGAATCCCATCTGCTTTGAGGTGGGAAGAAACACCTGAGGTGGAAGAAAAAACATTTTTAAGATTGTTCCTACACTTCATTCTGAAGTTTTCTGCAAGTGGATTTCAGCTCTTTTTGCAGTACTAAAAGGAGGGGGGTGACAATGGTCATTAGTGATGCCATGTGAGGAATATTTAAATGAAAGGCTTCTCTGAAAATTTATAAAAAAAGAAAAACAGCCTTTAAACACGACTGATCAATGTTGTCAAGAGACGTCATCAAAAAAACATTGAGGAGAAGGCGGGAAAAAGATGGTGGGAACCCTATGTGGCACCATGTAGTCTCTTGGAGCACTGTCACAAAATTAGACAGAGTCTTGTAATACAACTGACAGAGCTGAGACAGGAGCAAATTAGGACAGGGATCCTAGGATTTTCTCTGTGCCACTTCCCTCTCCCGGAGGCAGCAGTTGCTTTAGTTGATTAAAATAAGAAAACTTCTGTCCAAAGCTTAATCAGACATTCTCTTTTTTATTTGAGGAAATGGAAAAGCCAAGGAGGAACTTTAATGCCAACACAGGCACTTTTAGTTTGACTTACCTCTTTCTCTCTGTCCATTCTGAAAGGGTTGGAAGTACAAGAAGGGAAACATCCTCAGCCCTGAACTGGATTGTCCACAACATCCACGTTTTTTTTCCTTCTTCTCTGTGCTTCAGGCTATTTATTCTTGCTGGAGGCTTTCTGAATGGCTAAGGGGAAGGTAAGGGTAATGTGGTGAAGCTCATCCTGATCCAAGAATGGGCTTGGTCATTTCTCTCCCCAGCCCATCTCCTCACCTTTCCTGCTGTCAGGTTGCTCATTCTGAAAACTAAATTGGTTTGGGTTGAAAACTAGGTCCATGTATTGTTCTAAAAGATTTATAACTTGCCAGTCAAGTATTTTGGTATGTGTTTAAAGTTCTGAATATTGTATTTAAGTATGAAGTTTACTTTTTCAGGCATACTACTTATTTAAAATTGCTTTGAGGCACTACTGCAAGCATTTGGTCATGGTAAAATAGCAGCAGAGAGAACTATTTTACAAAATTGAAAAGCTGTTCATTTTCCCTGAGTGAAAATGTTTCTTATTTTGTGCCTGACTTTTTGTTCTTTATGTATGGCCCTCCTAGCACTTGAAGCCTTAGTCAATCCTGATGGCTTTTAATTGAACCCAAAATTACCCAAAGCTCAGCTTGCTTTCACAAGAAGTATTTTGTAATATGTTTCAATTTGGATTTCCTGACTCCAGCTACTGCATCAGATGTTTTGTGCAGAGATGTGCTTTCTTTTGGTGTGCATAAAACTGTCTCATATTCTGAAAAAATTACTCCATAAAATGCAAGGCTCTAGTACAGAATGGTGGTAATGACAGAGATATCTATCAAGACAATTTCATGATGCTCAGTGTTGCTTTGCAGTTTTTGTTAATCTGTGAGGGAAATCACTCCTGTTTCATTTTCCTTCTGTAGTGGCATATTGAGCCCGTTCATCAGCATAGAGAAATTTAGGTTGGAAGGGACCCCTGGTGGTCATCTGGTCCAATCTCCTATGCAAAGCATGTTCAACTAGATCAGGTAAATTTTTCCTTGTATCTAATTTGAATTTCCTGTTTTCTGGTTTTTGTCCATTGCTTCTTGTCCTCTTACTGTGCATCTCTGAGAAGAGCCTCGCAGCAGCATCTCTGCAGCCTCTAAGTGTAGACAGCACCGAGGTCTCCCTGGAGCTGTCTCTTCTCCAGGCTGAACAAACCCTTAAGCTCTCGTGCCTCCTGTGCTTCAGCTCCCTAAACATCTTGGTTGCCTTTCACTGGGCCCCAGTGTCTGTGTCTATAATTAGGGGAAGGAGTGGGTGCGGATGGGATAGCCTTGTCTTAAGAGGCAGTGGCTGCTCTTGGGAACAGTGATGAGAAAGATCAAAAACCCAAGAGCTGCCCTAGGTGTAGTCTCCATTAACGCCTTTTATATCTACAGGTCTGTGTTTGCTGAGGTGCAAGATGTCTGCCCTGAGGCTGATCTCTAACAGAACCTCCCAACAGGCCTTGTCTAACTCTGATTACACCTGGGACTACGAGTACTATGAGTATGGACCAGTGTCATTTGAAGGCCTGAAGGCTCACAAGTGTAAGTTCAGTAGAAACATACTTCAGTGCAGCTGAGCTTCCTGTCTACGTGTTCCTAGTCTTCACCTGTGACTGAATATTGTACCAAAACTTTTCTCTCCTAATTCCTAGGATTCTCTGCAATTAGCAGCATCCCTCTACTTACTAGATCATCATTATTGTTTATTATTCTGTATCCTTTTGTTGACTTTTTCTTGTGCCCAAGAGATCATGGATTTATTGGCTGTGGTAGAAATTTGTCAATCCTGAGGAATATCTGACTATTGGGAAAAGTTAACAACAACAACAAATACAGATACACTGCTTCTTCTGGTGACTACTTGTTAAGATCAGTGTTGCTTTGTTTTGATTCTATTTGTTTGTATTTGGTTCTATTAATGGTTAAAAGGCAGTGGTGGGGAGCCTTACCTGCATTACCTGTGTTTGGTTTTCCCGATAGAAAATAAAGTTTAGGTTTTTAAAAGGTTGAAAATAAGTGAAGAATTTCCTCCTTCTGAACAAACTTGCCTATGGTACTTTCTTCATAGGGGGTGTGGGCTAAATTCAGTTTTCTGTTAATACTGGAATTGTTTTACAGTATAGGCAAAAAAAGGATAGGTACCAGAAAGATGAAAAATGTGGATTGGAACTGGGAGAAAATGTAAAATGTTACTAGGACAAGCTAGTATAGCTGAATCAACATTTTTCTAAAATCTGGACAATGGATATGATGATCTTTCCTTTTAGAGAAGATGATTGTGACGGACAAACAGTAAAAGAGGGGGAAAAAATGTAAAAGTAACTGACTCAATTACCTGCTGGATCTTGCAAGCACTTTGCTAAAGAGAAAAATACCATCCTGTTTCTTTGTTCCTGAGCTAGATACACTGTGAAAGGGTTTGATCCCCAAACTTCAAAGTTTTGGGGAAGGGTCCCTATCCAGTGCTGGAGCGCTGGTCCAGGATGGATTACATACTTCGTCTCATTTGTCACAATGAGCATTCAGATTGGGAAAAAGTAGTGCCTGCACTGGCAAACAGCAGCCAAGAAAGGCTGATCTCCCCTTGCCTCTACACAGTCAGAAGGTTTTGGGGAGGCTCTGCAAGGGACAGAAGAAACTTGTTGAATTACTAACACTTCTGAAAAAAAAAAATAGAATAGAATTTACTTTTTATTTTTCTTCTCCCCAAAAAAGTCTGCTGATTACTGTCTGTATTTTTACAGATGATAGGTACTTGAAAAATATGGGCTAGCTTTCATCATGTTTTTAATTTATCTTCCATTCTTCCATTTAATCAGAGGTTAAACCTGATTTCAAAGATTACTGGTTGCAAAGATCCGCTGAAATGTTATGTACACATCTTCTTTTCAGCTCAGTGTCTCAAACAGCATGATGGGACAAAAAAGTATAAATGACAGCTGCCTCTGGATTGCAGAAGGCACAGCTGCAAATCAGGTCTTGGATTGCCATCAAAGTGATTGTCATGCTGAGCGTGGCAGCTGAGCTTCTCTGTCTGGCAGTGCTGTTGATACAGCAGAAGGTCCTGGACAGCTCTTAGAGAAGGGGACAGAAGCAACAACAGCTTTTCAGGAGGAGCTTGATGAAGGATGTCACTAGTAGTACTTGAGTCAGTGATCTAGGAAGTCCCTTCTGGTTATGGTGGATTTTCTTTAGTTTTTGTTTGTTTCTTTGTTTAACTGATAGGTTGGAGTTGCCTCTGGTTTTTTTCACTGTTATTGCATGCATTCCCCAGAGGCCAGAGTTTAATCTACTAAAGGAATAGTCTGTGTTGTGTATGGGATGGTATTTCTTGGCATGGTGTGTTCTTGTTCCAGATATTGCCAGCTGAGCTGAGATTGTTGTGAAATATGGAGGCAATGCGATCAGACATGAACTTCTCTGAAATCCTAAACCAGGGAGAAGGAGAGCAGACTAAACAAGGGTTGTATGGGGAGGGTCACCTTGAATACTTACAAAGGAAAGGTGCCAATGAATGCCTGTAACTTATGTTGGAGAGCTCATCAGGGAATGGACTTCACTTTAGCTGATTTGATTTAAATACAAAGGAATTCAGAAGCCTGTTTTCTGAAAGCAGAGAAAAATTTTTTTGAAGTGACCTGTCAGAAAAAGGATAGACAAAACAACCTACTACTCAAAAATACTTTTCTTTGAACAACAACAACAACAACAACAAAAAAAAAAGCCACAGATGTTTCAAATATATGACTGCAAAAGAAGAAAAACAAAAGGCAAAAAGTATGTTCTGCTGGAGAAGAAGTGAAGGCAGGAACTAGAAATCAAAAAATCTGGAAAAGTTGGGACTAAATATTTTGTGCATTAAAGCTTTAGAAAGTATATAGACAAAGACAGCCAGGAAATAGTTGTGACTGCCAGAGATAAGAACAAAATCACTTTTTTGTGCCCTTGAAAATGAGGAATCCTCAGTAATGTTAGTGAGAGACAAAATAGGTAGGAATGATCAGAGGACTTGGAACTGCTGCCAGGATGTTGTGAGTCTGTATTATGAAGAAAAGGAAGGCTGCAACTTGAAAATGTAAAAATATCCCATGACTATCTATTTGTAACTTTGGGCAGTGTAAATGTCCTTCATACCGTATTTGTTGAACAGAAGTTGGGTTATGTACTGTTAATTTTGAATAAGTGTTTAGAATTCAATAGGTTTGAATAATTTCCACTTAAGTGGGTGAGATCTAGATGAAATATTGAAGAGAACCCATGATACCTGCTTGAATTTTGAACAAATTCAAACAATGTAATTTGTACAGCAGAGGGTTGCAAGTGTGTCAGGAGGCACAATAAAACAAGGAAGATGTAGCATTAGGCTCAGTAAATGTAAGAATTCTGTTGGGAGCAGGGACACCAAACCAATCACAAAACAGGCTTGTTATTCAGCACACAATAGTAGGTAGCAGTAGTTTATCAGAGTCTTGATTTTCTCTTTTTCTCTTTTTCCCTTTTCCCTTTTTCTTCTTTTCTTCTTCCTTTCGTTAAGATTTTCAGGTTGATTGTTATAATCTATGTGCGTTTTTTTAGTCATCCTGACCGCATTTTATTCTCTGGTTGTTAATGCAGCTGCATACCATCCAAGCATGTCTCACTAATTGGAAGGTTCTAGTAGCTATAAATGTTTAAGTGGTAAAATTTTTAAAGGGAGTGTTTCTTTTTAGATGAAATCTTCAGGTACTACAAAGTCCAGCAGGATGAGCTATTTTGTATTAGGAAGGTTGACCATAAAGTATATCTTTAACCAGTGAATATGGGCAATGCCTACAGAATGATTTTGAAAGTAATTTAGTTCACATAATATATGGAATTACAGAAATAAACTCATGGAAGAATGCTTAAAGCAGAAAGGGGTATTAAACCTCCATCACAGGGACCTATACTCAAACCACATTCCTGTTATTTTACACAAGGTATTGAGAGGGGAAGATATGGCATAGGAGAGATGGAATAAATATTGTAGTGGGAGATTTGAAACTTAACCTCCTTAGTTCACCTGAGAAAGGGATTAAAGAGAGACTTCACTGTGATAAAGTATTTTCTCAGGGAGAAAATCTCAAGTTGCAGCAGGCATTTTGACTTTGCAGGGAAAGAGAATGGTTTGAGTTGATTTCCAGTTTTCACATATGCCTTTTAGTGTGGAAGATATTTCAGAGTGGAAGCATGATTAACAGCTGGGGTCAAGCACCAGGTAGGATAGTTAATTCCTCATTTTTTCAGTGTCTTTAATTAGTCCTATAGGAATTCTGTGCTGTGCCTGCTGCACTGGTCAGATATTACAGCCAGTGAGGATTTCTGAGGTTTGGTAGTGGCTGTGTAATGAGAGTTCAGGGCAGAAAGGATTCCTGTCCTGACCGAGCCTTCCCTCTTCCATATTTGTATGTTAATGTTTTTGAACTTCTACTGTGGAAGTTTGGAATACTTGCATAAGCAAAGAATTACTAACTGAAATGATAGATGAAAAAATACCTGGGTGCTGATGGGTCCTGGGCCAGGTGATATAGAGTGCTAGTGCTCTGTAACTTTGTTCCATGCTAATCAGTTGATCATTGTTTGGAAATATGTTTGTCTCACCTGAACCTCTCTAAATTAAGTTCCTGGAAACTTTGAGCTTCCCTCAGGAGCAACTGTGGATCTTCCTTGAAGTTGTAAGTGGACATAGATTTGTTTTCAGTAGCACTGGCAAATTGTCTACGGTCCGTTTGCTGTAGATGAGAACAGTAAATACAGTTTATGCACACAGGCAAAAAGCCATGCTCTTCCCAATGATTGCTATATTTGGCTACTGCACTGGTATTTTCTTATTGATTAACTGATGGTTTGACTTTTTTGTTCATATCTGTTGCGCTCCTCTGACATTGTGTTGCAGTTTTCTGTACTTAAGTTGGAAATCCAAATGGAAAATTATTCAAAAATGTATCATGTCTGTTGGTTATTGATATTTATTGAAGCAGCAAATAGTTTTATCTGTGGTTCTGTTCCTTGCAGAACCCTCTGTCTTGCCACTAAAAGGTCTTCCTAAACATATTTTGTCAAAGAAATCCATTTAAATCCAAAAACTTAATGGTCTGGGGCAGAAATAACTTAAAATAGCAGGAGTTCAGTTCTACAGAGATAGAGGATTTTGAGGAAAATCAAATAATCCTCTATTCCTTGTTTTAGCACTGAAGTTCCAAAGCAATGCTTGGAAATGGGCCTGGCATCACATAGGGAGCTCCTCTTATTTTACTAACCACAAGAATTGTCTTCCCTCTGTTATCTACTGTCTGGTTTGTCTAGATACCTGTAGAATTTGGTCTCAAAATGAGATTTTCAATGGCAGCTTTCTGTTTAAAAATAGATAAAGATAAATTTGTTTATCCCTTCTCTTTGTCACCCAGAAATAAGCTGCAATTTTTTTGGGGTTTGCTGCCTGTGGAAGGCAACAGTTTGCAAGTGCATGTAAAATATTGATCATCTTGTTTCCTCTTTTTATTTCACCAGATTCCATTGTGATTGGATTTTGGGTTGGTCTTGCAGTTTTTGTCATCTTCATGTTTTTTGTCCTGACCCTGCTGACGAAAACAGGAGCACCACATCAAGAGTGAGTCTAAAAAGGGGAATAACAAATCCAGCCTGCTAAGTGGCACACCTGGGCTCTTGCAGCCCCCAAACAGGCAGTGACTGTGTGTTTATTCTAGTCTGCTCCTATGAAACAGTGCAGTCTGTCTTCATTTCAAGCAATTTTAGTATTTTCATTTTTAAAGCATGTTTTGGGTAGGCTGCCAAACAGGTGCCTTTAGATTACTGTTTTGCAAACAGGTGGGATGGTTCTAGGTAGGCTCAAGTTTTCATTGAGTGATACTGTGAATATCGACAGAGTAGATACAAATAAAATACAGTGCAGATGTTGAATTAAGAAAGCTGTAGCCTGGCTGGTTTCCAAATGTTTGTGTGTTCAAGTCCAAAGATAGATAAGGGTAGTATTTGCAAAATCTTCCCTTAACCCCTGAGATCTGAGAGTGTCTTAGTTTCTGCTGAGAAATTGCAATAGATACTGAAGCAGAGATCAGCTTGACATTTCTTTAAAGCCAGGGTCCCTTGAAAGTCCCGTATTTTTTATTCTTTCTGGCTGATAAGTAAGTGCAGACCATGCCTTGCCTCAGTGGTTTATCTGCATTTGCACAAGACACAGGCTGTCAGTGTCCCTTCCTCTGAGAAAGTTTGAAACCACAACTCTGCTCAGGCTTGTGTGCCATAAAGTGGAAATAAAAAGCCTCTCTGGAGCGTGAGATTGCTTGCAGGCAGGTAGCAATGATGAGAAGCTGATTGCAAAAGGCAATTGCTGGTGCTTATCACTTCTAAAGCAGCCTGTCTCTGCCTCCCGGAGCCGCTTTCCTATTCAATCACATGTAAACTCACTCTGGAACTCTGTGTAATGGCACATCTCGAGAGACAGGACCACATTAGGGAGGGCAGATGTATGTCCTGAGCCTCTTCTGTGCTCCTAAAGTTTTGCTTCTGTGAGAAGAAAATAGAGGCAGAAGAATCCAGCTTACCAGAACTGACATGCTGGTATTTTTGCTTCCTCTACAGACTGTTATGAACTACCCAGATATTTATTGCCCCCAAACAGATTTAAAATCCCTGTAATTGTTGGTGTGCTGTCTCTTTTTCATGAAGGTCTTATTTATTAGCTGGGCATGAGTCTGGATCTCATGAGGATAACTTGAGGGGAAAAAGTGATAAAGTCAAAAATACACATATAGAGAGAATTTAATATGGATATTTGTCAAAAACTTTCACACTTGTAAAAATTTACTTTCAGGTACCAGAGGCCTGCTTGATATCTCCCACTTTTTTCTACTTTTTTCGTCAATCTTCTCAGACCAGTGTCCTAGAGAGTTTGTGAAATGTCCACCTTTGGTCAACTTCTACATCCAGATAACGTGATCAGAATTCAGACTTCCCCTTAACTTCATCATTAGGCTTGAGACCTCCAGAAATCCCTTCTGTTCTACACCTTAATATAATTTTTCTTCATTTGCTGGAGCAAGACCACTTATTCCTTTCTGTATTTGTTGTAGATCTCTTTGCAGCTTTAGGAGCTGTGTGTCTGAATTCTTTCTCACTGGATATGTATGCTGAGTTGGCACCTTCAACAAATTTGAGCAAGGTTTTTTTTGACATTTGGTAATGAAATGTGCATGGGTACTTAACATGGATGCTCTGGGAATATGCTAAGGGCAGTGAATACAGTTTTGTTCTCTTATTTTTGATCCATGTATATAAAAACCGGAGAACAGCTACCTGTAAAACCAGAGCAGACTGGTTTTAGTTTGCCTGCATTTTCTATTTTTATACCTGACTGGACTCATCGTGACTCAGTGTTTCATTACTGGGCTGCCTTGAGCTCTCTTTTAGAAATAGATGTTAACGGGATTCCTAGGTCCTGGGAGAAAGCCAGCTTGATGGATGGATGAAGTCTCTGACTTCACCAAGGCTATTTTGCTATTCTTTAAAGTACCGTTAATGTGAAAGATTAAGTGTATCTGGGCTCAGATGGATGGATCCAAAGTAGAATACTCAGATTTTTTTTTTCCTAGTAGTATGCTTTTCTTGGCTCAATATGAGAGGGCATGATAGGATGTACTTTTCAAAATCACACAAGATGTTCAGAATTAGGTACATTCTCAGACCAGAATGGACAGGATATGGATGGCAACTGGCAGAAATTCAGTGAGTTATGGAAATTATGTCTATTGCATTTCTCCTTTGTTTGCTTGAATATATAAGTCTGTGTGGAACATGGTGCAACTGAAAAAAAAATTTGTTGGCAATATCTGAATTTCCAAAAAATGCTCTCATTCATCACTCAGGAGAGGAAAGCATGCCATACCATATTTGTTTCTGCATTTGAAAATGTCCTTAAGAGCATATTTATGCAACAAATGCAAAAGATCATGCAACCCTATCTACAAAACCCATCGATCTACAAAATATTGGCTGATGTAATCTTAAAGCAGTAAATATTAGATAACCAATTTTTAATTTTTTTTTTTAAGAAATCAGTTGATCTTGGTTAAGTAAATATGAATTTTGAGGCTGCTTTTCTTGAGTGTTCTGAAAATATATCTGCTGAGGAATTCTGGCAGATTGTAAGGAGCAAGACCATGCAAGTTTCTAGTCTAGTTTTAAAAAAATGTAATAAAATTCCTCTCCAAAATACAAAGATGGTGTTTGTGAATTTCAAAATCCAAATATATCACTCTGTATTAGATCATGTGTTCCCTGCTCATGAACACAGGTTTATGCTTCATCACATATTCTCAACATTCTGGGTCACTGCAAAATTTATTTGCATCTTTTGTTCTTCAATCGAGATTAGGTTGCCATTGCCAGTCTTGTGTTCCCCTCTGCAGGGTCAGCCTATGCTCCTTCATAGTTCACTGGATTATGAGACACTTTCCACCTATGAAGTAATTCTACTCCTGTAGTGGATGCATTTTAAACTTTCTTCTGCAGTCACTTCTTCCTGGGCCCACAATGCTTTTCCTTTCTGTGCTTATTTGCCACCTCTACTGCCTGTGCCACAACACCACCTAGAAACTATCGGGAGAGATTTGCCAAACTATATATGAAACTTAAACTCAGAGTGGTGCTTTTTACAGCATTATAAATACATAAATGTCAGTTGTCAGTTCAGAATTATTCCAGGCTGTTTGCCCCCTGCTGTGTATACAGTAGATTATTACTTAGTTACTGGTCAGTCTTACATCAATTTAAATGCTATTCTTCTACCTGATTCACTTTGAAATGCAGAATGAGCCAACACAGTTTTGACAAACTAGAGAACTGCTCTCATTTCTGGGCTAGTGGAAGTGATTTTATGACGACAGAATTCCCCCATCATATAATGGAAGTAAATTAGCTTTTGAGAAGCAGGGATCTTTAACTGTGATTGAAAGACCAGTGGTAGGTATCCTGTGAAAATTTTAGTGGGTAGATTTCTGAAGGTGTCATCTGAGACTGAGAAAAGCTTGTAGGCACTTATCTCCTACTGCAGGCTTGAGGAAATTAAATTACACCAGAAAACTCTTCAGTGCTGGGTGGACCTTTAGGTGTCCAATTATCTGACTCCAGTGTAATTTGCTACATCTTCAGATGTAAACAGTGAGATTTACTAGCTCTTAACAAAATTCATATTCTGAGAACGTTTCATTGCTCATTATCTGAATACCTCTACTACCTTCCAAATGCAAATAACTTGCATTTTGTAATGATAGCTTATAAATTCAGCCTGACAAAGAATGAATCTGTAAAACTGTTTTCTGGCTTAAGCTCTTCTCACCTCCAGCTGCAAATGGCTCTCGCATGAGTCCATGCAGATTGATGCTGGTTTGAGATAAGATTTATAGAGAAAACGACCAAAAACCATGTTAAACTATCCTTCCTGGGCTGCCTGGATTGTTAAGACTGCCAGTGTTCAAGGCATTCTTTAGTTCCAGCTCTCCTAATCTGGAAATCTGAATGTCATTGATTGAAGTCACTGGAAAAGATGGTTTGATGTCTGGACAAACAAGCCCTCAATGCCCTTAGTGAGAGCAAAACTGCCTGTGCCTCAGAAACATTTTGTCCATCAATGACTTTGCTCAAACTGTTTTATGAGCTATTTAAAACATTTATTACTACTTGAAATCAAGAGTGTTTACAAACTCATTCAGTGAGGTGATTATTATAGCATTTTGATTACTAGAAGTGCCATTTAAGAGTGCTGGCATTAACTTACTCCCATGGAAAATTATCCTGACAAATGAAGACTTAAAATTGCTTGAGCAGAAAATAATAGTGCTAGCTTTAAAAGTCTGTGGTAGATAAACTGTAGGGTTTCCTTTTCTCCTGATCATAATGGTTGCTGAAACCATTGCTGAAACTTGTTGCTAAGAACTCAAATAGTTCTACTTTTGTGTTTACTCTACTTTTCTTTTTCCTCCACAGCAATGCAGAACTTTCTGAAAAAAGATTTCGCATGAACAGCTTTGTGGCGGATTTTGGAAGACCTTTGGAATCTGAGAAGGTGTTTTCTCACCAAATGGGTGAAGAATCCCAGTCACTTTTCCATTTCTGCATTAATGAAGTGGACCACATGAACAAACAAAAAGAGAGTCAGAAAGGTCCAAGTCTGGAAAGTAATACCCACTTCCACGAGGTTCCCAAAAGCAGTGGAATGTTTGAGGAAGATGTACATTGTATTACAAAATTTAACATTCCTAACTTTGTGAACACTGAGCAGAACTCTTCATTAGGTGAGGATGATCTCCTCATCTCAGAGCCACCAATCATTTTAGAAAACAAACTGGTTATGCAATCTTCCCATCGGATCCTTGATTGAAAAAAATATTTTCCTTTAAGGTAAACATTCCCATTATTGTCCAGTTTGAAGCTTTTCTTGGCCTCCTGCTCTTTTGACAGAAGGTATTCCCAACCTGTGCTTTTTATTGTATGTAAGACTGGCTGTACTGATAGAACTCAGTTTAGACAAGAAGACACTGAGTGCTTTTTTCTGATGCCTTCTATGGGCTAAAATTTCTGCCCAGTATTATTTTTGCTTTTTGATTTTTTTGTTTGTTTCTTGTATTGATCTTCATTTTTAAATGACTACTTACGACCACCTTCTGAAGGATAATAATTTACAAGGACTGTGAAGACTGGAGCCTGGCACTGGGAGGTCTGTGAAAATTCACTGGCCAAGAAAAGTGTAAATCTCAAAGAAGACGGGAGAAAGGAATAAACAGCCCTTGGGGAGGTTCTGTAGTTTCCGCTACTCCCAAAAAGGATACCTGAAAGTTAAACAGCACAATAAATATCTGCTTGGAACTTCAGGTTCTGATCCCTAACTCTTTTTGGTGCACGTTAAACCCAATTTACAAAGCTTCCAGAGGGAATACCTTGCAAATTAAATTATTTGGTTACAGTGTTTACAAAATGCTATCACCACCTGCTGCTGAGTAAAAGCAAATTGGTGCCTGTAATTATGCTTCAGAATGACACCTCAGCAGCTGCCCTGTGATGACATGGAATTAGTATTCTACACAAAAAAACCACACACTGTGATTTGACTCTTCCTTTTTCTTTTTTTCTGTTAATTGCTGATGTGAAATTCTGTTCAGTAATTACAGGATTCAGTAGCTAAATCACAGGAAATAAGAAAAAACCTTTTTCTTTTGCCAATAAAGTTACTACATGCAAATGAAGGTAGTATGTTATCTGTTGCTAATAGGCTAATCCTTCCTATGCTTTTTGCTTTTATAAAATGTCATTTCTTTACTCATTGGTCAGTGAAGTGCTAGCAGGCTTTGAGTTGAGAGGACAAACTCCAAAAGTATAGCTAAGCTGCCCTTGCTCCATCTTCTTTTTTACTCAGTTGGGATAGGGTTGCAACCCCAGCTGCTCTCCCACTGAAAGATTCGGTAAGGATTTGAATAGGATTTGAATTCTTTATTTTTGAGACATGAAATTAAGTTCTGAACCTTTGAGAGCACTTAAAAGTGTATTTCAGCTTCAAAAGATGGCAACTAAAGACTGAATGGTTTTACAGCAAGTATGTAAGATGGAGAGGTACCAGGTTCAAATCCTTTGCTAGATTTCATGTATGCTCTGCAAGAAGCTCTTAATTGAGATGAAAAGAGTGGATTCCAGACACTGTGCCTAACTGGATTTTCTTGAAATAATGTGCTTTGTATCCAACACATCTGTGTTTGAGGTTAGAGACCTGCTCATACATTCTTCAGCCACTTAAATGCTGATTAATTCATCCCTTCTTCACCTTACAAACAGGAAAAAGAGTGAACGGGTTAAGCATTTAAAGAATACAAATTGTGTAGGAAGAATTCAGGAAACATCTTTTTTTTTTATGTCCTGTGCCCTTATTACACACCACTTACAAATTAATTTCCTGTTTTCAAACGTAATTTTTGCAGGACTTGCTAGTGTTTAAAGCAACAGGATTACACTTAAAACAAAGCAGAGACTATTTAAAACTACTGGGTTATTGCTGAAAATACTTCCCAGAGAAGACTGAAATGAACCCTGTTCTGAATGAGCACAGCCCCATAGGCTGCAATGGATATCTCCAGTAAAATGTGTCAGGTGCAGAAAAGGTCTTCTTTCACAAGAAATACATAACTACAAGTATGAAGGCTGTAGGTATGGACTTTCCTAAACTTGGGAAATCTGTCTCTGAATATGGCATCTACTTCCTGCTGAGGCACCACAATAACTACTAGCTATCTGATGGTTAAATTTTGAAGCTCAATATTGCTCCTGCTAGCCCATTGTGGGACTTGTACTAAACAGGGCTTTTATAGCTGATTTCTGGACGAGTAAACTGCCTTTAGTAATGTTTGAGCTACTATTTTAATTTTATTTTTGCCTTTGCTGTGCTTGAAAACTGCAATGCTGCTTGAAGGAAGGTCAAATCTATGTGGAATCCATCTCCTTTGCAACTAAGAAATGAAGGGTACTTTAAAAGCATTTAAAACTATGCTCCATTTAGGTTGGAAACAGACCTTTACGATTATAAAGTCCAACCATTAACGCAGCACTGCCAAATCCCCCTCTAAATCATCTCCCCCTGTGCCACGTGGCTTTTTAAAACCTCTAAGGATGGTGGTGGAAGCAGGAATGGTGACTCCACTGCTTCCCTCGGCAGTCTGTTCCGGTGCTCTGCAGCTCCTTTGGGGGGAAAAAAAATCTCAAAAGTTTCACAAGTTTCAAAACAATGCAGATGGGGTTTTAGAAAAAGATTCTGCTATTCCCTGTAGGCTAGCCTATGCTTTTCTTCTGCTGCCTTAAATCTCACTGGCTTTTCTTTGGGTACATAACTACTGCTTTGGGGAGAAAAAGGAAGCATTTTGAGTATAGATATTGGCAATAATGCCTAGATGAAGGGTACTTAATAAAATGACCCAGACATGATGCCAACTTAACTTACATTTAAACTGCATAGTTAATATCCTTCTGCAGCATGTATTAATCCTGAAAAGCTATTAAGTGTTTGGTTCCTGCTTCTGTTCTCTCCTGATGATGGTTCTACTTTTCTCATCTTACCTCCCTTCTATATTTAAAGTCCTTCATGCTGCTTTTCTCAGAAAAATAACCTGTCAGCCCCCGCTGCAGAGCTCCCACGCCACTTCAGAGACACTGTGGCAGCAATAGTCTGATTCAGACTTTTGGTCTGCCTCTGTATTAAAGCAGAGCCAAAGACAAATGCAAAAACGTTCTGCAGTCTTCAAAAGTAACTATTTTAAGGCTGTCCTTCCTTTTTTAAAAATTTTTTTTTCTTTTTCCTTTTAAAGAATAAGACATATTTAGCCTCAGGGGAAAGGGCAATATATAACCTGTTTAAAAAAATGCCATCTTTTCTCAGAAAATAAACTCATTTGTGCACTAGAAACAGAATAGAAAGTGTTCTGATCATAGCAATCTTCAAAAGGAGTACTTGGAATTTAATGGTGTTTGAAAATGGAATTTTTGTGAGTTTTCTTAGTGCTTGGCCTCAAGCCTCTTCTCAAAACTCAACATAAATGGATCACCTGCAGCAGATTTAACTGCAGAGAGACATAGCTCCTCTAAACCAGCTACATATGTTTGCTTGCCTAAACATATCTTGAATTCTGTAAGAACTTACTAGGTCAAGTTATTTATCCCAGTTTTCAAAGGTAAATATTTGCAAAATGCTCTTCTGTGTAAACAAGTTTTAGTTGTATCTTAAAAAAAAAAGGGCAAAACCCCCAAACCTATAATGTAAAATCAGTAAATGCCTGCTCATAGAGAAGAGAGAGAATGGTTAAACTGTTTTTGTCTCTCCTACAGTCCAGAGCTATCCAGTCTCTGAGACGGCAAGGTGAAGTAAATGAGGTATACTTGTCATGAAATTAAGTATTTATGCACCTGAGTCCTCGACCTTGAATATTCTAACACTGACATTTTTTGCCACCTTTTAGCCTTGGATATTGACAGGTAGCAAGGACAGCAGAGAAGAACCTTCTACCACATGCTCTTCAATGAGAGCAAGAGTTGGAGGCCTGTGCTTTCTTATTTTTGGATGAGAGGTATGTGGTTAGCTGTATGAAAGGCTAGTTTCAATTCAGAGGTATCACTTGATTTCCTGTTCAAGAATCAGGGCAACACATTCCCTGCGGAAGTGGTTTTACACAGCTAGTGCTGGTGCCCTTGTCCTTTTTCCTTGTATTTTCCAGAGTAGGTTAAATATGGATAGATAGAGGGGCAGACTTCAAAATGTATTATGTACTATCAAATAGAGTCTTCACTCACAATAACCTGTTTGTTACATGAACAGTTTAGACATGTATTTCATAGAACTTGAAACAGAACAAACTGCTGCTGTCTCTGCCCCAAGAGCCGTGATGAAATCCGATCCTTTTCTGCACATCATGTTTTCCTCTCTTGAAGCAATCTAGGTCACTGAGTCAACTAGCCAGCTGTTCACGTGATTTCTTAAAAGCTTCAAACATGACACTTCAAATTATTATACTCCAGCTGCTTTGCTGTAAACAGATGAAGTCCGCTAAGCATTAGGCAACGACTTAAAGACATTATGTTTGATTCTTTTAATGAATCCATTATGGTGCCTCCTGGAAATACATGATGAAACAGGATGGCACAAGAAGATGAAAAATATACATGAGGAGTATATAATTATGTAACTCCTTGAAAGATCACACTGAAATCCTCAGAGAGTCAGTAACAACTTTAGAAGATAACTTAAAACTTGCACCTTAGTTCTTTAAAAGGACACTCCAACTGCAGCCATTCAAGTCCAGAGAGAGAGTGTTACTATGCAGAGCCACCACTTCATGGTAAATGCCTAAAAACTGAAGACCATGCTGCAGTGAGTGTACAACTGCATAAATACTTGTAAGAAAACAGTATAAATAATCTGATAGCTTACAGTAATGGTAAATAATATTGTCCCTGAGTCAGTAAAACTGATTCAGAGAGAGAAATTAATTCCAACTACGTAAAATACCAGCACTGGTTGAGAACTGACTGTACAAATTGTAAAAAGCGTTTGAATGAACTGCATGAAGATTAGGGCAACCCTCTCTTGATGACTTGAGCATCATACAGGGGAGAGAGTTTCCAGTAACCAGAAATCCTTCCTCTAGGATTCCTGTCCTAGGAACCTCCATCCAGAACCTGGCCTCTTTGGGAACACAAGGGCTGCAGTAGTTGAAAAAACAACTCTCACTTCAGGTCACACCCTTTAACACAGTGTTACATATATAGCAAATTGTACAGGGAATAATTTAGTTGAAATGATTCAATTTTTATCCTTTTCATTTGCAAAATAGACACAAATCAAGAAAACGTATCATATTTACACATAGCTAATATTTTATATACAAAGCATTTTTATATCTACACATTTTATGAATATAAACTTAATACTTTGTTGCATGGGGACAAAATAAAAATACTGAAAATATCTGATCATGAAACAATCCATATTACCATATTAATTGGCAACCAGCCATTCTTTTAAAATATCTATATATGTGTGCATACAGGCTCATTTTATGTTTGTGTAGGTGCCAAAAAGAAAAAACCTTGCACTTAAGCACTGTCTATGTCTATATGGTATAATTTTTTATACTCTTCTGTTTTTTATGCATGCTCAGCCACATATTTGTATGAGAGAAAATGCATGTTTACTGCTGGTCCCTGAAGATCACGAGACATAAACACACATGCACAGACCTGAACTGTTTCATATCTGACTTAAATGCTAGGTTCAACCAAAACTGCAGGTCTTCAGGGACCTAAGGAGTATGTTCTAGCTTTCACCTTCTCTTTGCTCTAAATAAGTATAGTTGATTGAGCTAAATATATGTGCTACAGAATTCTTAAGGACTTGCAGCCACTGAAACTTCAAACTAATGATGTACTGATTTATTGGGAAACCATTCCTCCCAACCACCAAATTGCTATCATCATCTATTTGGAATTTTCTTTATTTTTAATTGCTGCTTCTTGCTTTTAGCAGCAGGCTTTTCATATATATGTTAAGTGTAATAGCCATGCTCATCATCCCCCCCAGTCTCCTGTGGTGCAGTGCAGCTCCTACAGCTTCAGAGGTTCCTAGGGCTACGTTTCCTGGAGTGATGTTTCTTCTTTCCCTCCACTGGGTCCATTTCTTTCTTGAAAGTGGCAAAGAAGGCAGAAGTGTAGCACCCTAAGGTACACGTTTGTGCTGCAGTAGGTATTGCTCCTATGTACCTGCTCTACAAGACAGGTATGTATCTGGCAGGGCCTGAGGAGAGGGAGAAGGCAACAGCCTCCAACATTCAGCGTGTTGCCTGTCAGCTCAGCAGAAAGTTACCCTCCATGTTTGGTATTTTGGTCTGGTTTTCATTTTTTTGGGTGGTGGTGGTTTTTTTGTGTGTTTTTATTTGTTGTTGTTTTTTTCTTCTCCCACCGACCCCCTCCGGCCCTTTTCCTAACTTGCTCAGTATTTTAACTCTAAACTTCCCCACCTACACATCGCTGAAGTCTGAGCTTTAGCACATAGTCTTCACATCTGATTGGTCTCTTTGTCTGTCAAAATCGCCTACAGAGGTACTTACTATCAGATCCTGAACAGCCCATTGTAAAAACCTTATCAGTACAGCCTTCCCCTTTAGAAGGGACACCAATAACTACTCTCACACTTTATGTTATAGGTTTTTTCTGTATCTGCCCAGTAAGAATTCAGCTAGACCCACTCTGCCCATCAGTCTTACCAGCAGAGTTGGAATTATCTGAAAATGAAACAAAGTTCAGCTTGAATTTGAGCACCGGCAGGTAAGGCCTGCTCTGTTCCAGCCCTCCAATCATTCACTAAAGGGGAAAGGGGTCTTAAAGATAAGGGAAGAAATATATGAATTGGAGGGAGAGAAGCAAATTGGAAGAAGACACTTTTCCTGCCCTATGGAATGAAATACATGAATGTTATACACTAAACATACAAATCAAACAGCTCACTACTCAATTTTTTGCAAAGGAATCACTATAAGATAAGTTAGAAATCAAAAATATTCAGGCATGTTCTACAGTCTGTGAAAAAGGAAAATTTTCAATGGTAGTTGAATTTATGGAATAACTTCAATATTCCTATTATTAAAAAAGAAAGTAAATTTATTACTTATAAAATAGAAGACATACAGTATGACTAGGGTATTGCTCAAGGCAAATCTGCCTCTGGACATGATAGATTCCAGACAAGATCAGAATGCAATGCAATTTATACACATTACAATAGTGATTTTCAATAACATTTTCTATACATAACTTTGAATATTAAAATTCTGCTTCCCCACTTAACTACTACCTAGTCATGTCTTCCAACAGCTGTCTGTCACTCTGAATCCACCGGAATCAGGTGCAGGAATAACAACCCCTTGTTTCTGCAGTTCACGTAAAACATCCAGTATTGAATCCAATTCCATTCGAAATTTCTCCAGTTCCTGATTCTTCTGCTGTGCCAGCCTTCGCCACCTCTCAACCTCCTGGGTTTGCCTCACTTCAGAAACGTGCTGTGTTAGTTGGGTTGCCTGCAAATTAGAAGAAAGTCAGCACTGTGACTTATGCCAACACTCAGCCAGTGCTGCCACTTAGCAAAAATGTGCCACATCATTTTATCTGATGCTCAGTATCGAAGTTGAATGCTCATATTGAGCAGAAGCAATTTGTTCTGAATATCACAAAATTCATTCCTATAGCAATGAATTCCTTTAAATATCTGCATCAGTGACATATGGGTAGAATTGATTATTGACTAATGAGCCCTAGGAGAATTTCACTTATCCTCTCCCCAAAGCAGCAACTGAATTTTAATATTTAAGACAAAGCTGAGCATATAACATAAAGCCCTCTATAAATCAAAATAAACTTTTTGAATTGCCCCTTAAATGTGGTAATTAAAATAACACTCTGTAAAACAAACTAAATCTGAATGACATGTTGTAGCCTACTTCTCTGCTTCTAAAAACCACGAGTTCTATGAATTATCAGAAATTGTCCTGGAGTCACAAAGATCTGATGCTGCTGCAGATAAAGGTCTGAATAACTTTAACACGAATCCCTGACATAATCATATTAAACTACACAACATAAAAAATGTCATAAGAGATCAAAATCTCCACGCCACAATTAATTGTAATAGATTTTTTAAAGAAAGCCTATCACTTAAAGGCCATAATTACCATATTGGCAGTTTGATACTAAGGATAACCTGTTAACTTCATGCTCAGCAATTTTCTTTTCTACTATTCATTTTGATATAATTCATTTGGGCAACTGTTCAATGCCCCAGTGCTGATGGTTAAAGGAGAAAAACTAGGACAAAACAAAATGCAAAGCTTAACACATAACAAGGGCAGGAGCACCACAGAAAGATGAAATTATTTAGTATTAATTATGGATTAAAAAAACCCCAAAAAACAAAACATTACAAAACATCTTAGGAAATACTACTGGTATTCAGTGGAGCTAGATCAGAGTAGGCAGCGGCAAACACTTCACAGAAATGGTAAAGACATCCTCACATTATATAAAAGCAAATTACCAACAAAAAAAAGAACTACATTGTAGTTACCTTTAGCAGGACAGAATGTGAAACAAAATAACGAAAACAACAGTGGCAACAGGATTTGGTTTTAATTCAATGACTTGTTTTATGCACATGTCTTTTTTGACAGAAAATAAGTATCTTACATAGAAATGTACAAGAAGAAATCCTTCTATGACAAAAAAATCTGTACATTAAAAGTATATTGCTTGAGATCTGGTTTTAAAATTTAAATTCAAATAAGGTAGTTCTATACTTTCAATGTAGCTTTTCTGAATAGAGCTGCCAGGACTAGATAATTACAGTTCAGTTGAGGAATATATCATAGCTCAGACTCTGTATTCCAAACTCTTGCCAGATTTCAGCAGTTCGCTTTCATTGTGTAACTGATGTATGAAATAATGATATTGACTCCAGAGGTCACACTGTCCAAACCTCTGAAACAGCAAGGCCTTTTTAGAACAGGCTGCAAGGAAGTTACACAAGCAATCTTAATTACCGCAGCAGGGTCGAGCTGACCAGCCCTGCACCTTCATTCACTAGCATTAGCAGGCAAAGACAAAACCATGGCTGTATAAAAGCTACTTGCCTCCTGTAGTGCAAGCTAAATAAGCCTGAATAAATACCATAAAATTATAGCTAAACCAATAAATTGCTCTTGAGAAGTAAATGCAGTGATGCACTGGTTTACCTTTTGAATTTCATGCTCTCTTTCTGCATATCTGCTCTCTATATGCTCGATTTTCTTTTCCAGGCACAAGAAATGTTTCATTTCAGGACTCTGGCTCTCCCTAGCCTCCCTCAGTTCTTCCAACAATTTTGTCACCTACAGTCAAAGAGAATTGATGAAAATTGTTATCATTGTGTTAGGCAGTGTATAAACAAGATTCCTATAAAAATGTATTTGCATTGTTTAATCATTACATTCAAAAGCTGTAGAAAGGAAGACATAAAAGAAAAATCTCCTTTGTTCAAAAGCATTAACAGGAATTCAGGGACTTATATTAGGATTTTTCTTTTCTAAGAAATAGTCTGAGGACATGAAAGTGTAGTCCTCTTGGATAAATCAAGTCCTGTTAATAATGTTTTGAAGGGATTGCGTTCTGTCACATTTTATACTTCATACAATAAAAGTTAACAGAGAATATTATGATTAGATGTTCTTACACAATCCCCTCTCACATCCAAGATAAAGACCAAATACAAAAGATACCAGTGTATTTCTAAGGACTAGATTAATTAAAGACAAGCTGCTAAGAGAGATGATTACAAGCCTGCATGTAAGTTAAGTAATTAGCAGGTAAAATCAACTTGAAAATAACTTAAAACTGATTTCCTAATTCCCCAGAAATTCAGGGAAATTTTCTTATAAAGCCCTACTGGTTTATTATCATTCTTTGCCTATTTTAAGTAACTTGATATTCCTTCATTTAACATCCAAAGTATTTTTTGGTCACTCTTCATGTGTGTAAGTGAAGTAAAGTGAAAACTTCAACATCTTTATCCTTTATGATAGTCCTTAGCTACCCTTAGCCAATATATTTGAGAACTGCTAACCCTCTTCAAGCACTCAGCCATCCTTGGCTCTCTGCTGTGAATTCAAGTAGCTGGAAGCATTGTGTCTTCATAAGAGGTCTCTCTTACTGGGAAGTGACTCTAAGGCAGCTCTCTATTATTTACATATTTTAAGGTGGCTTTCTAAAATAACAAGGCCTATATCAGCACATTTTTGCCTGTCATTACTCCAGCAGCTTTGAACCTACTCAGCCACATTTGTCAGAGAAGTAGAAGTCTTAGTTTCAAAAGGTCTGTGCAACTGAGTGCCTGCTGCTTGACTGCTAAGTTGCCACACTGAAGAGAAGGGCTGATGTGTGGTCTTGTGTATATAATTAAATACAATTAAAAATCATAGTGGAATGATCTCATGAGGGGAAAAAAGCCCCAGGAGAAAATGGGCTCTTGTGTATTTTGCCAGCGACAGAACCGCGTCAAATACAATGCAGTGCTACGTGCAAGCTGCAAAGGAAAAGAAGTACTCAGCTAACGGAAAACATCCATGAACAGCATTTCTGACATTAGTAGTCAAATAACAATCTTCCAAGAAGCCTCAGGAAAAACTTTGCCTTTTTGGACGTACCACCATTTTAGACAGAGGACTCAATCCTATTATCAGTGAGGTGCTTTCCCCTATCACTACTATTTCCATTTGCAAGTTTGGTTGTCTTCTTTTCTCAGCAAAACTTATTTAACCATTTAATGCTTAAGATGTATTTTAAAAGCATCACAGAAGTTGTGCTAGAGGGCAAAAGCAAGGCTTTACATAGGTATTTCTGTACGGTCTTGCAATGATTTCTTTAACAAAGATACTCCTTTACAATTTCTTAAATGCCAGCACCTTGAAGTTGGCTCCACCATGTGGGTCAGATTGGATGATCACTCTCTTAAACCATCACTGTCAATAATCTGTAAAGCAGTCATAGAGGAAACAATAATATTTGTCTCATTTTACTCTTGCCATGTTTTTCCAGGAAGAAGTGTTACATACACTGACACCACTGGAATGAAATAAGCTTTGTAAGGAAAGCCAACATCTATAGGAACTCAAAGTCTTGGCCTCTATTCTGCAAACACAGAACTTGTTTAATAGGACATCTAAAGGATCTATCTTTTTCTTTTTTGATGTAGGACATCCCCCTACAAACCCACAGTTTAATACAACTACGTCACAACAAGTAGAATTTTGTATATGAAAGATAAATACTCAGATATATTTAAGTTTAGTGAATTAAGATTAATTGCTTTTAATAACCCTTGCAAGTTAGAGTATTATCAAAATTAAGTTAAAATCAGTGATGTTCGTACGTCAAGGAGATGGTGAATGAAGCATAGGCACAATGTTGAGACAGGCTACATCCTCCTCCTGAATAGGAGGTAGCAACAAAAAGACTGTCAGTACTTCAGTAACAACAAAAGCATAGCAAATGATTCTAAACGCTTGAGCTAAAAGGTGGACAGCAATTTCACACAACATTAACCCAAAAGCAAGGATAAGAACAAGTGTAATTTTTAATTATGTGCTATTGATGGAAGTAGAAGATTAGAAAAGAACTTTATATGCTTCTCTCAAAACCCATTGACTTTCATAACTTTTATAGCTAACTCTCCCTTCTTAAGGCACATTAAGTTTCAGAGATAGCACCGGAGAAAGCCAAGAATGTAACTGCCTAAGTCAGTTTTATGGCAATGGAAGATGAAAAAATAAAAGCTTATGAAAACAGTAATATAAAATCCTCTTAATAGAGAGGAATAAAGAAAAAGTCCTATGGTCTATTTACCACTGCCCATCATAACTCACAGAGGATATGAAAACCTGGATTAACCTGCTGAACAAACTTCATACAGATGTCAGACATTACAAAGAAAATTAAAAAAAAATAAAAAGATTAAAATCAAAAAAGATCAAAGTCCTGCATTCTGTTCTGTGTTGCTCTCCTGATCACATTAGAAAAACCTTGCCTTCTCAGGGATAATTGACGTAGAAGCAACTGACAAATATTTTTTTTCTAAGACTTATTTTACAATATATTATTTGAGGCTTGATGTGAATTATGACGAAAACTCTTATTAAACTAAGATACCCCCACTGAAATTTAGATATACCTCTTTTTGTAGGAGTTGCTCTCTTATCTGTGAAACTAAAAGAGCTTCCTGACGTCTCTCTTGATCACCAAGTTGTTCTTGAAGATGTTTTATCAATATCTACAAAAGGTTTAAAAATATATTGTTGTTAGCATACACACCCATGACAACATGTGAAAACCTATGCAGGAGAAGTACAGAAAAAAATAACCGGCACTGAGAAAGTTGGGGCTGCTTAGCCTGGAGAAGAGAAGGTTGTGTGGAGACCTCATAGCAACCTTCAGTATCTGAAGGGGCCTACAGGGAAGCCACAGAGAGACTCATCACTAGGAACTGTGGTGACAGCACAAGGAGTAATGGGTACAATCTGAAAGAGGGGATGTTTAGGTTAAATATTAGGCAGAATGAGACACTGGAACAGGCTGTCCAGGAAGGCCCCAAACCTGGCAGTGTTCAAAGTCAGGCTGAATAAGGCCTTGAGCAACCTGGTCTGGTAGGACGTGTCCCTGTCCATGGCAAGGGGGCTTCTGAGTAGATGACCATTGAGGTCCATTCCAACCCCTTAACATTCTATGATTCCGTGATTGTAGTACTGCAGGTGTAAGTGATGTGTGCATTAACAACACTGCCTCCAACATGTGTGTGTGTGCATGGGCTGTTAAGAGCACACAGGTACATTGGTAGTATATGAAAATTAACCTCAATCTTCAAGTTACTTTCCTCATTTTAAGATGTTCTTAAATAATCTGAATGAAAGAGCTCTTTCCACCCTTTATACTATATGGAAAACAGCCCAGAGAAGTGGTGGAATCACCCTCACTAGAAATACTCAAAAGCCACCTGGACACGGTCCTGGGTGACCCTCCTGAACAGAGCAGCTGGACACGATGACCTTCAGAGGTCCCTTCCAATCTCAGGCATTCTGTGATTCTGTGAATACTGTGGCACAGGATGATTTTTAAAACAATAGGTCCTACTTCAAAGAAAGTAAGTCTATAGTAATAGAGAAAAATCTTTAATATATATCTAGATGTAAGCGTTGTATCTACTGTATCTTACCTCCTGTGTTGAAATTCTATTCTTTAGTTCAGCTACTTTAGAAGTAGAATGTTCCTTTGCATGCTGGCAAACAATCTTCTCGATTTCCCTCCCATGGGAAGCTTTCAGAGATGCAATGTATTCTGCTGTGTCTTCCTGCATCCTGAACAGAGCAAGAGAAAAGTGAGATGTAGTAAAGCAGCTACAGACAATTCTTCAAAAATGCAGCAGCTTCTCACTTGAACACACAAAATAACAAAAATTTTAAGGGCAGCATATCCTAGATACTTCACAACAAAACCTTGCAAAACAGGACCACCATTAATTCTATTGCTCTGAAAGGAGGAAAGGGTGGGAAACCTATAACGGTGGATATGTATATCATCTAACTAGAGGCAGTTTGAATACAGAAAATTCAGTCAATCATCTTTGCTGGTTCCTCTTATTAAAACAATGTTGAGAAAACAAATGCTTTTTAATCATAATGCAGCTATCTTCTTTGAGGTATCTATTCTAGAAAAGAACGTGTTGAAATGCAAATATGCCAATTTCTTCTTTGATTGTGAAGGAATGTAAGGAAGACTAGGTGAAGTATAAGGTTTTTACAGTTGGCCAAGTAAATCTCACTGAAAGCATACCCCAGGTTTGAAGGAAAGAACATGGACCAAATATTAATGCTATACAAAACAAAGCATCTGAGATACGATTTACACTGAGATAATTTACATAAAAGCATAAGAAATTATAGCATTAATAAAAGCACTAATACAGATTTGCCTGTAGAAAGAACTGTGACAGTGCACTGCTTAAAAAAAACATCAAAAAAACAAAGCAACAAAAAAAAGCCAAAGCCAGAAAACAGTACAAATGAGCAACCTTCACACATGGCTGACATGTTAATGTGCTACTTCAATCCCATGTTTGCAAACACTCAAAGAAGGTTTTTAAAGGAATATGTTGAGCATTTACCTTCGTATGTTACTTTCAGAATATGCCAGTGCTGCTTGAGACTTCACCCGCTGCTGGCTCATTTCTAGGGACAATCTCTCCAGCTCCTCTTTCAGATGCGCATTTTCTTGCAGAACTTCCGAGAGATGAGAATCAGAAAAGGTATGTGCTTGGTGCATTTTGTCATCATTGAAAATGCTTAGACAGGCTTCAGTGTTGTTGGAATTCCTTCCATCTGTTGCTGAGGCATTCTTTTTCAAGACCTCTGTGGAATTTCCATTAGTGTTTGTTTTATTTCTCAAATTATTATCAGACAACATCATCATCCTTTCTTTTTGAAGTTTCTCTACAGTTTTTGTGAGGTCTTGTATTTCTCTATTTTTGGTGACCAGTTCTTCATTTAGTTTTAACAACCTGTCTTTTGTGTTACCTTGTTTCATCTTAGAGTCCATGGACTCTAAGTCTTTATTATCATTTTTACTTCTGAGTTTTAATTGGGAATTTTGACTTCTAAGATTTTCAATTTCTGTTTGGAGGTTTCCAACAGTGATCTGATGGGTCCTCTTTAGATTCTGAAGCTCCTGTTCAAGTTCTGTAGAAGTGGCTTTATCACCATTCAGTTTTGGTGTTTCATTCATAAATTCATAGGCAAGTAGTTGCTCAAGCTCTGCAAGTCTTTGTTCATACTGTATCTACGAGGGGAGTAGAAAGCAGGAACAAAAAAGCAGTTTCATAAGTGTACTGTTATTATTATTCCTATTATTCTTCCTATTATTCTTTAAAGATACTGCCCATCTGAAGGAAGATTTCAGAAGACAGGATACAAATCAGGATTACTAACAAACTACTCTATCAGTTCAGAAATTAGTGAGTGAAATAATTAAGTCTGCTGTAAAACAATTACTCAAAACATTTACTACAAAATAATCTAATCACAATGGATGCAGTAACAATGGGACAAAAAATCATATTGACAAGAAAATATTTCTTTTTTATGTGATTAAGTTCTCTTCAGATGCTACCAATATTAATTTTGTCATTATGTACTTGTTATATGTCAGCTGGCAAACATTCATGTCACATGTTCAAAACTGTACTTACACATTTTTCAAAACATCGAAATTTTTAACAGATCTTTCTTTTTATGTATTTATAAGTATGAAGATAGAAGTATGAATTCAGAGAGACACAGAATCTTTCCTCCTAATGAGCTGAGGAAAACCTAACTTTAATAGCTTGGATGGCCTTTGAAGAAAGTATAATGAGCAACGTGTGGAGGAAAGGTGGAACAAGTGGCCAATGCTTCCCTTTCTTGCTCATTAAGCACCTGTGCAGTTCATCTTTTCCTTGAAGTAAAATGCCAGACTTCCATGCTAACCTGATTCTTTAGGCTCACTATCATGTAATTTTTGGACAGCATGTTTAGTGGTTCCCAATGTTCCCTTAAAATGCTCAGCCAGCAGATCTTTGGAATCACAGCCTTTGGTACAACAAGGAATTAGATAAGTAGCTACTCTGACCCACAGGGTGAAAACCACTTACCTTACTTGTAAGAATTAAATTATTATGCCTCGAGACCATGTCCTCTTTGTTTCAATGCTACCCTAGCAATTTCAACGCTATTTTTATCTTAGGTGCTGAAGTGTTGGAACCCTGGGCACTGAGAATTTTAGACTTTCTGTGCTGACAGGCACTGACCCCCCCAAAAAACACTGCATTTGACCTGAGGCCTTGGAAAGGCTTTCAAAATTGAATGATAGCACTGGGATTATAGGTGTGTAGTTTGAATAGAAGTGTGTAATATCACATGGTGGAAAACTTAAGAGTTTAAGATTTTAGAATATAGTAATATATATAAAGCAAGATGGAGGTTTTAGGGCATAGGCTAGTCCTTCTTTTTCACCTTCTTCTCCATGGGTCTAGGTGGTATTTTGTAACTGGAGAGAAAAGTCTGCACTGCGGACCACGGGTGGTTGGTTATTGGGTTAAAAGTAAAAATAATTTAGGTGTCAATACTTTATTGGACAGTTTGTCCTTAAAAGGCCTTGCAAAGAGATAGAGATGGCTCCATTTTTACTTTTTAACTTCTTGTTGGCTAGAAGTGCTCACGGCTTGTGACACTGTAATATGGATAAAAGTTAATAAACATCTGAGTCTGAACATGAAATACGGCTCGAGCATTTAATCCTGACTCCGGCAGAAAAGAAGATAAAAAGCAACACTGCAGGTACTGGAATTCTGGTTCTAAATTCTCTGAGTATTTTTTTTCCCTTGAATGTGGTCTTTGCCTTCAGTTTTAACCACTACCTTGGAGTGTTAACCACTAACTGGAGTGTTAGACTCCAGTTGCCTTGTGACTGCTACTTGCGAAGTAGACTACTCAACTTTTACCTTTATTTTTTGAAACTGTTGTTCCATGGTACGGAGGCTTTTCTTAGCTTCATCATCTTTACCTTCAAGTTCTGTTTCTAATTTCTTTATTCTTCTCTCCAAAAATTCAACTGTGTTTGTTTTAGCTGAAAGATCATTTGTTTTCTCAGCAGCAGCAGCAGCATAAATCAAAGCAGGCAAAGAATTTGGATACCTTCTTTTTATAATTCCTTCCATTTCTCTGATCTATTCATAAGAAAATTAAGTCAAAGGTCAAAAATAATAAAGTTCTAATGAAAAGGGAACAGAAATAAGTGACAGAATGTTAACAAATTTCAATTCCTTAAGGAGGAAGAATGAAAACTAGATGCCTATACTGAGAATTATTGTATATTCCTCCCATTTATGTTTTTGTTTACAGAAAAACAAGACTCCTCATCTCTTACTGACTAACTTACACATGATCTTAACAAAATATTGTTCTAGTCTTCAGATTGCCTTCTGTCAAAAGTCTAAAGAAAGTCAGAAAAAGGGATTTGAATATGGCTCCTAATGCTGTGAATATGCTTTTTTTCAGGATTTGCATTCACATTCTACTTTTCCAACTGTTAAAGATATTTCACAGCGATATTGGAATTATTCTCCCAATAAGAGATTATATGCCTTTTATTTTGTAGTCTGTAATAATGTAAAACTAATGCTGCATGCAGCATTAAAGTCCCTCTCTTATCTATGGATAAGATATTGCAGAAATCTGCAAAGGCTCTTGCCCATGAGTTCCACATCTCTAACTAATGCAACTGCCACCTCCTAAAATTCAGGAAGGCCCACTTCCACTTGATGTTTCTTTAGTAGAAACATGGATTTAAAGATCTCCATTCTCCCAGTTTTCATGAGTCTTGTAGGAATCCAACAGAATTTAAACCCTTACTCTTGAATCAACTTGGCTGAAATTCGTCATACTGTTAAGGAATTGCTGAATGTGGACAGGAGTCTTAGAAGGTAAACAGCAAGCTTTGGCTTTTGCCCTCTTGCCCCTTTCAAAGAAACTTTAAAGTCATTTAAAAATATTTTAAAAGGAATATCAGCTTGTTAGAACATAGTAGCAAGAAGAGCTCTTTCTAAGTAAATAATTGCAGCTTTTTGTGTTTATGAGTGTTCAATAACACAATTTACTTTATCACAGAACTTCATGCTATGCTTTACCCTTATGAACACATTGGGGTTTTAAGAGACTTATCTGAAACAAAGGTTAAATGAAGGACAGTTCTTCTATTGCATACTTGTCGCTCAAGATCCTGAATTCTTTTAGCATCTGCTGCTCTGTCTCGCAAACGTTTCTTCTGTTGCACACATTGATCTCCTGCTTCAGCTCTGAGCTTCTCAACCTGTCCAATTTACAAGGAGACAAATTGAAATATGTATTCAGAGACACTGTCTAGTAGTACAGAAGCATTTCAAACACACATGATACAATGGAAGTATTCTGCCACTTAAAAACTCGTAATGGTAATTTCTGTACTAAATGATTCTTCAGACTCTTAACCCACATGACAGCTTCTTTCTCCAAAGCAACTGAAACTAGATATAGAAATCTAAAAAAGAATTTCAGCTCTGGGACTCTCTTGTCTTCATACCAGTAAAACTGCTGCTTTCTTTCATACTGCTAGTACACAGGCTTGATTAATAAGCTATCATATAAAATACAACAGTGCATTCCATGGTTTCAGGATGAGTTTAGGAAATGGTTTGCGATTTACAATCCTACCCATGTGATGAGATAAAAAAATAGCCAAAAGGCAATGTTATGTTGTACCTAAATAAAAGCTGAGTCCCAGAACCAGGGGAAGGACCCATATAACTCATGTTTCTGCACTCCCATGAAGTCTGGCCAAGAGAACTCAAAGCTATAATCTAAAATTGAATATCCTACCTTTATTAGCCATTATGACATCTGTACAGGGATATTACACCCTGGATATTTAAAAATATTCCTATATTGAATTCTGTCCCACATTGGTAATGTTACCGTAAGTCACGCTTTCATGCCAGCATTTAATAGTTTGACTGATTTGACTATTTCCATGAAGTCACAGCTCTAGGCAACAGAATTTTTAGACACCAGTCCAGCCAAGAGAACATGCCAATAAAAATATTTCCTTTCACAGGGACGATATCTTGATCAAAGTTTGATATGGTGGTGTCTGACCCTGGCTGCTCCTTAAGAAGCACCTCCTTTCATCTGCGGTCTCTCTAATAAAACACCATAAAAAAATTCCAAGATCAGTTACATTTTAGCACTGGAAGAACTTACTGTTTTACTGAATCCTAAGTCAAATGTAATGACAAGCAGACAATGCAAATCTCAGCAGTATTCAAGATTAATGTAATAGTTTTGGTTTAGATTTCAAGTGTTTTGGGTCTTTCCTCCCTACTACAGTAACTGGGGTGTTTTTCCTAAGAAAGAATTTAGAACTGGTACTTAAGAGAAAAAAAATGTGCCGCCTAAGTTACTATGGAGTAAAAAGGAGGAAAAGAGAATGAGAAAAGGGGCATTCCTAGTTGTTAATGTAACAATATATTTCCTTCTCTTAGGTCAAGAAATTTGAAGGTTTTAGGGAAGCATGTGACTTTTCTTCCCAGAAGCATAGCCAAGACGTCCAATAGAACCAATCTAATATACCAAAAAGAGGGATTATTAAGAAGGAAATAATTACATTACACTCATCACTGGAAAAATAAACAATTTCCAGTTCCAATTTCTTAAATAAAGCTAGATATTATCACCTCTAGTCTTAGTTTGTCAATTTCTTCTCTTGCATCTTTAAGACGGGCTGCGTCTCTATCCAGAAGATCTTGATTTTCTGCATACCACTGAAGTCTTTTTTTTAAATGAGTAATTTCCTGTTTGTATGATTCTTCCATAACTTTAAATTCATAAGACTTCTCACCTACAAGAATAAAACATTCTTAGAATAGTTTTATTACTAATTATGTATTGGAGTAATTAGTCAACACTGTTTTCCTCAGCATATTTCATACATTTACCATTTTGACAACACTGTTACTGTAGTAATTTTAAAACCAGATCCTAATTATGATTTTAAAAGGAACAGTATTTGTAAAAAAACCCCTTTATTTCTCTCATACATAGCAGTACTCAATGGCTCACAGTTCAGCACAGAAAGTATTTAAAAATAACCAGAACTCAGGGAGATCTATCCTTGATCATGCTCTAGTAAACAGACCTTCAGCATCAAGATGAATGACAACACAGAATATATGCTTAGATGTGTATTGACCATACTCCTCCCATTTAGGGATCAAGCATTTTCAGAAGAGACATGGAGGTAATTATTACTGCACTTAGCATTTGTGATGCCTGACACTGGAAATGAGAGAGTCCAATTTTGAGTCCTCTCTCATTAATTCAAACTGGAAAAAGCTCTGATAAGAATGCTGAAAAGAGTCCCAAAGCATAAGTTATAGGTAAAAATGGGCAAGAGCTAAATAGGAGACTAAGATGTACCACAGTAAATCTTTTCTCATGAACAGAGTTGTCAAATAATTGAAATCATCAGTTTTCCATGTCGAGTGAAAGATGGGCAAGAAATCAAACTTAACAGGCCACAACAAACAGTTTGGTTGAATACAGGTAGATACTTTCTAATAGAGTACCAAAAGTACTGCAGCATGCCCTTCACCATATGCTTTTGTTAGAAGTTTAGACATTATTTGGAAATGTTCTAGATGCATTTCACTAAGTAATACTTCATTAAGAAACAAGTTTTTGTTAGGTATTTATTTACAGAAATGCTAAGTAAGAAAAATTATTCAACAAAATGAAGGTGCTTTACTTGATGCAGATGCAATCTGGACTTTCGCTAAATCTCTCTCTTTCTTGGCTTGTACCAAGTCTACCTCAAGAGCTTGCTTATCTTGTTTTAGACGTCTTATCTCTTCTTGTAATTTAGCTTCTTCTTTCTGGGTTTTAGAGAAATACAAAGACTAAATCACAACAGTTGTATCCGCCAACAGCAACAATAAGGTCTTTTAACTCTGGTACTATTTTCATGCCTTGCTACAGCAGAGCATGGGAAAACATAAGCTAAACATTAAAAAAAGCCCCAAATCCCAGATTTTTTAAGCCTTACTTAACTGTCACAGAAGAAGAAAACCTCCGCCTTTTGAGAGGGTCAGTAAAGAAAATGGCTTGACTTCCTTCTGAGACTGAAGACTGTAGGTTAAATGGGCAGATGTATTGTCCAACAGTCCACCTTATTACATTCTACTTCTTGCCATATTCTGCAGGCAGTCTCTCTTCTTTTTGCTACGTGTGAACACTAGCAGACTTCAAGACCAAGTGGGACAAAAGGTCTTGGTGCCAGAGCCACCTCTAGAGATGGAGCCCCTTGGTCCTAGTACGCACAGGTACAGCAAAAATCAACTGGGGGGCTGAGATTTTGGGAGCAGCCAGTAAACAGACCAAGTGTCTAGGCATGTGCATGTAGATATGTTACTGCTAGTGAGCTCCTATCCTGATCTGCTGAGCAGCCACATCAGGCCTTTGTGCATCGAGCCACAGGTGCTCCTTGGGTTTCCATAGGTATTATTTGTATTTCTGTGTTACAAGCAAAGGCAATACTGTTTTCTTAGAGGCCTGGTGTATACCTACCCGCGCTGCTCGAAGCTCTGAAATCAATTCTGTGAAACTCTGATTTCTGGCTGGTTCAGAATCCTGCATGATTCGTGACTGGTTATTAATCTTCTCTATCTTTTCTCTAAACAGCAAGAGCAAAAGCAGTTATGCAATGTGGTGACTCAGCATTCTATCAGTGGCTAGTGAAAAACAAACACAACCCCCAGCCCCCCAAACTGTACCACAAAGTCAATCCATGCAGGTTCAAAACCAAAAGAGAAGCAAATATGCACAATATCTATATACAAACAAAATTCACTGAAAGGCAAAGTCTTCTCACCTCACATGAACTAGTTTATTTGGACTACACAGGGGAAGGAAATAAAAATCTGCCCTGCAACAGTGGAACTCATTTACTGGCCTCTCCAAAGCAAAGATCTGTAGATTAGGAATACACACAATTGCTAGGTTGTTTTCCCTCATTACTAGCACAGGATGCAAAACTCACAGGACCTACAATGCAGTGAATAGGATGGTTTCTCCACTCACAGAACCTCCTGTGCCCCCTGATCTACTGTGTATCTCACAACAGCATCAGAACATCTTAACAACATCAGCAGAGCCATAATATCAGAACAAGTGCAATACAATGTATTATGCATTCTGATGTGAATAAGAACATTGAAATATTTCCCAAGTGGAAGACTCTGGTCTTCCCACGGGTTTGCAACATCATGAAGTAAACAAAATTAAGCGCCCATAATCATCACAAATCAATTCTCAAAAGAAGAAACAAAACCACAAACCTGAGAAACACTAGAAAACATGTACCTGATAGACTCTGCAATGGGTCTTAAAACAAACAAACAAACAAAAAAAACCCCACCAAAAAACAAAAAACAAACCCTAGAGATTTTAGGTCAGATATGTAAATGAGCCTACCTTAAGTGATTTAATTCAGACTTTAAGCACTGATTCTCCTTAAACATTCCTTCCTCATTTTTTTTGTTTTCCATTTGTAGCTCTTTCATTTGTTTGTACAACCTCTCATTTTCCTGAGTTGAGACAGACAAAGTTAAAGAATGTTCATAAATTACTGTTTTCTACAGTTATAAAAAATTTTTCTACGAATCACATAGTTTCCCTGCTGAAACAGTGGAAGAAAACACAAAATATTTCATTACTGAGCTTCTAAAATGGGTATCTTACTTTCATTATCTCATCCAAGTGTCTGCTCACTCTGCAGGAAGGAGCTAAGTCAGATCCTCTACAAACTATCCCAACTATATTCTAAAAACATGTTCATGGGTGCATGCTGATAGATCAGAGCTCAGCCTCCCCATGCTCCAGTCCTGGGGACACAAACCATCATTGTTTGGGATCCTCACAGCCATGTTGGAAAGACATTGTGTTTATATCAAGGAATTATGCTGAGCATCAGCTGGAAGCTGGTTCAGCTACCCACTGGATTTTACGGCTGCAAGTATTCAAAAGCATTATTAAGCTTGAATTACCTATTTCTCCACTTGACTAAGTAATACAAATCAGCCACGTTAATAAGGCTACCTTGAAATCTGCCACTCAGATCTTGAGAAAAACATTTTAAAAACCCAAATTTTTCAGATTTATAATGCTGCTTAAATGTACTAATTTTCAACTACATTTGGGCAAAAAGTTTGTAGTTCTTCATTGACCATAAAGTATTTTCCCGGTTCTCAATTGAAAAGTTACCGATTTTTACAATTTAGAACATTTACATGAAACTGTGGCAAAACTTAGTCCAAACTAGATGTGTGAAAGACTTTTTAAACCGGCAAAGTGTTTGCCCTTCACACCAAAATTCCATCCACTTTTGAGAAAACAAAGTAACTCTTTTCAACAGAAAAGTGGCAACCATTAAACAATTTTGTTTCTGAAACTGGATACAACACAGCTCAACACGATATGTGCCGTTACCTGTTGATAACCTTGAATAATGACCTCTTGATCTTCAATCTCTTTTTGTATTTGTGCCAGTTTTTCCTCAGTTACAGGAATTGTTGCTGTATGGGTCCACCTCTTTTCTTGGGTCATCTCTTCCATACTTCTTAGCTTTCAGGAAAAGACATACAAGCAATAAGAAAATTTTGTTAGCAATTTGGAATTTTCTGCAAGACTACCATCCAATCTCTTCATTACGGTATGACAGCAGACTAATGAGGGGCTCTTAATGGAGTTTTACAGAAACAAAAAAAGGTATAAAACATTTGGGAATAGCTATAAGTTTCTGTTCTTATGTGTGTAGACAGGAGGGTATGTTACAAAGCAGGGAGTTATCTGCAACAAGGGTATAGTGGAATAACTCTGGGAATATTTCATTCAGACAAAACACAACATTGAAAAATGCACCAAGAACTATAAACAATATTTCAGTATATACTTATCTATTACAAGTGGTGTCTGTGAGAGTAAATTAAATCTTTTCAAAAAAGTTGCTGCAGGATTCTCAAAATAGAAAAGTAAGGGAAGTCAGGATAACATGGTTTATCTCCAAGAAAAAAGGAAAAAAACATGTCTTACAGGCAATAAATGTAACAGCAGGTATGCATTTATAAAGTTGCAGTGTCCATACATTTAGATTTTCTGCTCATCAACAACTCATGTAAAGTAACATTGATTCAATTTCCACAAGCAATGTTTCTTCTCTTCTACAGGCACAGGATACAAGATGATAACATACCTTACTCTGAAGAACATAGTTTTCCTGACCCAGACGGGAAAGCTCCTTTTCATGCTGTGTTTTCAGTTCTACTACCTTGGCCTCCATCTCCTTCTCTTTTTGTGCAAGCTTGCTGCTCAGCTGCTGAACCAAATCCCGAGCTGTGTGCAGGTCCTCCTCTGCTGCTTGTACTCGCTTTAACAAATACAGCTCTCTATCACAGCTTTTGATAGGGGAAAATGATAAGTCCTAGGGTAGACAATTCAGGGAAACATTACACTGAGCTGATTGTTTACCAGAACTCTGCTCATCAGTTTTATTTAACTGGTTTGTCTGACTCTCAGCAACAACACAAGGCACTTGAAAAAACAACCCAAAATACAACCCCCCCCAACATTTTATTAGCAAAACATCCTATATTTAATGAGCTACCTTCTCATTTGCAAAATATATATGAGGAAAACAAGACAAAAAACCCCAAAAGAAACAAATACACCACATATGACAGCCACTATATTGCTACCAGAATTATTCTATTATGCATCTTACTTCTAGCAAAGCAGTGCTTTAGGTATTCAATGAATAACTTTTTTTTGCAGTTGATAAGTAAAAAGGAAAAACCATTATGGTACGGTAACTTCAGTCATCTTGGAGAAGTCAAAAGACACTATTAAATATTTAATGCAATGCAAATAGGAAAAATCCCTGAACAGCAGTACTGTTTAAACATTCATAGCAGAATATTTTAAGTAGAAGTTGTATTTAACCTTCTTTTACAATGGAATAGTAATTTTTAGAATTTAATAAGCACTTTGATTATACAGAACCATCAAAGCAACAGCATTATCCAAGCAACTGAAAAGCAGTATGATTATATCTGCATATTTTAAAAGCAAAAACTAGCGTTTGACCAAAGGGAAGACTTCATTCAATATTTCAGTATTTGCCAACCTTGTGATAACTGCTAAAAACCTTGACAAAATAGGCTTGCAAACCAAGCTGTACATGCTATAATTAGGAGCATCACTGATTATTACTCACATGATGATACTGCCTGTTATAATCCACAGCCTGGCGTCCATGATTACTAACAACTGATTGGCCAGACAAAATTCTGTTAATACTTCCCTCCAAAGTTGGTTCATTCGTTGCAGATCTTATTATCCTAGTAGCAAATAAGGCTTCTTCATTTAGGCAGAAAATAAAATAAAACAAATTAAATTCAGAATTTTAAGTCCTTTAAGAAAAATATGCATCAATGTGATCCAACCTGTAGGTATATAAAGTATTCTACAACCTGAATTTTGAATGAAATATAGAAACCTGAAAACAATGATACACTATGGAAACAGGAGGTGTTTTTGTTGTGTTTTTTTTTTTTTTTTAAGTAAGAAACTGATGACAAGATAAAACAAAACCCAAGAGAACAACTGAAACAAGTAGCTGGATAATAAATCCTTCATGAAACAAGGTTAACCTCACTCCTCTACTTCAGAAGTGGCCACTTATCTAAGTATGCAGAAACACAACAAATTTCAAGCTCTCGGGAAGAGAAGACACAGCATTTTTCAAAATAGACTTTGGAGTGAAGACAGCATAAAAAGAAATGCAACAGTTATTTGTTGCATCAAATAACAACTTGACTGGAATAAGAAATCAGGAAAGTTCCCCCTAGAGTCACTAATATACATGGAACTATTCACATCTCAGCCTTCTGAAATACAGATAGTAACTACAATTGCCATTTCAACTGCTTCTGCTTAGGAATGCTACACATGAAAAAAAACCCCATCAGACAACGATTCTTTTCCAAATTTCACGCTTTTTTAATGTCACACACCCCTCAGAAAGGTGTCCCCTTAGCACTGATGACTTGGGAATTTTTTGATTCAATGCTATTCTCTTCCTAGGTATAGAGGAGGCCCTTGCAGAATGTGGCCAGGTGAGATTAATTTCTGCAATCACCTAAAATTGCTATTGTGAATGGTTATAGCTAGAGAGGGAAGAGGATGTTTGAATGAAGCCAGTGGTCTTATTTTCTCAGTACTTGTCATTCATGTTACCACTTTCACCAGGCTGTAAAATCTTCTCTTCCCCAGGGAGAGACAAAACAATGTACTGAGGAACTGAGGTCCTTCAGTTCAACAGCTGCCACCGAAGCATCTCCCTAAGGTAGGTAACAATCCTAAACTGCTTTTCCTGACACTGCCTGCAGGGTTTTTAAAAGCACTGCACGCTAGAAGTGCACTAAAGCCTGGGTACCTGTAGAGTTCCTTGGCCCTGCCTCATGGATAGCTAACATTGTCTGCAAAGACACTAAGCTGAATTATCTCACAAAACTCTTCAAGCTTCAGCCCGAATTAAAAAGGTTCAGTCCTTTACTTGTAACTCGGTTTTCACAGGATTACACTGGTGTTCTCCTTTCCACACTGCTTCCGAGAGACAGGAACAGAAAATAGAACTTCCTTTTTAGTACTTTTTTTGTACTCTAGGAAAGCAGGGATCAAAAGAAGAAGCTGAGGACAGGAATTCAGCCTCAAACATACAAGCTAGTGAGTGACTCAGCGAATCTTTGCATTTACTGTAATGAAATATGTCAACTTGTAGATATTACCTTTTGAACACCAGCTTTTTTTATTCTTTCGGTCCTACTGGTGAACAACAGATAAGTCTCAAACACATCGGTGGTAAATGTGAGTGGAAATGAAGCAAGACTACAAAGGTTCATATAAAAGTCTCTCTCACAGCAATTTCATGCTAACACAGAAAAAAAATCAGTACTTAACAGCATTTGAGTTTCGATTTCGCTATGACATCTGAGTTTTTTTAATGTGAAGCATAGAAAGCAAACCTCTCTGGCTCTTAAACTCAGAATTAAAACTCTTGAAACTTAGAATTACCTTTAGATTTTGCTCTATCTGCAGGACTTTTGGCTTTCATACAGGTATTTTTGAAAGTTTCTTTTGGTGTTTTCCTTTCACTAACTGGAAAAGATTGCTTTGAAATTAAAGTGGGTTTCCCATAGCCAGAACTTCTAACCAGTCCATGAGGACCATGTGAAGGTTTCTTTTTGTGTGCAGTTGCTGGACTTCTGATATTCTTATGTGACATTGGTTTGGTTGTCATTGATCCTGATCTTTCATTCTTCAAGGAACAAGACCGAAGAGCCTGTGGCAGAACACATTTGTTTAAAACAAGTTTTAAGCTCTGCTGTAAACTGAGGGTAGCATTCACCAGTGAAAAACACAGAACCAGTTACCAAAATTACACAACTGTAAGACTCAGGGTGACGGCAAGCATTATTTTTAATCAAATTAGTAGAAAGTAATTTTGCAGAACTGTACTACTTCAGAACTACATAGGGCAAGTATTTTGTACTGGCTCAGCTTAATTGATGTGGGAAATTCCATTTTATTTTAATTGTACTGTACACTACAGGATCTTTTGCTTGCTGAAGAAGGTAGGTCATGACTAAAGGCTAATAAACACGGTGAATATAGACACCCAGCCATGAAGAAAGGAACAGTGGCAGGCAGAGGAACCCTGCTAAACTTGATCATCAAAAACAAAGCACACAACTCCCAAGACCAACAAATGAAAAGGTTTAGCCTGTTTGCCCTCTGTCAGTACAATGCCTTGCACACACAAGAGATAATTGCCTAAAGGAGTGTGAATCTAGGGGATGCAAGGAGAAAAGAATTTGGGGATGCAGGGAGAAGATTTGGGATTACGTAAATCTTGTTCTGGAATGTCTGAGATGATTGTAGGAATGTGCAAAATTTACAGTACCTTTAGGGAAAGAATAAGAACTAGGTAAAGAAACAAGTCTGGGAAACAGAGGAAAAAATCAGATTAAAAAAGCTGGTGACATGATCAGGTGGCCGGTCAACAAGCTTATCTGACTCAGCTGGACACTGACCATGGCAGTCTCTCCTATATTCTTACTGAACTGCATTTCTAACTGCTCTCTCTGTACAAATGTTCCCTGCTCTGTGCCTGCTGTGCATTTACATGTGTCCCTCCAATGCTCACATGCTCAGAAACATCACTGTCTTGAGCTGGAGAAACGGCATTGCAGCAGCTTTACACATGTTGGGCTGGGACAAGAAGAATCCCACTGGTCTCAGTGTCCACTAGGTTTGGTGACCTCTAACAGTAGCAGTGGCAACGTGAGAATTTCAAGAAAAAGAACAACAGTCTCAATTTATTAACAACAGAGCATAATCAAGTGACAGACTGTCTAAAGTACATGCCTTTAAAAATTACTTCCATGGAGCAAAAATCTGATTGGCAATACTCACTTTTTTAGTTTTGCTTCCTTGTGAGAGCAGAGAGTCTTGTCCTATTTTTTCCCTTAGTATATCAGGCTGTACTTCACTGGTTTGAACTTCTTTCTCAGCCATCCGCTGAAAGTTATCGTCATTCATACTTGTCCGTAGAAAGATGCTTTCTTCTCTGTTTAACTTTTCAACTAAGTTTTTCTCCCAAGCTGTACTATGATTCTGGGGGTCCTCAAAGGGTGAGTGACTAATGAGGTCATGTTCTGTGCTGCCTACCAGTTTCACAGGACTACAAGAAAAAAGAAGTCATACATAATAAGACTTTTGCCCTTTGCTTTTTTATCACTTTGCAAAAATTGTGCCATTTTTTTCCTTAGGTATCAGCTGTAAAGACTGCCTGAATGCCGAAGAGCTACTAAGCCTCTTTTAAGACCCATCTTGCAGATTTAGTCATACAGATTCACTCCCATGCTGTGTAAAAAGAGCCTCTGTTTTGGGGCAGGCAGTAAAACTGGCCACAAGATAAACACCTGTAAGCCTGCAATTAACACTAATTAAAAAAAGAGCAGCATTTCTGCTGAGTGCAGCTACATGATGAGCTCCCTGAACTCATCTGCTAAGCTTTAGCCGTATTTCTGATACTTCCAAGGCCTGTGCTGACTCCTCTAGACAGAGCAGTTGCAGCAAAGAATGGGGAGGTATGGAGCACAGGTTGGTAAGAATCACAACAGTGGGGTTTGGCCTTAAGAGGAATTGAATTTAAGATTATGGAATTTGGAGAGCTAGGATAGGATGTGGGCTGAAATTCTTGTATGGAGAAGGGGAAAGAGCAGAACACTGGGAAGGCAGAGATCCTAGCTGTGAGAGTGACGAACACTCCCCCAAAAGATTTGACAAACACTGCTGCTTATTACCCAATGTAAGTATGGGAATCTCTGGTCTAAACCTATTAACACTGTATAATTAATTTAACAGCTTACTGCAAATGCCATAATGCCAGTGCAAGATGTAACAAAATTTCAGTATTCAATTAGGGAAAGAGACAGATGAGTTATTTAGTAAGGCATTTTTCACAAATCGTTAGCAGCTTTAAGTTACTGCAATTCTTAAAATGCATCTTGAAATAAATACCTTTCAGGGTCCACATCAAAATTTCTGATACTACACATATGCCCTCTAATTGTTTTCATCAATTCTTCCACAGTAGGTAAATCTAGATAATGAGAAATAAATATAAAATAAATTATAAAAACAACCTAGAAAAAAAAATTGTTACAAGGACATCATTTAAAAATGTTGCATAAAGGAGTATTATAGATATCACTAGCTCACTCGTTTCACAAGCTTGTACAAAACATGACTTCCTTTGAGCTATTTACCTGAATCAACAGTTGACATTTTTTTTGCGGAGATGTCGTTATTTTGTGAGATGGTTTGCCCTAAGCCTTCTGAGACTGCCCGTGCAGAATTGTGCAGTTTCTGCTCGTCAGTGTCCCCCAAAGACTGACCAATGTGATGATATGCCTGCTGTAGCGCTTCCATCTCACTGGTGGTTTGTCCATAGGAAGTACCTGAGAAAAGAAGCAGGCTTGTAAGAGACACTACTCAATTTTCTGTTCTGGGAAACATCCCACTGGAACCTGTGTTTGTTACTAGCTTGGTCTATTATGTGGGGAAAACAGTGATTCCACTTACATTAAAAGAATAATTAAAAATCTTATTTTTCTTATTAAAAGAAATAGTTGCCAAGTTAATTAGTGTCTACTAAATTGTCTCATCTACAGTTTGCATTCCGCTCCCCCATCCTCCCCCACCTCAATATTTTAACAGTACTAAAATTAACAGCTTATGTTATATGGCTTTTTTAACAGGTGCCATCACAGCCATAATCTGGATATAAGTCGGCTTATATAAGTACTGTTGTGTGAAGTTTGCTAAGAGAACGTATTTAATAATTCAGTTCAATGCCGTCAAAGAAGAATTTTAGATTGAGAAATAACCAAAGGAGATGGTATTTAAATATGAAATTGCAGCATCAAAAGCTACTTTGCAATAACCAAGTGTAAAAAGGAGTCTTTTTAGCAGAAACATCACTTTTTTCCTGAAATATTTCCTCCTGCTTTCAAGA